>NC_057864.1:27709842-28332342 GCF_019393635.1 Dromiciops gliroides
AGTTTATCTACAAGAGGGAAGAGAGATTTGGGATGATAGCAAGAAAGGACAAATCAGATGAGAGTGAGGATGGGGGAGACCTGGGTGTGTTTGCAGGCAGTTCCCCCCATGCATCTTCCATGCATCCCCCCCCCCACTGGACACAAAGCAAATTATCTGCTGTGTCACGATTCTCCTTCTAGTCTAAAATGGCATTTCACTCTTATGGGGCTTAGATGGGTCCCTGGACATCCTGATGGGTAAAGAGGGAGGTGTGCTGCCAGTGGAGAGTGGAGGAAACTTTATGTGAGGTTCCTTATTTTCCTCTCCTTCTTCCCTGGTCAACCTCTGGATTTGGGTGCCAGAAGCAGAGGGACAGATAGCACAGGAGGGCCTGAGGATCCATGCCAAGAAGCCAGAGATTCTGGGCATCAGGTTCAGGGGTTTCTAGTGCCAGGGAGATGCCCGGCATGTGTTCAAGCACCACTGGTTTTGGGAAAGTGGAATGCCAGGGTCTTGGTGACGTGGCCCATGCCATGACTGGGGACGAGTGGGAGAGCTGAGCCCCAAGGCTGAAGTTGAGGTGGACACTGATGACCGTGATGGAAAAGGAATTGCTGGGATGGTGAGTTACAGACTGGATCATGGATGGAGGAGTGAGCCAGGGTGGTATGACAGATCTCCCTCCCAGGAGCAGCCAGAGTCTGGGGTCCCAGACTATACCTGAGCACATGCCTCTCTGCCCTCTCCCCCCCAAACTTCTCTTCCTGAGGCATGAGGAAGCAGTGTGGTTGGGCAAGATTGAGCCAGGGGAATTTTCCAGTGCGGCTTGGATGTGATCTATCTACTTTTACCTTGTTGCATGGTGTTTAGTAATGCCTACACTTCAGAGCCTGGGTCAGGGAGGATTTCACGCTTGTCAGTTGGAATCTACTAGGTGGGGGCAGGAGTAATGGGGAGAGATTTCGTGCTTGTGTTAGAGACTTTGATGCGTCTATGGGGTTATAGATCAAGTGTACCACTCGTTGGTAGGCAAATTATGAACTACATTTCCTTGCAGGTTAATTATAAAGTCAAAGCCTGTCTTCCTATAAAGCCTGATGCAGCCATGGCTGCATCACTTCCAGTGTCTCCTGGGATGCCTAACAACTACAAATTTAAAACAGGGGTGTGCTGGAGCCAGTTGTTAATTTTTTTTTGGGGGGGGCAATGAGGGTTAAGTGACTTGCCCAAGGTCACACAGCTAGTAAATGTCAAGTGACTGAGGCTGGATTTGAACTCAGGTCCTCCTGAATCCAGGGTTGATGCTTTATCCACTGTGCCACCTAGCTGTGCCCCAGTTATTAATTTTTAAAATTAATTTTAATTTTTAATTAATTTTTTTCATCATGGGCATTTGTACCTTGGAAACAGGCAAATGCTACAAATCAGGGCTTGACATATTGTTTTGTTGATTGCCTAGACTTAAGTGATGGAGAAAATGTTAACAATGCAGATTACACTTAAAAGTGTGTCTTGTGTACATTTGGAGAGCCAGTCAGCCAGGCAGCCAGCTAGTTGTTAATCACTTGCCAGAGCACTCCTGCATATGGCCCACGACACTGTTCTATTGCTTAGTAGATACCTTTTGCCCCTGAGTAACACATTATACCCCCAATATCGTTCGCTAATGACAAATCTTCTTGGAAATACACTGTCATCTCACTGAGGCCCTGGTAAACAAATGGAATATAACAAGGATTTCTAGGAATTATAAAGTCTTGGAAAGAAAATGAGTTTAAGAGCCACAGGTGGTTTTACTTTAATCATTGCTGCTGATTAAAGGGAGAGATTAAGGCTTGAATTCAAACAGCCCCAGACATTTACTAGCTGTTTCATCCTGGGTTAGGTCACTTAACCTCTGTTGCCTCAGTTTCCTCATCTATAAAGCCTAATCCTAACTCCAGTATGTCTCCACTCGGCTACCAAAGTGATATTCCCAAAGCACAGATCTGTCACCCTGCCCCAGCTCACACCCCTACTCAGTAAATAAACTCCAGTGACTCCCTATTGCCTCCACGATCAAATACAAAAGCTTTTGTTCATGTAACCAGATCCTTTGCACTCTCCCAGCCTTCTTTGCACCTTACTCCTTTCCATGATCCTATAACACAATGCAGTAACTTGCTGTTTCTTGCCCAAGACACTCCATTGTCTAACTCTGGGCATTTGCACTGGCTGTCTCCCATGCCTGGCACTCTCTCTGTCTTCATGGCTGCCTCCTGGATTCCCTGATCTCCTTCAAATCCCAAATAAAATCCCACTTTCTACAGGTAGTTGTTCCCTCAATTATAGGGCCTTCCCTTTGGGATTCACCCATTTTTTTCAGTATATATCATTGGCACATAGTTGTCTACATGTTGTCTCCCCACATAGACGCTAAGCTCCTTGAGAACAGGGACTGTATTTTGCCTTTCTTTGTATCCCCAACACTTAGCACAGTGCCTAACACATAAACTCTTTTTTTTTCTTAGTTAGGCAATTGGGGTTAAGTGACTTGCCCAGGGTCACACAGCTAGTAAGTGTTAAGTGTTTGAGGCTGGATTTGAACTCAGGTACTCCTGACTCCAGGGCCGGTGCTCTATCCACTGCGCCACCTAGCTGCCCAACACATAAACTCTTAATAAATATTTACTGAATGACTGACTAATAATGGTACTTCCGTTCCAGGGTTGTTGTATGGTAATATTTGGAAAGTGCTTTACAAACCATAAAAGTATTACAAAAATGTTAGCCGTTGCTGTTGTTGTGGCGTTTAGATGATAAGTTAAAGCAACTCTAAGGTTTTGTGTCATGTCCAGCAAAGAGGCAACAGTGACAAAAGGAGGAAATGGCCAAGGCTGGAATGGCTTCAGGAAGAGGGGCACACGCTATACTGTGGATGAAGCTGTCAATTGATCTAAGCATCCTGTCATTCAGATGACTCTAAGCTGGGCAGGACAGCTGATACTCTGGGTGATGTATTTTGTAAAAAGAGAAATGCTTTAAGTGGGTGAGAGCAGGGTTTTCCCAAGTGTTTACCTTTTCTCTCCTCAGTCATGAGACACAATTAGTTCAAAGCAAAGGCCTTTAATGAGATAGTACAGTAATCAGATTTGCAATGGAACACTCTCCCACAAACATATGCCATCAGTGGGAGACTGAGTGCAGAGGGATCATCACACTACACATTTCTCACACATGGTCTTCTCATCAGGCTTGCTTATCTGACTTAGGGTTCACATGATCTGATCCAAGAGGGCTCCTGACGATTTCAGGTAGTGTCCTCACCCTACTCTCACCAGATCTGCTCTTCACTGCTTCCAGTATCTCTGCTGGTTTTCTCCATGGCTTACCTCTCATAAAGCAAGTTGCTCCAATGGCCTTGCTGGTTTCATAGTTCCCACCATAGTTAGCCACCATCTTGGCTTCCATTCACCAAAGAAAAGTGATTAAAGCTTCTCCTTGACAAGGAGTAATTGTGTGTGTGTGTGTGTGTGTGTGTGTGTGTGTGTGAGAGAGAGAGAGAGAGAGAGAGAGAGAGAGAGAGAGAGAGAGCAGACACTGCCTCAACTAAGAGAAAAGTAAACAGTGTCAAATGCTATAGAGAGATCAAGGAGGACCAAAAGATGAGAAGAGATTATTAGATTTGGCAACTAGGAGCTCACTGGGCTGGAGGAAAATGAAGGGAGGTATCTTTACAATTTGGGGCCTGGCATTTATACACTTACTAGTTATGATGCAAGAAAATTAGCTGTGTAACCCAAGAAAACCCCAAATGGGGTCACAAGGAGACTGAAACAACTGAACTACAACAAACATCCTTACAATTACTAGAGGAAGAATTCATAACCAAATAAAAGAGGCAGGCAATCACTCAAGATAAAAAAGATAATTTTGTTGATACACCTAAGCAGATGGACCCTGGAGCTCTGCTATCGAAAGATGCATAAAGACAATAGGAATTTAGGCTAAGTAGGTGGAGAACACTCATCTTACCTCTTTAGTCTATCTTTTATTCTAGCCCAAATTACTTTGCATCCAAGCCAGAGAGAATCTTGGGAGTGTGTCACCTTGTCTGAATCCTAAACTAAGTCAGTGAACTGTAACAGAAGGCTTGGCTCTCTATCGTACTGGACACCCAATGTGAGATATCTGAAAGGCAGTTGGAGATGTGAGATTGGGGCAGACTAAATAGATTTGAGAATCATTAGCATAGAGATGATAATAAAATACATGGGCACTGATCACCAAATGAAATAGTACATAGGGAGAAGAAAAGAGGGCCTAAGATAGCGCCCCAAGGTAAACCCATGGTTAAAGAGTGTGATCTGGGGGAGGATCCAGCAAAGAGGACAGAGAAGGAGAGGTCACAGGGGTAGCATTAAAATGCTCATTATCTTCTATATAGAATTATGAAAATAAGTCTCAACTATTTATTCTCCACCTGATGTTGATCATGTATGCTGGTCCTCACCAGAGGTTTCTCCCCTCTACTCTGTGGTCACAGGCATGACATTTCAGCAAAGCTGGCTGTCTGGGGAATTTCAAAAGCAGGACTTTGATCCCTCTCAAACCATCTGCTCTGGGGTTCGTCACTCTTCGTTGGTATAAAAAGATATCAATATATTCCAAATAGATCCTTCAAAGATTAAAGACAATTAAATTATTTTTACGTTCTTTTTTTTGGTCTTAGATTTTAAAAAGAATAAATTGGTTTAGTCACATTCTGGATAGAACGACATAGTTGAGTTTTGAGCAGAGTGAGCAGTTACTTCCTGCTCCAAGCAGTGCCTCCTAATTTTCAGGGAAAGGCAGTCCTTTAACATAGGGAGGAATGATTAGAAACCATTAATCCTCTTATTAATGGATGATCAATCATAACTGAAATAAAGCTTCTGCTCCCAACACTGGCAGCTGTGGCTGATGTTGATGATGGCAGAGCCTCCACTTCCTGTGCAATTCAGCACAAATTTCCTTCTCAGGAAGGCGAGGACTTCGTTCAAACAGAAAAAAAAATAAACAGTTTGGTCTGGGGAGTGACTGCCACATTCAGGTTGTTCTTTGAAAGGAGATTCTTTCTACCAGGATTCTCAGATGCTTACAAAAGTTGTCGTTTCTTCTTCCCTCCAAAACCTCTCACTTGATCATCCATCCCTGCTCTCATCCTATATCTCTCCTGCCTTTCGTGGCCAAACCCCTTGAGAAAGCTGATCTCATCATTCAGCCCAGACTGTTTTCTCGTTACCAGTGATCTTTTTCAATGCCAAATCTAAGCCTTTCTCATTCCTGTCTGCAGCCTCTTTCACTAGTGATCATCCTCTTCTCCTTGATAACTCTCTGGGTTTTCATGATACTTTTCTCTCTTGGTTCTCCTGTCACCTATCTGATTACTCCTCTGGATCTTTATTCACATCATTCCTCCTAACCATGGGTGATCCACAGGGTCCTGTGGGCCTTCCTTCTCTTCTCCCTCTCATTTGGTGATTTCAGCAGCTTCCACGGATTCAACTGCCATCTCTGCTGATGATTTTCAAATCTGCCCTAACCTCGCATTTCCAACTGCCAATCAGACATCTTGAACCGGATGTTCTGTAGACTTCTTTGGTTTTGTTTTTTGGTGAGGCAATTGGGGTTAAGTGACTTGCCTAGGGTCACACAGCTAGTAAGTGTTAAGTGTCTGAGGCTGGATTTGCACTCAGGTATTCCTGACTCCAGGGCCAGTGCTCTATCCACTGTGCCACCCAGCTGCCCCTTGTAGACTTCTTAAACTCAACATTTCCAAAACTGAACTCAGTGGCTTACCTCCCAAACCCTTCCCCTGTTACTGTCAAGAATACCATCTCCTCCCAAGCCCCAAGGTTTGACCACTCACTTTCTCTCCCTCATATCCGATCGGTGGCCTGGGCTTACCTCACACATGCCCCTTTCTCTCCTCTGACACTGCCATCATGCTGGTGCAGGCCCTCATCACCTCGGCACTGATGATTGTCACAGCCTACAGGTGGGTCTGCCTACCTCACATCTTTCCCCAAGCACAGGTTTGACCATGTCACCTTCCCCTCCTCCTTCCCTTCAAAATAAGTGGCTTCCTGCCACCTCCAGGATAAAACAGAAAACCTCTTTTTAGCCTTCAAAGTCCACAGTGACCTGGCTTCTCCCAACTTTCTTACAGCTTACACCCTGTCACACATGTTCTTTGATACAGCGACTCTGGCCTCCTTGCTAGTCATAGAACAAAGACATTCCCTGGATTTTCACTGATTGTCCCCATGCCTGGAATGCTCTTCCTCCTCATGTCTGGCTTTCCTGGCTTCTTTCAAATACCAGTTATAATCTCCCCTTCCACAGGAAGCCTTTCCTGCTCCCTCTTAATTCTAGTATCTTCCGTCTGTGGAGTCTTTCCTGTTTTTCTTGTATGTAGCTTATTTGTACATAGTTATTTGCATGTTGTCTCTCCCTTTAGATGCTGAGCTTCTTGACATCAAGCACAGTATTTTATTTTTCTTTGTATCTGCAGTGCTTAGCACAGCCTGACATACAGCAGGCATTTAATAAATGTTCATTGGCTGATTAATATAGGAAGACCCAGTCAGTTGGTGAGAAAGGAGAAATCCATTTGTTGATTGTTTAAGGAAACAGTCCTTCCGTTAATGCACTGTTGATAGAGTTGGAACTGATGCAACCATTCTGGAGAACAATTTGGAACTATGCCCAAAGGACTATAGCACTGTGCATACCCTTGGATCCAGCAATACCACCACTATCAGTATCCCAAAGAGATTTTTTTTAAAAAGGGAAAAGGACCCACTTGTACAAAAATATTTATAGCAGCTCTTTTTGTGGTGGCAAAGGATTGGAAATTGAAGGGATGCCCATCAATTGGGGAATGGCTGAACAAGTCGTGGTATATGAATGTAATGGAATACTATTGTGTTATAAGAAATTATGAGCAGGTGGATTTCAGAAAAACTTGGAAAGACTTACATGAACTAATGCAAAGTGAAGTGAGTGGAACCAAGAAAACACTGCACACAGTAACAGCAATATTGTACTATGACCAACTGTGAATAACTTAGCTATTCTCAGCAATACAAAGATCCAAAATGATTCTGAAGGACCTGTGATGAAAAATACTATCCCTCTCCAGAAAAAGAACTGATGGAAACTGAATGCAAATTGAAGTTTACTTTTTTGGGGTGGGGTGGGGTAATGAGGGTTAAGTGACTTGCCGAGGGTCACACAGCTAGCAAGCGTCAAGTGTCTGAGGCTGAATTTGAACTCAGGTCCTCCTGAATCTAGGGCTAGTACTTTATCCACTGCACCACTTAGCTGCCCCCTGAAGCTTACTTTTTAAAAAAACTTTATTTTTCTTGGTTTTTCTTTCATAACATGACTAATATGGAAATGTTTTGTATGACTTGCATATTTATACCTTTTATCAAATTGCTTGTTTTTTCAATGATAGGGGAGGGAGTGTGGGAGAGAATTTGGAACTCAAAATTGTAAAAAACAAAGGTTAAAAATTGCTTTTATATGTATTTGGACAAAATAAAATATTAATATTCAGAAAAAAGGAATATGGAAGTAAAAAAAAAAACCCAGTGCCTGCCCTCTAGGAGTTTATATTCTAGTGTAGGAAACTGACCAGCAATTTATTGTCATAAAATATTACTTGGGGAAATGACAGGTCAAATTAATTGTCCTGGGTCACAGAGGTAGTATAGTTCCCAGGTAGGACTTGGGATCGGGTCCCTGATCTCCTGTCCCCAAGGCCAGCTTTCTATGTACTTACTACCTTCTCTTAATAAAAAGTCAATATAATGATGCATTTTATAAAGAAATGACTTCTTTTATTTGGGGGAAAGCAGTAGCACTAGCAAGGATCAGGCTGTGTGTGTGTGTGTGTGTGTGTGTGTGTGTCTCTTGAGAAGGGGCCCTTGAGCTGAGTTCTGAAGGAAGCTAGGGATTCTCTAAGACAGATGAGGAGGGACTGCAACCCAGGTGGCAGCGACAGCCTAGGCAAAGGCAATGTCACATACACGGAGCAATAAGTAGGCCAGTTTGGCTACAATGCAGAATTTGCAAAGGGGAAGTAAGGTAACATTAGTAGATATACACTACAGTCAGATTGTGAAACGTGAAAAGGAGCTGGAGGTTTTAATGTACCACAAGCCCCGTATGAGTCATGGAGTTATGGCAACCAAAAGAGCCACTGGACCTTGGGCTGCACTGAAAGATACAAAACTGGGCTAAGAGCACCCAAGTTGAGGCAATGTTTTAAAGAAATTTGGCACAGGGCCCAGCACACAGTAGGTACTACCTAGATGCTTATTCCCTCCCCTTTCCCTGAGAGAGGCAGAGCTTCTAGGAATATAGATACGAGAGCTCTCTTGTGTTCTACACTCATCAGACCTCAGCCTGAGTTCTATGTCCTGTTCTGAGGGCCCTGAGTCCCTGCTCCACAAGAAGAGGCTAAAGGAACTGGAGTGTGCAGCTTGCAGAACTGAAAGCTTGAGGAGGATGTGAGAGCTTTCTTCAATTACACGAGGAGCCATCAGAGAGAAGGGGAATTGGACACTTCCATATCCACAACAGAAAAGGCACCGTACACAAAACTGGGGCTCTCCATTGCATATAGGTCACTCTTCTCATAAATAATGAAGTTAACACGTCACTTTTAAATCTGTCCAGCTTGTCTGTGATTCCTTCTGGCTTTCCTTCTGTTCTGCAGTGTGCATTCAAAACAAAACCCAAAAACCCTTCAATGATCCTCTTTTCTTTCTTTTCTCTACTGGCTGTCCAAAATCCCTGGCATGGACTTCCATGATGACATTTCTAGTGCCGCTTTCAAAGCTCAAAAGGTATCAGCCTAGTCCATTCCCTTCCTCATATGCCACCCAAGGTAGGAAAGAACGGACACAACAAGGGCAGAAGAAATAGCAGGGCTATGTGTCCATGGGCAACATATCAATTCAAGTGAAAAGAGGAGGCCTTTGGCGCTGGCTCTACCAACCAGAGGCTTACAGCAGCCTTTGCCTCCTCACTCAAACACAGCCCGGTAAGCGAGAGGGACAGTTCATTTCTGCTGGTTAGTGCCTTTTGAAGGCACATCTAGTTCTGGCTCAGCAGCCAATCAAAAGTTCTTTCCTTCACCATGTGGTAAGCAGTCAAGAAAGAGTTATGAAATAATAGCACATGCTCTAAAATGGATAGCAGGGCCCTCCATTACACATCATCACACATTTACAAAAGCAGGCTCCCTTAGCCTTCCCTGTGGTTCTATACATTTGAAGATGGAGAAAGTTCCTCTTTACATAACTCTTTCCTTCCTTTCTTTTCTTCCTCTTCTTTCTTTCTCAACCTTACCTCTAGCCCTCCTTCTCCTTTCAATACCCCCTCCAATCTTTCTCATTTTACAAAGGAAGAAAACAGGGATCCAAAGAAGGAAAATTACTTTTCCAACGTCAAATAAATAATAATAATAATTGTTGGTTTTGACCCCAGGCTCTCTGCCTCCAAAATCTAGAACTCTTTCCACTGTACCATGCAAGTACTTAATGCCCTAAGTTGGCATTCACACCCTACCTTCTATTAGCACTTAAAATTATTGCAAGGTCTCTGCTTTCATTGCAGAAGTGGGTAAATACAGGTATGGCATATTATATAATCCTCCAGACAGGAAGTGTTGGTTAGTTTTATTGAACTGATTTCTTCTTGACCACCCCCACCCCAACCCCATCAGGTGCTGGTATCCTCCCTCCTGAAAATTATCTTGTATTCATTTTGTAGATATTCTAAATATATGTATATATGTACATGTTGCTTCCTCAATTAGAATGTAAGCTCCTTGAGGGCAAGGGCCCTTTAATTATTCTCTCTGTATCCCAACACCTAGCATAGTGCCTGACACATAATATGTGCTTACAATAAATGCTTGTTGTTATTCTCTTTCTTTTTTTAAAAAGAACTTTGTTCTAAGGAATGTCTCCCAGTGGAGGTTTGGGGAGGTATATATTCTGAAACAAATGTGATGTAAAAACACATCAGTATAAGTAAGATAAATTAAAATGAGTAAACAAATAAAATGCAACAGGATAAGCAGATTTGGAATGATTTCCTCTCCTCTATTTCCTGAGTTACTCAGTGGTGAGGACTCAGGAAAGGTCAAGCTACCACCAGGGTAGGCCTCTGCCAAGCAGCTGATGAGTCAGGCAACTGAATTTTCTCCCCTTTCCAGGATCTGCCTTAGAGTTTTCTTTTCCTGGCGCCCTGCACTCCTAAGCAAACAGACAGTCCAGCTTCTATTATTATTTTGTAGTGACCCTATGAGACACTTTTACACTCAGGGCAATCTACTTTCATTTGCTCTTGGGCTCCTAAAAATTGTTTCTTGTTAATTATGATGAATGGAAATCAGTCAAGGCTAAATTTGAAAAACTAAAAAGAACTAGCATTGAGATCCTTTTTTGCATGCTCTCACAACAACCCAGTAATTATGACAGACATAGTTTTATTTCCCATTTTGCAAACGGGGAAACGAAAATCAGAGATGTTAGGTAACTTGCCTGTGCTCACACAGCAAGCAAGTATCCTTTATGTGGACACTTCTCTCTGAACGCTAATCCCAGTTCTCTTTCCAGTACACTAGGCTGCATCTATCTTAAACTATTGTTTTGTTTTTTTTCTTGAGGCATCTAGAGAAACCCTAGATTAGACAAAGAAAAAAATCTTTCTAAATATTATTGAATTTCTAAAAGTGTGAATTAACTTAGGAATTATTTTAAAATTGAGTGGACTAGATGAGAATAAAATAATACGTATAAAGCTTTTCAAAACTTAAAGTGCTTTGTAAATGTCAGCCGTTACTGTTATTACCACCATCATCAGGCATTAACTGTTTGAATTCTCTGATATAAGATCCACTAATTCTGACAGATTTAAGCTTTTTTTTTTCTTTTGGGCAGGGCAATGAGGGTTAAGTGACTTGCCCAAAGTCACACAGCTAGTAAGTGTCAAGTGTCTGAGGTCACATTTGAACTCAGGTCCTCCTGAATAGAAGACCAGTGCTTTATCCACTGTGCCACCTAGCTGTCCCCCAGGTTTAAGCTTAAAGGATGTCAGAAGGCACAACCTGGTTTTAAGGATTCATTCCTTTTGCAGAACATTAGAGCTGGAAGGAGCAAGGAACAAGAGGGGGCTCCAGCAAGAGATGGAGGAGGGTGCATGGCCATGGGGGCCCACAGAGAGGGAAATTGGGCTCTGGGCTGCTTTTGCTTCTCTATTTTGTGTTTGATTCCCCGCAGAGGGGACCCAGCAGCAGCTCTGAGATGGCTGTGTCCAGGCAAGCGACCTGTGAGTGCTGAAAGACCTCCCAGTGTCCACGGCTGCAGTATCCCCAGAGTGGCCATGACTGGCAGCGGGGCTGCACTACTCAAGCCTGGCTGTTTGATCAGGCAATGCCAATGATAGTAAATTTGCTGTCCTGCAGATGCCGTGTGATGTGCCAGAGAGGCCTGAATGTTAACCTCCCTGGCAACTATCCAGGTAGTAATAAGTTGCTGAGTCTTTTCCAGTCATGCTGTTAACAAATTCTGTGACTTCCCATTATGGATTTCTGGGTGGGCATAAAGAGCCTGAACTATACCTAATTCATGGTTCTGCTCTGGGTACTTTTTTACTTCCCTCCTGTGTGGGAATCTTAGACTAGAACCAAAAATAACTCTGTCCCCAGTAGCCCTGCTAATGTCTTGATAAGATAATGAGTGAGAATGGGGAGCCCAACCCCCTAAGGAGGGGTCAGGCATCCTCTGGCCCCGAGCCCAGTGTGAGCCTGCATGGCCAGGCACAGCCCAGTTGAGTGGTAGACCTCAATGCTATGCAGCTCACAAAGTCCTTTCTGAAGCTCAGAGAGGTGACATGGAGCTATTGAGTATGGGGAAGTGATCTTGGCTCTCCCCAAGTCTGTGAACTCTAAACCAAGAACTCCTGTACCCCCTTTGTTTCTAGATCTGTTCTAGGAGGTCTCCCCCATTTGCCAGATTTCTGTCTTCCTAGAGGGGAGACTATGGGCAGCAGCTCTTGTGAGCTCCAGACATCTGAGAAACAGTGACAACTGTGCCAAGGGCTTTTCCCTCCAACCCTCCAGAGGAAGGAAGGGAACAAGCATTCATTAATGCCTACTATGTGCCTGGCACTGTGTGCCAGGCAGTTTTACAACTATTATCTCATTTGATCCTCCCAACACACCCATTTTCTTTTCTTTCTTTTTTTTTTTTTTAGTGAGGCAATTGGGGTTAAGTGACTTGGTCACACAGCTAGTAAGTGTTAAGTGTCTGAGGCCGGATTTGAACTCAGGTACTCCTGACTCCAGGGCCGGTGCTCTATCCACTGCTCCACCTAGCTGCCCCCAACACACCCATTTTACAGTTGAGGCAGACATAGGTTAAATGATTTGTCCAGGTTCCCACAGCTAGAAAATGTCTGAGGCCAGATGTGAACTTATCTTCCTGACTCTAGGCCCAGTTCTCCATCCACTCCACCACCTGGCTGCCTGTTGTGCTGCACTCCTCTCTGGATGGAGGCTGTGGGGCTTTCCCCTGGGGAACAGTATCTTATGGATGAGGTGGGCATCATTCAGAGCCTCTGGCAGTGCCCACCCCACAACACACACAGAAAGAATCAGGCCAACTAGCCGCTGCCAGGAACATCTTCCTCTGGCACCTTCCGGTATGGTTTCATGCACTGACAGTCAACAAGTGCTAAGCACAAACTATGTGCCCAGCACTATGGGAAACACTGAGCATACAAACAGAGACCCTCTTACATTCTCTCAGGGGAGGCAACATGTAAATAAACACATCCACGATCTATGGAGAACAGATGGAAAGTAACCGCATTGCTGCTGGGGATGCTGGGAAAGGCCTCGCGCAGACAGGCCAGAGGAATCCCCCTCTGCTTATCCCACAGAGCCACTCCTTCAGGTGGGCCAAAGACTTGGAAAAAGTTATTGGAGGCTACTGAGTCCAACCCATGCTTGGGCAGGAAACTCCCAGGCAGCATGTCCTGCCTGAGCTCACTGGGCCTCTGCTGGAAGCTACAAGTGAGGAGGAGAATCCTACCCAAATCTCCCAGGTCACCCATTCTACTCCAGGGCTCTTAGCTCAACCCCAGGGGAGAGTTCCAGGCCTGGCCCCCTGCTCTCTCTACTCTCAACCACATTCAGTTCCCAGGGCCCTCTGTCTCTCCCCATTGAGCTCCTCCCATAGAATCTCCTTCCCTTTACCCCCAGCAGTTTTGTCAGCCCACACCCCATCTACCATCTCATCTACCATCTCAAAAACTGTTCAGAAGTAAGCTCCTCCTTCCTCTCCCTCTTCCTGACATCATTTCCATCACTCATTCTCCCACTCTCTTTTGCTTACAACCTTAGTGTTCTGCTTGTTCCCCCTCCCCTCCTGGGGCATTAATGGTTCTCCTCTGTGCCCTTCACCTATAATTTACACTTCCCTTTACCCTTCCTGACTGCCAAGAGGGTCCTACAAGGGGCAGAATCTTGGGATGGAAGCCCATTTACCACCAGGGCTTCAGCAGCCAACCATTCAAACACGTGCCTACCAGGTGAGGTGTCCAGGGCTAGAAGCTGAGGCCACGAAGACTGAAAACCCCTGCCCACAAGGGGCTTATTTTCTAAATGGGAGGTATAAAAGTGACAACAAATAAGTATGATACAAAACCAGACCCCTTGCCCACTGACCACATTCTTCCTGGTCAACTGAGTCAAGCTTCCTAGGCTCTTCCTACGGCAGAGATGCCTTGGGCTCTGCTTGGTGAGCCCACTACCTACTTCTTGCCCTTCCTAACCTCCCCTGGCAAGTTGGGCTGGGTGCTTCTGCCCTTCTCTCCTCCTGCTGTTCTTTCTCCTCCTCTAGCTCCCCTCTAGGTCTGGTCTTTCCCCATTAGAACAGTAGCACCTGGGGGGCAGGGACTGTCCTACCTGCTTGTTTTTGTATCCAGGGAACTTAGTGGAGTGCCTAGAACCTAGGTAAGAGCTTAATCCATTGGGCACAGGAGAAAAGGAGGGAAGCAAAGCAGCAAAGGAGGAAAACAACCCCTTTGAGCTGGGAGAATCAGAAGACTTTATGCTGCAGGGGGTCCCCTGACCTGACCTTGGTCATGCAGGAAGACAAGATTTTTATGAGGCCACTGGGAAGGGAGCACATGCCAAGCATGGCGGGCGGCCTGTACAGTCAGAATATAGAATGGGATAGTTTGGCTGGACCTTGTCTGGGTTGAAAGCAATATAAAATCAGGTTAGAAAGGGAGGCTGAACCTGCTGTATGAATGACCCCAGACTGATGACCTCCAGGCCTGAGCTCTCTTCCAAGTGCCAGAGCCAAATCTCTAGCTGCCTACAGAATATCTCAGCTTGGATGTCCCACAGCCCCTCAAACTCCATGTGACCCAAACCGAGTCGCCCCTCCCCCCAACCTGCTCTCCTTTATGCTTCAGTCCTTCCATCTGTGGCTCTGCTATTCACTCCTCTACCTCCTCTAAGCTCCAACCAAACTGGATTATGCCTTGCCCCTCTATTTGCCCTATATTGGCCTACTTCCAAGGCTTTGTTCAGGCTATTCTCTCTGCCAAGAATGTCCCCCTTGCCTGACTGTTGAGTTCCCATGGATGCTTTAATGCCAAACTCAATTGACACATTCTCCATGATTCTCCCCCCTTCCCCCTAAACTTTCACCCCAGGATCTCAAAAGGTACTTTTTTGTACCTCCCCCCCCCCAATGTACTCACCATGTATTATTGAGTATTTGTTTTTTTAATCCTAGACTCCTACCTGGCTGTAACTTCCATGGAAACAAGGACGTATCTTACCTGTGCTTTATGTGTGTCATGACTTGGCACAGTCTCTGTATGCAGGAGCTACTACTGTGGGAGAAAGCGCTGGCTGGATAGACCGTTAATCAACACAGGCTAAACTCACACACAGCCTGAATATCCTATAACTTCTGCTCGGACGCTTCCTGACGTCATGCCAGCTTATACTGTACGTTCAAACCAACAAACTCTACACAGGCTTAGGGGCTCACCTAGAGGCACTTGGGTCAGCTCACCAAATCCGTCAGCATCACGTTTCTGTCTCTTACTTAGCTCACTCGAAGGAGCAAACCCAGGGAAATACAACAAGTCTGATGGTAAATGCTCCCTGTCATGCAGGAGCTTCTGGGACTGGCTGGTCACCCTCACCTTAGGGTCTTCATGTTCAACAGGTTTTGTGCTTCTCAACTTTAAATCACCTGGGAGGACACTGGGGAAGGTCTGTTCTCTTTTCCACAAATCAAGTATAAGCCTCCTCATTTCCCCCAAATTTCTAATAGAGTTGGCCTGTTGTGATTCCAGTCGAAAGGAAGAAGACTTAGGTGAGATGATGGCTTTAAAGGCTGCTAACACTCCAGTCAACTTGGAAAGCGCTACTTGGTTCTTCCCAAGCAACCGTGACATGGATGTCTCAAGAAATGTAGTCAATTTCCCTTGTGCCACAACTGTATTACTAAAGTGTGGTCTGATAATAAAAGTATAAAGCTGACTGTGGAGCAGGCCAGAGGATGGAGGCTGTGCCTTGTTCCATGAGTTTTTCCCCCCACCTTCCTCCAACCTTATCCCCTGGGATGCCTTCCCCTCATCTTCCAGTTCAGGGGCTCTTGGGCCCACTTCTGGTTTTCTCTTGGGAGCTCTTGGGTCTGTCTGACTTCCATCTTGGTCCACCAGTCTGTCAATTTTCCTTTGAAATGTATTTGCCTTTCTTTTGTGAAGTTTTAAAGTCACCCTTACATAGGCAGACCAAATTTTCACCCTGTGTCCCCTGTCTTTTGATGTCGCTTTAAATAAAAAAATTAGTTTTTCTTGAATACTATCTGAAGTTGATGATTTAGCTTCTTGGCCTTCACTTCTTGAAAGAATCTGAATGCTCTCTCTTGACTCTGTACTGTTCTTTCTCTGGCCAGGGTCTCTAGAGCCGCCATTACTAATGTACACACATTCTGTGATGGATAAAATGACTCTGTTCCCAAAGCCTCGGGTCCTTTGGATTACCACTGATTTTGTTTTCATGGAGATTAGTGAGGTTGGAAGACTCTTTCTACCCATTTTTGAGTAATGTCCAAAAAGTGGTTTTCTTGATAGTCCCTTCCGAGTACCGCCACCATCTGCTGAACTTCCACTCAGGGCTTTCAGAACAATTTCGTCTTTTTCTGGCTTTCCTTCCTCACCTTCCACACTTTCTGAATTCACTGATTTGCAAGGCTCCTTAGAGACTACCCTCAGATTATACAGTTTCCATGTTCTGATACCCTGCCGCGCTGCTCTGCCGCTGAGGGCATCCTTTCGAGACTTGGAATTGTTCTCTCGGTTTCCTCTCATGCCCTGATTGTTTCTTACAGTCAATGCTAATGAGTCCAGGGGTGCTTTTAAAAATCCCCTTTTTAGCCACCACCATTTTCTGGCCAACCAGTCGAGGTTAGCTGTGGCAAACTGGAGGGGGGTTTCTGCTGACAGCCTTACTTTCCTCCTTGGAGCATGTTCCAATTCCTTTTTCAGCTCAGCATTTATGTTGTGTTTATCTATACTTTTTGCTTTTCTCACCAATGCTGACACCCTTGTTTTTATTAAAGCTGGGCTGACTTTTTTCCTTCCCAACCATCTTTGGGGCAGAGTTGCTTTTCTGATTCCATTGTTTGCTTGTTTTCCTTGAAAAAGAGGCAATTTTAAGACTACATTTTGAAATAGGAGTTTTTTGTTCTTGTAGGTACTTGCCCTCATTTCGGATTTGAGGTCAAATTCCCTTCCGTTTTTAAGAACCACAAACTCTTCTTTCTCCCAAAGGCGTTTATAAGTCAGATGATCTTTCTGAAGGCTTGCCTGTTCAGAGGGCTCAAGTGGCAGCTGTCCAGGAGAAGTTGTCTTGGTCATCACTGATTTGGTTCGATTCTCTTTTACCCGACCTGTAAAACCAATAATAAAAATGCTTTATTTTAATGTGAAAAGCCACATGGCAGAGCAGAAAAAAGCTACGGACTTGGCATCAGAGGCCCTGAATTTGAGGGACTGTCCTATAGAAATTAATAAGAGCTGACATTTCCATAGTGCTTTATTTGGAAGCTCTAAAACAGGGGTGTTAATGCTGGCATGTCAGGGGCTTTGAAGCCAGGAAAGCGTTCAGAGAATCAGAGCTTAGAAGGTATCTGGCCCAAGTCACTCTTTTTGCAGATGAGGAAAACTGAGGCCTGGGGGGTTAAGTGGCAGAAGTGCTTTTTGAACCCAAGCTGAAAGGTGAGTTGTCTATGCAGCATGATGACTTTAGCATTTGTAGCAGATCACAAAAACTGGTAAATGAGGTAGCTGAGTAGGTAGCTGGGTGGTATAATGCTCAGACCTCTGGACTTGGAGTCAGGAAAGACCTAAGGTCAAATCCTACCTCAGATACCTCAATAAACTTTTATTAAGTACCTACTATGTGTCAGGCACTGTGCTAAGCACTGGGGATAAAAAAGGAGGCAAAAGACATTCTTTGCCCTTTAGGAACTTAGAACCTATTACTTAATAGCTATATGACCCTGGGGAAGTCATTCAATAGCTCTGTCTCAGTTTCCTCATCTATAATATGGGGATGATAGCAGTGCCCACCTCCCAGGATTGTTGTAAGGATCCAAGAAGAGAAAGATAGATAGATGATAGATACATAGATAGATAGACAGACAGCTATGGAGATCTATCTCTCTATAAATATATGTAAAATTCTCTATAAATACTAGCTGTTATTAGTAGAAGTTACAGGAATTTGCAAGGGGGAGGAGAGCGGAACAGTATCTTGTATTCTGTGTCTCCCCAACAAGCCTGCCCACACACCACACTGATCCCTGCCCTCGAAAGCCCTCTTCCCAATCAATGCATTCTTCACCAAGTGGGCAGGGCCCTTAGAGGTCATAAGAATAATAGCAGCCAACACTTCCCTTGTGCTTTGATTTCGCAAAGCCCCCACCCTCCTGGCTGCTTTCCCCAGATGTGCTCCATCTTTTCAATGTTCTTTGTAAACCTTGGCCCCCGGGCCTGAATTTTGTGCTTCCGATGTGGTCTGAGCAGGGCAGAGTTCAGAGGGACCACTGCCTCCCTTCCTCTAGACGTGACCCAAGAGCTCTATTAGCTTTGGGGCTTGGGACTAAAACTGAACCGACAGTCAGGGAAAATGCCAGGCTCCTCCTATGGGTGAAGTAGGAAGCGGCTAGGTGGCACAGTGGATAGTGCTGGGCTTGAAGTTAGAAAGACCCGAGTTCAAATCCCATCTTTAAAAAAACCAAACAGTTAAGTATCTTTATTTTTATGGAGGTAATTCTTTTATCTCACTGTACTGCAATCTTCCCTACAATTATAGTCAAAGAAATGACTTTCTCAGACCCTGGTTCCTCATCCATAAAATGAGGGAATTGCAGTTGATGCCTAAGGTGCCTTCCTTTCAGATCTATGATCTGGCTATTGTGGGTGAGCACATCCTGAACAGACTGGCTTCTTTTTTAAATGAAGTTTAGGAATGGCAGCATGAAGGCTGACTATGCAGCCAGAGCACCTGGGTTCAAATCCAAGCTGGGTGACCTATGACCCCAGTGGCCTTGGGCCTAGTCTTTTCCCCCTCAGTAAAATGGGGCAGAAGAAGAGAGCTGGGCTGAGTGGCCTCACTCTGTGATTCCCTAGCTTCTAAGTCACATCTGCAAGTCTAGCTGCAGTCTTCAAGTCGGTTACCAGGGATAGGTTCTGGTCCCAAGAGCTGATATGACTTCCCGATGGCACCCCTGTCAGAAGACAGCTAGGATCTGAGACCACAGAGGGGATCTCTACCAACCACAGGGGTTGGGAGGTAGAGGGGGGCACAAACTGTCTACACATTCAATTAAACTGTTTTTATCTTAATAATATAATTCTTAAGGAGCATGTAGAGATGATAGGAACAAAGGTAGGTAAGGATGGAGAGGACACAGAGCAAGTCATAGTGCCGGGAAAAGTGTCAGAAATACAAACACTTGGCGGGATCTTGGACTCACAAGGAAAACTCAGATTCTAAAAACCAGAAATCTTTTTGGCGTCATCTTGAGGAAAGGAAAAGGACCAAAGGAGGTGTAGGCCTTCTGCTCTGGGTAGATGGAACAACAGGCAGACTGAGGCTAGATGTCAGGAAAAGCTTTCCAACAGAGAAAGCTGCACCACAGTGGAAGGGGCTGCCCTGGGAGCTGGTGGGTAGACTTTCCCACCCAGGAGTCTTTGAGCAGAGCCCAGATGACTGACCACTTGGTGGGTGTGCTATAGTGGAGATTCTTGCTCATGTCTTGGGGATCCTTATATAAAGACCAAACAAAAAACCAGTGCTTGCTTCATGGACTTTACATTCAATTGGGCAGGATGTGACATGTACACAGGTAAACTTATATATGATAATTTAAGGAGCTGAGGTGATGAGGAAAGGCAGGGGCAGCTAGGTGGTGCAGTGGTTAGAATTCCAGGCATGAAGTCAGGAAGACTCCTCTTCCTAAGTTCAAATATGGCCTCAGACACTTACTAGCTGTGTGACCCTGGACAAGTTATTTCACCACTCTGTTTACCTCAGTTTCCTCATCTATAAAATGAGCTGGAGAAAGAAATGGCAAATTACTCCAGTATCTCTGCTAAGAAAACCCCAAAAGGTCAGACATGACTGAAAAACGACTAAGCAACAACAACGTAGGAAATGGTATATAAGGTTAGCCTTAAAGGTCAAGAGGGCTGCTCCTTCACTCTGTCACCTCCCAGCCAACCTGCCTTGCCTGCAGGACAGGAAAACCTGCCCTGGGGGCCTGGGCACCACCAAGGCTCAGACTGATGAGCGCCTCACTCATGGCTCACTGTCTCAGGCTAGCTACTCCACACTTATCCACACCCACACCCTGGCCCGTCCTCTTGCCCATTTCCCAGATTTCCATCTCTGGCACCTTACTGCTACTGGAAAGGTGTGTGTCAGTCCATTCCCCTCCAGATCCACTCACCTCTCCTGAAACTGCCCAAACCAAAAGCAGCAGCCCCTGCCCAGTTTCCTTGCAGATTCAGCGGGAGGAGGCCTCTCTTCCAAGGCTCCTTTCCATCTACTCAATCTCTCCCAATACATCCCTGTGCTAAAAGGTAAGCTTCCTGGGGGCAAGGCTGTGCTTGCTTTTCTTCAGTATCCCCAGTGCCCAGCACCGTGACTGGCACATAATAAGCACTTGATAAATGGACTAGGTGTTGGGTGCTAAGGGTGCAAAGACAAAAAAAAACAAAAACTGCTGCCTGCCTCAGTTTCCTTATCTGTAAAATGGGGGTAATAATAGCATCCACCTAGCAGGGTTGTTGTAAGGATCCAAGGAGATAATTGTAAACTTTAAAGCACTCTATGTATGCTAGTTATTATTACTTCATTTAAATATCATTTTGATAAGCTTACTTCAAAAGGTTGGAAGACCACCAAGGGCCTGGGAATAACAGAATCTGCCAGCAGAGCTGGTGAGGCATCAGTACAACCACTAGTAGTGACCCTTGAGATTCAGCCCAGCAGTGGCTCAAGACCCCTGTCATTATCTTACCCCCACAAACCCTTCCCTCTTCCCTTCAGTGACCTGGCTCATAATGCTAGTGTTACATTCAACTCCTCATTGGCGCTCAGTCCACATGGCCAATCCTTTGACAAATCTTGTTCCGACCATTACAATACCTCTTACAGATATCTCCTTGGCTCTCTTGATACTGCTATAACCCTTGTGGGTGGATGCTATTGTATCAGTGGCTATCAGTTAGGAGTCCACTCAGAAACTGGACTCCCTGGTTGGGGTAAGGGCTGATACTTTGGTTCTTGCTGTATCTTCTTTCTCCATTCTCTTTCCCTCTGAGTTTATCCTAAGATTATTTCATCAATTTATCCTTTATCCATCCTGTCTAGACAAAGTTATTTGCATGGTGTTACCCCCATTAGTCTGAAAGCTCCTTGAGTGCAGGAACTGTCTCTGGCCTTATCTTAAAACATTGCCTGGCACATAGTAGGTGCTTAATAAACGCTTGCTTATTGACAGTAAATGAACCTTGGTGAAAGCTAATTGATGTTAACTGACTAAATGATACCAAGGTGCTAATCATGGGCTCAATGAAATAGGAAAGATACTAATTGGGGCTGATATTGGGGAGAACATACTGGAAGGGGTTCAAGGATTCCACCACTTCCCCTCAGGGATGCCCAGGAGATAGCCAAGCCTTGCTCTGAGAGCGAGCCTGCTTGAGTACCCTTGTGCTGGAAGAGCAGAGCTTAATGTTTCTGGTGGAGCAGAAAGGCATCGGGGTCTGCTGTCCTAAGGACCCTGGACGTAACCCTGGCTCTGTAACTGAGCAGGCATAGCTGAGTCCCCACCCCAATGGAAGCCTTTCCTCATCCAGAATCACCCAAGCCCTGTTTTGTTCTTCCTCCCAAGGCAAAGATGGCCCCACTTCCCAGCTGCTGTCATTGACCCTTCCAACAACCCTCTCTCCCACTTTCTCAGACAGGGAAGCTGAGGCACAGAGCTTTAGAGACCCACGGACTGGCAGGGCTCTTCCCCAGCTCTGCCTTCATCTCCTCCTACACCTGTTATCCTCCACTAGTGGGATAGAAAGAGCCTGAACCAGGAGGCAACAAACCTTGGGTTCTAATCCCTGTGTGTAAGCCTGAGTTGGCTGAAAAGGACCTTAGAGGCCACACCATAAATACAGAGAAACTGAGGACCCGTGAGGGTTCATTGGATACACCATTTGACAGGGGAGGAAACTGAGGCTCGGGGACATGACAGGACTACTTGCCCAAGATCACAGGGGTGGCCGGATACTAAGGCTTGGATGTGTGTCCAGAGCCCCGTACCCCTTCTCTGCTTTAGACCATCAGTCCCACTCCCGCTTCTGGCTTCAGTTTCCCCCTTTGTTCAATGCTCGGGTCCCCAAGCCCCTCCAGCTCCCTCGGGGGGCTCAGGGTGGGCAGGGGCTTAGCCACCTGAGGGGCCCCAAGCCCGTGCAGGGACGAGGGTCTGAGCGTGGGGAGCCCCGGGGTCCCACCTGCCGCGGCCACTGGCTCCGGTTCAGGTTCCACCGGACGAGGTTTCGAGATCGGCATCCCGGCGGCCAGACTCAGGAGCAGGAGGAGGAGGCGCAGGGCGGGCCCTGGCATCCCCCCGCTCCCCCGAGGCTTCCAGGGCCCGACCAGACGGAGGCCAGACGGGACAGGCGCACGGACGGGCAGGGGGCGGCCGAGAGAGGGAAGGAGGGGTCCTAACGGCTGCACGAGCCCGGGAGAAGGGTCGGTCCGAGGGGGAGGGGGGCCACTCATCGCTCACCCGGCCTAAGTGCCGGGCTGGCGCGTCACTCCCTGGCTCAATCGCCTCCAAGACCTACTGTAACACCCTCGGTTTGGCGTTAAAGGAGCTTCAGCCTTCCAGGAATCTTACACCTAACCCCGCCACCCCCCAATCCCGCCACCCCCAGCTGCTTGTACTTTCCGACCCCGGGACACCCGCCTCCCGGCTTTTCCTACAAGACCTCCCGTCTCCCGACTCCGGGCACTTTGTCCGTCGTCCTAGGAAGTGTCTCTGCTCCCCCCTGCCTCTTAACTCCCCGTCGCGTCCTCCCCGGCTGACCCTCGAAAGGCCAGTCTATCTCCGGACGTTCTCTCTGGCTGTCCCCCTCGATCGCAGGGCCTTCCCCCCGTTAATTCTCTCCTATTCATCCTTTACGTAGCTTGCTTCTTGTAGATCCCACATTGTCTCCCCGTTAGACCGTAAGCTCCTTGAGGGCCGGACCGACTTTTGCCTCTTTTTGTATCCGGCGCCTTTAGCACAGGGCCTGGCTCGGGGAAGGTGATTAATAAATGCTTATTGCTTGATTCGCTAACTTCCTTCAAGTCCCAGTAAGAAATCTCCCTTCTATGGGAAGCTTTCCCCAGCCTTCCCCTGGTTAATTACTGCCTATTGATCCCATATCATGCTTGCTGGGTATAGGTTTGCTTGCACGTGGGCTCCCGCTGTGAGCTCCTCCAAGGCAGGGACTCTCTTGGGTCTTTCTTTGTAACTCGGTGCTTAGCACTGGGCCTGGCAGTCAATCGATAAACATTCAGTAATCACCCACTGTGTGCCAGGCCCTGTGCTAAACGCAAAGACGGGGCCGAGCCTCCAGGAGCTCACAGATTAAAGCGGAACACAACCTGCAAGCAGTTATAGACAGGAATATAGTGGAGATAATCGAGGGCGGGGCTAGGGAGGGGGCGGAGCCGAGGAGCGGGTGAGGCGATGGGGTGGAGGTCAGGAGCGAGGCGCGCTGGCGCCGGCGGGAGAGGAGCAGGAGGGGCCTAGCGCGGGGGATCGGAAGGGGAGGGGTGGGGAGAAGAGGATCTGATGGAGCATGCGCGTTGAGGGTCAGACGAGGAGGGGAAGAGCTGGGAGGCATGCGCAGCATGCGCATTGACATTTAGGAGGGGGTGGGAAAAAGAGAGCTGACAGAGCATGCGCATTGGCATGTGGTTGGGGAAAGAAAGCAGGCGGGGCATGCGCGCAGGAGTTAGGGAGGAAGTAAGGGGCAGGGCGGAGCCGAGGGGAGGCCCCACCCCCTTTTTCTCGCGCTTCGCCTTCCCGCCTTTTCCTGTGGTGGGCGCCGCGTCCTCCCGTGTTCTGTACCGATCGCGAGGTAGGTGCCGCCCTGGAGCAGAGGCCCCCGGTGGCAGGCACCATCTTTATGTATCCTGCCACACACGACATGCTGTACTCACGCCATAGTGTAAGCTCCGGAATCCAGGCGCTGCTGGGGGAGGAGAGCGCCCCTTAGTTCTATTAATGGTGGCTGCCTCCTGGCCCCAAACAAGCCCGCCACGCGTCGCCCCGCCACACGGCGCATGCGCCAGGGCCCTGAGCGCGTGCCCAACCTTCCCAGCGGCGCTCCTGGCACGTGTTTCCTCCAGTCCTGTACTTGCAGCTCCTCTGTAGTACGTTAGCTGGGAACCCATGGGGACCGAGACCCGAGGCGCTCTTTCAGCACAGTACTTTTGCACACAATAAGAACTTGTGCATTTTTATTTCTTTTTTTTGTGCACGAGAGGCAGCAGTATGGTGCTTCACTTATTCCCTGGACACTTGGCAGATCCCTTCCTGCCCCTCAGTCTCACTTGCGTCGTTTGTAAAATGGGAATAATGATGGTACCTAAACAGCTCCCCCTCACCCACAGACACCCGTATTGAGAGGATCAAATGGGATACTTTTTTCTGAAATGCTTTGCAAACAGTAGCTATTATTAGTGGAAAGAATGTGGGACTTGGAGTCAGGATGACATGAGTTCAAACACTGCTGCAAACGTCAACCAGCTCTGGGTGACCCTACTCTTAGCCCATTTCCTCACCTGAAAAGTGAGAGTAACAATTTCACCTAGTGCACAGTGGTGTTGTGAGGACCAATTCATTCATTTATTCGTTTGTTTATTTTTGTGGTGCAATGAGGGTTAAGCGACTTGCCCAGGGTCACACAGCTTGTAAGTGTCAAGTGTCTAAGGCTGGATTTGAACTCAGATCCTCCTGAATCCAGGGCCTGTGCTTTATCCACTGCACCACCTAGCTGCCCTATGCACCAAATAATTTAAGAAGGGTAAAGAGTTCCACATACCTTAAAGAGCTAAATATATACCAGCTATTAGCCATTTTTATACTTCATTAAGTAGATAAGAGTAAGTTGCCCATGGCTATATAACTGATAATTGCTAGAGAATGGATTTGGATCCATACCTTTTGAACTCTTGAGACCTAGTCATCTTTCACAACTTCACAATTTATCATTCCTAAGCACAATAAGCCAAATCCTTTATTTTACAACACTACAGCAGATAGGGCCCACATAGGAAAAATTGCTGCTGAAAAATGAAGTCTTCCCAAGATGGAAGCATTAGCAAGAAACCTTACTATAATAGGTTCTTGTAGAGACTTTGCTTTTCACTGGAGGAGTTGGAAGATGCCACACCAAGGCCTGAGCTGGAGGAGAGATTGCAGCCTGAGATTGTTGTAGAAGCAGGGGACTAAGTATTCTATTGAGACAAGTGTAGAAGCATTGGCCAAGCAAGGCAATGAAAGCTGGGGGAATTCCATTCCAGTCATATCCTGTATGGTAGAACTGGCTTCCTGGCTTCAAGTCCCATCACTGGCACATGTTGGCTGTGTGGATGGAACAGAAGCTAAAATTACATTTGGTACTCAGCAAGGACACCTCAAAACAAGTATGAGAGGAAAACAACCCCAGCTCAATAATCCTCTGGAACTCAGCAGCAATTGTGTCAAAAGCTTCTTTATTTTCATTCTTGAAAGAATGGGCACCTGCAAATAAGTGCTACATCCAGCAAGTGCAAAGCATAGGACTCACAGGGCCCATTTTAATCCCTAGTCAAAATGGACCCTCCGCTTGTTCATCATTGGCTGATTATTTAAGGGCTACAATCTAAACACAAAAGCTAGCTAACCAGAATGCAAGTATTCTTAACCCTAATTTCCATAATTATTCTTTGAGTTCTTAGCTAATGGGGAGGTGACACAGGGACATTCCTTCAATCTTCCCTTATGTGGACACAGCCCAGGAGAGGACCTATTTGAGACCAGCTCAGGCCCACTTGAACCATGTGATCTGTCTGCCAGAGGGAAGGGGGACTGAGACCTGAGTCCTCAAACAGGTCCTGAGAAGTGTAATTTGAATGGTGCCCATGTGGCGGTTATGTACCGTTGAGAAGAAACCATTACTCCTTTCCTCACAAAGTATAAAACTTCTCAAGTCATTTTGGTAGTGTCAGAGGACTAAGGTGGCTCTTGAGGTTGCTTTAGAAGAGCTGATTTGGTGTGGGCCCTAAAAGGTCACCCCCAGAATGGTCTTCTAGTTTTGAAACTGTTGTCCCGGAGGAGATCTGAACCTAGAAACAGGCTGAGGGGATGAGACCTTTAGACTAATCTATGACACTCACTTACATTGCACAAATAGACACAGGTGGTCTTTATCCCAATTTCCACTCTCTCTGACAGGTCTGGTCCCTAAGCAAGGCATGGTCTCTCAAGATCTAGAGGTATCCCTTAGAGGCTGGTGGGGGAGAGGAAAGGTTCCAATGTTTTAGCTCATTAGCTCCTACTGGTTTACTTCTCCCCACTGATTATTAGCTAATGTCAATTAGCCACCCAGACTTTACTAGCTTTTCCAAAGGAATGTTTTATTATGGTGGTACAATTGGTACAAAACATCTCTCTAAAAGTCCATGTTACACTCTTCCGCCAATACTTACAGAGTCCAGAGGAAAGTGGGCTCAATCTGAGAGACGTGTGGCAAAGGGGTAACTCACAGCTCCTGGAAGTCCTTTGGTTAGAGTCCTCTAGATGTTCCCCTTAGGGGTGGTCTAACCTTTCTGCTGGGCCATTTGCAGAACCTTAAGTCTGTGTCTAGTTTGTCCTTGGTTCCCAATGCAGACAGTGCAGTCAACTGACTGGGGGACAATGCTAGGATGCAGAGGGGAAAAAAATCTAACTTTTCTGGTCTCTTCTCAGTTCATGTGGCTCCTCCAGCCAGTAGGAGGGTTGGGGGATGCTAAGGTCAAGGCCCAAGATTCAGCTTCTCTTGCCCTCTCCCTCCCCAAATTGAATCCTTCTTGGAGGATTAACTAGAATACTCTTTCCTCTTTGCTTGCTCAAATGTCTCAGACCCAAACTGTCATGATAATTTCTTTTTTTTATTCCTTGTTTTTTTTTAATCATAAAAATATTTTGTTATTTTCCAGTTACATGTAAAGCTAGTTTTCCTAAGATTTTTATTTCCACATTTTTCTCCCTCCCTCTCTTCCCTCTCCCCTCCCCAAGACAGAAAGCAATCTGATACAGATTCTGTATGTACAATCACATTAAACATATTTCTGCATTACTCGTGTTATGAAAGAAGAATCAGAACAAAAGGGAAAAACCTCAAAAAACAAAAACAAAAGTAGAAACAGTTGGCTTGATCATTTCTAGACAGGGTGTGACTAAGTTTCCCCTCTCAGCCAATCTGAACACTAGGCAGTTTCCAATTGCTCAAAGACATCTCCAAAGCCTGTGACTGACTGATTGATTCAGCAAAGTGTTCTCACCCAGTCAACGCAGCTAGGTATAGCATTTTATGACTTAAGTGGTGTGGTACCACTTACTGGTTCACTCAGTCAGATCCTATCCTTATATATTTAGAATCAGAGTTTGTGAAATTGAATAGGACTACAGAGTTCACAAAGGCCCATCCCCACATCGTGTAAATAAGAACACAGCCCCAGAGTATAACTTATTCATACTTGCAATGGATATAGGGCCAGGTCTTAAACATGGATTTCCTAATCCCTATCTGGTGTTCTTTTTACTGCCTTCTAGTACTAATTAATTTTTCATGTGTATATATACATATACATACATAAATAGATATAGATGTAGACACAGATATAGATATATGTTATCTTCCCAGCCAGAGTTTTAAACTCCTTAAGAAGGTCTATTTCATTCCTTTCTTTAAAGTTTCTACAGTCATGACCTAAAAGAGAATAAGCATGATTTTCTTTAACTACAGGCCTTACCATGTTACTCCCCTATTCAATAAACTCCTGTGTCTCACTTTTGCCTCTAGCATCAAATTTAAATTAGCCTGTTTGTCTTTTAAAGCGCTGTACAACTGTTCTGTCTTGTCTTGTTATACATTATTCCCCTTCCTGTACTCTACAGTACATCCAAGCTGACCTCCACCATATTCCTTACCTTATACTGTTCTCATACCTTCCTTCCATCTGGATGCATTTCCTCCTAAGCAGCTCTGCATAAAACCTCTCTCCCTTCAAAACTCAACCACAAGGGGCAGCTAGGTGGCGCAGTAGATAGAGCACTGGCCCTGGATTCAGGAGTACCTGAGTTCAAATCTGGTCTCAGACCCTTGACACTTACTAGCTGTGTGACCCTGGGCAAGTCACTTAACCCCAATTGCCTCACCCCCCCCCCAAAAAAAAACCCCTCAACCACAGCATTAACTTCTACATGAAGCCTTTCTTGATCTCCCAGATTGCTAGTTCCTGCCTTTCCAAAACTACTTCATCGTTATTTTGAATATATTCTGTAGCTTCTCAAGAGTAGTTTTCTTTTCTCTTTTCTTTGTATTCCCAGTGCTTAGAATGGTGGCTGACACATTTAGGGCGCTTAAATGTTTGTTGACTCACTATATGTATGTGCAGTCTCCCTCAACAAAATGTAAACTTTTGGAAATCAGGGACTCTCATTTTTATTCTTGTATTCCTAACACCTGGCACACAGTAGGTATTTACTTAAATATTTGTTAATACTTACCACATGTTTCCTTATCTGTTCCATACTATTAGAATCATGCTACATCCCCTCAGAAGAATCCTAAAATAAACTAACTTCAGTTTGCTGTCAAACAGTTTCAATGACAGAGACTGTACTAAGGAGATATAATTCATGTGAAAAATAAACCCTGTTCAACTGGAAACCTGAAGTCTCAAAAGGGATGTAAACTGTAATGACCCCAGCCCAAAAAATATCCCAGCTATTCAGGGATGGGGTAGTGAGGCAAAAGAGCTGGCATTATTTTCCATTTGGACAGACACAGGCCACTTCCTTAGAGGCAATTTTAGGCTTCCTTCCAGAGTAGGAGTCTGTGAAGTTGGATTTACACATGAATATATTTTCAGTTGAATTTTTAAAAATCTTCATACAGAAGCATTTTTTTTAATGGTAGGCTGCCCTCGTAGAAAAATCTCTACTCTTTCAACCACAAAGCATTATTTAATGCCCAATACTAGGAAGTGGTCAGTTTCTCTGTCCTTTAGGTAAGGAGTGAGATTAGATCACAGGACTCAAGGCCTTGTCAGGAACCTTAAGAATCATCTAATTAGGGCATTCTTTACCTTCTTTGCAGTCAGTCTACTAAAGCCCATTGGTCTCTATGACATTTGGAATCATATTCTTAGACACAGAAAATTAGAAGGGATACAAAGTATATTGAACTAAGGATGTAATGCTTTCCTGTCCAAGTTCACAGACCTGCTGAAATTTATCCCCAGATTACAAATGCCTGATGTAATCTAATAGAATCTCTTCCATTTTATGGAGATGAAAACTCAGACCTCGGGAGTAAGAGGTCATAAAGGTAGTAAACAGCTAAGTTAGAATTTAAACCTTACTCTAAATCCAGTGTTCTTTTCACCTTACTCTGAGGCCTCTTCCAATTCTGTTCCCTCTAATTCTGGCATTCTGGAATGGTTTTGTGCTTGTACCACAATACCTTGCAATTGATTATTGTCTTATTCTCCTATTTGTTTCACATTTGTGTATCGTCTTCCTATTAACAGAGCTGAAACATATCTTGTTGTTTTGTATTTAACAAATTGAATTTCACAAACATGACATCCCTATGATATTTAAATCTCTCTACATGAGTCTGAATCTGGATTCTCAAAAGCTAGGCTGACAGGAAACAGGCTAAAGCAAATTTTACCAAGCTAGGAGGGGCTCAAGGACTTACCCTAACCATGGTAGCAAAATCTGGAAAGAATGAGATTACCCATCCATTGGAGAGAGGATGGTGAAATAAATTGTGCTACTGTATATGAATGTAATTGACTATCATTTTGCTTCAAGAAGAAAAACCTGGGAAGACTTGGATGAAGCAAGGAAGTAGGAGCCAGAGAACAATATACACTATTACATACATGAATGTAAATGGAAACAATATTACAAGCCAACCTGACCACAGATTAATTGCAGTGACCAATATTGGTTCTAGAGGACAGCTAATGAAAACATAACTCCCTTTACTGGGGACAGGGGACACCAGGTAGAGGAAGAATTGCTGTTGCTGTATTTGGTTGGCTAGTTGTGCTTTATTGCTTTTTTTTTTTTTTTTTGCAGGAAATGGGGGTTAAGTGACTTGCCCAGGGTCACATAGCTAGTAAGTGTCAAGTGTCTGAGGCCGGATTTGAACTCAGGTACTCCTGAATCCAGGGCCGGTGCTTTAACCACTGTGCCATCTAGCTGCCCCCTTATTGCTTTTCTTTATTGTAAGAGAGGATGGGGAAAGGGGACAGTGTATTTCAGAAAATTATGTGGTATTAAAAAAGGTATCAGTCAAACTTTAAAAAAATTTAGAGCCCTGGGGAGCAGCTAGGTGGCACAGTAGATAAAGCACCAGCTCTGGATTCAGGAGGACCTGAGTTCAAATCTGGCTTCTGACACTTGACACTAACTGTGTGACCCTGGGCAAGTCACTTAACCCTCATTGCCCCGCCCCCCCCAAATTTAGAACCCTAAAAAGAGAGAGAGAAAACATAAAAAGTAAAGGCCTGGCAACTGATTGGTCCTTGAATGACATACAAGTTCCCTAAATTAAGAAAGGTTTGTTTATCTCTCCAAATTGGTCTCTGATGATTGATGAGGCAGTTTGATCTTGGAATCCAGCCTTCTTTGTGAAGAATTGGGATTCCCTGGAATATCACTCCCCCCCCCCCAGTTCAGTTCTCTTCTGAGGGGAAACAATGGGCCATTTTTCAGTCAATAGTGGCAGATACAATATGCAAACAACTATGTACCTGATCCTTGAAGGAAGCCTGGGAAGTGAGGAACTGGTGATGAAGAGAGATATTATTCCAGGCATAGGAGGACAGGCAGTGAAAATGTGCAGGAGATGGAATGCCTTCTTCCTGAGACTCTTGTTTGATAGTTTTTCAGTTGTGTCCAACTCTTCATGACCCCATTTGGGGTTTTCTGGGCAGAGATACTGGATTGGTTTGCCATTTCCTTCTCTAGCTCAATTTACAGAAGACGAATGAGGCAAACAGGGTGAAGTGACTTGCTCAGGGTCACACAGCTAGTAGGTGTATGAGGCCAGATTTTGGCCTCAGGAAGATGAGTCTTCCTGACTCCAGGCCCAGCGCTCTGTGCACTATGGCGCCATCTAGCTATCCTGTGTCATGAATAGGGTACTACATTTGGAGACAGAAACACTAGGGTCATATTCTACTTCTGAATCTTCTATGGCCTCTCACTAGCACAATAAATTTGTCATAGTATCCAGGGTTCACTTTGGAAGGCAGAGTTTCTGGTCCTAAGGAGATGAGGTATGGGTCAGAAAGGTACAGAAGTGAAAAATATGGAGCAGCAAGACCTAGTGGGTATGGGGCGATTGCCACATGAGAACAATGAAGAGCAAAAGGGCCGCCAAACTCAGGGCTCTGTTTTGATCAATAGGAGGAGTTTGGAGGAGAAAGGGAGAGCGAGGTATAAGTGAAGAGCTTAGGTTTGAACTCAACTTTCCTCCATGTCTAATGATTCATTGTCCATAGTAACTAATTCATTTCCCCTTAAATGACACGTCAACACACAGGTAGGGGCTCATTTGTTTATTTTGGCTAAAAATGCTGCATGTTTCTAGTTAAAAGAAGACCTCACTGCCAAGCCCTAGTTGGACTAATGATTGGAAGAAAAAAACTTAGAAGCCGGCTTGTTTGGGTAGTGGAAAAGGACACTTTTTAAAAGGATAAACACTGACTAGGGAGCAAAGAAACATGTATAAATATTGAAAGACTCAGTTAATTTTCTTTTTTTTGTTTGTTTGTTTGTTTTTTGGTGAGGCAATTGGGGTTAAGTGACTTGCCCAGGGTCACACAGCTAGTAAGTGTTAAGTGTCTGAGGCCGGATTTGAACTCAGATCCTCCTGCATCCAGGGCTGGTGCTTTATCCACTGCGCCACCTAGCTGCCCCAAGGACTCAGTTAATTTTAATTCCATTCTAAATGGGATTTTTGACAAAGGATGTAAGAAATTTCACTGAATTACATAGCCCTAATAACTAAAGGGTGGGCCCAAAGTCACAAATGTTTAATAACTCCTTTACTTTTGTTTGTAATTTATAATACCACAGCATCATACACAATATATTATAAAATTAATTTATATTACATGTGAAAAATCAAATCTTGTAAATGGCAAAAATAACGAAAGAATAATTTTCAAAAAGTTATTAGAACATTAGACCCCTTTGTGACTTTTGGCCCACCCTGTATTTATCACCTCTGGTTGAAAGGCCTATAAAACTAGAATTCTGTTCTTGACATTCCTTTTGAATTCTGGTTCCCCATTTCTAACTACCTTACTAAACATATCTCTTAAGATGTCCTGTAATCACCTTAAGTTCATTATGTCTAGAACTAATTAAATTTAGTTCAGCAAACATTTATCTGAATTAAATCGAGCATCATTGTTTCACTCTTTGTATTCATATCCCTGGCACCTAGTACAGTGCATGGCACATATTTGGTGCTTAATAAATGCTTGTTGATTGCTTATCTTCCCTCCACCAAAATAATTTCCCCTTACAAATTTGCCTTTATCTTGTCCATGGTACCATTTTTCTCCCAGTCATCCATACCTGAAACCTTGAAAAATCCATTACTTCTCTCTCCTTTCTCACAACATCAGTCATTAAGTCTAGTTGATTACAGGTGAATATTTCATTTATTTTAGAAAAATAATTTCCTTCAATAATTCAGTTTCATTTTATTTGCAGTTCTGAATTCTCTCCCCTCTCTCCTTTGAAATAGATTAAAAATTATTGGAAAGTAACTTAATCCCAAAGAATGGGTGGGCCAAAGAAAAATTATAGAACAATCTATAATTTCATTAAAGATAATGATAACAACTATGAGAAAATATACCAAAATTTGTGGGATAGAGCCAAAGTAATACTTAGGAGAAATTTTATTAAAATTTTTTTCATAAATATTCATTAGGAAATTGATCTATGGGGGTTTTTTCCTCTGTTTTGACTCTCCCTGGTGTAGGTTTCAAGACCATACTTGTATTATAGAAGGAATTTGCTAAGACCCCTTCACTTATTTTTTCAAACAGTTTATGTAGTGTTGGAATTAATTGTTCTTTAAATGTTTGATAGAATTAATTTCTAAATCTATCTGGTCTTGGGGTTTGTTTCTTTTTTCTTTGTCTTTTTTTTTTTTTTTGCAGGGCAATGGGGGTTAAGTGACTTGCCCAGGGTCACACAGCTAGTGTCAAGTGTCTGAGTCCAAATTTGAACTCAGGTCCTCCTGAATCCAGGGCAGGTGCTTTATCCACTGCGCCACCTGGCTGCCTCTTGGGGTTTGTTTCTTTAGGAGTTCATTTATGGCTTGTTAAATTTCCTTCTCTAAGATATAGTTATTTAGGGGGCAGTTGGGTGGTGCAGTGAATGAAGCACTGGCCCTGGATTCAGGAGGACCTGAGTTCAAATGTGACCTCAGACACTTGACACTTGCTGTATGACCTTGGGCAAGTCACTTAACCCTCATTGCCCTGCCCCCAAAAAAGATATAGTTATTTAAATATTCTATTTCCTAGTGCTGTTCATCTGAGCAATTTATATTTTTGCAAGTAGTCATCTATTTCATTTAGATGATCAGTTTTATTGTCATATAGTTAGGCAAAATAGCTTTCGTTTATTCTTCATTGGTGGTGCGTTACCATTTTCATTTTTTATACTGGTGGTTTGGTTTTCTTTCTTTAAAAAAAATAAAAGTAGTTAATGACATATCTGTTGTTTTTTAAAACTAGCTGGGGCAGCTAGGTGGTGTAGTGGATAAAGCACCGGCCCTGGATTCAGGAGGACCTGAGTTCAAATCCAGCCTCAGACACTTGACACTTATTAGCTGTGTGACTGTGGGCAAGTCATTTAACCCTCATTGCCCCACAAAGAAGAAAAAAAGAAAAAAAATTCTATTTTGTTTATCTCTCCTTTAGGGACAGATGTGAGAAATTTGTGGAGGCAGAATCGACAGTTCTTGGATGGATATGTGGGAATAAGGAAGAATATGGAGGCAAGGATGACTCCAGAGTCACAAGCCTGAAGAAGTAGGACAGAAATAGGGAAGTTGAGAAGAACAATGGGTTTTGGGAAAAATATAATGAGTTCTGTTTTGGACATGTTGAGTTTGAGATAACAATGAGAAAACAATCAGATGGCCAGGTTGATATGTTCAATGGGTAGTTGGTGATTGAACTTGAAGCACCAAGGATACAAACAGTGAAATAATCTCTACTATCAAGGAGTTTATATGTTATTGGTAATATGTACATATTTAAGTAAATACAGAACAAAGAGATACAGCATAAATGCAAGGTAGCTGGGAGAATTGGGGAAGGGGAGGAATAATCAGGAAAGGTTTTGTGTAATGTAGAAGATGGTGCCTGGGGAGGGGAGGGGTTTACTCTTAGGCAGTCAAGGGGTTAGTATTCCTGGGACTTCAAGGCAAAACCATGACCTGGAACATGTGACAAACTTGTTCTGAGCACTTTTGGCCTTCTTATTATAACAACTGAGTGATATCAGTTAAACTTCTGTATAAAATTATTATAAAATTAATCATGTTGTAATTTCTGTTGTGCCCTATCCATTTTTCATTATCAATTACTTGATTAATTAAGCATTAAATTGTTTTTCTCATTATTAACCTTTCTTATAAATACTTTCCAATTCTGATCTTTGCTCTGACAAGCCAGTGGCATGATTATATACAGACAGCTGATTTAGGGATGACTCCCAAGTCAATAATGAGGTATTTCCTGTCTGTTCAAATATACACCATTTCATTTTTTTGGTCAAGTACTTACCAATAATTTTATGGAAGGAAGTATAAACTCATGAGGCTTCTCTGTGGTCTGCAAGTCATTCTTTTCTTTCTTTCTTTCTCAACTGTGCTTTTCTTCTTTTCTTTTTTTTTTTTGAAAGACTTCATTCATTCATTCATTTATTTATTTTGTGAGGCAATGTGGGTTAAGTGACTTGCCCAGGGTCACACAGCTAGTTAAGTGTCAAGTGTCTGAGGCCGGATTTGAACTTAGGTCCTCCTGAATCCAGGGCTGGTGCTCTATCTACTGCCCCACCCAGCTGCCCCCCAACTGTGCTTTTCTTAAGCCTTTCTCAACATCCTCACCTATTCCCACTGTCACTTCAAAAATTATCAAGTATCAAAGTGTATGTTGATTTAATTAGGCAATTCTTACCAAGCCCTTCATGGAATTTTTCTACCTCTTCATTCTCTGCAATCAATATTGGTACACAAAATGGAATTATTTTTATGGTAGTCCTTTTGCAAATATTTATCATGAATACTTCAATATGAAATGCCCCGATATTCTACAAAATAATGTTTTTTGTTGCCTTTGGGCATAGGATAAAACCAACTTGACGGACCCCTTTCTTTGTTTCTCCAGGAAGTACCTGGGAGCCAGCCTTCCAGCTAGCTGCAACTTTCTTCTTTCTTTTGATTTGTTTACAGCAAGGATGTTCAGGTTGGTGTGATTAATTTCTTCTACTAGTAGAGAAAGAATCTTCCATTAGAATACTAACAGCCAAGTTCTTGGCACATTGGGCCTCCTCTCCACCACTGTGCTGCTGTTGCTACCGAAGCAGAAAGGGACCACATCGGGTTGAGGGACACTTTGTGTTTTCTTTGTTCCATAGGCTGCCATGACTCCTCACCAGGTGGTCAGCCTGCTAGGAATGAGCCTCTCTGTACTTAGTCAGGCTGGTCTTTGGGGAACCAGACTCAGTCTGTTGTCAAAGCCTTTCCAGCAGGGGAGAACCTGCCCCCCCCCCCCGCCCCCTCCGTGTTTCACCCTTGCCTGGAAGCCTAAGGGAAAGAAAGAATGGGAAAAGAGAAAGGGAAAATGGGGCAAACCATTCCACAGCTTATTCTCATGGTCCGGAGAGGAGCAGCTTCCTGATGATGATCACGACAGGGTTTCCAAAGTGCTTTACAAATATTCTCTCATCTGATCCTTACAACAACCTTGGGTAGTGGGAGCTGTTATTATCCATTCCCATTTTACAGATGAGAGTACTGAGGCCGAAGAGGTTTAATGATTTGCCAGGGTCATTCAACTAGGATCTGAGGCCAGATTTGAACTCAGGTTTTCCTGACTCCAGGCCCAGGGCTCTGCCACCCACCTCAGACAAGAGTTTATTCTCATTAGCCTCAGTTGATCAAACAAGTCCATCTTAGTCAATAGGAACTAATCAGAGGTTAGTGAGATCATGAAGTCAAAGCCCATGAGCCAGAAGGGGTCACAACCTTCCCATTTTACAAGCTGAGGACACCGAGGACTTGGGTGTTGAAATGACTAGTCCCAAGTCACACAGAAGGTAGCAGAGATGGAATTTGAAATCAGCACTGGCCTTAGATTCCAGCTACAATGCTCTTTTGTCATCTCACATTGAGCTCCTGCTTGGTTCAAGAACTGTTTTTGTGAAACAGTTATCCAAATTCCCTCAGTTGTTAGTGCCTGTTTCCACTGAAAGTACTTCATATTGACAAGCAGCTGGAATAGTAGAGAGTTGGCCTTGAGGTCTGGTAGCCCTGTGTTCGAGACCTACCATTTTCAGATCTTATCTAGCCCTAACCTTTCTGCTGACAGCTAGTTATGCATCTCCAACAGCCTATTGAACATCTCAAAATTTAAACTCAACATTTCTAAAATGAAACTCATTCTCCTTTCCCTCAAACCTTCTCCTCTTCCTAAGTTCCCTGTTACTGAAGAGGGCATCTTCCTAGTCTCACAACCCAGGGGTCAGCCTTAACTAGTTATATCTGCTATTCAAGGAGTAACTCATCAAAGAAGTTCACCAGATCATCTGTAGAAACTCTCAAAGACCATCTACTAACCTGGATATGGGGCACATTCACCTGTTCTCCCAGCTCCTAAGAAGGCTGAGGCTGGCGGCTGAGCTTTATCAGGAGGGATAACGTGCCAGGTTGCCCCCCCTCCCAAGACAGTTGTATCCCTTCTTTCCTCCCCTTTTCAGCTTCCTTTTGTGTGTTTATCTTCCCTTATTAGATTGTAAACTCCTTGAGGGCAGGAACTCAGGCATTGTCTTTTTTGTGTTTATATTCCTGGTTGCTTATTAGCACATAGGAGGGTTTAATAAATATTTATTGACTGACTTTGCACTGGCTCTGCCCCTTGTTGAGAATGTTCTCCCTCCTCACTTTTGTCTTCTAGAATCCTTGGCTTCCTTTCAGACTCAGTTCGTTGGCTCTCTTCTATAGATGGCGCTTCTGATTCTCCCAACTGCAAATGCCTTTTTCTCTAAGCTTACCTTCCATCTAAGCAGTATGTGTGGTACCTTGTATATATAATTACATAATATAACATAGCATAGCATTGTGTAGATATACTATATGTAATATAACACGTATACAGGTAATGTGAACACATTATATATGCATGCATATACATATCGTACATGTAATGTGTCTGTGCATGTTAGCTCTCCCATTAGAATCTAAGCTCCTTGAGGGCAGCAGGGACTTTTTTCTCTTTCTTTATAACCACAGTGCTTAGCAAAGTACCTGGCATGTAGTAAATATTTAATAATTTATTAGTGTGATGAAAGAACACTGATTTTGAAACTCTTTATTTTCAGTTATCCAGATAATTCACATAAAAAAGGGTGTGTCTTCCCCATTTACCTGTTATTAACTGTAGTTAAAATAGGTTTGGGGTTTCAGTTAGCTCAGTTATCCATCTGTACTGCCTGAATTTATTGGATAACAGTCAGCCTTCTCCATCCCATTCTTGTACAGACCTTGACTGAGGAAGACAATTTTTTTAAACCAACAAAATAAATAAGTGAAAGGAATCTCAAAATACTTCCTGAGTCATTTTGTAGACAGAAAATTTTAATGTCTTCTGGTTCTGAGATTCTTTTCAAAGCATTCCAAGACTGAAGAGTTTGGGAAGACTTAAAAGGAACAATGACTCTAGTTATAGAAGATACCCACAGTGCTCCTAGTAGGCTCTGTGGCAGAGGACACAATCGAACAATTATTTTTCAAATCTTAAGTTCGTTTTTGTCTCAGATAAATTTCAAAGAAAGTATATTTAAAGGGCCTATTGTAAAGACTGTCAAACTTCAGTATCTGACTAAAGATAAAGCTTATAAAGAGACCTGTTTTATACACGTAAGTAACATTTTAAAGGTTTGTTGTTGTTTTTGTGTTCTAGTTCTTTCTAGCTATGTTTAATGTTTTTCTAATATGTTGGGCATAATGTAATTATTATTTTTTTAAATCTGGGCCTATAATTTCTCTCTACCAGTGCAGAATGGCAACTTATTTAAATCTTAGAAGGGTCAAAGAATTCTAACCAGTGCAGTGACTAACCCCTAATTCCAGAGTACTGATGATGACTCAGGCTGCCCACCTCCTGAGAGAGAGGGGATGGACTCAAAATGCAGAAGGAAACATACATTTTTGAGCATGGCCAAGGCAGGAATTGTTTTGCTTAACTATGTATATTTTTATAAGGATTTTGGTTTTGATTTTCTAATGGGGGGAATGTGAGGGGGAGAAAGAGAAAATTAAGTATAAATTTTTTTAAATTTAAAACATATATCTATTTTAAAAGCTTATTCACCAATGACTATTCTGGCCTCTACTCTCTGAAGGCCAGGTCCATTATATATCATAACTTCTTCCCTACTGTTCTTTGGTACCTTTAGGGGAATTAGGGGATATCTAGTCCCTGCCATTGGCTCAAGCCGTGACCAATTGTGTTCCCCTGATTTTAGACATCCCCTGCACCACTATATATATATATATATACACACACACACACACACATATATATGTATATATGTATATATATACATATATACCCTATATAATCACTTAACAGTCAGATCAGCTTTTAAAGGAATAATTACTTCAAAAGTATAGCAAAAACAAACATACAAATAATCCCCTCCCAACACTTGGAGGACATAATCTCCCCTTACCTGAATCTTGAGGGAGGAGGGAGGCATGAAATTCACAATTTAACATAGTTCCCATAAAGCATGATCTCATCCAGTTCCAAGTCCAAAGCTCCCCGGACTTATACATCCCTGCTGCATGGGCAGCAATATTCAGCCTGGAATCCTGCCTCCAAGGTCTTTAAAGCTTGAGTTCCAGGTCCAGGCATTCTACCACCTGCACCTAGAACTGAGAAGGACAAATAAAACAGACCAAATCCCAAGCCCAGTTCTCAGGGCAACAGGGTAGCCCTTCCCCCATATCCAGCTCAGTGTATAGCATCTAAGCTTTGGTTGAACAGGAGTTCCTCCCCACCCCACCCCACCCTGCCATGCTGTCAGGAAAAGAGAGAATGTCCCAGTCTAGTAGTTTTAAAGACCCAGCCTATTATAGCTATGTAGCCAATGGGAAGAAGCTGCTCCAACTCATGTGGTAGGGGAATACAAGATGTCTTCACCCAGAAATAGATCCCTGCCATTTCCCACCTGGGGACTTTGATCATATGTCATCTGATCATGTGCATCAAAGCCCGGTTGTATTTATAATCTAAGATAAATGCCTAGGGCAATGAGAATTTAATTGATTTTTCCCAGAGTCATTGTGGTTTAGTAGATAAGTTGTCCAGGAATCCAGGAAGACCTTGGTTCAAATCCTGCTTCTGACTTACATACAGTGCTCTAGGAAACTCTCTAAGACTATAAGCTGCAGAAGTTGCTGACTTTCTTGCTTACTTTTCCTCATATACTCTGCAATCCAGTGCTGTTGGTCTCTTTGCTATTCCTCAAAGCCCTGACTCCTTCACTAGCTGTCCCCCATGCCTGGAATACTCTCCCTCCTCATCTTTGCCTCTTTCCTTCAAGTCTAACCTAAAATCCCACATTCTACAAGAAGCCTTTCCCAATTCCCTCTGAATACTAGTATATTGGTTATCCACAATTTATCCTGTATATATCTTGTGTGTACGTCTTTGCATGTTGTTTTGCCTATTAGACTGTGAGCTCTTTGAGAGCAGGGGCTGGTTTTTGGTTTTTTTTTTACTTTATATCCCTAGTGCCTAACATGTAAGAGGCACTTAATAAATGTTTGTTGACTGACCTATAGTGGTAGAATTTCCTCACCAGGAGGTACCCTAAATTAATGAAGTCAGAGGCCCAGTCCCTAACTCTACCTGTTGCAGCTTGAGTCAGGACGTGAACCCAGGTCTTCCTAACTACACTATGCTGCCTCTTAACTTGGTACTGCATTATTTAAGAAGATTTCCATATTAGCATAAAAGTTTGTTGGAATAATACTATGTAGCATTTAAGTAACATTAGGAATTTTGTAAATTAACATGCAAAATTACTATAATTTGTTATTCTCATAGCACTTTTAATAAGGATTTAAGTTGATTTTCATGTTGACATAACTATATAAACATAATGCTAAAGCTTTAAAAATGGACATTTAAAGTTCTAAACACTAAAACAGTTATCTAGTTCCATCTTTTACTCTATATTTCTGATGAATTAATTATAGTTAATCAGGCTTTTGGAGCTAATTTAACCTTATAAAATCAATCTTAATTTAAATATATTATTTTAATAAGCATTAGCTAAAATGAGAAAAATTAGTGCCTACTATATAATAGGCATTTAATAAATGATTGTTGACAACTGTCTGTCTACAAAGCTGAAAAATAAGAGATTGCAATATAGTCATTTGGAGTGTTTAAGGCCTGACATAGTCAGTTGCAGTAGTCAAATGGCCAGACATCTAGTCAATGTTAAATGCTAAAAAATCTAAATTAGCCATACTGCTACCACTCAGTTCAGTGGGTTATATGGAGAAGGCTTTAGAAAAAAGACAAAGTTACTTTTTAGTGAGTAGAAAAGAAACTATTTTTGGTGGTTTATTTAATTAATCTTTACCCTAAGGATGGAATTTTCATATTAGTTTTCAATATCTTAAATGACCCATGAACTGAATGTACTGTAAACATTTTCTTAGCCTCGCTATTTGATTAAATGTCCACAAGATGGTGCCATGGTTAACATGTTAACATTTGAATTTGAAAGACAGCATGAAAAAGTGTGTTTGACACACTGAATGCAAAACAATTATCATTAAATTGATTTTTTTAAACAGTAGAAGAAAATCAAACTGACAAAATAAAAAATTAAGAAGGCAAAGTTTCAATAAATAGAAAATGAAGAGGATTATCAGAAACTGCTATACAAATTATATGCCAATAGTCCTGAGAATTTAAAGGAAATGGTTTATCTATAAAATCTTGATTATCTACAAAAATATAAACCATCCAAACTAGTAAAACAAGAATTAGAGATCTTAAAGTCAGTCTTAGAAAGTGAAATCAAAGAACTGTCAAAAGAAAAAAAATAATTCAAATCAGTTTACTAGTGAAATGCATAAAATGTTTAAAGATGAATTAATAGCTATGCTAGAAAAAATGTTCAGAGTAGTAAAGAAAGAAAGCTTTCTACCAAACTCCTTTTATGGACAAACATGGTCATTATTCCAAAACCAGGGAGGTATAAAGCAGAGAAAGAATATTATAGACCAATATCACTAATAAAAATTAATGAAGTTTTAAATAAAAATTTAACAAAGATATAGCCAAAAAACTATAGACTATGTGAAATGAACAGAACCAGGAGAACATTATACATGGTAAAAAAAAAAAACCCAACAGTGATCAACTATGAAACAATAATAATCAGCTATCAACAGTTCCAAAGAACCCATGATGAAAAATGCTGTTTGCTTCTAGAAAGAGAACTGATGAACTATGTGTGCAAACTGAAGCTTCTTTTGTGTTTTTTCTTTTGCAATGTGGCTAATATGGAAATATGTTTTACGTGACATATTTCCATATTAGCCACAATTTGTTTTAATGTAACAAGGAAATATTTAATGAAATTAAAGTGTATTTAAAAGAAAAAACAACTATTGACCAAATTGGATTTATACCAAGAATATAAACATGGTTCAACATTAAGAAAATAATTAGCATAAATAATCATGTGACCAAAAAATTCCAAATTTATTAATAGACATAGAAAATGCCTTTAACAACAGAAAATAGCACTATTTTATGCTAAAAATATTTTCCATAAAGCATGAGAACTGAAGGGCACTTCTTAATATGATCCAAAGTATATATTTAAAACCAAGAGCTAGAATTCTTTCTAATGGCAAAACTCTGAAAGCTTTAATAGGTATAGATTCAGTTAAAGAACAAAGATCTTTTCTCTATACACTATTAGAGTGGCATGTGAATTACTTTCAGGAGAGTAAAATAATCAATTCAGGCATCTAGGTGTTGTGGTGGATAGAGCACCAGGCCTGGAGTCAGGAAGACTCATTTTCCCGAGTTCAAATCTGCCCTCAGATACTAGCTGTGTGACCCTGGGCAAGTCACTTCACCCTGTTTGCTTTGGTTTCCTCATCTGTAAAATGAGCTGGAGAAGTAAAATGCAAACCATTATAGTGTCTCTGCCAAGAAAACCCCAAATGGGGTCACAAAACGTTGAACTTGAATGAAAAACAACTGAACAACAACAAGATAATCAAATTCCCTTACAAACAACAAACATTACAACTTTTTAAATGTTTAAAAAAACTTCATGTGCAGTATGCCCTTTTGTGGCAGTCACTTGTTTTTACACAATTTAGCATTAAATTCAAGATTTTGACACATATTCTCTAATTCAACATCATGAAACCACATATCATATTAGATATGAAGCATACTTTTTGATGAATGATTCATTTTCAAAGTCTGGCCCTGATTATAGCCCATAGGTTTTCCATGGAGTTTAAATCAGGTCACTCTCCAGGGCTTTATTTCCATCACTTAGATACATTTCTTAACCTTTAAGCTGAGTCTTCAAGGAAGCCAAAGAAGCCCAGAGGAAACAAGGAGGGAGGCTGTTCTGGGCAAAGAGAACAGTCAGTAAAAAAAAGGGGGGGGGAGGGCAGCTAGGTGGCGCAGTAGATAAAGCACTGGCTCTGGATTCAGGAGGACCTGAGTTCAAATCCGGCCTCAGACACTTGACACTAGCGGTGTGACCCTGGGCAAGTCACTTAACCCCAATTGCCTCACCAAAAAAAAAAAAAAAAAAAAAGGAAAGGAAAGGAAAGAAATGCTACTGAGTTAGGAGACAGGGAGTAGTGTCCAAGAAGGGCAGTGATGGTGATCATAGAGTGAGCAGAAGGGAGTGAAGTAGGAGAAGAGTGGAAAGGTAGGAAGGGGCCAGGTTGTAAGCTACACAGAAAGAGAATTTTATATTTGATCCTAAGGTGATGGCTGCTGGAGTTTATTTAGAAGAGGCCGAAGGTGGTTTCATGCTTAGTTCTATGCTTTAGAAGTGGCTGGACGGCACAGTGGATAAGAACACGGTGCCTAGGTGGCGCAGTAGATAAAGCACTGGCTCTGGATTCAGGAGGACCTGAGTTCAAATCCGGCCTCAGACACTTGACACTAGCGGTGTGACCCTGGGCAAGTCACTTAACCCCAATTGCCTCACCAAAAAAAAAAAAAAAAAAGGAAAGGAAAGAAATGCTACTGAGTTAGGAGACAGGGAGTAGTGTCCAAGAAGGGCAGTGATGGTGATCATAGAGTGAGCAGAAGGGAGTGAAGTAGGAGAAGAGTGGAAAGGTAGGAAGGGGCCAAGTTGTAAGCTACACAGAAAGAGAATTTTATATTTGATCCTGAGGTGATGGCTGCTGGAGTTTATTTAGAAGAGACCGAAGGTGGTTTCATGCTTAGTTCTATGCTTTAGAAGTGGCTGGATGGCACAGTGGATAAGAACACGGTGCCTGGAATCAGGAAAAGCCAAGGTCAAATCTAGCCTTAGATACTTACCTGTTATATGATGCTGGGCAAGTCTCTTAGCTTCAGTTTTCTCAACTGTAAAAGTGGCAATAACGATAGCACCCACCTTGCAGGGTTGTTGTGAGGCTTTAATGAGGTATTGTTTGTAAGGCCCTTAGCACAGTCTCTAACACATAGCAAGCACTGAATGCTTACTGACTGATACAGGAGGCACTTAATGAATGCTTGTTTTCTGAGTGGAAGGTGGATTGGAGTAGGGAGAGGCTCAAGGGAGAGAGGCCAACCAGAAGGCTACTGTAATAGCCCAGGCACCAGGTGATAAGGGTCTGCACCAGGGCACTGGTTGTGTGAACGGAGAGAAGGGGACTTAGACGAGAGGTGAATTGCAGGTGGAAATGACAAGACAACATCAAATCAGATGTGTGGAGCAAGAGTGACTGAGATTGCATATCTGGGTGACTGGGAACATGGTGGTGCCCACAGCAGTTAAGGAAAATTTGGAAGAAGGGGGAAGGGTCTGTAGGGGGAAAGATAATGAGTTGGCGATCCCTACAGGACAGCCAGTTCAGGATATGCAATAGGCAGTTAATAGTGTGAGACTGAATAAAGGTCAGAGAGAAGTTAGAGTAAATATATCTGAGAATTATCTGCATAGAGATGAAAACCAATGGGAGGTGCTAAGATTGCCAAGTGAAAGAGTATTCAAGGGTTCTTAATCTGTCATCCTTGCATTTTTTAATGTTTTGATAACTGCATTTCGATGTGATTGTTTTTCTTTATAACACTATGTATTTTATGCATTTAAAAATATTATTCTGAGGAATCCATAGGCTTTAGTGGACTGCTAATGGGGTCCATGACCACCCAAAAAGGTTGAGAACCTCTGGTATAGAGAGAGGAGACAGATGCTTGAGGGACACTCATTTTTAGTGACTGTTACCTCAAGGCAGATCCAGCCAAGCAGACTGAGAAGTAGTAGACAAGTAAGAGAACTAGGAAAGGGGCAGCTAGGTGGCGCAGTGGATAGAGCACCGACCCTGGAGTCAGGAGTACCTGAGTTCAAATCCGGCCTCAGACACTTAACACTTACTAGCTGTGTGACCCTGGGCAAGTCACTTAACCCCAATTGCCTCACTAAAAAAAAAAAAATTTAAATTTAAATTAAAAAAAAAAAAGAGAACTAGGAAAGAGCATTACCTTAAAGAAAAGGCTATCTAAGAGAAGAGGGTGACAGTGTCAAAGGCTGCAGAGAGGTCAAGAAGAATGAAGATGCGGAAGAGGTCATTAGATTGGGTGACTAAGAGATGTTTGGTAATTTTGGACACAGCTGATTCCAGTGGAATAATGATGTTTGAAGGCAGACAGACTGCAGAGGATTGTGAACCAAGTGGGAGGAGAGGACACTGCTCATAAATGGCTTTCTCTAAGATCCAGAACATTTAAGGAAATAATGAAACAAAAGAGCTCAAATATCAAAAGAAATGATGGGGCGGGGAGAGAAAGGTAGGAAGGAGGGAAGGAAGAGCGTGTCCAGACCTCAAACTGCATTATGATATAGCTAACATCAAAACTCTTTGATACTGGTTAAAAATAGAATCCATTAATCTACTTCGATTGATGGATTAATGGAACAGATTAGACAAGAAAGAATCAGAAATAACTGAACTCATCCCAGTGTTTGATAAACTTGAAAATATAAATTATCCAGGAAAGAACTCATGGGTTTCTGGGAAAAACTGGATAGCAGTCTGGCAGAAATTAGATTTAGGCCAACATCTAATACCATATTTTACAATAAAACCAAAATGTATTTATTCCTTGAATGTAAAAGATCATATCATAAAAATTAAAAGATAAGTAGATCATTTACCTGTACACCGTGGGTAGAGGTTGAATTCTTTTTTTTTGTGGGGCAATGAGGGTTAAGTGACTTGTCCAGGGTCACTTGGCTACTAAGTGTCAAGTTTCAGAGGCTGGATTTGAACTCAGGTCCTCCTGAATCCAGGGCCAGTGCTTTATCCACTGTACCACCTAGCTGCCCCCGAGGTTGAATTCTTAACTGAACAAGAGATAGAGGTAGTCGCCAAGGACAATTTCAATTAACATGAAACCAAGAAGCTTTTACACGAACAAAATTCCACTAAAAGAAGAATCGATGGGAAAAAGATTTTTGCACCAAATCTTACTGATAAGGGTCTGATATTCAAGAAATTTAGATAACCAACAGAAAAATGTAAGATCAATATATGTGGTCAAAGGATATGAACAAGCAGTTCTCAAAATAAGAATTACCTACTATTAAGGACTACATGAATGAATGTTCCAAATAATTAAAAAGAGAAATGCAAATCAAGACCTTGAGGTTTCAGCTCACACAAAGTAAAATGGCAAAGATGACAAAACATGTCAATATTGGAGAAGTTCTAGAAAGATAGGCACGCTAGTGTATTGTTGGTGGCACTGCTGATTGGGCTAACCATTCCAGAAAACAATTTGAAAATACTCTAGGAAGTGACTAAAATGTCACTATCCTTTCAGTAATTCCACTGCTAGGCATATGTCCCAAGAAGGTAAATAACAAAAGAAAAGTTCTATATACACCACAATATTTATAGCAACAAAAAAGTGTGGTAGCAAAGATTTGGAAACAAAAGCAGATGCCCTTCAATTGAGGAATGGTTAAGCAACTTGTGGTACACAATGTTTTTCAATGTGTTTATCAAGTTCATTTTGAGAATGGTTTTGTGTGTCAGGGAGCATAAGAATCCATGATATGTTGGGGTATGGGTAGTTTGAATGAATGAAGTATTAATTAAGCACTTAATCTTTGCAGAACACCATACTAAGTGCCGGGAATACAAATGGAAGAAACAAGACAGTCTCTGCCCTCAAAGATCTCACGTTCCAATGGAGGAGGCAGCATATATGGAAGGCTTCGTTTGCAAGTCAGATGGTAAGGTCTCATGGTCCTTAGGAGTGGCAAAGCCCACATTAATTCCTCTTTGATATGATTTTAACTGATAAAATCATATCAGTTTCTGATGTTGAACCATTTGACAATGCCAAAGACTTTGAATGTCAAGAATGAAATTTTCTGGGTCATCAGTAGCTGTGGTTGTAACACCTGCAGCAGCAGTTGCCAGGTTGCATCTCCATCTCCACAGGATTAGGGTTGTCCTTCTCAGGAAAATGGCTATGGACACTGACCTGGTAACGTTGCTATTCCCAAGCCTTTTGGGTCCTGGACTGTCTCCACTAGGATCTGAGAGGAGAATATGGTGGTGGAGGCTTGAACTTTTTGGTACACCATGCCTCCTTTTTCTCAGATGCCTTGCTGCTTCAGTTACATTGGCTTATCTCCCCTGTGGGCAGTAGCTGGTTGGCTGGTAGTGGGTCTGGCTGGCACCTTCTTCACAGAAGTTGTTTCCCCAGATGATAGCTATGAGGGCTAGGCTAGAAGCAGGACTGATGGTCTGGGGGTGCTGCCATTGCCAGGGTGTTTATACTTATCTGCCTGTTGGTAGCTGTTGGTCAGCAGCTATAGCTGATAGTTATGAAGATAATGGGTCCCTGCTCTATGATGATTTCTTCCCTGTAATGCTGACTGTAGGAGCTAGGCTAGAAGCAGATTTGGTGGTTTGAAAGGCATTGCTATTCCCAAAGCTCTTGGGGACATGGTCCTAAACTGTCTCCAGAAGGGTCTGAGGGAAGATGATGATAGGGGAGGGGGTTACTTGCCAGTGTGTGTTGTCTCCCACCTTCCCCCCAGGGTGCCCTGAGTTCTGTTGGGTACAGGACCTTGGAAGTTTTGTTAGTATAATGTCCTAGAGGCCTAGAGTTGCCTCTAGATCAAACCTTGATATAATATCAGTGGGAAGAGAGAGCAATATGGGAGTAGGCATCTCCACTCAGATGATGAGACTGGGTCTTCTGCTACCACCAAATGCTTCTAGGAATGACTAGAAGGACTAACAAAGGAGCTCTGATAGAGATTGTATCTGAGTGACATAGTTTTAAGCCCATAGCAATCTCTCTATATTAGTTTCTTTTAAAATATATATATATATATATATATAATTTCTTTTTTAAAGTATTTTATTTTTTGCCCAATTACATGTTGAAACAAATTTTTAACATTTTAAAAGAAGTTTAGCGTTCCTAATTCTATCCCTCCCCACCACCACCACCACTTCCCCCTCCCCAAGACCGGAAGCAATCAGATATAGGGTTAGATATGTGCAATTATGTAAAACATTTCCATATTAGTCATTTTGTACAAGAAGACTTGGAAAAAAAAAGAATGAAAGAAAGTGAAAGATAGCATGCTTTAGTCTATATTCAGACAATATTAGTTCTTTCTCTGGAAGCAGATAGTGTGCTTCATCATTAGTCCTTTGGGATTGTGTTGGATCATTGCACTGCTGAGAATAGCTAAGTCATTCATAGTTCTTCATCCTGCAATATTGCTGCTACTGTGTACAATGTCCTCTGGTTCTACTCACTTCCCTTTGTATCAGTTCATGTGTTTCCAAGTCTTTCTGAAATTATCCTACTTGTCATTTCTTATAGCACAGCAATATTCCATCACAATCATATGCCATAATTTGTTTAGCCATTCCCTAATTGATGGGCATCCCTTCATTTTCCAATTTGTAGCCACCACAAAAAGAGCTGCTATAAATATTTTTTGTACAAATAGGTCCTTTTTCCTTTTTTTGGATATCTTTTGGATATAGATCTAGCAGTGGAATTCTGATGGTTGATATAAGCAGAACTAGAAACATCAACATTAGTTTGAATTTAAGTGGGTTTTCAATTCATTAATTTTTCTTTAACAAAGTCTGTCATTTTTTCATATTCTTTGCAGTCATAATTAATGCCAAACAAAGATCAAGTACTTATATGACAAATGTTAAATATGAACAGGAAACTGTTTAAAGCCCTTTGCGGTATCCTGTAGGATGTGTGTAATTCACTTAGCTATGTGTTGATTTATGTAATGTTTGATTTATGTTCCGCATACATATGAGTACTAATAACTAAAACATCATTGTTTCATTTATGCCTAATGACCAGAAACATGCAAATTATAATGTCAGTGATAAAATTATGAAATTTAGTTCTATTTAAACAGAATTTTGAAAACAACTGGGATTAAAAATGAGTGTGAACTACTGCTCAAATTCTTAGAAAAATCTGTTAATGGTATGATAAAGTTATCAAATGATTTATGTTGAAGATAGAAAATTTTAAAATAAATGTAAAAATCAGTGTTATTACTTCACAGAGTCTAAAGGAAAGTAGTCCTGAGTTTTCATTATTATATTTCAATTGAGTACTTCTATTAATGTAATTCCTTATGTTCCATTTAAAAATATTTTTAAAAAGACAAAAATGGCTTCAAATGGTTCTAACCAATAAAACAGACTCTGACCATGATGCAGGAATGTGCTGCATGAGCATGGTCTGAGAGCTGGCTTCTCTTCAGCTTTAAGGTTCATCACCAAAGCTGTGACTCTGACCAGGTGATTTTTTTTTCGACAGTTGTTTGTAAAGGGGGGCCGCTAGGTGGCACAGTGGATAAAGCCCTGGATTCAGGAGAACCTGAGTTCAAATCCAACCTTAGACCCTGGACACTTACTAGCTGTGTGACCCTGGGCAAGTCACTTAACCCACATTGCCCCACAAGAAAAAAAAAAACACAACACAAAAAAACAATTTTTCATAAAGACTGTTCCTAAGACATGGAGGCATTGTCATCTGCACGGGCCCATTCTAACAAAACTAGGGCTGATTAAAGAAGTATTGTTGGCATTTAGGCATGTATCTTCTGTCCTCTGGCATTCTGTAAGCTCCTTGAGGACAGGGGCTATCCCAATTTTCACCTCTGTGGAGAGAGCATGGCATAACCAGCAGCAGTGTGCTTGCTGGCCCTTTCTTCTTCTGTGCTGCTGGCTGGGGAGGGTAGGCAGAAGCCTGCATCCACTGAGAGGATGTCATAGACTCACTGAGCCGGTATTGCTAGAAGGAAGAATACTAAGAAAGAACTGTTTCTGGGAAATGGCAAGAAGCCTTAAGCTGGCCATAGCCACAGTTAAATATATTCCAATTCTGTCTCCACAGCCAATGAAAAAGTGGCTCTTCTTCACCCCAGGTTTAGCAGACCAGAACCAGGACCACATCATTACATCTATATCATTGTGCAAAGCTCCTTCACACCTGCCACAGGTGCCTTAATTCAAGGTCACTTTATTTCACCTTTCCTTGTAGAGCCCTGCTTCTTATGCCCTTTATTGTTTTCATTCCTCTCCCATGAGCCCTCTTCAAATTGTCTGCGATGCTGCCATGAAGTCCCTTCAGGTTTCTGAACCTCAGCTTTCTTATCTGCAAAATAGAGATAGCATCACCCAGGGCTGTGATGATTATGAAGTGAGAACATGGCAAGGAGTGGAGCATTGATTAAGTACCTCATGTATACCTGACACCCCACTGTGGCAAAGTCCAGAAAGTCAGGAGCAGAGCCAGGAGGGGAAGGGTGACGCATGGCTACTCTGGCACTCTCCTCCCCCAACACCAAGGAGACCCAGGGAAGAACTCACCAATGGGAGAAGGGGATGCGGGAGTTGAGGAATGTTCCAAGATGAGACAATCCTGTGCCCTGAGGGAAGCTCTAGGGGTCAGAAGGCTGCAGCATCAGGGAGGCCAAGTTGGGAGAATCAGAAACAGGGCCGGGAGAGGAAGGAAGCCCGGCTGGCTTGGGTCCTTCTAAGATGGAGGTAAGACCGTGTATACATAACCCTGGGCTTACATAGGGAGTTCTTGCAAACTTCCAATGGATAGAGAACTCAGTTGTTATTAATATATGAATAACGTGGAGCTGGTGGGGGGGGCAAGAAGACACTTGGATTTCAAAGAAAGAGGCAGGGGCTCCAATTCCAAGTCTGACATTAACTATGCCTGGGAAGGTCCGTTCATCTTTCCACGTCTCACTTGCCCCATCAATAAAGTGGGAATAATAATATTTGTGCTACCTCCTTCACAGGGATGCTGTGAGAAAGTGCTTTGTAAGCCTTGAAAGTACAGTGTAAAAGTGATGGTTTATTATTCCTCTGAAATGGAACCCCAGCCTGGGAACTGTCCCGTCAGCATTTAGTATGGTGGGAAAATTACATTATGTTCGCATTTTACTTTTTAGCAGGCTTACTGATTTTTTTTTTGTCCAGACCTATAATTTTGTCATTGTAGGGAGCTCTTGTGTAAAGAAACCCCCTCTACCACTGCAGACCATGGCCTTCTCCACAAGTCCTCAGAGCAGAGTTGCTTGGGGGCACTAAGAGGTTGAGTGACTTTCCCACGGTCACATGGCAAGTTTGTGGCAGAGGAAGCACTTGAACCCAGGTCTCGAACCTGCCCCATAATCACCCCACACAACTCTTTCAAATTATTCATTAGAAACACCAAGATCGGGGCAGCTAGGTGGTACAGTAGATAAGACACTGGCCCTGTCTGTATTCAGGAGGACCTGAGTTCAAATCTGACCTCAGACACTTGACACTTACTAGCTATGTGATGCCGGGCAAGTCACTTAACCCTCATTGCCCTGCAAAACAAACAAACAAACAAACAAAACAAACAAAAAAACCCTACCAAGATCCCTTTTTAGTCATGCATGCACATAGCCCTTCTCCAGTCAGTGCCCTGTTTCAGCAATTCATTTCAAAAACTCTGTGTGTAAGGCATTGTGACAGAGCACAAACTTTGTTTGCTCTCAGGAAGCTTCTAATCCCCATAAGTACTATTTGTACTACTCTGCCCTCATCCCTTTTGATTGCTTTATAATTTTCTCACAACTTGGAATTTAGCACTGGAAAAGACCTTTAAGATAATCCAGACCAACTTTTTCATTTTACAGATGAGAAAACTAAAGCCTAGAGAAGTGAAATGACCTTTGTGAATTGTCATTACTCTTTTAAATTCCATCATAATCTCCTCAAATCTGTGTCATTTGCAGACTTAACAAGTATGTGTTCATTTTAATGAGAAGGCTCAGTAGTCCTAAGAGAAGCCTGAGCCCTGAATGTGATCTATTTTTTTTAAGTAATAAACATTTTTATTTATAGTTTTGTGTTCCAATTTTTATCCCTCCTTCCCTCCGTCCCTTCCCCCCTCCCTGAGGCAGCAAGCAATCAGATATGGGTTATACGTGTATGATTATGTAAAACATATGACCATATTAGTCATTTTGTACAAGAAAACTTGATTAAAAGAAAAAATGAAAGAAAGTGAAAAATAGCATGCTTCAGTCTGTGTTCCATCAATATCAGTTCTTTCTTTGGAGATGGTTAGTATGTTTCATCAATAGTCCTTTGGGATTGTCTTGGATCATTGTGTTGTTGAGAATAGTTAAGTCATTCACAGTTCTTCATCCAACAATATTGCTGTTCTCTGTGTACAATGTTCTCCCGGTTCTGCTCACTTCACTATACATCAGTTTATACAAGTCTTTCCAGGCCTTTCTGAAATCATCCTGCTTGTCATTTCTTATAGCCCAATAATATTCCATCACCATCATATACCACAAAATGCGATCTATTGATACAGGTTTTGAAATGTCAAAAATGAAGATTCCCTGACAATTTAGATTGTGGGGCCACCTGAGTATAATTGTAAATAAAGGAACATCTTTCAGGGACCCTTGCAGTTCAAAAATTCAGTTAGTCTGTATGATATGTGAAGGATCCCATGACACATTAACCATTAATAAAAATAGCTTGTTATTTATTTGATTGCAAGCATTTTATTCAACATTATGCAAAATTCCAAGATTTTAAAAAGCTTATTTCAAGGCCAGCCTTTCATCACTTTCTATTTGTTAACCTCTCCCCCCACCCCAAGCATCTGTGTGCCCTTGCTCGACTAAGCTAATGTATGCATCTGGAATTGCAACATAAAGGTCCCTAAACAGTGCTTGAGAAACTAAGATTTATACTTAATATGTTACAGGTGGTTTCTTAAGAGAAATACTGATTTGTTGTGTCACTCAAGTGATAAATTTCTAAATTATTCTCAAATTATATTTCTGTTCTGAGTTTACTGTAGTTCATTTTTCTTTCTTAGTCCTGCATATACATTGCCAACTCATTCTTTTTGCCTTGTGTTTACAAGAGCAAAGTCATCATTAAAATCCTAGTCGAAATAGATGCATATGAAGCAAAGTCCAGTAACAGGATTTCCTGCTATTAAAACCTCCTAAGTTATTTAGACAAAACTGTAACAGATTGTGCAGCATGTTCTAGGGAACTTCTGGTTAAAAAATTAAAATCATGCCACTATAAAAACAAATATGAATTTAATGGATGAAACTCTCTCAGATGTAAATTGTGCCAAAATAAGCAACTACTGTAGATTTTAACATGCGATATATTACATTGATTTTTGAACTGTTGACTAGCCGCCAATTTCTGTCCTTTGTAAATTTTTGTTTCAGTTTCTATTTTTTTCATTTCACAATTAAATGAAGGCACCATCGTGCCCTGTGGGTCCATTTAACCTTTATTTTACTTGATTCAAGCTTTAATATATAAAATCCAGAAGAAACAAAAAAATTAATAGAGGTATGAAGGTTCATCCCTCTCCAAAACTCTGATGTGACACTAAAAACATTTTCTGTTGATTCAAGTGTAAAGAATTATTGTGTGGTAATAATAAGCAAGGCTGAAGTCTATGCACACCTGCCAGATGGTTGGATCCAGGGTTGAGACATTTTATCATTCTGGCATCTTTTAGTGCTATTGGATGTACTGGATGCAATGTAATTTAGAAAGATGTTGAGCCTGCAAGTGGTGATAACTGGATTTAAAAAAACATTAGGGGGGGCAGCTAGGTGGCGAAGTGGATGGAGCACCGGCCCTGGAGTCAGGAGGACCTGAGTTCAAATCGAGCCTCAGACACTTAACACTTACTAGCTGTGTGACCCTGGGAAAGTCACTTAACCCCAATTGCCCTGCAAAAAAAGTAAATCATAATAATAATGAAAGGTAAACAAGCTTCTCTCCCCATGGCCAGAGTAAGAGGCTTCAGGCTCCCATGAGGGAATTCAAGGAGGGAAAGGAGTTTCCGGATTTCCTCCCTGCTTGGGGGGTCTGTAGCCTTGGGGGAAGGGAGTTTCAGGAACATAAGCTCTATAACTAGAATCAAGTAGCTTTCCTTTGGTCTGCTCACTTGGATGGTCCAGGAACCCTGAGGCTCCTTAACAAAACAGCATCTCCTGGGTCAGGGTCTTGACAACCAATGCCAGCAGCCTTGTGCCACCATTTCTTTCCATTAGCTCTCTTCTGAGCTGGAATTGGGGCTAAGTGACATGGCTGACTCAGTTTCTGCCACCTGAGAGATGATGCTGATCATGTTTTCCTTTACTTGCTCCATCTTTAGAGCATCCAAAACACAAGTCAAGAGGTATAATACATGGTACGGGAATTGTGTGAGGCCATTCCTAAGAGAGACTTGTATGTGTATAATAAGAGTGCTCTGTGTTGGCGCCACTGACATCTCTGTTCTAGCCTCAGTATCCCTAATCTGTTCAGCAGTGTCCAGCTCTAATCCTCAGCCTGTGGGTCCCCTTGAGTACAGTTGGATGTAGTTCTAGGTTTCTTGGTGCCAGCCAAAGCCAACATCTCTTAGAACAGTATTCTTTCAAAGTTCCTGCCTTAGTCGAAATGGATCCTGACAGGAAGTCCACATACTGGGAAATATTTTCCCCACAATACTTTAGCAACCATGGGACCTTTCTTGTCCTTGAATGGGTATGCTTGTGCATACATTGTGAAATTGTCAGTCACCCCAAAATATGGCTAATGTTATTACTATTTCCTCTCAGGAATAGGAAGTCAATGTAGACAAATTCCAAGAGTTTTATTTACTTATATGCGTGTGTATGCACACGCACGTGTGTGTGTGTGTGTGTATATATATGTATATACATACACATCTATGCATACACATACATATATGCATGTGTGTGGAGGGTAGCTGGCTTAGCAAATAGAATGCTAGATTAGTGTCAGTCAGCAAGCATTTATTAAGTGCTTACTATGTGCCAGAGTGTGCTCAGCACTGGATATACAAAGACAGTCTCTTCCTTCAAAGAACTCACATTTTAATGGGAAAGAAAACATACAAATTCCTAGGTATGTACAAAATATATAAACTTCCCCTTTAATGGAAAGCAAGTAATTGCAGAGGGAAGACACATACAAGGAGTGAAAGATGGAGGTGTTGATGAAAAGGCCTCCTTCAGGAAGAATTTTGGCTGAATCTCAAATGAAACCTGGGAAGCTTACAGTTATAGGTCAAGAGGAAGAGCATCACAGGGATGCACAGGAAACCCAGGTTCAAATCCTGCCTGAGACACTTAGTGGTGACCCTGGGCAAGTCACTTAAACTCCGTTGGCTTGAGTTTCCTCATTGGCCTTCCCCTGCAGGATTTTTGTGAGGATCAACCGACATAATACATGTAAAATATGTTGCAAACCTTAAGAAACTATATAAATATGTGGTACAAGTTGGTGATACTTTTCTTTGGACACAATAAGCACAAGTCTCACAATTCTTAGTGCTATTGGCAGTGATCTTGGGCCAGCCATTGTTTCCTTATTAGTTCCAGGATCCTCTCTTGACCTAAATGTTAAAGTTATCATGTAAGGCCTTCAGGGCTTTTGCACAAAATTCTCTGGGCACACCAATCCTCTCCTAGTACCATGTGTGACCTCCATAACAGTCTTGTCCAGTCCTCCTTTGCTTAACTCCAGCTTCTATCATCACCTCAATAGAAGGCTACTTTCAGGGGAGTGGTTCTTGAATTCCCTAGCCTTGTTGCCTCCCTTTGTGGCTTGTATCACTTTATTTTTTTTTGCAGGGCATTGAGGTTTAAGTGACTTGCCCAGGGTCACACAGCTAGTAAGTGTCAAGTGTCTGAGGCCAGATTTGAACTCAGGTCCTCCTGAATCCAGGGCCGGTGCTTTATCCACTGTGCCTCCTAGCTGCCCCCTTGTATCACTTTACAGTCCCTCATCAGCAATCTGCTCTCACCATTGATAATTTACACATGACTGAGGTAGAGAAGGTTAGGCCCATGAAACAAGGTTCACATATGCCATTGGTAGAAATATCAGTCTCTCAGTTTTCCTTCTCCTTACCCATAGCCCAACTCCCTTGGCATCATATCTGCCTGCCACTCCTCCCTTGGTGTTGTGTAGCCTTTGAAATAGTTCTCTGCAACCACATTAGTCTTCCCCAGTCAATAGTGTATGTCGAACTCATATTTGCTGCTCATCTCTGGCACACAGCCTCTAATTTGGCACTTGGTGAGAATATGTCAGTGGGGGGAAGGATGTAACATCAAGACTCTGGATAACCCAGATAAGTGCATGAAAGAAGCAGGCTGGTGTCTCCGTTTTCCATCCTGAGGAAATCAAGCCTCAAAGCTATATTACCAATTGACATATATTTGACAACCATAAATATAATGAACCTCTTAGAAGCAAAAGCCATACGGGATATAGTCAAAGCTCCACAATATGGACTATATGAATATTGTAGAGAGTTGGTAGAAGCAAGTTACAATGTTAGGCAACCAAGCAAAGAAAATGTCATACTTCTCCATCGTGCTGACATCAATAACAAGAATAGACCTAGTAAAATATTAAATATTAAAAGGTTGTGGATCAGGAGGGAGCTAGGTTGCTCAGTAGATAGAATGCTGGGCTTGGACTTAGGAAGACCTGAGTTCAAATCTAACCTCAGAAAGTTTACTAGCTTTGTGACCCTGGACATGTTCACTTAACCTCTGTTTGCCTTAATCCAGTGGAGAAGGAAATGGCAAACCACTCCAGTATCTTTGCCAAGAAAATCCCATGGACAGTATGGTCCACAGGGTCATGAAGAGTCAAACACAACTGAACAACAAAAAACAAATTGTGTATCAACCAGGAGGAGATCTAAATTCAACTGCATTCCCCTGGGCCACAAGATAAGGCCATATATCAGTGGTTATACAACTTATAAAATATGGTGCTGACCCCTCATTAGCTGATAGGGGAAGATATAGCTATATTCACCTGGTTCCCAGTTTGAACCTACTTCTGTTGTTGCTTATCTGATAGCAAAAGGACAGAAAGTAGATATGATGGACCAAAATGGTATGACCCTGTTAATGTGGACAGCTTGCAGAACATTTAGTGTGGATCCAGCTTGATTGCTTTTTTTTTTTTTTTTTGTGGGGCAATGAGGGTTAAGTGACTTGCCCGGGGTCACATAGCTATTAAGTGTCAAGTGTCTGAGGCCGACTTTGAACTCCTGAATCCAGGGCTGGTGCTTTATCCACTGCACCACCTAGCTCCCTCCAGCTTGATTGCTTTTAACATTTAATACTTCAGTTAACATTAGTGACAAATATAAAAAAAACACTATGCTGCACTATATGCTAATAGCAGGAAATAATATAGTCACTCGTCTTCTAATTTTTGTCTAATTTTGACAAGGGAGAATCATCACTTGATTTAAAGGGCCCAGGGGCAGCTAGATGGTACAAAGGACAAAAGCACTGACCCTGGATTCAGGAGGACCTGAGTTCAAATCTGGCCTCAGACACTGTGTGACCCTGGGCAAATCACTTAACCCTCATTGCCCCACAAAAAAAAATCCATAAGATTTAAAGGGCCCTTTAATGAGCTAAGAATCGATATCTTTACAAACCCAACCAGTTAAATACCTAAGAAAGGAGTATAGATCATTGCCTTCTACTAAAATTCTTTATCATCCTCTACCTTTTAGAGGAAAGGCAGGTTATCATACCCTTTTGCCTACTGTGGCCCCTGTAAGTGACTGATCATCTAAAAACCTTTTTATTTGCCAAATCATGTGATGATCCTTCCTTGATATTCTGGTGGTGTTTGGGCTATGGTCCAATTTCTTTCAAAATCAGTGTTTGAATCCTCACAGCGCATTACCAATTGACATATATTTGACAACCACATTCAGGATGTATGGGATATGGTTCTTCCGGTTTTAGAATGTCAGTGGATTGTTTTCAGTCCACGTTTGCAGCTTCGCTGCCCATTAATAAACTCTTTGAACTTCAAAGTCAAAACCCCTAGCTTTAAGAACTCCCAAATCCAAGAATTCCCAGTGCTTAATACAATGTCTAGCACATAGTAAGAACTTGATGAAATGCTTGTTGACTGACTAACTGATTCTAAGTCCAGTGTGGGGTAATGAGTTTTCTTTCATTCAGCTCTTTCCTGGCAAATGCAACTGATTTCTAGTGGTCATTACTCTCTTGGTCTAGGACTATTCCCAAGTCCTCCAGGATGGCATTGGTTAATATGAGATCTTTTGATTCCCAAATTTTAGAGAATTGCTTCAAGTTCAGACCTGTGCCCTGTTTGGCAGCTCAGTGTTGCATGAAGAAAGCTAATCTCTTGGGACTGTATTGAAAAAAGCAAGGGAGAAGTCAGCAATAAGCAGAACAAAGGTTTAAAGGGACACTGGTACAAAGGTGCGAGGCAAGTCCCCCTCTCTCATGAGTTTAGGTTGGGAAAGTGAATTCAAGAGGTCTCTTCATATGATACATTCTTTCCATTGCAGTGAAAGAGTATGTGTCCCTTTGTACTGGGCATTATAGGATCATAAGTATAGAAGAGGAAGATACCCAGAGTTCATATAGTCCAAACCCTTCATTTTACATTTCAGGCCACTGAGGTGCCTATAATCTAAGTGTGTGTTTTGTAAAGAATGCAAAGCATGTATGAAACACTTGATGGGGGCTAAGCATTGCACTGAGCATAACAGTGGATCGGCAGATTAGCTGTGGTCTGGGAAACCTTAATGATGGTAAGGGGAACAAGAGAGATAGCGATGGATACCCCATTTTCAGAGGCAGTGGTAGGGGTGATTGGAAAAGGTCTCCACCTAGGGAAGGACACGCCCATGGCATCAGGGTGGAAAAGAGCCAGGCTGAAAATGGGGATATAAGGACCCAGGAGTCCAGAGGGAAGTGACTTAGCTCCTTGGAGCAAGAGCAGGAGCATGGTAAGCTGGAAACTTGTAAAGGTGAAGGAGAGGATCCAAGGTACCAAACTAAACATAAACATACTTTAAAAAATATCTGGTGTGTTTGTTCTTTTAAAAATTGTATTGCTTCAGAGATGCAATTTATGCTCTTCTATGGAAAAGGGTGAGAGGCAGTGTGGCATTGTGTTTGGAAGAAGACCTGTGTTCAAGTCCTGCCTTGGGTACATGTTAACTGTGCAATGATGGTCAAGTTATTTCGTTTACCAGTGACTTAAGTGACTTTCTTTCTTTCTTTTTGCAGGGCAGTGAAGGTTAAGTGACTTGCCCAGGATCACACAGCTAATAAGTTTCAAGGTCCTCCTGAATCCAAGGCCAGTGCTTTACCCACTGTCACCTAGCTGCCCCTCAAGTGACTTTCTTAAACTAAGTCACAGAAGAGTCATTGGTCTTTGCCACTGGTGGGAGTTTACATTCTGAGAGGTCCTTAAGCTATGGGATGCAATTTGTACTTTAACACATGCTACATCAACATTTTCATCTGCAGAGCTTTGCACGCTATGGACATTTATTTTATTTTTCTACTTTTCTATGATATTGTAAGTCTTTATGTTATGCCTAACACTGAACATAGAAGTGAGTTAGAATGACAGAATATTTTTAATAAAACCAAGAGTAAAGGGGCTTGGACTAAGTCAAATCCATTAGGGAAACAGAACAAAAGTGGTTTATTAAAGGGATATCGTCATGCTCCATGACTCTAAGGGTCTTTGTATTTATCAGGGCAGGTCTTCTCTTCACCCATGCGGAGCCCAACCCCACAATGGCTTTGTAAGAAGAACACTTTGAGGTTTGTGAAGCACTTTACAAAGGTCTTCTCACTGAAGTCTCATGGCAACCCTGGGAGGGACAAGCTTTCTATGGCACCACTTAATTCCCTGCATTGGCTTGAAACATTGCTATGGCCAAAAAAATTCATATCGTGACCATGCTTTTGATGGTTCTCTCCATGTTTCATCCTCTAATGACCAATTTGGGAGGCCCTGCCAGAGTGAGCCACACCAGCACCACTACAGCATCCCAAGGCCACCTCCAGGGAGGCCTTATGAGAGGGCAATTGCACGAGTGCAGCAAATTTGGAAGAGTTGATTTCTCTGGCAATCTTTAACTAGAAAAATGCTTGCTGTCATTGAAACCTCCATCATATGGCACGTATCTCGATTTCATTTTGTAATCCTGAAAACCCTCATGCCAAAGTTTATGTATTGGATCACATTTTCTATTTGAATTCCATTAAAATGACTGCTACATGGTACCAATGTAAACATCATAGCTAATATTTATATGGAATTTCACAGTTCCAGAATGCCTTACATACTTTGTCTTTTGTTCCTTGTAAGACCTCCTGGTGCTCTTCCTACCCTGAGATTCTGTGAATTTGATTAGTTGGAGGTCCAGCTTAAGGATGTAGCCTGAGACCAGATTTAGGGAGGGATGTGAATTCCAGTATGAGGAGTTTTGCCTGAGTCTTATGGGTAATGGGGAGTGATGGAAGGTTTAGGAATAGTAAAATAATATGATCAGGATTTAGACCAGGTGACGTCTCTTCCAGGAAGCCTCAGTTGTCTTTTCTACAAAATGAGGATAGCATTAGAACCTACTTCAACAGGGCTGTAGAAACCAATTGAGATGATAAAACCTAGCATTTATATAGTACTTTAAGGTGTGCAAAGTACTTACATATATTATCTTATCTGAACAATCCTAGTGTGGTAAAAAGTTTTAACAGTCGGTTAGATAATGGAGAGACGCCAGTTTTTTTTTTTTAGGACCACCCTTTTGGGGAGGAGACCAATAGCATGAGCTACGCACACCAGTCCGCCTGCGACACGCGCCAGATTTCCTGCTGAGCACTCGACTTCTGGAGTGCGAGCTTAAAAGGCAAGGAGAGAACGGAAGTGGGTGCTTTTTCCTGCTCCGCTGGTCTCCTGGCTGCGCTGCACGGACAGACGCTGACTGGAGTTTGACTCAGCCCGGCTCTCGGTTAACAGCACGCGCTTGACTCAGTCTCTCTCCCCAAAGGTGGCCTTGGGTTTTGGTGAGTTTTATACGGAACATAGACTAAGCCTAGACTTAATACGATTTGTATTGTATTTCTACTTTCCTATCCTTCTAATCAGCATCACCTTGTGACTACCATACAATAAAAGCTCTAACTAGAAAACCAGAAGCTTCTTCCATTTACTAGTCTGGGAGATAAATTAAGGGAAAGGTTAAGTAGGGGAGATTTATGATCTAATATCCAATTTTAATCTCACACTAGGAAGGAGATGCTATAATTTTCCCCATTTTGCAGTTGAAACTGAGTTTGAGAAAAGTTAAGTGGCTTGCCCAGGGTCACACAGCTAGGAAGCATCTAAGGTAGCATTTGAACTCTGGTCTTACTGATCCTAGGCCTAGCGCTCTATACACTGAGCCACCTAGCTGCCTTGTAAGCCTTAAAGTATTCTATAAATATTAGCCATTATTATTACTATTTCTTAATTCCCCAGTAGATGGTGTTCTCAATAACCTAAAATTATCTCATATTTACTTAACTATGTACATATATCCCCAGTTAAATGTAAGCTCTTTGGGGACAGAAATGTTTTTTTCATTTTGTCTTTGTATTCCTAGTGCCTAGCATATAGTAAGTACTTAATAGATGCCTGGTGAATTGAACTGGAAGAGGTAATGTAAGTACTAACTGAAAGTGTAAGGTAGCTGAGGAAACTGAGGTGCAGAGCCATTAATGAATGATTTCACCCAGGTCATAGCAGCTCATAAATCATAGGCCTTCTGTCTCCAAGCCCAAGCTCTCTACTATGACAGTCTGTAATAAAGTAATAGTCTGAAGAATGTTAATATTCATTTCAAGGAAAATTTAACACATGGTCTTTGTGCTTTTAATTCCTTCACATGGTCCTTATAAAAAAGTTAGCCAACTGAATAATTGTTCCATATGATATTTACTACCTACTCACTGAATACATATGTAAATTAAAATGCCCTGCACAGTTAATTCTCTTTTCATGGAGAATTACTCATTCACTCAACAAGTGCTTACTGAGAGTCTATTCTGTGCCTTGCACCATGCAAAGCATTATAGAGGAAAACAAAGAAAATCTAAGACCCAGTGCTTGACATTAAGAAATCTGCCATTGGGAAAGGGAGGTAGGACATTGGTTCTTGAAGCATTTAAATAACAATGTAAATTGCAATTTTAAAATTAGTGTTATGGATAAATGAGTGCCATGGATTAAAAGTGCTGTCAGAATTCTGAGGAAGAGAAGAGAGCTCAGCGTGGGCTGAAATGGTTACTTATCATTGGATTTAAATAGCTAATTGAAGTATTCAGGAGATTTTTTCATTCTTCCCGCCTCCGCCCCCAATCCTTTGCACATCATAAGATTGTATTTATTCGTAGTTATCATATTCCCCTGTTAGACTGCAGACACCATATCTTCTTAATCTTCATGTCTCCCAAGGGATCAACAAATTGTTATACATATAAGTAGGTAGAAGCAAATTTTTAAAAATTTGTCTTTGAATAAACATTGAATCGGAGATGCTATGCAAAACTATAATCAAGCTGTATCACTTTGTTGTGACTACTGCTTGTATAATGGACTTGATATGTTCCAAGAAAGGCTCACAGAATTGTTAGGGCCAGAAAGAGTAGCTCAGAAAGTGTGTGGTTCAATTCCCTCCTGGTAGTAATGAAGAAACTGAGTAACAGAAGCTGTGATTGGTCTAAGATCACACAGTTATTCAGAACTAGAACTGGAAACCTGGTCTCCTGACTCCCTGTCAAGTGCTATTTCTATGCTAGTAATATAAATTCCTGATAAGTATATTTTCATGTTGACTTTCATTTTAAAATTTAAGATGATTTCCTATTTTTAAAAAGTGTCCCTTGGGGCAGCTAGGTGGCGCAGTGGATAGAACACTGGCCCTGGAGTCAGGAGGATCTGAGTTCAAATCCAGGCTCAGACACTTAACACTTACTAGCTGTGTGACCCTGGGCAAGTCACTTAACCCCAATTGCCTCACTAAAAAAAGTAATAAAAAGTGTCCCTTAAATAAAAGTAGACTGAAGAATAAAAGAAAACTTTGAAACTCACACATTTATAGGAAAATTAGTATAATAAAAGAGTAATAATACTCAAAATATTATTGTTTCTTTAATAAGCTTACATCCGGGGCAGCTAGGTGGCGCAGTGGATAGAGCACTGGCCCTGGAATCAGGAGTACCTGAGTTCAAATCTGGCCTCAGACACTTAACACTTATTAGCTGTGTGACCCTGGGCAAGTCACTTAACCCCAATTGCCTCACTAACCCCCCCCCCCCAAATAAGCTTACATCCAAGAATGATCAGAAAATTAGTAAACTGTTTTTGTTTATTATTCCATTCCTACATAATAATAATTGAAGTAATCTGTTAACTCAGACCACTATCCTCATAAGGAGATGAAGATAATTAACATGGTGTATAAGAGCCTACCACTGTCAGGTAGTTTCTAAGTATTAGCTGAAAAAGTAAATACTAATATCAAAAAGGACAAGATCAACCAATCAATCCATCAATACACATTTATTAAGCACCTTCTTTGTGTCAGACACTGTGCTAAGTGCTAGGGAAAGGATAGAACTCATTTTTTAGGTTTGTAGACTACTGACTGAATTTGTGACTTTGTGACTTTGTGACTTTGTGAATTTGTTTTGTTTTTGTTTTTTTGGTGGGGCAGTGAGGGTTAAGTGACTTGCCTAGGGTCACACAGCTAGTAAGTGTCAAGTGTCTGAGGTCGAATTTGAATTCAGGTTCTCCTGAATCCAGGGTCGGTGCTTTATCCACTGCAACACCTAGCTGCCCCCTATTTGTTTTTTTTTTTTTTAAGTTTATAGATTCTGTATGAATGTTTGTTATTAATTGCTATAGATATAGTTATTTATTAAATGCTTCGTATAGTACACTTTTAAAGCCACTGAATATGTGCCAGCATTAATTGCAGAGGAAACAGTAGTAGAGAAATTCCATAAAGGATTTGATAAGATCCTCTTAAAAGATGGTGTCAAACTCAAATAGAAATTGGGGATGGGGGAACACGATCCAACAATAAAGATCCCTGTGGACCACATATTGACTTAGAAAATCAAATGGGTCTTTTGTAATCATGCATCGACACATTAAAATCAGATGGGAATTACATTTTAATTTGTTTCAGGCTGCACTCCGGAATGCTACAGGCTGCTGGGGGCCCACGGGCCCCATGTTTGACACCTCAGTTCCAAACTACATCCAAGTATAGCTTGACATGATTGAAAGGTCCTAGGCATTAGGGTGGCAAGGCCTAGATCTGGGTTGTACCGGAGCCCAGCAGCATCTTGGTCCAAATTGTGTCTAAAAAAGAGTGCTCCTGGGGGGGCAACTAGGTGGCACAGTAAATAGAGCATCGGCCCTGGATTCAGGAGAACCTGAGTTCAAATCCAGCCTCAGACCCTTGACACTTACTAGCTATGTGACCCTGGGCAAGTCACTTAACCCCAATTGCCTCACCAAAAACAAACAAAAAAGAGTGCTCCCCACAACATACCATGTGAGTGGTCATCCATTCCTTGCTTGAGGACCTCCAGAGAGAGGGACCCTGCTACCTCTCAAAACAGGTCATTCCCTTTTCTTTGCATCCCCAGCATTTAGCACAGTGCCTGGCACATAGTAGGTACTTAACGAAGCAATTCGTGCCCTCAAGGAACTACATTCTACGGGAGGAGACACAAGGTACATATATAAATAGATGCCCAATGAATACAAGGTAGTTTTGGTAGGGAGACACTAATAGCAGGAGTGACCAAGGCTTCCTGTAAGAGGTGTCTTTGGAGCTGAGCCTTGAAGCAAACCAGGGATTCCCAAAGGCAGAAGGGAGGAAGGAGGAAGGAGTTCATTCCAGACAGAAGCTAGTGCAGAGACAGAGATGGGAGGGCAAGCACTCAGTATAGATCTTCTACAGAAGTTGGGGTTTAGAGTAGTTTTTTTTTTTTTTTTAGTGAGGCAATTGGGGTTAAGTGACTTGCCCAGGGTCACACAGCTACTAAGTGTTAAGTGTCTGAGGTCGGATTTGAACTCAGGTACTCCTGACTCCAGGGCCGGTACTCCATCCACTGCGCCACCTAGCTGCCCCCTAGAGTAGTTTTTTAGGCAGAAAGGTAACTCTCCTTGGGGGAGGGGGGGGTGCTGAGGGGGCACAATGGATCCATTCTTTCCCAGCTTCTCCCTTCAGGCATCCCCATGGATGGTACTTTCTCTTAGTACCAAAAGGTATTGACCTTTTGGAGGGCCCCTTGAACTATCTCTGGAAATGGTGGGATAGGAAGGAGACTTGCCTGAGGCCATTAAGGTCCAGTGAAGTGATTGGAACTTTCTACTTAAGGTACCTCCCAAGCTGAGCTTTTTCTTTGCCCAGAGGAATCTATAATGACTTGGGTCATGTGGTCTAATCTTTTTTCCTGCTTTGCAGGAATTATATTATTCTTTTCCAGTAAAATATCTTGGCCTGATTTTGCACCCCTAGCCAGGGAGACTTCCCAGTGAAAAGGAGAGCTCCCTTCGCAGACTCTACGCAACCTCTCTTTTAGCCGCCCTTGAGCAAATGAAATACATATGGAGCAATAATGCCTTGAATTAGCTGCAGTTTTAGCTTCTCGTCCGTTTGTAGAGGCTAGGTGAACAGCGATGTAAAAAATAAACCATAAAGGAACAGAGAGAAGCCTTGGAACAGACACTCACTTTCCCTGGGGGGAGAAAGGAGGACGACTACAGTTGCCATCATTTTCAAACAAAAAACATCTCTTGTGTCTTCAGCCTCCATTTGTGGCCGAGACAATGGCAGCAGCAGCAGCAGCCCTGATCCCCAGAAGCTCCTCCTATTTCTGTTTCTCGGTCGTGCTGTGCAAGAACTCAGGCCTCTCCTAAGTACTTTGCTCTCTTCTCACCTCTGGACAGATTTTAGCTGCCAGGAGCCACCTTCTTTCCAAGTATAGAGCCCATCGCAGGGCTCCCGAAGGCTCGGACCAGGAGATGTTGGGGACTTTGTATCTGCAGCACCTGATGGAGTTGGAGCACTGATTTGATTCCTAGACTTCTGACACGGTAGCCTCCTTCTCATACTCCATGATCTGGCCTCATTATTGATCCTCACACATGACACTCCAGCTCCTGCCTTTGCCTTTCCACTGCTCACTGGCAACCATTTCTACAAAGTGTTTGTTTGTTTTCTGTTAAAGCCATCTGACCAATCTAAGCTTATTTCTCATGAACACCTGTAACTGGCCCAGTCCTTTTCATTTGTTGATGTCCCTTTGTGGCTGCTCAGGGCAGCTTTGGGAGTCACATAGGAAGGAGTGACCCCCTGGCCCATTTATAAGATTGCCTTTCTGCTTGGAGGCATCATCAAAAGCCATGCAGATGTTTCATAACTACACTTCCAAGGGAAAGATTGCTACAACCTTAAGCCTTTATATCAGCCTTCGCAGATCATGAGCCTAAACCTGTTGTGAACACTAGTGATTACACCTGTACATGTACCCTTTGTCTCCCCTTTGTAGCCCAGGACAGTTCCTGGTGGGTGCTTAATAGGCCCTTAGATTAGAATATACTTCATCTTCATCTTTGCCCTTTATAGTCCCTAGCTTCCTTGAAAGCTCAGGTCAGGTGCTACCTCCTACAGAAAGCCTACCCTAATTCTTCTGATTATCAGTTCCCTTCCTACAGAAATTCATTTTTATGTTGTATATGTGCCCAGATGTATACACAAACACAAAAAAGTAAAATATGTACACAAAAACAATGCACATTTTATCTATTAGGAACTTAATCATCAACAAATACAATTATTTTATATTACAAAAGCAAAAATCATTACCCATGAAACTGAACTTTTAATTTGTTTTAAAAAGATATTTTAATTTTAAGAAGTGTAGCTCTACCTTTTTTTGTGTGTTTTTTGGTGGGGCAGTGAGGGTTAAGTGACTTACCTAAGCTCACACAACTAGTAAGTGTCAAGTGTCTGAGGTCAGATTTGAACTCGGGTCCTCCTGAATCCAGGACTGGTGCTTTATCCACTGCGCCACCTGGCTGCCCCTCATTGCTCTACCTCTTTGACCCCACCCACAGAAGCTTTGCCCTGGGCCATGGAAGCCAAGGAGCCCTCTGCTGATAGATGGCTTTCCCCCATCATTCTCCAAACTCTGGCAGCCTTGAATTAGACCTGGAGGCAGACTATCAAGAGTGTTGCCGATCCTGGCCTTAGAAGAAGCTTGTGGGGAGAGGAAACAGGAAGGCATTACAAGCAATCAGATGCCAGACAAGCCTTCACAATTAACTGAGAGGAGCAGGAGGTTCCATCACAAGCTAGAGATACAAGTGCAGAGCCATGGAAGACACCCAACAGAGATCTAGCCAGGGAAAGGTGATGTGATGACTACTGAGCTGAAGCAGTGAGGATGCCCAAAGTGTGTATTATGACCCCAGCAAATCTGTACTGCTTCTTGAATAAGGTGAGGAAGAAAGAGGGTGATGTACTCTTCCCCTTCCTTTCCCTCTTTCCAAGGAGAAACCAAATGTCCCCACGGGTTATTTGAATAAATGAATTTTTAAAAGCATTAAGTGTTTATTATTTTTCAGGCACCATACTAGATCACTGGGGACATTAATACAAACCAATAAGACAGTCCCTGCTCTCAAAGAATTTACCTTCTAATGGGGAGAGACAACACCTATCAGTCAACATTTTTTATTATGATCATCTTTATAATTTGGTTGGAAAGAACTTGGGACCCACAGGGTGGCATGGTCTGGAAATGACATGAAAGGGAGGTAGAAGCCTGGTTATGGGAATGATCAGGGGAAAATTCACTGACCAGAAGCCAGGGAATCTGAAGCAGTTCTTGGGGGAAGGAGCTGAGGAGAACAAATGGCCAGAATGGATATGTTGTGGCCTGGAAATGGCAGAGACTTTAACTTTCTGGTCTCTCTTTGTCCAGCCTCCTGCTTTTTGAAAAGGGCAGATAAGGCTTTGAGAGAATTATTACTCTCCCCTAAATGTCCACATTTGTTATAAATGTGTCAGATAACATAAACCTGAGCTTCTCCTTGTACTGTACTTATTAAGCAGATCTAGAAATATAATAAGAGAGTTGGTGGTGGATTTCCCCTTCTAGAGATGAGAGACAATTCAGTAGCAATTGAACTGGGGCTGAGACATTAAGGAAAAGTAATAGACTTTGTATATCTGACAAAGAATCCAAGGCCAAGATACTCCTAGTAAAAAGAACAGGAGCGGGGCAGCTAGGTGGCACAATGGAGCGCTGGCCCTGGAGTCAGGAGGACCTGAGTTCAAATCTGACCTCAGACACTTGACACTTACTAGCTGTGTGACCCTGGGAAAGTCACTTAACCCCAATTGCCTCAACAAAAAAGAAAGAAAGAAAGAAAGAAAGAAAGAAAGAAAGAAAGAAAGAAAGAAAGAAAGAAAGAAAGAAAGAAAGAAAGAAAGAAAGAAAGAAATGCTCTTGGTTATGTGTAATGGTTTTCTGAGAGGGGAAGGAAGAGGGATATAGAGTGGGGGTAAGTATGATGATTTTTTTAAATCAATAAAAACATTTTTTAAAAAGAACCTGAGCCAATATAATTCTAGAAGTTAATATGGTAGGTGGGTAGTAATTTTTTCTTTCTTTGGAAAGCAATGTCCAAAAAGTTTGAAAGAAAAACTACATGCCCCAAAAGGAATGTGTTGCTAGGAAAACTCTACCTACATGAAAAGAATAGGAAGAAAATTTTCTACGCCAGTGAAATCTGATCTTCCAGGTTCAGTTGCCTGGTTTGTTTATATTCACTTCTAAATCTATTTTTCTGTTTCTTTCTATATATTTTTAAATTATTTACTACTCTTTTTTTCTTTAAAAAACCATTTATTTCACTACCTACTAACATACTTTCACTCTCAAATGGAAGTTGTCCCTTATAACAAATAAGTACAGTCAAAGAAACACATTGACCACATCTGAGATTGTACATTTCATTCTTTACCTGTTGTCTATCACTTGTCTACTAAGAGATAGAAGGCATGCTTTGCCATGAATCTTCTGAAGTCATAGTTGATCAGAATTCTGATGTCTTTCAAAGCTATGTTCTCTACAATATATGGTTATCATACAATATATTCTCCTGATTTTGCTCATTTCATTCTGTACTAGTTCATATAAGTCTTCTCAAGTTTCTTTGAATATTCACATACATCATTTTTATGGCAGTTTGATATTCCATTTATATTCATAATAATGTTCAGTCATTTCCTAATTTATAAAAACATACTTTGTAGTTCTTTGCTAAAGTATTGCTATAACTTTTTTTGTAGCTTTGGGTCCTTTCTTTTTCTTTTTTAACCTATTTGAGATATATGCCAAGTAATGGCATTTCTGGGTCAGTGGGCATGCATACTTTGATGATTGTGTGTGTGTGTGTGTGTGTGTGTGTGAATACAAATAGTTTTCCAGAATGATCAAACCAATTCACAGTTCTACCAACAGTGCATTAGTATATCTATCTCTTCCTTTATTTCCAGAATTCTTATTTTCTCTTTATTTGGGTTTTTGATTTGTTGCTTTTTGAATTTTTTTATTGGCATGTTCAATTTGTTGATCCTTTCTTTTTACTTTTCTTGATGAATGTGTTTCAGAATATAAATGTACCCTTAAAGACTGCTTTGGCTATATCTGAAAAGTTTTGTTATATTTTTGATATAATTATTCCTTGTTTCTTTGATTTGTTCTTTGACTCAGCCATTCTTTAGGAGTATATTACTTAGTCTCCATTTAAGTCTGAATCCTTTAATAAATTTCCCTGATTGTAATTTTTATTGATATATATATATATATCTTGTATGTACAATTTTTTTATATGTTGTCTCCCCAGGGGCAGCTAGGTGGCACAGTGGATAAAGTAGCCACCCTGGATTCAGGAGGACCTAAGTTCAAATCCTACCTCAGACACTTGACACTTACTAACTCTGTGACCCTGGGCAAGTCACTTAACCCTCATTGCCCCACAAAAAAAGAATAATAATTTAATATATATGTATATACACACACATATATATGTATGTGTGTATATCTATATCTATATATCTATATCTATATATGTTATCTCCCCCATTAGAATCTGAGTTCCTTATGGGAAGAGGCTGTGTTTTTGCCTTTCTTTGTATCTTCATATTTAGCACAATGCCTGGCACATAGAAAGTACTTAGTAAATTCTTACTGACTGTTTACTGACTACATTTTGGTCAATAAATAATGGGTTTTAAAAAAATTTATCTAAGCTTTTCTGCATTTGTGTATGAGAAATTTTATGCTAGCAGATGATCATTTTATATGGCTGTAATGGTTGTAAAATTCATTATAATTCACATTTAGTAGTGAGTCAGTTAATAAGCATTTATTATATGCCTACTATGTGCCAGGAACTATGCTAAGCACTAAGATGGAAAGGGAAGATACAGTTCCTGCCCTCAATTAACTTACAAGCTAATGAATTGTGGATCAGTAATCAACAGAGGGCTATCATATCTAACTTTTCTAAAATTCTATTCAAATTCTCAACTTCTTTATATTTTTGTTAATTTTGTCTAGGTCTGAAAGGGGTACATTGAAATCTCCATCAATTATTGTATTACTATTTCTCCCCATAGTTCAATTAGCTTTTTCTTTTGATACTTATATGCTATGTCATTCAGTGCATGTGTGTTTAGTATTGATATTGTGTCCTTATCTATGGTCCTTTTATACATAATGTAGTTTCTAAGCTTTTAAAACTATGTGTATATATATATATATATATTTTTTTTTACCATTTCCTTGTTTGGAATTATGATTGCCAACACTGCTTTTTTTTTGATTAACTGACACATAATGGATTCTACTCTAGCCTCTCTTTTTTATGTTATGTGAATCTTTATTATTCCAGTGGGTTTCTCATAAACAACATATTGGCTTTCTTGTCCACTCTTCCACCTTCTGCCATACATGGATAAATTAATTCCAGGAACATTTATGGTAATGATCATTAGATTTTCCCCCCTCCATAATATCTTCGTGTAATATTTCCTTACTTTTTCTCCATCCTCCTCTCTACAAAGAAAAGAATGTGGAAGAAAATAAATTAAATCACTGCAATTTATTTATAACTGGGGTGATCTGATCCTACTCCTTTGCTCTTCCTCTCCATACTTATCCCAGATCCAAATCTTTAAGTCTTAACTTTCTCTCTTCCCTTTTAATCCCTTCTTTAAGGAAATTAGCCTTTCATAATTGAACTTTGTCTCAGTTGTACCCATTTCCTCCCCAACTCTAAACTAAACTAAACTCTCGTCTTCCTTCTAATGTACCTGCCGCTTTCCCTGCATACTTTAAAGTATCCCAGCACCTATTGCTGTGCCTCAAGTATAGGAAATACTTAATAAATATTGAATTGAATTTGTTGAATTCACTATTCTTACTTCCTCTCCCCTTCACCTGGTAGTTTCAGGGCAAAACACAGGAAAGCACAGTGATGCTAATGCTGGGTATAAAAATATTATTCTGCTTTTCTTACAAGCTTCATTAAAGAGCTGTTAATATAGCTAATAACAGATATATGAGCTTGGAGAGAGGATTAAAACACCATCACATGATGTAATAATCTCCCAGGAGTTTAGTTATGATGTTGGAAATCGAGGGGAAAGGCACAATGGACTTTGCAAAGTATCTATTTACCATGCCAAATTGCAATAGGAAAACATTCTTCGCAATGCTTTGGAAAGTCTTTTGGGTTTAGATAGTTTTCCAAATACATGGCTCCCTTTCACCTGTCAACAGATTCCACAACTGCAATGCATTTCTTCCCAAGTCCTCAAAGTCTATGCAACTTATATAAATCTTCTGAGAAATGTAATTTTTTCTCTCAAAAGTTTGATGAGTTCAAGACAAGCTGGCCAAAAGATGCCTTGCTATTCTTTTTTTTTTTTTTTTTTCAGTGCAATAAGGGTTAAGTGACTTGCCCAGGTCACACAGCTAGTAAGTGTCAAGTGTCTGAGCCTGGATTTGAACTCAGGTCCTCCTGAATCCAAGGCCAGTGCTTTATCCACTGCTCCACCTAGCTGCTACCTATGCCTTGCTCTTCTTATACCGATACTTGCATGTAAAACAAAGCTCTGTTAAACTTTTTAATGCAGTATAAACATATATGAAAAGGGTAATGAAATCTTATATGACCTAGAACTTTGTTTTTAATATTCACTCAAGTATCAGTTCTATACTAAGTGACATCACCTATAAAATAAGGGGACTGAATTGTATGATCTCTTAAGATCTCTCACATCACAAAAATCTTAAATTTGGCCATTTCTCCGCCTTGGGTGTATTGGTAAACTCCAAGCTACCAGGTAATGCTGTATCTATAAAATAGTTCCTAAGAGTTTTTGCAAGTAAGCTCAAATGCTGTAAAAGAAGTTTTAGCCCTCATTGAGGTTGCCATTTAGTTTTATCTTTATTAATCTTTTTTTTTAATTTTTTTTTTTTAGTGAGGCAATTGGGGTTAAGTGACTTGCCCAGGGTCACACAGCTAGTAAGTGTTAAGTGTCTGAGGCCAGATTTGAACTCAGTTACTCCTGACTCCAGGGCGGGCGCTCTATCCATTGCGCCATCTAGCTGCCCCCTATCTTTATTAATCTTTAATAGAAACAACATGATTGACAGACTTTAGATGTTCTTTAGCAACAGCTAAAAATGGAGATGGCTTTTGTTTTTACTACTAACAGACCCACTAGGGAGCTTTAGAAAACAAATCAACCAACCTTGAAGCAGAATTTTAAAATGTGTCCCATAAAATGGTTTATGAATATTATGGAATATCAAAATTAATGGAGTTTATCTAGATCAAAGCTTCTTAAACTGTGGGTTGTGACCCCATTTAGGGTCATGCAACTGAATGTGTGGGTCGTGAAAAATTTAGCAGCATTTAAAGATTGTGTATATCTATTTTATATACTGGTATACTCAGGGTCATGCAAAAATTTCTTAGGTGGAAAGGGGTCACAAGTGGAAAAAGTCTAAGAAGTTCTGATCTAGATAATAAGAGTCATAGTGTTGGTTCTTTCCTCATCTCTGCCTCCTGGCTTCTCGGTCTTCCTTCAAGTCTCAGCTAAAGTTCTGCTTTCTGCCAAATGCCTTTCCCACTGCTCTTTAATCTTTTTTATTAAGAGCTAGTTTAATTGTGGTAGCTAGGGAGGGGAGTGGGTAGAGTGCGGAACCTAGCGTCAGGAAGACTTGAGTTTAAATTCATCTATTTACTAGCTATGTCAAGTCACTCTGGATGAGAAGACGACCATCAAAAGGACAATGACCCGTGTTTCCTCAACTGGTCAGAACTTAGGAAGCTTGGGTGAGCTGTTCAGACAGGACATAGCCAAGGGGAAGATGAAATATGCCTTTTCAGCAGTCCCACAGAGTGTTCCATGTTTTGTTGTTTTAAGTAGCCTGGAGAATATCCTGGGAGGGATGAGTGATTGCACCGTGCTGGATTTTGAACAGATGAGTCGTTTCCAGTCCGTGCTGACGCTCCGGAAATGGTCGGGGCTCATAGAATCATTGATACAGAGCTGGAGGAGATGGAAAAGGCCAAGTGCTCCAACACCCTCACTTTTACAGATGTTAAGGGACTTCCCTGAGGTTCCATAGGCAGGATTTGAGTCTGCATCTTTTGACTCTATAATCCAGCATACTTTCCCCTGCATGAGTACAGATTGGGTGGACCCACAAGCAATTAGTGCTTCCTCTTTTTGGATTCTGGGGTGACCTTCCTTACCATTACCCGATGCTGGCTGTAGACTTATTGACTCCAGGAGCAAACATAAAACACTTGGTTTGGCATTCAGCTTTCTACAGGAAGCCTTCCCTAACCCCTCTTGACTCCAGTGCTTTTCTTCTTTTAATTATTTTCTATTTATCCTATCTATAGCTTGCTTTGTCTATATTAGTTTGCGTGTTGTCTTGTCCATTAGATCGGAAGCTTCATGAGGGTAGGGACTGTCTTTTGCCTCTTTTTGTATCCCTCAAACTTAGCATAATGCCTGGCACATAGTAGGCACTTAGTAAATGTTTATTGATTAATCTTTTTTCCTTTGGAAACTGGGGCTGAAGGGAGCATTTCTCCTAGGGCAGCTGTCCCTGACTGTGGAAGCTAGGGGCTCCTATACTTCCAAGATGGCCAACTGACTTGAAAAGTCCATCTTTCATCATGACCACTGCTAAATCTCCTGGGCTCAGGGAAAGACACATGAGGCAGAGGAGATTGTTCAGTTCTTGAAATTCAGTTTCAGACCTACCTAGAAAATGTATGTGCTTCTTGCTATGTGTTCATTAGCTACCATAGGTATCTATGTGTGTGAAGAGGGGAGAAGGGCCTTCCCTTCCCCCATGGGCAGGCCAAGGGAGAGATTCAAAGCATTTCAACATGACTGACAGAGAGGAGAAGTGAGTGTGCCAGAGGATGCAGTCACTCCTTTTAAAGTCTACTAAGTGGGCCATTCTTCCTGATGCGATGGCCAATCATTTTTGATGCAATTATGGGAACTAATAAGAATCTTCTGATTGTACATGATCTTTATCAGAGGGCTTACCGAAAGGGTACAGGGTAAAGGTTGATCCCATTCTCCATGACATATTCTATGGTGAATACTCCACCATATTCCATGGAATGGCCACTGTTGCCTTTGGCTAATTCAATTCAACAAATATTTGCTGGGTGCCTACTGTATACAAGACACTATAGTAAATGGTAGAAATATAAGGATTTCTCTCCTCCCCACCACCAAATCCCTGCCTACAAGTTTGTATCAAGAGGCTACAACACAAACAGATAAATCCATAAGTTAATTTGAAGAGGTGAGCACCAAGAAATAGAGTGGATAGAGAGGGTATGGAAGGCAAGAAAAGTTTCATAAATGAAAGGGCCCTTAAGGGGAATCTTTAAAAAAGCTGAGGGGGCAGCTAGGTGGCGCAGTGGATATAGCACTGGCCCTGGAGTCAGGAAGACCTGAGTTCAAATCCGACCTCAGACATTTGACACTTACTAGCTGTGTGACCCTGAGCAAGTCACTTAACCCCAATTGTCTCACCCCCCCCCCGAAAAAAGCTGAGGATGCTGAGGTGGAAATGAGTAGGGAGTGAGATAGAATACATAAAGTGCTTTGCAAGCCTTAAAGCATTGTATAAATAATGGCCATTGTCGTTGTTGTTATTCTACTGTAAGGGCTAAAATTCTAGCTATACTATCTAAAAATCTAATGAGTGGTCTCCAATAAATTACAAGCTTTAGCAAGAGTTAGACTTTTAAGCATTTATTAAGGAGAATAAGAATTTGGTAAAGAGAAAGAGAGAAAGGCCTAGATTCATCTATCAAAGGGAGAGCGCATTTCTAGCTCCGCTCTCCGCCAGAGTCCACAGGAAAGAGAGCGAGAGAGTCCGCCTCTCCCCCTCTTCCTCCCACAAGCAAACATCGCTTCCTGACACCAAAGAGCTGCATGTCTTGCCTTCAGATGCCTTCTCCTCATGGCGGAGTTTTGCTACAGTAAGTCTCCAGCAGGTGGCGTCATTCCAATCGTTACACTACACACGGCAGACAATCTGTGGAAAGGCCCAGAAATGGGAGATGGAATGCCAAATTTAGGGAAGAGCAAGTAGGCCCATTTGGTTGGAATTGAAAATGTTATCATGGGGAATAATGTGAAATAAGTTCAGAAGACAGGATAGAACCAGAGTGTGAAAGGATTGAAATGCTAAGATGAGAAATTTGGATTTTATATTAGAGGCAGTGGGAGAGTGACATGGCCAGACCTGTGTCTTTAGGTTGATTCTGTTGGCAGCTGTGTGGAAGATGGATTAGAGAAGGGAAAGACTAATTTTAACAACCTAGAAGAGCTTGAATGAATGATTGAATGAATGAATGAGGGTGGAGACTGCAAAAGTGGCAGGATATTGTGGAAGCATAAGGTTTGGCAGCCAATCTGAATGGGCATGGGCAATGGGAGGGCAAGGATTAGTGATAACTCCAGAAGGTTGTGACCACAGGGGACTATATGGAAGGGGTAACCTCTACAGGAATAAGGACATTGAGAGAGGAAGACAATGAGTCTGCTTTACATATGTTGAGTTTAAGGCATCTGTGAGATATTCTTATGAAGATAGTGACATTGGGCTGAAGTCTACGAGGAGGATGGGGACTTGGGAGTCATAGGATCCTGGCTCAGGAGCTGGAAGGATCCATGCAGACAACTGAGTCCAGACTCCTCCCACGGAGGCCAGGGGAGGTGAAGGGATCACCCAAGGCTACAGAGCCAGCAAGAGTCATACATGAAATCAGCAGCCAGTTTCTCTGGTTTGAGAGCTAGAGACTTTCATGAGTCATCTGCATATATAATTAAACCCATAGGAGCTAACAAGATCACCTGGGCAAAGCGTGGAGAGAAAGGGTGATTGGAATCCTAATTAAATATATACTGGCTGAATATTACCTTGACTGAGAAGTATTCTCAGATGCAGTGGAAAGACTACCCAGCTTGCGATATTTGTGTTCTAATCCTAGATCTGTTACTGACAGTGTAACCTTGAGCAAGGCCTTTCTGTTCTGTTCTGCTCTGTTCAGGACTGGATTAGAAGGCTTCTTGGATCCTTTCTAATGCTACAATTCTGTGATTTAATAAAATAATAATAATTTAACTTTCCTGGTTCTTAGTTTCTTTCTCTGTAAGATAATAATAACTCACACTTAATGGGGGCAGCTAGGTGGCACAGTGGATAAAGCATCAGACCTGGATTCGGGAGGACCTGAGTTCAAATCTGGCCTCAAACACTTGACACTTACTAGCTGTGTGACCCTGGGCAAGTCACTTAACCCTCATTGCCCTGCCAAAAAACCCACCACCAACAAAACAAAACCTATACTTAGTTATTTAAGGTTTATAAAGCATTCTCCTTACAATAAACATGTAAGGTAGGCAGCACAAATATCATCTCTACTTTTTTAATGAGGAAACTGAAGTTTAAGAGGAAAAGTGACCTGTCCAAGATCACACCCAGCATCTGAGCTACAAAAACCAAGGCCTCTTGACTCTCAGTCCAGGGCCTTTTTTTTTCACACACACACCCCACCTTATGTTCTTTTTTTTAATGTAATGGTATCCATTCTGGGCATGGATCACACTTTTCATAGAATTAGAAAACAACAAAATATGTTAAATTCTAAAATTAAGCCCAAAACAATTGAATAAGTTATCTTAAAATTCCAGAAAGAAAGAACATTAAGATTTGACGTTTAGTTGTTTTTCAGTTGTATCCAACTCTTATGACTCCATTTGGGGTTTTCTTGGCAAAGCTACTGGAGTGGTTTGCCATTTCCTTCTCCAGCTCATCTTATAGATGACAAAACTGAGGCAAACACGGTTAAGTGACTTACCCAGGATCCCAAAAAGCTATTAACTGTTGAGGATGGATTTGAACTCAAGGAAGGTAAATTTTCCTGACTCTAAGGCAAGCACTCTGTGCACTGTGGTGCCACCTAGCTGCTATAGTTGGTTCCAGAAGACAGAATCAGGAGGAATGTGTAGAAGTTGCAAAGAGGAAATTTTTTATTAGAAATAAGAAAAACAAAAACAAAAACAAAACTTCCTAACAGTGAGAGCTATGCAAAAAATGGAATGGGTTACTTTAGAAGGTGGTGAGATCTTCAGACAAAAGCTGGGTGACAACTGTTACTTGTCTCTCTTTTTATAGCCTTAAAAAACATATCCTAGTTTTATTTAGTATTTAGTTTTATTTAATTCAGTGGGTTTTGTTTTCAAGTTTATTTTCAGAATTTGTGTTTTATGTTTCTATGGGGTGGATTTATTTTTTGCTTTTTGTTTATTTTTTTAGTTGCATGCTCAATTTGTTGACTTCTTGTTTTCTCTCTTTTGCTGATGAATGTATTTAGGAATATGAATTTCTCCCTATGGTCTGCTTTGACTGCATCAGAAAAGTTTTGGTTGCTTTATCATTGTTTTCATTTTCTTTTATAAAATATATAGTTCTTATGCTTTGTTTTTGGATACACACATTTTATAGGACTATGTTATTTAGTTTCCATTTAGGTGTGAATTATTTCTTCAAATTATTCTTATTGATTACAATTTTTATTGCTTTTGCTATCTTAATTATTTCCTGTTTATCCTGTAATATAGCTTGCTTTGTATAGATTTGTTTGCATGTTGTCTTCTCCATTAGATTGTAAGCTCCTTGAGGGCAGGAACTGTCTTTTATTTCTCTTGGTATGCCCAACACTTAGCACAGTGTCTGGCACATAGTAGGTGCTTAATAAATGTTTATTGAATTGAATTGGTCAGACAGGTAGGAGAATAAGAGAGCAGCAATGTATTTGATGTCCACATGGAAAATGGTTTTCTCATTAAAACATGCCACCAATGTAATAATGTCAAGAACAATGAATATAAAATGTGTCATTTTTCAATAACATAATTCTGTATAGCCTTATTTCTATTGACACCAATCCTGAATAGAACTGAGTATAGCTATTTTAAAAATCATCTTTAGATGTTCACTAATCATTACCTCAATAAAAGTTTCTAGAATTTTACCAGGAATTGAAATCACATTTGCTGGTTTCAATTTTAAACATACTCTAAATTCATGCTTAAAAAATATTTTCTTCCCTTTTAAAACAATCTGGGACATTTCCCCTTGTCCAGCCCTTTAATAAGTTTCCCATTCTCAATGATCTTTCAGAGAAGTCACACATCACTGTTGTATCTAATTCCTATTATGAATTTGTGATTGGTTCCCTGAATTTCTTATATATGTCTTCTTTCTGAATAAGTGGTTTGTAATATAATCCAATTACAATGCTATTTCTACTCTTGCTCCCAGTTTGGAACCAAACTACATGGAAGTTTTATCTTTTCTTGCACACACAGGAGACAGACAAGTAATTTTCTTTGCTCAATTCCCAAATGGAAATAACCAAGAACTGAAAAATCTGTGGATTAGCTCTCATCTCCTGCCTGGGAAATGAAAGAAACCTGCGCAGAATGTGGGGAATGCATGGAATGGATAGCCTATAACTATTAATAAAGCTTCCACTTTAATTACCTGTTATTGAATCTGATTAAATATTCTATGCCATATATGATTATAAATCACCTTAAATTAAATAAAGTAGGTAAAAGATGCATGGGAAAAATCACTGGGATGAGAACAAAATAATCTAGAATATTTAACTGGATGATTCAGACATAGTCCAAAAACTAATAAAAGAAAACAACACAAAGGGATAGAGCCAAGGAGTTAGTGACAGACAGTTGCTCTGAATGTTTGAAAAGAGACCCAGGAAGCTTAGGAAATACTCGACAGTAGGGGTGGCTTGGTGGCGCAGTGGATAAGGCACCAGCCTTGGATTCAGGAGGACCTGAGTTCAAACCCAGCCTCAGACACTTACTAGCTGTGTGACCCTGGGCAAGTCACTTAACCCCCATTGCCCTGCAAAAAACAAACAAAAAACAAAAAAAAAAGAAAATACTCTATAGTGCCCACATAGTTACTGATGGACATTTCTGATTGATGTTTTATTGTCAGATCCTTTATGCTTTGTTGTTACTATTACATGCACTTTGTTCCACTCTCTAATCAGAGAGGTTTCAAGGGCAGAGAGTACTGATGAGGTATGACTACTAGGGCTGATGTGATCTTGCAGGATGATGAGATGCCTGGTGTCATAAAGAAGTCCAGAGGAGTGCAGCCAGATGGGAAATTGATGACTAAGAAAGATAGTAGGGTTCTTTTTAAAAAAAATTCATTTAAAAAAATTTTGAGTTCCAAATTCTCTTCCTCCTTCCTATGACTCTCCCCTCCTTAAGAGGTCAAGCGCTTTGATTTCAATTATACATGTGATGACATACCAAACATATTCCCATATTAGCTATGTTGCAAAAGAAAACACAAACAAAATAAAATAAAAATAAAGCTTTAAAAAGTATGCCTCAGCATAGACCAACATCTTACACCTTATACTAAAATAAGGTCAAAATGCATACACGATTTAGACAGAAGAGGTGATACCATAGGTAAATTAGGAGAGAAAGGAATAGTCTACCTATCAGAACTTTGGAAAGGAAAACAGTTTATGACCAAACAAGAGATAGAGTATATTATAAAATGCAAAATAGATGATTTTGATTACATTAAATTAAAAAATTTTTGTACAAACAGAAGCAATGCATCCAAAATTAGAAGGGAGGCAGAAAGCTGGGAAACAATTTTTGTGGCCAGTACTTCTGATAAAGGCCTCATCTCTAAAATATATAGGGCACTAAATCAAATTTATAAGAATCCAAGTCATTCCCCAATTGAGAAATGGTCAAAGGATATGAACAGGCAGTTTTCTGATGAAGAAACCAAAGCTATCTATTCCCATATGAAAAAATGCTCTAAATCTCTAAAGATTAGAGAGATGCAAATTAAAACAACTCTGAGGTACCACCTGACACCTATCAGATTGGCTAAAATGACAAAAGAAGAAGATAATAAATGTTGGAGAAGCTGTGGGAAAATTGGAACACTAATTCATTGTTGGTGGAGCTGTGAACTGATCCAACCATTCTAGAGAGCAATTTGGAATTATGCCCAAAGGGCGATAAAGCTGTGCATACCCTTTGACCCAGTAATTCCACTTTTAGGTCTTTTGCCCAAAGAAATCATGGAAGGGGGAAAGGGACCCACATGTACAAAAATATTTATAGCTGCTCTTTATGTGGTAGCAAGGAATTGGAAGTTGAGGGGGTGCCCATCAATTGGGGAATGGCTGGACAAGTTGTGGTATATGAATACAATGGAATACTATTGTGCTGTAAGAAATGATGAGCAGGAGGAGTTCAGAGAAACCTGGAGGGTCTTTTGTGAGCTGATGATGAGTGAGATGAGCAGAACCAGAAGAACATTGTACACAGTATCATCAACATTGAGTGTTGACCTACTGTGATGGACTATATTCTTCTCACCAATGCAATGGTACAGAAGAGTTCCAGGGAACTCATGATAGAAGAGGATCTCCAAATCCAAGAAAAAAAAAAAAGAACTGTGGAGTATAGATGCTGATTGAACCATACTATTTCTTTTGTTTTTGATGCTGTTGGTTTTTTTTTTTTCTATTTTGAGGTTTTGCATTACTGCCCTGATTTTTTCCCTTATAACAGGATTAATGCAGAAATAGGATTAATGTTATTATGGATATATGTGTGTGTGTGTAGATATATATATATATGTATATGTATATGTATAGAGATATATAGATATAACCTATATCAGATTACCTGCTGTCTAGGGGAGGGGGGAGGGAGAGGAGGGAGGGAGAAAAATCTGAAATTGTAAAGCTTGTATAAACAAAAGTTGAGAACTATCTTTACATGTAACGGAAAAAATAAAATACCTTATATGTAAAAAAAAAAATGCTCTAAATCTCTAATGATTAGATGCAAATTAAAACAACTCTGAGGTACCACCTGACACCCATCAGATTGGCTAAAATGACAAAAAAGGAAAATAATAAATGTTGGAGAAGCTGTGGGAAAATTGGAACACTAATGCATTGTTGGTGGAGCTGTGAACCAATCCAACCATTCTAGAGAGCAATTTGGAATTATGCCCAAAGGGCGATAAAGCTGTCCATACCCTTTGACCCAGCAATACCACTTTTGGGTCTTTTTCCCAAAGAAATCATGGAAAGGGGAAAGGGACTCACATGTACAAAAATATTTATAGCTGCTCTTTATGTGGTGGCAAGGAATTGGAAGTTGAGGGGATGCCCATCAATTGGGGAATGGCTGGACAAGTTGTGGTATATGAATACAGTGGAATACTATTGTGCTGTAGGAGGCAATGAGCAGGAGGAGTTCAGAGAAGCCTGGAGGGTCTTGCATGAGCTGATGATGAGTGAGATGAGCAGAACCAGAACAACATTGTACACAGTATCATCAACATTGAGTGTTGATCTACTGTGATGGACTATATTCTTCTCACCAATGCAATGGTACAGAAGAGTTCCAGGGAACTCATGATAGAAGAGGATCTCCAAATCCAAGAAAAAAAAAAAAGGAACTGTGTAGTATAGATGCTGAATGAACCATACTGTTTCTTTTGTTTTTGGTGCTGTTGTTTTTTCTATTTTCAGGTTTTTCACCAGGTTTTTCTTCTTATACTTCTCTTAAGTTTTGTATTCAAAAGTTAAATTTTCTATTCGGTTCTGGTCTTGTCATCAAGAATACTTGAGGGCAGCTAGGTGGCACAGTGGACAGAGCACTGGCCCTAGAGTCAGGAGGACCTGAGTTCAAATCCGGCCTCAGACACTTAACACTTACTAGCTGTGTGACCCCAGACAACTCATGTAACCCCAGTTGCCTCACTAAAAAAAAAAAAAAGAATACTTGAAGTCCTCTATTTCATTAAATATCTATTTTTCCCCTTGAAAGATTATACTCAGTTTTACTAGGTAAGTTATTCTTGGCTGTAATAACTCTTTTGCCTTATGGAATATCATATCTTAACATGGAAGCAGCTAAATCTTGTGTGATCCTGACTGTGGCTCCATGATATTTTAATTGTTTCTTTCTTGCTGCTTGAAGCATTAGCTCTTTTATTTCCGAGCCCTGGAATTTGACTATAATTTCTTTTTTGTCAGGGCAATGAGGGTTAAGTGACTTGCCCAGGATCACACAGCTACTAAGTGTCAAATGTCTGAGGTTGGATTTGGGCTCAGGTCCTCCTGAATCCAGGGCCAGTGATTTATCCATTGGCTATAATATTCTAAGGAATTTTCAATTTGGAATTTCTTTCAGGTGTTGATTAGTGAATTCTTTCAATTTCAATTTCCCTCTGGTTCTAGGATATTGAGGGGGGTCTCCTTGTTAATTTCTTGAAGTATGGTATCCAGGCTCTTTTTTTTATTATCACTTTCAGGTAAGCCAATAATTCTTAAATTATCTCTCTTAAATATATTTTCCAGGCCTGTTGTTTTTCCAAAGAGATATTTCTCATTTTCTTCTATTTTCTTCATTCTTTTGACTTTGTTTTCTTATTTCTTCATGTCTCATGAAGTCATTATCTTTTGCTTGTCCAATTCTAATTTTTAAGGAATTATTTTCTTCAGCAAACTTTTGTACCTCCTTTCCCATTTGGCCAATTCTGGTTTTTAAAGAGTTATTTTCAGGGCAGCTAGGTGGCGCAGTGGATAGAGCATTGGCCTTGGATTCAGGAGGACCTGAGTTCAAATTCGGCCTCAGACACTTGACATTTACTAGCTGTGTGACCCTGGGCAAGTCACTTAACCCTTATTGCCCCCCCCCCAAAACAACAACAACAACAACAACAACAAAAGTCATGTAGGGGGCAGCTAGATGGCGCAGTGGATAGAGCACCGGTCCTGGAGTCAGGAGGACCTGAGTTCAAATCCGGCCTCAGACACTTAACACTTACTAGCTGTGTGACCCTGGGCAAGTCACTTAACCCCCATTGCCTTACTAAAAAAAAAAAAAAGTCATGTAACCCCAATTGCCTCACTAAAAAAAAAAAAGAGTTATTTTTATCAGCAAATTTTTGTATAGTGCCTCTTTTTCCAGTTGACCATTTCTGTTTTTTAAGTTGTTATTTTCTTGTGCCTCTTCTACCAAGATGTTATTTGTCTTTTTACAATTTTCTTCCTTTGTTTTCATTTCTTTACCTATTTTTACCTCTAACACTCTTATTTGGTTTTGAAAATTATTTTTTTGCTCTTCCAGGAATTATTGGTGGGCTTGTGTCCAATTCACTTTTTCTTTGACGCTTTGCTTCTAGCTCTTTTTACTTAACGTTTTCTTTTGAGTTTATGAGTTAATGAGAGTCATGGGCGGGGTAGATATATAGACTTGTGAGTCATCTGTATAAAGGTGATAATTGAATGCATGGGAGTTGATAAGGTCAAAAGAAAGCCTGCAGAGAGAATATATGAAGACCTGGACAGAGCCCTGGGAGATACTTATATATAGGGAGTGGGACATAGATGATGATGAGTTAGAATGGCCCTCCATGACCATCTTGTTCAACTCCTATATAAAAAAAAGAATTTCCATTACAACAAACCCAGCAAGTGCTCATTCAGATTCTGCTTGAAAATTTCAAGGGAAGGAGAATTCCCATACCTTCCTTTCCCTCCTTCCCCACACCATGTATATTCTTCTTCTTCTGTCTTTCCATTCTTAAGATCATCAAGGCATAACAGAACCATTTTCAGGCCTTGTCCAGTTGAACTCCCTCTGTGAAACCTTATGATGTTAGGGTCCAGGGGGCACACATATATCATATCCACATATTTGAATGTAAGCAGTTTATTCCCATTTAGTCCTTTATTATTTTTCATTCTTATTTACCTTTTCATGTCTCTCTTCACTCTTATGTTTGTATTTTACAATTTCTCTTCAGCTGTGGGCTTTTTATCAGGGATGCTTGGAATTCTTCTATTTCATTAAAGATCCATTTTTCCCTGTGAAGCATTATACTTAGTTTGGCTGGGTTATTCTTGGCTATAAGCCCATATCCTTTGCCTTCTGGAACATCATCTTGCAAGCTCTCTACTTCTTTATAGTGTGATCCTGACTGTGGCTCCTTGGTACTTGAATTTTTCTTTCTGGCTGTTTTGTAGTATTTTTTCTTTGACCTAGAAACTCTGGATTTTGGCTATGGAATTTCCTGAGAATTTTCATTTGTGGGTACTTTCAGGAAGTTACTGGTGAATTATTTCTATTTCTACTTTGCCCTCAGGTTCTAAAAGATCTAAGCAGTTTTAGGATTCCTTGAAATGGGATGATGTTCAGCTAGCCCAATGATTCTTTTTTTTTCTTTTTTTGTGAGGCAATTGGGGTTAAGTGACTCACCCAGGGTCACACAGCTAGTAAGTGTCAAGTGTCTGAGGTCAGATTTGAACTCAGGTCTTCCTGACTCCAGGGCCGGTGCTCTATCTACTGTGCCACCTACCTGCCCCTAGCCCAATGATTCTTAAATTTTTTTCTCCATGACCTATTTTCTAAGTCAGTAGGTTTTCCTATGAGCTATCTTATGTTTTCTTCTATTTTTAAGCTTTTTTACTTTGTTTTAATATTTCTTGTTGCCTCATGGAGTCATTGGCTTCTGCTTGGTCCATTTTAATTTTTAGGGCATTTATTACTTCGGCAAGGTTTTATTCCTCCTGTGCCAAGCAAATAATCCTCTTTCCAATTCTTTCTTCCATACTTCTTATTTCTTTTCCATTTTTTTCCTTTAAGCATTTTCATTTCTTTTATAAAAATATTTTTGAACTTTTTAATTCTAGTTTAATTTCTTTCAGGAATTCTAGCTGATTTTTGTTCCCAACTGTTTTGGAGTCATTCTCTTCTTTGTTTGCATCTTGAGCATCCCTGTCACCATAATAGCTCATTATGATGGGGGTTTTTTGTTTGTTTGCTCATTCTTCCAGTCTATTTCCTGACTTTGGACTTGATGTTGGATTCTCATAAAACATTCTAGAGGGAAAGTCTGGGTTGATCTTGTTGCTACTTTCTTGGGAAGATTGAAATTTGTGTTACTCCAGGGTATCAGGGACAATCTGAGGACCTGTAAACTTATCTAGAATTAGTCTAATTATTGATTTTTCTAACTCCCCACCTCCACCTCCATCTGAGCTCTACAAATTCCTGGCCTGAGTTTGGGTCTGAGCAAGAGCAGACTGTTGCTGGACTCTGCCCCATCACCCAACTGAAAAGATTTGCTGGCTCACAGCAGCAGAATTGTAGGCTTTCCTTTGGTCTAGAATTCACACCCTGACTATTCCTCTTCAGACTGGGCTAGACATTGGAAATGAGGGCCTGTTTTCTGCCTGAGGTCTGAGCCACACCACTGCTTCTGAGGCTGCTTTCTGAACTTCCTCCTTTCTCTATACACCACCTGGAACCTCCCTACCTGATAACACTATACAGGTTTTCTTTCCACTCCAACTTGGACCTGGGATTGGGTAGTGGGTGACAAAGCGGCCAGTTGGCACCTGTCCTTGTTGCAGTTTCCCACTGTAGGTCTGGGGTACCCTTTCTATGGGTCTGAGATCTATTCTTCCTCTAGTGCACATCCTCTCCCTGGGCTCTTCTCCACACTGAGCATCCCCATTTCTGTCAATCTCATAATGACATAGACTCGAGGCCTTTTACCATTCTACTTGGCCTCCTTTGTACATTCTCTGGTTTATCATCATCAAATGGCAGTGCCCAGAACTGAACAAAATACTCCAGATGTGGTTGGACAGGATCAGGGTCCATTAAGACTATCATCAAAGTCTTGAAGGACAGTCATTTGAGAAGAGGGATTAACAATTTGTAAAGTGACATTTATATGTCACTTTAACATCTTCAAAACACATCATATACATGATTTTGATACAAAAGCTTAATAGTTTCATAAAACTTTAGATACAGTGGTTCCTCAGGATTCATTGTCAATTGTTCCAGAAGGCATGATGAGTGGTGAAAACAATGAGTACTGAAAGAATTTTTCTCATAAGGAGTAATGCAAATTGAAATAATTCATTTCTGAACCCCAGAAATTTCACATTTTACTTGGCAATTTATAAACTGATAGGGTTGTTTTTTGTTACAAAACCTTAAATCTAGACAGACATGAATAAAAAAATAATAATTAGATAAAATAAAATTTAACTTCACTGAGAGGATTTGATGGTCTAATGGGATGGTGACAAAGTAGAGGAGGAGGAGGAGAGAGGTTATTGCTTTGAAGGGGAGTCCCCTTCCAATCAAACAAAAGGCACTTGCATAGTAGTTCTTTCTCCTTTCTTTTCTTAATACCACTGAACCCTGCTGGAGACTCAGATTTAGAGTTTCACTAGAAACGTACCAAGAGAAACTTGCTTCTGCCTGTGTTTCAAAATGTTTCTAAAGTGAGACACTTTGATCATTAAGCAAGTCCACATTTCAGCTTCCTAGAGTTTTGTCGGGGTGATACCTTTCAATGAAATTTTGTGATTCAACACCATTTAGAACACATTTCTTTTAGCAGGGGCCTCCGCCCTTTCCTCCTCCTCACCTGAAGAAAGTTTTTCAGCCACTGTTGCTACTCCCTTTGAAGTTCCTGCACCTTCTCAGTTCTGAGCTCTTCTCTGTGCTCCTCCACTAACTCTTGGATGTCATCATCACTGACCTCCAGGCCTATGGACTTGCTCAGAGACACAATGTCCTCCACTGTTGTGCTGGATTTAGCCTCAAAGCCTTCAAAATCCCTCGGATTTATAGCTTCTGGCCACAATTTCCTCCAGGCAGAGTTCGTGGTCTTGTAAGAGACTGCTTGCCAGGCCTTAGCTATCAGTGGAGGATATTGAAATGGTCACCTCAGTATCTGAGGTCACCTCAAAGCACTTCTGGAAGAGGGCCTTGGTATACAGTTTTTTAAAGTTTGAGATGACCTGCTGGTTCATGGGCCAGAGCAGAGGAGTTGTATTGGGGGCAAGAACTTCACAGTTATAAAATTAAACTCTTCCAGCAAGTCATACTCCAAGGCTGGAGGGTGAGCAAGAACATTGTCCATTATTAACAGAGCCCTCAGAGGCAGTTCTTTTTCATGCAAATATTTTACACTATTTTTTCTTCATCTATTTAATGAAGAACTGCCTGGTTACCCAGGCTTTGCTGTTGGCCCTCCACATTACAATTAACCTGCTTTTTATTGCATTTTTTTCTCTTGAAAATTCTGTTGTTGTTTTTACTGTGATAGACTAGTAGAGGCCTAAGTTTTAAAGCCCCACTAGCATTCCTACACAACAAGAGTTAGCCTGTCCATCAGCTTGTGCCCTGGTAATGCCTTCTCCTCTCAAGTGATGTAGATTCTATTGGACATTTTCTTCCAAAATAAACAAGTCTTGTCACAAATGACGACTTGTTTGGGAATAAAACCCTCGGTCTCTACATAGTCTTCTACATAGTCATGATGACTTGTAAGGACAAAAAAAAAAATAAGCTTGAAATGAAAAAAAAAAAACACATGAAAGTACACGAGATATGTGGGGTTCTGCTCTGAGCTTGAGCTACTGTGAGACTAACACATTGGTTGATCTTTGTTTCATCCAGAGAGACAGGATGTGGGGTGGTGTCTTAACTTATACAAGTTTTTTAATTGTCAAGTGCTGAAGCATTTTTTTCTCATCGAAATATGTGGAATATTGAATTAAATGAGTTTTGAAGCTGAGGTACCACTGTATCTAAATTGGCTCATTGGCCATCTAGCCAAACCCATAATTGAAAATTAATTCCCCCTATAACATATCTACCAAGTGGTCATTTAGCCTTTACTTGATATTCAATTAAAAGAAACCAGCTTCCTCCCAAGTTAGCCATTCTACTTCCAGATAACTTTCTTTGTTAGCGTATGTTTTTTTCATTGCATCTTGATCTACCGGTAAGTCTCATCTTCTTACTCAATTTTAACAATCTGTGTGCAAGATCCAGCAGCCTTCACCTAGAAGAGGAAAATGATGATGACATCAGGCTACTGGACAGCATTTGGTGAAAGGGAAAGGGAGACTACTTTGTGTGGTGGAGTGCTGGAAATTGACCAGCCATGCCTGTTATCTTCAATTGTGATGCCAAAAGTCAGGAGTCAAACCTGGCATTTTTCTCCCCATTCCCACTCAAACTGACAGGTTAGCCTCCCGGAGAAAGGCTGGGTAAGCCCCGAAGGGTTAGGAGATTGTCTTTTCTCATGATATGGTTCACAACCCCCGGCAGTGTGCTTTCCCTTGTTTTTTTGTTTTTGTTTTTTGTCCATCAATTAGTCAGCCAAATTTAGTTAGCTTTTAGAAATGAGTATTACTGTATTTACTACTGTGGTCTATTTAGTACAAAGCATTCCCCTCCAAAAGTCTGTGACACATTTACTTAACAGCACATATTTGTTATGATGGTATAGCCCAGAATCCAGGGTATTTACTACAATGGTAATAATGGACCAAAGTACTAAGTAGGCAGTGCTATGGATAGAAAGCTGGACTTGATGTCAGAAGGAAGGAATTCAAATCTGACCTCAGACACTTACAAGCCTTGTGACCCTGAACAATGTACCTGTTCTTCTCCACAACCTCTAGAATTTATTATTTTCCTTTTTTTGTCAATTTTGCCAATCTGCTTTTTTTGCTTCAGATAAAGAATAGATTTTACTCCCACCTTTTATTTTAATGGTTTTGTTTTCTGTTCAAGCGTTTCTTTACACAGACCATATTGTTGCATTCTGTGTTCTAATATATTTTTATATGCTCTTCTGTTTTGTGGGTGAGTTCATCCCACACCCTTTCACAGTTATTGTTGTTAATTGTGTATTTCTCTCCATCCTGTTTTCTTAGACTTTTCCTTCTCTTTGTTTCATGCCCATTCTTCATATAGAAAAGAGGGCAATGAGAGACAAGGAGTGGGCTCAGCACTAATGTAGATTTGGTGTGATATGCTTCTCTTCCCCTGTCCCTCTTCTATTTCCCTCATTCAGGGGCTATAACAGATTTTTATCATTACTTTCTTTTCTTTTAAGCCCTTCTTTTAATTCTACTCTTTTTACTTAGTTTTGCTTAAGTTTGATTACTCCCTTAATCTACCTTACTTCTAATTCTCCCTTTTTCCTTCTCCTCTTACCTCCTGTTTCCCTGTGTGAAATGTAATTCTGTACTCCACTATGTATGTATATTCTTCCCCTTTTTGACCAGTTCAGATAAAAGTGAGGTTCAGGTGTTGCCCACTCCCCCATACTCCCTCCTGACTTGTATAGACTTTTATTTGTGAATCCGCAATTATGTGATTAAATCTTCCCCATCCTTTCTATCCCTTCCGTCTTTTACCCTAAGTGTATTCCTCTTTCCCTTCCTTTCTATCCTTTTTTTTTCAGATTATCAAAGCATAGTAGAATTACTCCCAGGCCCTCTGTCTAATTAGACACCCTCTATGACCCCTAATGATGATAGACATCTGAAGGGATACATGTATTATCTTCCCATATCAGAATGGAAACAATTTGTCCTTATCTAGTCCCTAGCTGTTGCTTCTTCTTCTTTTGTGTGAGGCAATTGGGGTTAAGTGACTTGCCCAGAGTCACACAGCTAGTAAGTGTCAAGTGTCTGAGACCGGATTTGAACTCAGGTCCTCCTGAATCTAGGGCCAGCGCTTTATCCACTGTGCCACCTAGTTGCCCCTGGCCAATGCTTCTTAAATGATCTCTCTTCAATCTGTTTTCAAGGACACTTGTTTTTGCTCTGAGAGAACTAACATTTTTTTTCTATTTTTTCAGCCTTCATTTTAATGTTTTTTGTTGTCTCATGGAGTCATAGGCTTCTATTTGGTGTATTCTAATATTTAGGGAGGTTTTTTAAATAAGGTTTTATACTTCTTGTTATAAACTGTTAATTATGTTCCTGAATCTTCCATAACACTCTTGTTTGGTTTTCAAAATAATTTTTAATTCTTATAAAACAAAAACAACCTTTACTTCATTTCTTCCAGGAATTCTAGTTGTTCTTCTGTACAAACTGTATTTTTCTTTAAGTCTTTACTTATGGATGCTTTGAAGTCATTCTCTTCTTTTGGGATTGTGTCTTCAGTATTCCTGTCACCTGGATGCATTTTATGAGGGGATATTTTTATTTGTTTGTTTGTTGACTCTTGACTCTTGAATTTATGTTCAAGCCAAGCTCTGCACACTTCTAGGGAAAATTATGAGTTGAAGTTTTGTCCTCTTAAGTCCTTATTTTGCTTTCTTGGAGGTATTCAGGGATAGCTCAGTCTGGTGATCTCCAAGTTTTCAGTACTCCCAAAGTGGTGTGAACCAGGGAAAGGTCTTATCGCTGCTTTCCTGATCTGAGCTCTACAAATTCCTGACCTGTATTTGGATCTGTGCAATATTTCTGTTGGTTTGCTCCTAGTTATAAGTTTCAGTAGACTACTGCTAGATTCAGCTACTACCAGCCAGCCATATAATTTTATAGGTTCAGAATGATAGAACTGCAGCCTCCCATTTGATCTAAGATTCCTGCCTTTGTTATTCTGCTATACGCTTTAGTTTGGGCTGGATAATGGAACTGGGTTCCTTCGTAGCTCCTGGGGTCAGAACAAAACTACTTGTATAAACTTGTTCCCCACTTAGTACACAGTCTACCCTCCCCCCTTCACTGCTTCTGACCCTGGAACACCATCCCTAAATTCGTGTTTTCTCCTCAGTTGGCCCTGGATCTGTGACCCAGACCTGGATGGTAAATAACAGAGCTTCCTGTTGGTACCTACACCTCACTGTGCACGAGGTCAGGGTTCAACTGTGTGGTGTTTTCTTGCTTTGGTTCACAGCCTTGGTCCTCTTTCAGTTCCTATGTGTTGCAGTGCTCTGTGGGTTAGCCCTTGGCAAGACCTTGTACCCAGTGTCCACAGACCTTCTTTCTGTCTCCCTGTCTTGACCAGGGTTGGGAAGATGATTCATTATCATTTTTCCCCTCTTAGATTTCCTGATTATGACATAGTCTGTGTGTTTTCTAGATCTTTGTGGAGAAATTATGTTGAAGGAGCTCTATATTTCCTGCTACCTTACCACCTTGGCTCCACTAGGCATCATATTTGCAATAGCTTTCTACTTGTTTCCCTGTCTTAAGTCTCCCCCACTTCAATTCATCCTCTACTCAGCTGACAGAATGATTTTGCTGAAGCATCATTCTGAGTGCATCACCTCCATATTCAATGAACTCAAGTGGCTATATATGGGGTTGAAATCCTCTGTTTAGCATAAAATGTTTCCTACTTTTCAGTCTTCTTATATTTTACTCACATTTACACACTCTTTGATCTAGCTATGCAGGTCTACTTGCTGTTCCTTATGTAGCACTCGCCATGACTTGGTCCCCATGCCTGGAATGCTCTCCCTCCTCATGTCCATCTCTTAGAATCACTGACTCCCTTCAAGCTTCAACTCAAACCCTACTTTCTCCCAAAGGCCTTCCCTAGTCTCCTTAGATGCCAGTCCCTTTCCCCTTCAGATTACTTTCCATCTACTCTCTCTCTATATATATATCTTGTATGTACCTCGTTATTTACATATTGTCCCCTAATTAGAATGTAAGCTCCTTGAGGACAGGCATTATTTTCTCCTTTATATCCCCAGCTCTTAGCAGGGTGCATGGCATAGAGTGAGTGATTAATACATGTTTGTTGACTAATTGATTTAATGGCTGAACAATAATAGCCTGACTAATAACCTCTATCTTCTCAGTGAAATATTAGGAGACCAGGTCCTCTGCTGAAAAGGAGGGGAAAAGATGGTTTAGGTGGCTTGAAAAGAAACTAGTTTGGGGTTTAATGTGATTGTACATATATAACCTATATTAAATTACTTCCTGTCTTGGGGAGGGGGGAAGGAAGGAAGGGAGGGAGGGAGAAAAATTTGGAACTAGAAATCTTAGAAAAACAAATATTGAAAATTATCTCTACATGTAACTAGAAAATAATAAAATACTTTTATGATAAAAAAAGAAATTAGTTTTGGGACAGCTGCAGGTAGTGTAAGAAACTGTCTCATCCAACCTCCTGATCTTACAAGTAAAGAAACTGGCTGAAAGAGAAGATATTTGCCCAAAGTCACACAGGTAATATCTAGATGAACCAGAACCTAAAGTCATCTCCATTGAATCTACACCTTTCTGTTAAAATACATTGCCATTATGGGGCAGCTAGGTGGTGCAGTGGATAGAGCACTGGCCCTGGAGTCAGGAGGACCTAAGTTCAAATCCAACCTCAGACACTTAACACTTAATAGCTAGGGGCAGCTAGGTGGCACAGTGGATAAAGCACCGGCCCTGGATTCAGGAGTACCTGAGTTCAAATACGGCCTCAGACACTTGACACTAGCTGTGTGACCCCCATTGCCCTGAAAAAAAAACAACAAACACTTAATACCTGTGTGACCCTGAGCAAGTCACTTAACTCCAATTGCCTCACCCCCCAAAAACAATTCTTTGCCATTTAATTGTGCTTGGCTGTCTTCCTAAATGAATCATTAACTCCTTCTCTGAGGTTGATCCGTAATAGCTTAATTTTTAATACTTTTGAATGGTAATTTCCCAGATGTTATTATCACAGAAAAATAATTTATCTTTATCTTATTTGGGCTCCCTGTTTGTATTGGAATAATGAGTCCAGAGTAAGAGGCAACAAAGTGTAATTAGTAGGACTGAAAGTCAGCCTTGCATTCAGAAAAATCTGCACTGAATTCCTGCCTCTGACCTAACCTAACTGGGTGCTTCTGACCAACTTAACTTAAACTCTCCCCTCAGGAACCCCTCTAAGATTTTAAGTTGCAGAATCTGCAGTGATTGGCAGGAGTTCATCATTCTTATGAAATCACGTCTAGGTTAAAAAAAAAAAAGTAGTACAAATGGTTAAGACCCTTTAGGGGAAATAAGGGTGTGGGTCATTAACTTTTGTTGTGCCAATGGCTCCTTTTCTTAATCTGTTTTCTATTTTTGTTATCCTACCCATGAAAAATAATTGCAAAATATGGGGATTCACATTCTTTCCCTGTCACTATTTTTTCCTTGGCCTAAGTCCCATTTATTTTCCCACTTTAAAAATTCTAACCCATGTTTCACAGATCTCTGGAAAAAGTAATGGATTGCATGTTTCCTGACCTTATTTTCATAAGTGAGCTGGTAAATGAATGAATGAACACTGCAAAACATTCTGGCATCCCTGTAATGAAAAGTGGTCTGGTAAATTAATGAACTATGCAAAGACAACTTAGCTGAGCAGAGATCTAAGTCTGGAAGGAAACTGGTGTGCCAAAATTAGACAGGTAGGGTGTGTATGAGAAGTAATGATGTTCTGCCCATATACCCAATTTGATACTCATTATTCATTCATAATAATAAGAGCTGATATTGACATAGTTTTTAAAGTTTGTAAAACACTTTATATACATCATGTTCTCACAGCAATCCTGCAGTGGAGATACTCTCTCTACCTTTAAAGAGGTAGTACTACTGTATAGATGAGAAAAATAGGCTAGAAAGAAATGAAGCGACTTGCCCACAGTAACTTCCAATGAATAGCATCAGTCTTAAAGGTCCTCACAGTCTCAAAGTTGAAAGAGACCTTAAAGATAATCTGATACCTATCTCTTCTACAAAATTCCTATACCATCCTACACCTGAAAACCTTCAGTGATGAGGCACCTGCTGCCTACCTTGGCAGCCCATCTCACTTGGGACAGCTCTCATTCTTAGGAGTTTTTTCCAGGGCAGCTAGGTGGCACAGTGGATAGAGCACCGGCCCTGGATTCAGGAGGACCTGAGTTCAAATCTGGCCTCAGACACTTGACACTTACTAGCTGTGTGACCCTGGGCAAGTCACTTAACCCCAATTGCTTCACACACACACACACACAGAGTTTTTCCTTATTTTTATTGTTGTTCAGTTGTTAACTGTGTCCAACTCTACATGACCCTATCCATGGGGTTTTCTTGGCAAAGATACTGGAGTGGCTTGCCATCTCCTTCTCCAGTGTCTCCACACTTTACAGATGGGAAACTGAGGCAAATAGGGGTTAAGTGATTTGCCCATGGTCACACATCTAGTAAGTATCTATCTGAGGCTGAATTTGAACTCAGATCTTCCTGATTCTAGGCTCAGAGCTTTATCCAATTCCAGCTGCCCCTGTTTTTCCTTATAGCAAACCTAAATTTGTCTCCTTGAAACATCCCCCCATTGCTGCTGGTTGTTGCCTCTAGAACTAAATAGAACAAGACCAATCCTCCTTTAAATGACAGTCCTTCAAATACCAGATAACAGCTATTATAACCCATCTTCCCTTCTCCAAACTAAACATCTGCAGTTCCTTCAACATGACCATTAGTTTCTTCCCCATCCTTGCTCCATTTTGTTCCTATTTGTCCTCATTTAACCCCTTGGTTTATGTGACCAGAAGGGAGACAAGACCCCCTTCACTCAAACTGTCTCTCTCATGTCCTTGATTTTTTTTAATCTCACACTCTCAGACCACACAGTAGGACACAGGGAACCCTAGATGGGATCCCTAACCCATAGATTATACTGAGACCCTCAACTGCTATTCTAGAAATTCAGGATCCAATAGATCTGTGCTCTCTCCCTCTTCAAATTACCTTGTATTTATCTATGATCTGTGGACATGCTGTATCCCTCCATTAGAATGGAAGTTCCTTTGGGATGTTTAGTGTTTTGTCATTGTATCTCCACCGTCTGAGAGAAAACCTAGAGTAGTACATACAAGGCCAACATTGGAGTTAGGAAAGCCTCAGTTCAAGTCCGGCCACTGAAACATCCTAGTTGTGTGGCCCTAGGAAAATCTCTTAGCCTAGAGAAGCCCTGGGTAAATTTTTAAGGTTTTAAGTTACAAAGCAGTTGCCTATCTGCATTGGTCAAAGGAGTTTACATATGGGGAATTCCTTATATGGATGAAATCATCAGTTCAGGCCAATCAGTCCCCAGTGTCTAGTTCAGGACTTCACACACAGATCTTTCAAGTGTTTCTTGAATATAATTGAACTAAATTGAATTGTAGAAGGGTCAGAGGTGGGGCAGTGCTTCACTATTTAGGGTCCCTCTGTGAGGCTGAAGCTTCCCCAGGGAATCTCTTCCCTGTTCCTGCTTCTCTGGGGGACCCAAATGGAGGTCTTATTTGCTAAAAGGAGGAACTGAAGTTTTGAGAAACATCATTACTGCTGTTTCAAGGATTTGGAGGCTTCACTGGGGAGTCTGGTATAAAAGTTATGCTAAAATGTCCCCGCAGCTTTCTCTTTCAAAAATAGGTTCTTGGAGGGGCAGCTAGGTGGCACAGTGTACAGAGCACTGGCCCTGGAGTCAGGAGGACCTGAGTTCAAATCCAGCCTCAGACACTTGACACTTACTAGCTGTGTGACCCTGGGCAAGTCACTTAACCCCAATTGCCTCACCAAAAAAAGGGGTTCTTGGGGGGCAGCTAGGTGGCACAGTGGATAAAGCACTGGTCCTGGATTCAGGAGGACCTAAGTTCAAATCTGACCTCAGACACTTGACACTTACTAGCTGTGTTACCCTGGGCAAGTCACTTAACCCCCATTGCCCCACCAAAAAAAAGAAAAAAGAAAAAAAAGAAAAGAAAAGAAAAAAATGGGTTCTTGGGAGGATGTGACTACTGTCTCTCAACCACCTGTTCGAGGGGAGGATTTAGAGTTTACTAATAACTCTGCTGTAGTTTGGAATAATAGAAAGAGCTCAGAACTTGGCACCAGAAGATGTGTCTGAATCTTAGCTTTACCATGTGGTTGTGTGACCCTGGGTACTCAGTACACCCATTCCCCACACCCCAGACTCAGTCTCCTTATTTACAAAATATGAATAATAATTCCTGCACTGCCTACTTCATGAGCTTTTGTATATTTTATCATATGGTATAAAGAATAGCTAATCCCATATGGCCTAATATTATCTACACATACCATCTCTGCATATTCACATAGGCTATCTCCCATGGAGGATGCTCACTTACTCCTTACCCTTAACCTCTTAGAAACCTTACATTTTTTTCTTTTCTTTTCTATTTTTTACAGGATAATGAGGGTTAAGTGACTTGCCCAGGGTCACACAGCTAGTAAGTGTTTTGTCTGAAGCTGGATTTGAACTCAGGTCTTCCTGAATCCAGGGCTGGTGCTTTATCTACTGCGCCACCTAGCTGCCCCCCGGTTTTTTTCAAAGCTCCACTCAGGACTCACTTCCTATCAGATCCCTGATCCCTGTAGTTATCAGTTAGTCAAAAAGCATTTATTAAGTTTGTACTCTATGCCAGGCCCTCTGCTAGGCTCTTGGGATACAAAGGAAAGGCAACAATACAGTTCTTACCTTCAAGGAACTTTCATTCTAATAAGGATAACAACATGCAAATAACTATGTACATATCAAATATACCCAGAGTGAATGGAAGGTAATCTCAGAGGGGAGGCACTAGCAATTAGGAGCCCAAGAAAAAGGTCCTATAGAAGGTGGGATTTTAGCTGAGTGTTGAAGAAAACCAAGGAAACTAAAAGGTGGAGATGAGGGGGCAGAGTATTCCAGGCATGGAAGACAGCAAATGCAGAGGCTTATATTTCTATTTCCAGTGCTTAATACAGGGCTTGGCACATAGTAGGTGCTTAATAAATGTTTGTGGACTGACTAATAAAGTCAGGAGATAGAATGTCCCATGAGAAAAGCAGCAAATAGGATAGATGATTCATAGAGTAAATGGAAAGGAGTAAAAGATAAAGTATAAAAAGATGGGAAAGGTAGGAAGGGGCCAGGCTGTTGAGGGGATTTAAATGCTAAGTGGAAGAATTTAAATTGGATCCTGGAAATGACAGGGAACCGCTGGAATGTGTCCAGTTAGGAGGTGACATGGTCAAACATAGGAAAATCCTCTTGGGTACTGAAAGATGGATTAGAATGGGGAGAGACTTGATTGGTTAGACAATCAGTTAGGAGAATGAGCAGGGAGATCAATTAGAATAATATTGCACAGACTTCCAGGGCAGAGCCAAGATGGCAGAGGAAAGGCAGTGAGCTCCTGAACTCATGACACAATTGCTCCAAAAAACATCCAAATAATGCCATAGGAAAATGCCTGGAGCAGCAAAACTCACAGAAGAATGTGCTGAAATCATCTTCTAACCAAGAATGGCTTGGAAGGTCAGAAGGAGGGAGCTGCTGTGCTAATACAGGAGTCAAGCCCAACCCCACAAGTCACCCTGACACAGATCCAGTCCCAGGAAGGCCTCACCAGAAAAAGAGACCCCCAGAGCCTCTGAATCAGCTGAAGCACCAATGTCATCTGGAACTAAGCTCACAGTCTGGTGAGTGGGCTGAGCCCTGGGCAGGGGGGGAGACTACAGGGGTCTATGCTGGTGTTAAAGCAGAACTTGGGTTTTTTACCCCTGCTGGGAACCAGGAGGTAGGCTCAAGTAGCAGTGGCCCAGGTGGGGGAGGGGCACAGGCTCATCAGAGCTGACAACCACAACACACAAAGCTGGTTGATTAGCAAGTTGGTCTGGGGTCATCTAAGGACCAGGGAACAGGCCAGGTGAGTGAAGAACCTGATTCTCCTTAAATCATACCACCTGGGACTTCTTAAGCTTGGGATACTACAGCCTGGAAACAGTGCACCACTTTAAGGAACTAAAAGTCTAGTAAAAGAAAGGCAAGATGAGCCAACAGAGAAAGGTGAGGACCATAGAAAGTTTCTTCAGTAACAAGAAAGACCAAGGGGCACCCTCAGAGGAAGATGTCAACATCAGGGCCCCTATATCTAAAGCTTCCAAGAAAAATACAAATTGGTCTCAGGCCATAGAGGTGCTCATAAAGGACTTTGAAGATAAAGTTAGAGAGGTAGAGGAAAAAAATGGAAAGAGAAATGAGGGTGATGCAGGAAAGACATGAGAAAAAAAGTCAACAGCTTGAAAAGTCAAATTGGCCAAATGGAAAGGGAGGTAGAAAAGCTCTCTGATGAAAATAATTGCCTAAGAATTTGAACAAATGGAAGCTAGTGACTTTATGAGAAACCAAGACACAATAAAGCAAATCCAAATGAATAAAAAATAGAGGGTGATGTGAAATATCTTCTGGGAAAAACTGCTGACCTGGAAAATAGGTCCAGGAGAGATAATTTGAAAATCATTGGTCTATCTGAAAACCATGATCAAGGAAAGAGCTTAGACACCATTTTCCAAGATACTCTCAGGGAAAATTGCCCTGATATTCTAGAAGCAAAAGCTAAAATATAAATTGAAAGAATCCACCAATTACCTCCTGCAAGAGATCCCAAAAGGAAAACTCCTAGGAATATTATAGCCAAATTCCAGAGCTCTCAGGTCAAGGAGAAAATATTGACAGCTGCCAAAAAGAAAGAATTCAAGTACTGTGGATCCCCAGTCAGGATAGCACAAGATCTAGCAGCTTCTACATTAAAGGACCAGAGGGAATGGAATATGATATTCCAAAGGGCAAAGGAAATGGAATTATTACCAAGAATCACCTACCCAGCAAAACTCAGCATTATCTTTCAGTGGAAAAAATGGGACTTTAATGAAAAAGAAGACTTTCAAATATTTGTGATGAAAAGACCTGAACTGAATGGCAAATTTGACTTTCAAATACAAGATCCTAGAGAACCATAAAAAATTGGAGCTGGGGGATATACCTGGGGTCGTACAGTGGGTGACTGTCTTGTGTCTGAGGCCGGGTTTTGGCTGGGATCCCCCTGGGTCCAGGGGTGATGCTTTGTCCACTGTTTCACTTAGCTAGGTGATGACATCTTTAGGGTTAAATTGAGGGGTGAAGGGAATTCACTGGGGGAGGGGGAAGGGCAGAAGTGAAATCCTACATGAAAGAAACAGTAAAAGGCTTATGGAGTGGGGGAGGAGATGGGAGAGGAGCAGGGCAGTAAAGGAATTTTACACTCTTCAGAAAAGGCTCAAAGACCTTAAACTCATCAGAGCTGCCTCCAGGATGGATAACAGACACACCCAACTGGGTGTAGTAATCTGTTTAATCTGGGCAATAAATGAGCCTAACACTCATCAGAATTGGCTCAAAGACCTCAATCTCATTAGAATTGGCTCAAGGAGGGAATAATGTACACACTCAATTGGGTGGAGTAATCTGTCTAACCCTGCAGGAAAATAGGAGGGGAAGGGGATAAAGAGAGAGGGGCAAAAGAAGGAAGGGCAGAGTGGGGGAGGGGATAGACAGAAGCAAATCCCTTTTGAAGAGTGATAGGATGAAAGAAAATGGATAATAGAATAAATATCATGGGGAAGGGAATAGGATGGAAGGGAAACAGTTAACAATAGTAATCATGAAAAAGAGAAAAGGGGGGGAAATTGTACAAAAAATATTTTTAGCAACTCTTGGTGGAGGCTAAGAATTGAGAATCAAGGGAATGTCCATCAATTGAGGAATGATGGAAAAAGCTGTGTTATATGATTGTAGTGGAATGGTCTTGTGCTACAGGAAATGACAAACAGGATGATCCCCCCAAAACCTGGAAAGACTAATGAACATCGATGTATAGTGAAGTGAGCAGAGCTGGGAGGACATTGTGCCATAGTGACAGCAGTATTGTTCAATGAGCAATTGTGAATGACTTAACTACTCTCAGCAGTGCAATGATCCCAGACAATCCCAAGGAACTAATGAGGAAGCTTACTATGCACCCCCATAAAAAGAATTGATAAAAAGAACAAATAAAAGATGTAACAACCAACTGGACTCTTGACAATTAGACCTATCTAATCTATAAATAGTTTAAATGATGATGGTGCAGAAGCAGTTACTCCTTCAATGATGTGTAATTTATTGTTCAATTTTATGTAATGTGTTGTACTTTTTGAATGTTGTGCTTTATCAATGCATTTAAAAAATAAACAATTATTGTAGTCATTTTAAAAAAAGAAGAATATTGCAGGGGTGCAGCTAGGTGGCACAGTAGATAAAGCACCAGCCCTGAAATCAGTAGGACCTGAGTTCAAATCTGACCTCAGACACTTGACACTCACTAGCTATGTGACCTTGGGCAAGTCACCTAACCCTCATTGTCCTGCCAAGAAGAAGAAGAAGAAGAATATTGCAATAGTGCAGGCAGTGGATGATGAGAGCCCACACCAGGATCATGGCCACATGAGTGAAGAGAAGGGAATGTGTACAAGTCATGCCATAAAGGTAGAAATGGCAAAGTCTGACAATAGTTTGGATATGAGAAGTGAGTGAAGGTCACCTGCATTGTAAGCCTATGAAGATGGGACAATAATAGGGATGTTTGGAAGAGGGAAGGGTTTGGGGGGAAAGATAATTCAGTCTGTTTTGAACATGTTGAGTTTGAGGTGCTTGAAGGAGATCCAATTCAAGTCAGTCAGTCCACAAGAATTTATTAAGTACCAACTAGGGGGCAGGCATTGTGCTAAGTGCTGGGGATACAGAAAAGGGCAAAAAAACCAGCACCTGGCCTCAAGGAGCTCCCAGTCTCATGTGGAAGGCAACATACAAAACTATGTACAAATAAGATCTCGATGGGATAAAGTAGAGGTAATAACCGGAGGGAAGGAACTAGCAGGAAGGGGAATCAGGAAAAGCTTTCTGTAGAAGATAATATTTTACCTGGCACCTGAAGGAAGCCAAGAGACCAATCTAAGGAGGGAGACTGTGCCAAGGATCAGGGACCACCCCTGAAAATGCCCACAGGAGGGGGTTGAAGTATCTTGTTTGAAGGCCAGTGTCGCTGGATCCAAGAGTATGTGAGGAAAAAAAAAAAAGAGTATGTGAGGGTTCAGAATAAGGTATGAGAAGACTAGAAAAGTGGGAGGGGCCCAGGTTTGCCCAGGGAATGCCATTCAGATGATCGTATGTTCAATCCTGGAGGTGACAGAGAGTCACTGGATGTTTGCTGAATGGCTGGGGGTCAATTCCATGGTCAGACCTGTGCTTTAGGGAGATCACTGTGGCAGCAGGTAAGAATGGACATGATGCAGGGACACCTGTCAGGCCTAGGCATGAGGTGATGAGAGAGACCAGGGCGGGGGGATACATCAACAGGTCTTGGCAACAGATTGGATACTGGGAGTAAGAGAATGAGGAGTTGAGGATGACACACCTGACTGAGAGGATGGTGGTGCTCTCAACAGTAATAGAGAAGTTAGGAAGAGGAAAGGGTTTGGGGTGAAAGATTGTGAATTCAGTTTTGGACATGGTGTGGAAAGGTGTGAAGGAAGATACTATTCACCTTCAGAGAGACAGATAATGAGTGGAAATAAGCATAATATGTTTTACATATCTGTATATGAGTATATATGTGTACATGTATAGATAGCTATGTGTATGTATATATGTCCATGCAGCTGTTTTTAGGGTGAGGGTGGGAAGGGAAGGGGAAAATAATAAAGTAAAAAGTACACAGCAGAGAACAAAAGAAAACCAACAAGGAAGCAAAGAAAAGCTGTGAGATTTGAAAGTAATGTGTAGTATTTATTATATAGATGTTCTTGAAATGGAAATGTATTGTTTTCTATTCTTCTATGTTCTGTTATGTACATGGCAACTGTTTTTCTTTTCTCATTTTGTATTTAAGTAAAAAAAATAAACAAATGAATGAATGAATGAATGAATGAATAAATGAAGGAATAAGACAGATACATAGATACATAGATGATAGATAGATGAATGAATGAATGAATGAATGAAAAGAAAAATATTGGGACATGGTGAGTTTAAAGACATATAGTTTGATATTTCTGAAAGTCAGCTGGAAATGTGCATCTGGAGGTTAGGAGATGCATTAGGACCGAATAGGTAGATCTGAGAATCATGAGCATAGAAATGATCATTTAATCCATGGAAACTGATGAGATAATTGTGTGAAATAGTATAGAGAGAAAAGAGAGGAGGGCCCAGGAAAGAGCCCTGTGGGCTAACTCATGGTTAGCAAGCATGACCTGGATGAAAATCCATCAAAGGAGACTGATAAGGAATGATCTGAGAGATGGGAGGAGAACCAGGGGAGAGGATTGTGCTGAAAACCTAGAGAGAAGAGAATATTAAGGAGAACATGGTGGTTGACGTTGTCAAAAGTTTCTCTTGACAGAGAAGTCAAGAAGAATGAGGGTTGAGAAAACTCCATTACATTTGGCAATTAAGAGATCAGTGATAGCTTTGGAAAGAGTGACCTCTGTTAAATGGTGAGGTCAAAAGCCAGCCTGTTAAGAAGAGAGTGAGAAAAAAACTAAGTAGAGGCACCCGTTATAGATGGTCGTCTCAAGGAGTATATAAGGGAGTAGAGATATGGGATGATAGTGGAGATTGATGGATCAAGTAAGGGGGTGGTGGTAGTGATGGTTGTTGTTGATGTTGTTAAAAATGCAAGAGATATGGAGATGTCCAAAAGGCAAGACTAGAGCTCAGGAGAAAAAAACCCAAAGTTGGATATATAGATATGGAAATCACCTCCAAAGATAATTGAATACATTGGAACTGATGAGAATCACCAAGAAGGATAGGTTAGAGGAAGAGAAGAAGAGGGCCCAGGACAGAGTGCAAAGTTAGTGAGCATAATTTAGATGATGATCCAGCCAACAATACTTATAAGGAGCAGTTTGATAGGGAGGAGAACCAGGAGAGAGTAGTGTTCCAAAAGACTAGAGAGAAGAGAGTGTCTGGGAGAACAGGATGATTTTCAGTGACATATGAAGCAGAGAGCTCAAAAAGGATCAATTAATCAATAAATAAATGTTTATTAAGTGCCTTCTATGTGACAAGCACTGCTAAGCAATGAAGTTTGAGAAAAGCCTATTGGATTTGGCAATCAAGAAATCATTAGTAATTTTAGAAAGGGCAGTTTTGTTTGAATGATGAAGCCCAAAGTCAGGCTGTACAGAATTAAAAATGAGTAAGAGAAAGTGGTGTGTAAAGATTTGAATGACGCCACCTGCTGGAGAGCTACTGTAGGAAAGCTCCGCCATAAGGAGAAAGCATCTGAGGGCAAGCCATGCAGTTTTTCTTGGCGTCAGGAAGTGACGTTTGTTCATGGGTACTGTCTACAAAAGAAGTGCAGCTTGCTCTCTTGGTCTATTTCTGGAGGACCTCAGTGGGGAGAGGAGCTGGAGACATTGACTTCCTGAGATAGACAGCTGAATCTAGGTTTTTCTCTCTCTTCACCAAATTCTTATTCTCCTTAATAAATGCTTGGGGCAGCTAGGTGGTGCAGTGGATAGAGCACCGGCCCTGGAGTCACAAGTACCTGAGTTCAAATCTGGCCTCAGACACTTAACACTTACTAGCTGTGTGACCCTGGGCAAGTCACTTAACCTCAATTGCCTCACTAAAAAAAATAAAAAATAAAAATAAATAAAAAATAAATGCTTAAAAGTCTAAACTCTTGCTAAAGCTTCTAATTTATTGGCAACCACTCATTAGATATTTTAGACAGACTAGCTAGAATTTTAGCCCCTTACAGGTGGTACCTATTGTAGCTGGTCTTCTCAAGTGGCTTGACCAAAAAGGGGAGGACAGAGATGGGATGATCATCAGTGGGGATGATGGGATCAATTGAGGGTATTTTAGGGATGAGGGAGACAAAAACATATTTATAAGCAGGAAAAATGGAGCCATTAGAGCTTGAAGATAAAAAAGAAAATGGGGATGATAGTGGGAGCAAATTCCTGGAGAAGATGGGAGAGGATGAGCAATGTTGAGTTAATGCTCTCTCTTCCCTAAAATGACCCCCTAGTATAACCCCCTAGTATTGTCTTACTTTCCATTTACACTTTATATATCTTGATTGTCCTTATTTTTTTTAACATATCTCCTCCCCCATTGGAATGAATATAAATTCCTTGAGGGCAAGTATTGTTTTTGTCTTTTTTTGTTTGTTTATTTCCTCAGTGTTTATCACAGTGCCTGGCACATGGGAAATACTTATTAACTGTTGACTAACTTCATCTTCCTCCTCTTCCATTCCAGTAAGCTTGTTAAAAGCAGGGACTTTGGGGGCAGCTAGATGGCGCAGTGGATAGAGCACCGGCCCTGGAGTCAGGAGTACCTGAGTTCAAATCCGGCCTCAAACACTTAACACTTACTAGCTGTGTGACCCTGGGCAAGTCACTTAACCCCAATTGCCTCACTAAAAAAAAAAAAAAAAGCAGGGACTTTAAAATTTTTGTCTTTGTATCACCACCCTTTAACATGGTGCCATAAATAAATGAAATGCTTTAAAATGTTTGTGGAATTGAATTGGGTGTTTTAGTAATGGAATACAGTTTATATTTAATTCCAAAAAAAATTGAACTGGAAGATGTAATTACTGAGCCACTGTCTATAATTTTAAATGATCGTGGAAAATAGGAGCTGTTTCATAAATCTAAAGAAGGACAAATGTTATTCCCATTTTAAAAAAAAAGAGAGAAGAGAGTACAATCTGCAAAAAGCAAGGCAATGAGCTGGAGCATGTTTTTATTAAAGGAAACAGTGATCATAAAGAATGAGCATGAGGGGCAGCTAGGTGGTGCTATAGTAGATAGAGCACTAACCCTGGAATCAGGAGGACCTGAGTTCAAATGTGGCCTCAGACACTTACTGTGTGACCCTGGGTAAGTCACTTAGCCCCAACTGCCTCTGAAAAGAAAGAAAGAAAAGAAAAGAAAAGAAATAAAAGAATGAACATGTCATCATCAAGGTTACTGAAGCAATTTACAAAAGAAGGAATGCAAATTATCAACAATCACGAATGAAAAATACTCCAAATTATTACTAATAAGGGAAATGCACCAAGGTTCTACTTCACATCCATCAGATTGACAGAGATGATAAAAACAAAAAATTACCGTTTTGGAGGACTACAGGAGGACAGACTGACTGATGCACTCCTTCCCACCTGGGAACTCTCCTGAATGTCTTCATTCTGTGAGATCAGCAACTCTAAAATTCCTATCTCCTCAGTATTATTTGCCCTCCCTTCCCATGATTGGAGAGGGTAAAAGATGGACATGGGAAAACTCTCAGATCCTTTATTTAAGGAGGGAGCTTAGGGTAGCCATCTCATCATTTCCCATCCAGCTGACCTTCATCATGCTTTCAGACATCGCACATCTGGACTATTGAAATAGCCTTCTGGTGAGTCTGCCTGCCTTGTTTCTCCCCATTCCAATCCCTCCTGCATTCAGCCACTGAAGTGATTTTCCTAAGTTGAAGATCTGACTCTGTTACCTTCCTACTCAATAGATCCCAATGACTCTCTAGTGCCCCTCGAATCAAATACAGAATGCTCTGTTTTGCATTCAAAAGCCCTTCTTAAACTAACCTCCTCTTATCTTTTCAATCATCTTACACCTTATTCCCCACCAAGTTCTCTTTGATCCAGTAACACTGGATTCTTTCTGGTTGTTCCATAAACAAGCCACTTCACTTCTCAGGTCTAGGCATTTTATATGGCTATCCCCCATGGCTGGAATGTTATCCCTCCTCATCTCCCCCCTACTGACTTTCCTGGCTTCCTTCATGTTTCAAGTAATAATCCCATCTTCTACAGAAACCCTCTTAGTTCTAGTACCTTCCTTAATTATTTCCTATTTATTTTAAATTTTTTTTGGTAGGGCGGTGAGGGTTAAGTGACTTGCCCAGGGTCACACAACTAATGTCAAGTGTCTGAGGCTGGATTTGAACTCAGGTGCTCCTGAATCCAAGGCCAGTGCTTTATCCACTGCACCACCTAGCTCCCCCCCCCCCATTTATTTTCTATATAGCTTGTTTGTATATATTTCTTTGTTATCTCCCCCATTAGATTGAGAGCAGAAACTATCTTTTGACTTTTTTTGTATCCCTAGCACTTGGGGCAGCTAGGTGATACAGTGGATAGAGCTCTAGCTCTGGAGTCAGGAAGACCTGCATTGTTAGAAAATAATGGGATATGGCAGATACTCAAAGGCCTACCTGGAGATTAATCTAAACTGATTGAATTAAGTGAAAGTGATTGACTTTGCTGGTTAGTCTACTTCAAGTTAATTAGACTGTAACCACACTTGGCTAGCCCTTAAGTATTGTTCTCTGAGAACTCAACAGGAGACCACCTGAAGGTGAACCAATGGATTTGGGTGATGCTAACCAATCAACTTGAAGCAATATGTAAGGACCGCTCTATAAAAAGCTTCCACACTCAGTTTGAGGGGAGTTCATGGTTGAAGCAGACTTGTGGCGGAGAACTTGAGGAAGAACCCAACCAAGTTGGAACTTTAGGCTAGATAGGCCTTTTCTTAACTTTCTGAACTCCACGTGAATACCTGGTATGCTTTAATAAATGCTTAATGCCCAAAGACTGGTGCTAAAGCATCTAATTTAAGGTGACCACACAATTTAGATTTTAAACGACACAATATCTCACCTCAGACACTTACTAGCTATGTGACCTTGGGCAAGTCACTTAACCCCAACTGCCTTAAACATAAAGGCCATCTCTAGGCATCCTGATGTATATCTTGCCACTGGATCCAGATGGCTCTGGAGGAGAGAGTGAAGTTGGTGACTTTGCACAGCCCTCCCTCATTTAAATCTAATTCACTACAAGCCATGACATCACCCTGATGGTCATGGTCCTCTTTGAGAATGAAGGACAAACGTTTTATCCCTAGCATTTAGCACAATGCCTGGCACACAGCAAGTGATTAATAATTATTTACTAATGGATTATTTTAATACACTTGTATATGTTACCTGGGACACAGTCACCTTGGAGAACTTCTCTCTTTCTCGTCATTCATACAATTAATATACTGTCTCTCTGTCTAGTCTTCTGGTTCATAGGTTTCCAAATTTGCTGTAACAGAACACAAAGTGTCTTTTAATTCCTTCATTTAATTTGTTGCACTATTGGTCTCTTTTGTATTATTTCTTCTGATTTGAATTGCAAAGATCAACATTCCATTTGTAATATATTCTTTATACATTGTGTTTATAACATTTTCTGATAGTGACATGATCTCTCTCATATGACATGCTTTTGATTGGGCTCAAGAAATCAACATGGTAAGTACAGGATTAGCAAGATATGGTAAGAGAGCAATTTTTCTGAAAAAGATCTGAGGATTTTAGTGGACAAGAGTGTGATATGGTATCCCCTAAAGCTAGTGCAATCTTGGGTTGCATGAAGAGAGTGTCCCAAATTAGGGAGGTAATAGTCCCTTTGTACATTGATCTCATGTAAAGTATGGTAATCCTGGGGAACCATAGTTTAAGGTCACTGAAGAGCTAAAGAATAACCAAGGGAGAGCAATCAGGATGGAAAAGGGCCTCAAATCTATGCCCCGTGAAGACTGGTTGAAGGAAGCTTAAAGAAGAAAGAATGCAGTAGGGACATGACAGTTGTCTTTGAATAGTTGAAAGACTGTCATATGCACCTATCAGATTGGCTAAAATGACAAAAAAGGAAGATAATAAATGTTGGAGAGGCTGTGGGAAAATTGGAACACTAATGCATTGTTGGTGGAGCTGTGAGCTGATCCAACCATTCTGGAGAGCAATTTGGAATTATGCCCAAAGGGCGATAAAGCTGTGCATACCCTTTGACCCAGCAATCCCACTTTTAGGTCTTTTGCCCAAAGAAATCATGGAAGGGGGAAAGGGACCCACATGTACAAAAATATTTATAGCTGCTCTTTACGTGGTAGCAAGGAATTGGAAGTTGAGGGGGTGCCCATCAATTGGGGAATGGCTGGACAAGTTGTGGTATATGAATACAATAGAATACTATTGTGCTGTAAGAAATGATGAGCAGGAAGAGTTCAGAGAAACCTGGAGGGTCTTACGTGAGCTGATGATGAGTGAGATGAGCAGAACCAGAAGAACATTGTACACAGTATCATCAACATTGAGTGTTGACCTACTGTGATGGACTATATTCTTCTCACCAATGCAATGGTACAGAAGAGTTCCAGGGAACTCATGATAGAAGAGGATCTCCAAATCCAAGAAAGAAAAAGAAAGAAAGAACTGTGGAGTATAGATGCTGATTGAACCATATTATTTCTTTTGTTTTGGGTGCTGTTGTTTTTTTTTTCTATTTTGAGGTTTTGCATCACTGCTCTGATTCTTTCTCTTGTAACAGGATTAATGCAGAAATAGGATTAATGTTATTATGTGTATATATATGTGTGTGTATATCTATATCTATATCTATATGTATATGTATAGAGATATATAGATATAACCTATATCAGATTACCTGCTGTCTAGGGGAGGGGGGAGGGAGAGGAGGGAGGGAGAAAAATCTGAAATTGTAAAGCATGTATAAACAAAAGTTGAGAACTATCTTTACATGTAACGGAAAAAATAAAATATCTCATAAAAAAAAAGAATAAATTAGGAGGGGGACAGTCACCAAGGTGATCTGTTCCCCATCCATATATATTTTTCTCCTAATAAATTTTTTATTTTAAAAAAGAAAAAAAAAAAAGACTGTCATATGGATGAGGGATCAGATTTGTTCAGCTTGGCCCCAGGGAACAGAACTAGCAACAATGGATGAAAATTGCAGTCAAATGTAAGGTTTATTTAAGGGGAGGAAAAAAGCTTTATAACAACTAGAGTTATCTAAAAGTGGAATGGTTTTCCTTGTGTTTTTTTAAGAGGGGTTTTTTCTTTCCTGGAAGTCTTCAGATCACATGCTGGATGACCAATTTTCAGGTCTGTTCTAATGAGAATTTTTTCCCATAGAGACTGAACTAGTTGGATCTCTGAGGTCCTTTCAGTACCTAAGTTCTATGCTTCTGGTACATACTTGAGAAACAGGGAGACTCTGTGAATCACAAATTGCTACGATTTGGTGCAATGAGGCTGACTCAGGATATTTAGGTTTCAATAGGCATCCTTACAGAAAAGATAGAGATATGGGCAGGGTTAAGTTATAATTAATTCCATGGAGTAGGAACTGGTTGAACAAGTAAACCCAAAAAGTGGATAATTAATGGATTGAGGTTCTCTTGGAGCTAGATCTATAGTAGAGTGGTATAAGAACTTGTCAATGGCCTACTGCTATCCAGTGACTAGAATGAAGACTTGTATGGGCATGATGAATGGTCATCACATTTGTAGGTGACATAAATCTTGGGGGGGAGTCTAGAAAGGAGTGCTGTCATCTGGTTGCTATCAGTGTCCTTGAATTACACCTCTGAAAACAAAATTCTAGATGTGGTCTGACCAGTGCAAATAACAGAACTGTGATCCAAAAAGGCTTCACCAGGTTGGAATGATGAAGCAGAACTGAATACAATGACATTTTATAAGGACACATGTAAAGTCTTACACTTGGGTTCAACAACTTCTAAGTCGTCCAGACAATATTTTGTGTGACATAGACCTGGAGTTTTAATTGCCTGGGCTTCTGACCAAGATAGCTTCTTAGACAAAGATGGGCCTTCCCCACCCCTACTCCAACGAAAATCTGATATTTGTAGAAGGCTCGACAATGATCAAGAAATCCAATGAGAAACTACAGTGACTATCTCTGCTCCATAACCACACCAAGGTCAGACAGAAGTCCACAAGCAATATAACAGACGGCAGCTGGTGCCCATGGAAGAAAACAAACAGGCACCCGGGTGCAGCCTCCCAACAGTCCAGTGGAGACGAGCATAACCTACAAAATTATATGTAGGGGGCAGCTAGGTGGTGTAGTGGATAAAGTACTAGCCCTGGATTCAGGAGGACCTGAGTTCAAATCTGGCTTCAGACAACACTTGACACTTAACTAGCTGTGTGACCCTGGGCAAGTCACTTAACCCTCACTGCCCTGCCCCGCCCCCCCCCAAAGTATATGTAGGCGGGCAAAGAGTAGAGGACTCCCAGGAGAAAGTCCCAGGGTAGAAACTCACGGAGTGGGTTTTGGCAGCAATAGGAAGCAGTGATGACCAGTGAATGAAGCATCACTCAGACCAGGACCACTCAGGGTGGAGAAGGAGCAAGCATTTATTCATTGACTGCTATGTGCCAAGCATTATGCTTAGTGCTCTACAAAGGTCTAATTTGATCCTCACACCCCTGGTAGGTAGGAGCAAATGTCTCCATTTTACAGCTGAGAAAACTGAGTCAGAAGAGGTTAAGTGACTTGCCTAGTGTCACACAGCTTGTGAGTCTCTGAGGCCAGTGCTCAATCCACTAAATCATTATAGGTGGTACTAGGGACCACAGAGTCTCTAGTAGACCCCACTGAGCACCTTGAAAACCCACAACTCTGAACCTCAAAGATTCATAGAGGCCCAACACTGGAAGGTGGAGGTCAGCACAGGAACCCATGTGATGTAGGGCAAGACTAGGCAGAACCAACCAGTGCAGCAGAGGGCAGACCATGGTCCTGGACAAGATCCAATTCATGAACGGAAGCTGGAGAGATGAGTCCACCAAAGAAAAACACAACCTGTGCAAAAAGTTATTCTAGATTTAGAGATCCCCAAAATCTCAACCTGGGAACTAGGATCTCTACTATCTGAGAATTGATTAAAGGAATTGGGAGAGAAAAGGAATAAAAACCAAAGGCAGGGAATCAGAGGAGAGAATGGCATTTTTCATAAGGACTATAAAATGAAGCAAGGAATTGTTTACAATTAAAGAAAAGTACCACAGGAAAGAATTGGAAGGGATGTAAAGTGGTATGCCTTATACATGTAGAGACTCCCTGAAAACTGGTATTGATCAAACAGAAATCAAATCGAATGGCCTTTCCTCACCTGTCAGCCTTCTTGACCTTTCTGCATCAGTTGACAGTGTCAATCACTGTTTACCTGGATATTCTTTTCTCCCTGGGTTTTCAGGACTCTCCTCTCTCTTGGTTCTCCTCCTATCTCTCTAATCACTATCTCCCATCTCCTTTGCTGGATTTTCATTCTGATCATGCTTTCTAAATAACCACAGGGATATTTCTTGGGCCCTTTTCTCTTCTCTCTCTATACTATTTCACACAATTATCTCATCAGCTCCCATGGATTCAATGATCATTTCTATCCTCATGATCCTCAGATCTGCTTATCCAGCTCTAACATCTTTCCTAACTGTCATGTCCACATTTCCAATTGCCGTTTGGACAGCTCAAATGCTCTTAAATGCAATATGTCCAAAATGGAATTCATTATCTTTCCCTTCTTCCTAACTTCCCTGTTAGTGTTTGGAGAAGTATTGGGGGTTAAGTGACTTGCCCAAGGTCACACAGTTAGTATCTGAGGTCAGATTTTATTTCAGGTCCTCCTGATTTCAGGGCCAGTACTCTATCCATTGCAGCACATGACTGCCTCTTCCCTATTACTGTTGAGGGCACCGCCATCCTCTCAGTCAGTGAGGCTTGCAACCTAGATGTCATCTCCCTATTGTCCACTCTCTCTCACCACCATATCCAATCTCTTGCCAAAGCCTGTTGATTTTATCTGTTGAGTATCTCTCATAAGCATTTCCTTCTCATACTTCCATTACCCTCATGTCAAAACTATTGCGATAGCCTGCTGGTTAGTCTCCCTAAGTACCTCTCCACTCCAGTCCATCCTCCACTCAGTTATCAAAAAGATCGTCTTTTAGCATATTTCTGATCATGTTACCTCCCCTTCCCCCATTCAATAAGCTTTAGTGGCTCTCTTGTATATCCAGGATAACTGTAAAATCCTTTGGTGTTCAAAACCCTTCACAACATGACTCCCTCCTCCCTTTCTCTGGGCAGTATCACTAGCTCTTGCCAATTCAGGAATGCTCTCTCCTCCACATCTCTGCCTACTGGCTTTCCTAGTCCTAGCTAAAATCCCACCTTCTATAGAAAGCCTTTCCTTATAACTCTTTTTTTTTTTTTTTGCAGGCAATGGGGGTTAAGTGACTTGCCCAGGGTCACACAGCTAGTAAGTGTCAAGTGTCTGAGGCCGAATTTGAACTCAGGTACTCCTGAATCCAGGGCTGGTGCTTTAACCACTGCGCCATCTAGCTGCCCCCTCCTTATAACTCTTAATTCTATTCCTTTCCTTCTATTGATTATGTCAAAATTATCCTTTATCTATCTTGTTTGTCCAAGTTGTTTTCTCTATTAGCTCCATTAGAGCTTCCTGAAGATAGGAAGTGTCTTTTGCCTTTTTTTTGTAACCCCAATTCTCATCACTATGCTTGACACACAGTAGTAGGCACTTAATCAACATTTATTGACTGACATAAACCAGCAAGAAATAGAACAAAATCAATGAAAAATAGAAGAAAATGTAAGCGAGATGTTGTAAAAATAACAAACCTGGAAAATACATCCAGGGGAGATCATTTAAGAAATATTAAACTCCTGCAAAATCATAATAAAGTTTTTGACATTTTGACTCTATATATCAAGAATTCATAAATGAAACTGGTTTAGAGCTGTTAGAACCAGAGAGCAAAGTGAACAATGGTCACTTCCTGAAAGAAACCCCAAAAGGAAAAGCCCTGGGAATGTAATAGTCAAAATTCAGAGCTTCTGTATCAAAGAAAAAATATTACAAGAATCCAGAAAGAAAGGATCCAAGTACCAAGGAACCATCTTCATAATCACACAAAGCCTGGCAACTTCTCCTGTACATAAGGGAAAGAAAAGTAAATAGGCATTTATATAGTACCTAACATGTGCCAGGCAGTGTACTAAGTACATCTTATGTTAAGTGACTTGCCCAGAGTCACACAGCTAGTAGGTTATCTGAGGCCAGATTTGAATTCAAGTCTTCTTGATTCCAGGCCTAGCAGTCTATCCACTACACCACCTACTTGCTTCTAAGAGAGACAGTTTTTCCTCACTGAGAAGAGAGCTGGGAATGCAATATTCTAAATGGCAAAAGATAGAGGTTTATAACCAACAGTAACATACTATAAAGGTGAATAGAATCCTATGGGGGGAGGGAATGAATCTTTAATAGAATAGAGGACTTTCAGACATTTTTGATGAAAAGATTGGAGCTGATTAGGATCTTAGAAATATAAACAGGGGGCAGCTAGGTGGCTCAGTGGATAAAGCACTGTCCCTGGATTCAGAGGACCTGAGTTCAAATCCAGCCTCAGACACTTGACACTTACTAGCTGTGTGACCCTGGGCAAGTCACTTAACCCTCACTGCCCTGCCCAAAAAAAAAAGAAAGAAAGAAAGAAAAAAAAAATGCAAACACTAGAGACAAAAGAAACCTAGCAAGGCACATGTATTTAAGCAATTGCAAGTATTGCTAGTATTGATGTGGTGCTAACCTTCTAATATGGGGAGAAAAAAAAATAAGTGTTACTTTAGAACCTTAGTGTATTTGAATAGTTTGGAAGGAGTTAAAAACAGGTCTTGGTAGTGGCTTTAAAAGGAGAAAAGAGAAGAAAGCATAAAAGAAATACATTAGAATAGAAACGAGGAAGAAGAAGGTGGAACTTGCTCTTTCTCATCATTAGTGTGTGGAAAGAATATACAAATAATGGAGGAAAGGATGGGAGGAGGATACATCAAATGAATATCACTCATCTGAAATGGGCAAAGGAGGATGGAGCACACATACACACACAACAATTTGGTGTAGACATTTTTCAAACTCATTAGCAGCAACAAGTCAGGACTGGGGGAGCAGGTAAAAGAAGTGAATAGTCCCAAGCAAAATAAAGTTCATGATCCTGAAAAGGAGATAAAAAGAAAAAGAATAAGAACTTAAAGGGGTTCCCGTCAATCAGGGATTGTTGAACAAATTTTGGTACGTGAATGTAATGGAGTGTTATTGTTATTATAGGATGAAAGAAAATTTCAGAGAATTTTGAATAGTATGAAGTGATACAGAGTGAAGTGAACGGAATCCAGAGAACAATTTATACCAGGACAACACTGTAAAGAAAAGCAACTTGGAAAACTTTATGAACTCTGATCAATGCAATGACCAACCACATCTCCAAAGGAACTATGATGAAGCATGTTACCAACCTCCTGACACGGAAGTGATGCTATCGCATGGAATGCTCTGTCCTCCTCATCTCTGCCCATATGGATTCATTTTGCTTAAGTAAGTTTATTTGTAAAATGTACTTTTTCTCTTGATTTTTGTTGTTGTTGTTGTTGTTGTTGTTGTTTTAGGCAATGGGGGTTAATTGACTTGCCCACGGTCACACAGCTAGCAAGTGTCAAGTGTCTGAGGCCAGATTTGAACTCAAGTACTCTTGAATCCAGGGCCGGTGCTTTAACCACTGCGCCATCTAGCTGCCCCTTCTCTTGATTTTTAAATGGGATGTGGGGAATGGAGTTGGGGAGGAGAAGGGAAGTTATCATTAATAGTGAAAAAAAAAAAGTGGCCTATTGAAACAATTTTAAAACATGCCAAAGAGGGGCAACTAGGTGGTGCAGTGGATAGAGCACTGTCCTTGAGGGGAAAAAATAGCACACACCAAAGAGAACAGAAGAAAATTCAGAAGGAAGCACAGACAAGTGGTACAACCTTGAGAATAACATATGGAATTTATTATATACATATATATTTTTTAAAGCAAGAAATATAAACTGGAGAGTTATGGTTTCATATGCAATCTTTTTGTGTTCTACTTTGCATATGGCAATGTTTTGTTTTGGGTTTTTTTGGTGTTTAAATTCAAAAGAACAAAATTTGAGAATTTCAATGACTTGTGAGACTAGTGTGAGATATGATGACCCCAAAAGCTAATGGGCTATGAGGCTCCCGAAATAAGAAATGGAACCCAGAAATAGAGAGATGATAGGCTCGTTGCTTTTTGCCCTCATCAGACCTCATTAGGAGTATTGTGTTCAGTTCTTGATGGACACTGACAATCTGGAGTGCATGTTGAAGAGGGTAACCAAGATTGGAGGAAACTAGAAACCCTGCTATATGGAAATTGATTAAAGGAACTAAGTAAGAGAAGGCTGAGAAAGGAGAGGAGGGGAAGTAGACATGAAAGCTGTCTTTAAGTTTTTGAAAGGCTGTGTTACAGAAGAGGAATCGCCTTGTTCTGCTTAGCCCCAGGGGGAAAGAACTAGAAGCAAAGGGAGGAAGTTGCAAAAAGGCAAATTTTTGGCTCCAAGTAAGGAAAATCTTCTTAGTCATTAGATGAAGCCATCTCAAAGTGAAAAGGACTGCCTCAGGATGGAGGATGGGGATTGTTCCCCATCCCTAAAGTTGAAGCAGGAGCTTTACAGAGATGTTGTAAAGGTGATGTCAAGTTTAATGTCAGGGTTGGAGTAGATGACTGATGAGAACTCTTCCAGATATGAAATTTTATAATGATCTTATTCTTAATGTAAGCAGCTGATTCTTTTGTTTTCTCATAGAATAAAATCTCCCACTGAATATTAATGAAAATGAACAGTGTTGGCATTCTGGTGGCAGTTCATTGGGCAATGAACTCTGCCTTGTGGTCTGGTTCTATGTCATTCCACTATGCATTTGCTTATACCTTGCTTATTCTCTAGTTGTTTTAGGTGTATAGATCTTATCTTCCTGTGTAGGTTGTTGGCTCCTAGTGGGCAAGGATGTTCTACTCCATTTTATTTGTGTTTCCCACAGTGCAATGGGACCTTAATTATCATTGAGTTAAATGCACTTTCTTTTTCTAGTAACAGGTCATCCCTACTTTGTGCTACTTTGATCAATATTCATCCAAGCATACCCTTCATCTATATGGTTTAATAGAATTTTGAATAGCAGGAAAGAACCTTAGAGATAATCTAGTCCAACACCCATTCTATAGATTTGGAAATGAAAGATTTACCCAGTGTTACATAGGTAATAAGTAGCAGAGTTTGAATTTGGACATTGTTGGTTCAGTTTCAGTTCTCTTTTCTGCATTCCAAATTGCTTCTTTGTATAAATTAATATGCCATGGGATAATTCAAAATTCAAACAAATTTAAGTCAACAAATATTTATTTGATGAGCTGCAATCTGCTAGTACCTTACACTCTAGAATGACAAAAAACTTCACTTGCCAAATGTTCATCTTAAAAAAAAAAAGTTAAAGCTATTATATTCATCTTCCCTGACACCTTTCCTGATCCTCTCAGTCATTAACCATCTTTCCCTCCTCAAATCAACCAATAGTGTGTAAGCTCCTTGAAGGACTGTGACTTTTTTTGATGTTTGATTCCCCAGACAGTGTCCAATGATTATTGAATTAAAGTGAAATACACATTAAGAGCCTCTACCATGGGACCACCTTAGAGTTTGGAACTATGAAGTCTCATAACCTCTCCTAGAATCATACTTAGGAATTAGAAGTTTTAATTTTAATGAATACATTTTCTCTACACATGACTCCATCTATTAAGGTCTCTCTATGTCATCTAGAGAATATATGTATTGTAAAAACATATACATACATGTGTAGATATAAATATATGTGTGTATATTTCCCTAAAGAGAAATAGGCAGCCCTATACACTTAGAAAATTCTGTACCTCACTGTTGTGGGGCTGTTTTACTTTGAGTTATGCTGTCATGAAAGATTACTTGCATAAAAAAATATTTCTGCTATTGTTCAATTTTACTTCAATCCTGATTGTAATGCCAATATTAATGAATATTATTACTTCTATCTTATTTTTGAGGTAAAGCCATTCAGTATATAAGATGGATCATTGCTACTTTATCACTCTAATATTCCCCAAGTTCTAGAACTCTTTTTTCCTGAGTTATATTTGCATCTAGTTGATTCACAAAATTGAATTACCTGTAATTGCTGAAATTCCCAAAATAGTAGAGAATGTCTCCCAATAATGAGGGTGATGGGAGAACTGAAACCTCAGCCCCAGAACTTGACTTTATTTACACCAAATGCTAAGCTGTAGCCCATCTTTTGGACATTATCACATTAGAATATTTTCAGACACTCTATAGTATAGATTCTGAACATAGTTAGAGTTCATATTGCTTGGAAGCAAAAAATTATAGGTAATTAAAGCTGGAAGGGATTTAGTCCAATCCCCTCATTTTAAAAGAAGGAATGAGGCCCAAGGGAGTAGTGACCTGCTCAAGGCCACTTTCATGTCCCCAGAGACCAGAGCCTGGCTTGTTAATTTCCCTTTCCTCATCAACATACAAGGTTTTATTTCCCAAAAGTCTAGAGAAGAAGATGGGAATCTTTCAAATTCCTTGTAAATTTCATATACATACATATCCATCTATACATTTGTATAGATGTATTGTATATTATATTTTTCTATCTGATCACTTCCTGTATTTTCAGTTGAATCAAGGAGATTCTCAAGGGAGATGTTTTTTGTCAAATGCTGCAATGTCCTCATTATTCTATGGCATGAGGTAGGGTTTTTAACCTCCTATGTTTTGAGTTTATTTCTCCTGAAATAGTTCATTTTATTACTGGGCAGGAGTGGTTTCATGCTCAACCTTTTGTTTCACTGAAATATATTTAAACTCCAATTTACTTAAAGTAGCTCTTAGAACTCTATCCTTGATAATCATTAAAATTAGCCTTACATTTTTCCTCAATTCATTTCTCTTATTGATAGATGAAAAAGAATACCACTACAAAAAATTGCCAGATTTTCATTTAGTAATTGGAGACAGAATATTTTCCTTAGAAAGCACTCGTGTTTAAAATTATTTTCCCTTGCTGAACAGCCAAAAGCTTCATTTGCTGACTTACCCCGAGGGTATGGTGCAAGATCTTCCAGGAGGGTCTGATGAACCGAAAGTACTTTGGGGGTATTTTTATTGTGAAACAATTATATTTTTTAAAGCTAGTTACTTTTCATGTAAGTATAATTTTTGCATTCTACTTGTGGTAAATGCACCCAGAAGCCTTTTAGAAATAGAGGCAATTTTTAAAACTAAAAAATTAAAAGTTTCATAAATAAGCCAGTGATTAAAAAACACACAACACATTGAGTCATATGGTGATCATTGACCTACAGCCTAACTTGGGTTACTGTTATTGTTCACTATTCTGTTATTGCCACGTTTAGCTTTTGGCTGTAGTTTATCCATAGTCTCCCTCTAGGTATAATGGACAATTTTCTCCTCTTTTGATTGCCTTAGTGCAAGGTCATAATTTTTTCTTTTTTCTTTTTAGTAAGGACAGAAAAGTTTGGACATCCGTTGGCAATTTACAGCTAACACAGTGCTTTGCTGATTGCCCAGAGTGCCCTGGTCAGCCAGCCTATGATCCATTCTGTACTCATTGGCATAATGCCCACCCCAATCCTACATTTTATCAGCCCCAAGGGCTAGTATCCAATGTGGCCACCCATCTCTCTGCCATCTGAAGATGGTTCTGAGTCACTGATATGTTATATGACTGTCTCTTATCTGCATATAAACTGTTTCATAAACACACTTTACCCATGTAACAATAAACAATCACTGGCCTTCATAACTGTCTCTTTAGCTGAAAATTAAAAGTACATGTATATACACATACACACATATATATATATATCAAGATGAAAATGACAGGAAACTTTACTGGAAACTGGAAAATTAAAAATACCTAGAAATTAAATTTAAATTATTATTTCCTATTACAATATGATAAAAATATGTTAATAGAATTTTCCTTTTTTTTAAAGGTTGTTGTGACTTGTTTTGTTTTTGCTTTTGGATTTCAATCACAAAGGCAAATGACCCATCATGATTAATTAATATTAAAGGACCTTTTATATTAATGGTAAACATTCTATGTGAAAAGAGCCATTTTCCTTATTATTCTTATCATTGTCATCAGTGTATTTTAATAGCTAAAATATAACTTCATTAATTGGTCATTGCCTTTTACATGTATTTGTAACAAGGAGGATTTTGGAACAGTAATCAAGCTAGAACTAGAAACACCATCAAGTCAGCTGTGGTCTCTTTGGTTCATACTCTTCAATTCACATGACTTTCATTACCTTCCTCTGGGCTGTTGTGAGGCAAACACTTTGTAAACCTTAAAGTGCTTTAGAAATGGTCATTATTGTTATCTATTATTAATCTTTTTGGGGGGATTAGAAAAAAATGAACTGGTGTTTCTATCAGTGTATCACTATAGCAAAACCCATAATTTGGCAGCTGAAAAGCAATGTTGGATTTAATTGGCAAATTTTAAAAATATAACAAATATATGCATGTTTTGCTCTTTGCTTGCATTTACCAAGGGAGAGTTTTTTTTTTCTAATAACATGAACAAGCACTAAATAATGTTGTTCTGTCCTCTGTTGCACATCAATTGTATGCTTTTAGATTGAAAGGATACATGGAACTTTTGGATCTAACAAGGGGAATTAGCAATACCAAAATCATTACCTGAAATACAATTCCAACAAGGAAGTTATTACAGCAAATGTTTGACTTCAGAGGGGTTGATTTGCTTTAAAAAAAAATAATAATATTGCTTTGGCTTTTATGGCATTTTCTTATCTTCCCATTTCTCTACAGACATTAACAAATTAATTTTCTATTAGTCTTCTAAGGCAAAAAATTACAAAGTCATATCCTAATTTGAGAAGTTAATAAATAGCAAATGACTTTGCCAAAGACCAAGAGATAAACTTTGACAATTCCCTGTTCTTAGTCCTATGTCTAACCTTTTAGCATGTGTTATGTTTTTGAATATTTCAGGAAATTTTTGTATAATTTATATTAAATATCTGTTTGTGAGCTGCTATGCTATGGAGTTCACAGTGATTTTTTTCCATGTAATTTTTATGAAAATAAGACCATGCAGTATATGCTTCCTCAGCAATAGGCCCACTATAGAATTTAAATAAAAGTGATAATAACTACTTTTTTCCATAAATAAATTTGCTTTTAAAATTGGAGTAATGCTTATATATCATGGAGATAGATATTTGTAGGATCAAGAAATTTTTTTTCAAGCTGGGAAACATTTTTAGATATTTTGCTTGTTCATTACTTAAAATGTGGAGACAAGAAAACAGAGGACAATGTTGACATATTAATCCGTGGAGTATTTATGGTTATATAGGGGGAAAGGGGAGCAAAAATAATTGATAGTACAGGAGATAAAATAATGTGCTAGAAAATAATTATGATTTAGTTGAAAATACATTAAACAACTGTACTTGTATTTTAAAAAGGAGATGATATTCTTTGTGCCTTTCCCATATTTTATGCTGTTAGCTACTATCTCTCATTTAAAATTTAGATACCACAATATACTGTATTGTTTACTTGAATATTGATAAGGGGGTTGTGCTATTGTTAATCATTAATAAGTTACAGCTGCTTCATTTAATAATTTGTTCCCATGTGATAATATTTTTGCTACACTTGGGGTGGTTTCATTGCATCTTGAATAAGCAGAAAAACACAATATATTTATTCATTTTTAGGTTATTTCTTCTAGGCATGTCTGAGGCTAAAAAGTTCATTCCAACCTGCTCAATGTTATGACAAAAATAGAAATGCATATTTTCAAAATGCTTCAAATGGCCTTTTTGGATGGTTTGGTTTGAAGTGGCTAAGTGGGCAGTGAAGGCATTCACAATGATGCTGCTCGGGGAGCTGAGGCCCTTTTTTAACAGAAATGCCTGAAGGGAAGGACCACAACCCATGAACTGGGCCTAAGTGGCTCTTCACACAGTTCCAGGCTGTCGCTCAGGAAGATACTATGACAATCTGCACAGAAATTAGCCCAATGATAGCATAATTATTCCTGCACACTCGTGTGAACTCCTCGGGCCGCTCCGAGGCCCCCTCTTCAGAGACTGGCTTTGCTTAGGCTCTGGCCAGTGCCGGTTGTCAGCCTGCTCCTTCGGGGGAGGGGAGGAGGGCGGGTTTTATTGTGGTTTCAGATACTGCAGTAGGTTCAACATCTAAATTAAAATTTAAGTCTCGGAAAAGTTTGGCCTCATCACTAACCTTACACACCCGAAGGCAGATTACTGAAATGGCAGAGAAGTCAGTGCTACGGCTTCGAGGGGGCAAAGGAGACCATCTGTCCCCTAAGGTTTCTTTTCCAAGTCCCTTGGGTGTTGACAGAACACTGAGGAAATAAAGGGCAGACTTTGCTCACCATCTGGGCTCCCCAAATCTATCCAGGAGAGTGGAAGATATTTTTTTCAAACGCCAGTGTGTTAAATGTTATGGGGGTTGGGGGGATTAGCAACATTTTAGTTAACTTCGTCAATGACATGCCTTTCAAATCCAGGCTAATCATTTCTCCTCGGAAGCAATTTGACCAACAGTGCTAACGGAGCAGTGAAATGGAGTTGGAATAAGGATTGGCGGCTTGTTACTTCCTCCCCCAAAGAGCTGATATTTTTGGCTGACAGTGGGTTTTTAGGAGGTGGGGGCGGGTGAGAGGGGGAGCTGTCTATGGAGCTGGTGCCCTGGCCTGTGCTAAAACTCTTGCGCCACCGAGGTGGAGGGGAAAGAGAAGGACCTAAATGGATGTAAAGTACCGGGAGGGCCGAGGTGGCTTTGCTGGCTCTCGTCGTCCCCCTTCCCCCGCCCCCCCCTCCTTGCCCGCAATCTGTCTGTCCCTCCGCACGATCAGAAGCCATTTTACAGACTGCTCATCGGCAGGCTCCGCTAGGGCTTTCGCAGGTGCCGAGCCGGCTGTGGGGTGGAGGGGGCGGCGGCGGCCGACACTGCGGTTCTCTCCTGCCCCAGAGACAGGGACTGCCCTGCTGGCTAGGGGCTGGGAAAGCGAGGGGAGCCCAGAAACCTCCAGAGCAGGCTCCCCGGCACCTGAGGCTCGCAGCCCAGCCTGAGAAGTCTGGCCCATCTGGTGCTCAGCCTAGGGCCAGCTCCCGGGTCAGTGTGCCTGCAGCTGGGGGAGTGTGGAAGACCCACCCTCCATTTTGGGGGTCTTTTAAGATAGAAAGCACCTCTACTAGCACCACCCGAAGCCCTGACAGACACCCCTCCTCCCCTCCACCGTCCCTTTGGCTCTAAGTTCCACGGATGCTCGGGGACGGGCCTCTCTGATTCGATTCGAAAAACATTTATTAAGCGCCTACGGTTTGTCATGCGCGGTTCAAGTGTTTAACCTAGGCGGTAGGGCTGGGGAATGAGTCCCGTAAGCCTGGTCCCCGGCAGCTCTGCCCAGGTGCCTTCTAACAGTTGCCTTCCCTTCGCTCGCTCGCTCGCTCGCTCTCTAGCTCGCTCGCTAGCTCGCTCGGCTGGTGGGTCCCTGGAGCTCTCGGGGACCGAGGGCACCGTGCGGCTCCCTGCGGCTGACCTCCCTCGATCTCCGTCCCCTAGCTGGTGGGCCAGCTCACCTCGATGGGGACCCGAGACAAGCCCGCCCTCCTGCCCCCCACCCCCGCCCCTGTCGTCTCTCCCACGCTGCCTCCAGCCTCCTCCGGCCCCGAGGCCCAAGGTCACAGCCAAGATCCTGCTGGATCGCCGCCGGGCCGAACCCCCTCCTTGTTCTGCCCCCCCCCCCCCATCCCGAGAACGAGAAGCCTGGCCTGGCGGGAGGGAGAGTTCGGGGGGAGGTGGTGAGATGCCGGCCCCTGAAAGCCGGTCCCCGGGCGCCTGGCGGCCGCAGCCAGGAAACGCCTGCCCCGCTCCCGCCGCTCCCCCCCCCTCTCCCCCTGCCCCCCCGCAGGCCCCGCACAGACTCACTGCGAGGGCGCCTCCAAGGTTACCGGGGGGTTGGGGGGAGAGGCTTCGGTCACTCAGTCCCGCCGCCGCTGCCGCTGCTGGTGCTGGGGGATGAGACTGCGGGAGATGGGGGGTCCGAGTCGGGGGGGAGAGAAAAAGCCCCAAGTCCCCACAAAAAGGCAGCTCTCTCCAAAGGGCGGCGGAGCCCCGAGACTGGGAACAGGGGAGGCCAGGCTGGGAGGGAAGGAAGGAGCGAGCGAGCCGGGGGTGGGAGAAAAGGGGAGGAAGCCGCGGTCTCCCCCATCCCTGCCTCCTCCCGCTAGCCCAAGGCGCCCAGAGAGCTGGGGTCAGGCGAGGTCCCTGCAGGGGGGCTGGGGGGGTGGGGGCGGGGGCAGAGGCAGCGCCTGTTGCCCCCCCCCTCCCAGCCCCACGACCCGCGGGAGCCAGGCGCCGGGGATGGGGGGTGGGGGGTGTTAGAGACGAGCCTAGCAGGCAGCCCAGCCTTCGGAGGAAACTGAGTAAATTAAAGGAGCTGTTATTTCAGGCGCGGAAATTTAAAAATATTTGGACAGGAAGAGAAAAGAAAAGAAACCGTAGCAAGGAGGAGGAGGAGGAGGAAAAAAAAACCTACTATAGCTAACGGTTTTGAAAGTCCTCCACACCCCCTCTTCTCCTCCCCCCCCAATTCTCTCTCCCCCCCCGCCCCCCCAGCAACGCAGGCTGCCTCTCCTCACCCGGAGGGAGGGAGGGAGAATTGAAGAGAAGGAGAGAGGCCGAGAGCCTGGGGAGGGAGAAGGAACTCCAGGCTCCCAGGTCGACCCTGCCTAAACCCGGGCCTAGAAACGATCCCCAAGGAGTAAGCTCTGTTGGACCTGGGTTCGAATCCTGACTTTGCCACTTGCTTTGCTATTTACTAGCTGTTTGACCTTAGGGAACTTCCTGCTCTCTTCTGGGCCTCAGTTCTCTCCTCTATAAAGGGAGGAAGGGTTTGGTTATATCATCTCCCAAGTTCCTAACAGCTCCAAGCCTATGATCTTAAACCGTCCGGCTTCCCCGAAAGGGCAAGGGCTGGTCTGGGCTCTGATTTAGGGCGAGAGCTCACCCCTCTGGTTTTTCCTAAGTGAGTGAGTGTGTCTCTTCCCCTGTCTGGCCTGAGAATTCTTGAGATAGAAGCAGGGGTTCCCCTTGCTTCCTGGCCCCAGCTCTCTCCTCGGTCCTAGTCGCCTGCCTTCCATTCCGGGCAGCAATGCAAACTGTGGTTGAGGCTGATTCTCCTCATTCAGCTCGGTGGTCAGTCTTGTGGTGGATAATTTCTACCTGGGCTCAAAGACTAGGAAACCTCTCCGTGTTGGGAGAGGACAGAATCGACCTAGCCCTTTCCTGCTTCTTCCTCCGCAGGTTTATTTCGAACCGCATCGGGGAAATGGATAGACTCCCAAAGCTCATTCCTTCTTTCCCCCAGGACTCATTCCCTGCGGCTTTGCACTGCTCAACCTCCGGCGTCGAATCTTCTTAAGAAACGAGGCGCACAGGAGGTGACATCTGGGAGCTGGAGCGAACCTGTCAATGGGGCTTTGACCCCCTTCCCCAGGTGTCTCCCACCATACAGCGCACGCGCCCTTCGGGCCATTGCGGGAGCTAGAGGGGCTTCTGTGCTTATTCCAGGCATATTCTGGCACTGGGGGGATATCTGAAGCTGAGAAGCCTTGTTCTTGGCTTACTACATAGCTTTTTTTTCCCGGAGCCCTTCATCCATCTCCCCCTCCCCGAGTCCTGGGTTATCACCCTCAGCCCCGGCCTCTGACAGAGATCCAGCCAGCCCTCAGGCGCTGCAGGCTGTCCCCTCCCTTCCAGCTCCATCCTGCAGCTCCGGGCAGTCAGTGGAGAGCAGCTGGATCCCCGCCCACCCTGCTCCCTCGGCACGATGTTCAGGCTTTCATACACGTTGCAGTATTTTCACGGGCCCGAATAATGCATCTTATCGAGTGTTCTGAACGATCGAATCATGGCTTCTCTTACTTCCTAGAGAAGACCACACCAGTCATTTCTAAAATACCGAGATGAGCAAAGTGATTTCCGTACAAAGCAACAGAGTCATGTAGCGATTTCAAATGTCAACTTCAGTCTGTTGAAGAAAAACAGTTCCCTTCATACTCCCCCTACCCTTCCAAACATTGAGTTTCCACCACCTGAATTCAACCCAATGGCATGAGGACTCTTTGCTGGGCCTAGCTGCAGCTTGGAAAATTTGCCTGGGAGTTATATTTTGAATCTTTAAGGGGATAGGAGGAAGAGGCAATTTAGCAGTATGAAAAACCTGACTGTTGGAGGGAAAAAAATTAAGAAAAATCACTCTACTTTAAATTGAGAATAGTCCTTCATTACTAGATGATTACCTACCGTAGGAAGGGCTTAGTTTGAACCCTTAACCATTTTCTTTAGCTTAGAAAATAAGGGGCTTGTTCAAATGCTATCGTTCTGCTCAGATAGAAATAGTTCGAGTGTAATTTGTATTGTGGATAGCTGTTCTTAAGAGCAAAGGCCAATGATGCTTTGGCCCTATAAACTGATGATCCGATTGCAATTCTGTGTTGGTCTTTTTGTTTGAGGTGTGTGTGTGTGTGTGTGTGTGTGTGTGTGTGTGTGTGTAAGGGTGTAAGTCATTATTAGTTTAATTTGGTGGAGTGTTAGAAGTGGCCTGCTTTGACATGGCTGATCATACAAAGAGTCGGATGGAGCTGATTGCTTTGCTTTAAGACAATGCCTTGGGTTGCTAGGTCAGAATGATTAAAAACTTTCTCCTTGTGATTTTTACACTCATGGATAATCAGTGACTCAGACCTATTTGCCTGCTCTCAGCTCCAACTGTATTCAGGAAGCCATCTAGTAGAATGGTGCCTGTGCTTTATTGAAGCTTAACATATTTTTTCCGGGGGAGAGAGAATTCTTTTTTTTCCCCCCCAGAATGGAAGGTGAACTTAATTCCACGGGAGGATGGCGTGGAATTTCCCACAGACCATCCTTCTGCTTAGGTGAATGCTCCTGCTAGAAGGGACACAATTTGTGTCAAATAATGAAGAGCTTCACAGACAGGCCTTCTGAACTGCAGAGACAACAAGAAGAAACCAAACCCAGAGAAACACACACACTCTGACCAATTGCATAGGTTTATTTCCTAAAGAAAACCAGCCCTGGTTATCAGCCACATGCTGATTCTTTAACACATGCGTGGCACACAGTAAGTGCTTAATAAATGCTAGTTGTCTTGCCTTTTTGGAAAACCAAACCAAAGGTATCTGCCAGCCCTTGGAAACTTCAGCAGAAAAAGAGCCCCCTCCATATACGATTCCAATTCAGAGAATATTTCCAGGATGGTTTACAGTGTCACTTGAGGTATAGCTGAACTTACTGCTAGAAGGTAGCTTACCCAACGTTTTGAGGTTTGCTGAACCAGGGGACCAACCAGGGCTGGCTTCTTTCTTAGAGGACATGCAGTGCAGCCTTTGGAAACCAAACTCCTTGAAATTCATTTCATTCTGAGAAGTGATTTTTAAAGTGAAGAATGTCTTAACAGCAGGCCGCCTAAAAAAGACTGCATGGGGTTTTCTACAGCTACAATATATCTTTTTATCGCTTCTTTGTATCAGGGACTCGTCCTTGACCCCATAGCAACTAAGTCTGTCTTGAAGAGAATCCCAGAAAAAATGAGCACAAACTTATGGGAAACAGTTTGGGGGGATTGTCCACTGGGAACAGTGGCCACTCCCCATTCTTTTGGGGAGAAGGAGGAGGTTAGAGAGAAAGGAAGTCCTGAACTGGACATAGAATAGAGAGGTGGAAAGAGGCACAAACGGTGTGAAGCTAGAAGAAGCCTGGGCTCCAGGATTCTGGCTCTGCTGCCACCTGTATCCTGGTCAAATCACTTCCCTTCTTGGGGCTACATTTTCTGCTTCTGTAAAAGAAGAATGAAGGTCTATGTGACCTTCCAACTCAGAAACCTCTTCCACCTCTAAGCCCCATGTATAATAGACCACCGGACTCTTCTCATCTGTAAAATGAGAGGGTTGCACAGAGATGAATTATAAAGTCCTTGCCAGTTCTAGGGCCTGTAATCGAATCAGCCGAACAAATCCACACACTCTGAAAACAGCCTTCCTGGGTACAATCAGCAGAGAGGAGAGAAAAGTGGGAGTGGAGGAAGAAATCACCGAAAACATTTGTCCCGTTTAAAAAGAGTTTTAATTAGGCAAAAGAAGCATCAGGATATAGATAGACTCTGAAAACGAAGTTGCAAAGTAGGGGAACAGGCAAGGGGACTAGAGGGTTAGGGAGGTGAGGGCTGAGGTGGGTTAAGGCTGGAAACTGAGGAAGGAGGAAACTCTACATTCCCAAGAAGACCAAAGCAGTTTTGCAAGCAGATATTAGGTCTCTGAGGGGAGGAGGGAGGTTTTTGCTGGCGGATTGGAAGCCTTTTTAAATATATTCATAAATCTTTCAGAAGAATCCCACCTCCGTAGTTTGAGGCTTTGACTATTTGCTTGGAAGGCAGAGGGAGAGCGCAGTAATCCCCGGCACGCACGCAGTCAGACTGGGCTGCCGAACACGGAGGGATGGTGCGGCCCCGGGACAGCAGCCGGTCTGGCCTTGGGACTCCTTAGGGCGGTTCGGCAGTGGCGGCTGGGGCCGAAGCGGCGGGTGCCGGCTCGCCTGGGACTGGGGCCGCGTCGTCGGGCCGGCCAGCCTCCAGAAGTCGTACCACGGCGTCCCGGCGGTAGAGGCGGGCCACGTCGCAAGCGGTGTCGCCCTGGCGGTTCCGGTGGTCCACTCTGCAGGCGGTGTGTCGGAGCAGGAACTCCACGACGGGCACGTGGCCCTCGCGGGCTGCCAGGTGCAGCGGCAGGTTGCCCTCGCTGTCCTCCACGTTCACGTCGGCCTGGAACTCCAGCAGAGTCTGTAAGGTGTCCAGAAAGCCGGCCCGGGCAGCGTCGTGCAGGACCGCGAACCCCGTGGGGTCCTTCAGGTCTGGATTGGCACCGCACAATAGAAGCCTCCGCGCGATCTCCGGGTTTCCGAGTTTCATCACCTGGGAACAACAGAAAGACAGGCGGTGGGCTCCTTCAAGGTTCTCGCCAAGCCATCAGTCGGGCTGGGCTCTCTTGCTTTACCCAAGGTGGTGGTATTGGGCGATCGGTGATAGGAATTGGTACTGAAAATGCTGCTTAGAACAATAAAGTGGCATTATGATTGCTGGGGCATGAGGGATGGAAAGGTTGGGCAGAGGGGAAACTGAGCATGCAGAAAGTACTGCCAAGGGAAGAGAGAAAAATCGAGGGTGCTGGACTCAGCTAGCACCAAGGATTTTGCACCCCTAAATCCTACCATCCCAACTTTGCCCGTTGACATTTCCTAGCTGGGGGACTTCCCTTTTCTGAGCCTGTTTCCTCATCCGTAAAATGGTCAGAACAATACTCGTATCTCCTCACAGGGCTGTTGTGGGCCAAATGCTTCATAAATCTTCAAATGCCGTAGAAATGGAAGTTATTGTGATTATTATGATTTTGAAAAGTCCTACAATTGAATGACTGATAGGAGATCTTAAACAGACTGCAAATACAATAGCAAATTTATCACAGCTAAAATCTTTGCAGCCTGGGCCAGGGACCAAAAATTAGCTGAATAATTTCAATGAGAAATTATTTTTTGATTTTTTAAAAAAGAGGTGAATAAAAATACACTGATGGAATCTAGTGTTAAAAACAGGATCACTGAGAAATTCTGCACTAAAGGATGGCTAAAGTCCCTTCCAGCTCTTAACCCAGAATACTTAAGAATTGTGTAATTTCCATTTCATTAAGCTTACGAAATGAAAGAGATTGTGGGACTGATTATTGTAAGTAAAGAATGTCAATCTTTATTCTTGTTCAAGCTGAAAAAATTGCATCTGTTGAAACACAAAAGGGGTGACATTTTCTGGGCCCCAAGAGTAAAAACAGCCATTTGGGTGGCTTCCTTAAACAACAAAATAAGTGCACACAGTATTAGGTTTCATTCCATCATACAATATTAGAATATACTGGGTTTGGTTGTTTTTTTTTTTAATCCAGAATGATCTATTTTTCTTAACCTCTAGTTTCCAAAATAAAAGCATAGTCCAGAGAACATGGTCTTGATTTTTTTTCCATTTTATATCAACCAATCACTTTATAGTGAGTAAAAGTTGCATCTTATACTTAAAAACCTCTATTCCCAAAGAAAGTGTAAATGATGGTTGAGACATTCACTAATTTAGGAAGATTCCTCCCTTTCGATTATATATACCAACTAAACTAAACCAAACTAAAACAGAGCCCGTGTGTGTTTGTGTTTGAGAGGAAACTACAGGCTGTCTGACCAATGTTCTTTTAAATAATACAAATACAAACACTCACTACTGGTCATTTTTACAAAGTGCTGCTTGTTTTCCAAAGTTCTAACTGACCACTTGAGTTTCAAATGGGTGATTTGTAAAGAAAAGATGAGATTACTGTCTACTTTGAGTCCCTGTGTGCCTTCAACTATTGTTTTCCCTTCTTATATAATCACTTGGTGGTCCTTCCTTCTGCTTTCCCCTAGTCCTCATAGTCCAGGCAGCTAGGAATAGCCATTGTCAATTATTCCTAATGTTTTACATCCAAAGTTAGGCTTGATTATTAGCATTTGCACACAAACGATTCACTTTGCAAATGTCCACACACATATGCTAGGTATCTATTGTGTATGAATCTCCCTCACTGTGCTCAGAAGGCCTACATCCAGTGGCCCTCATTAGCAGTGCTCTAAAGTCACATCATGTTGGATTGTATATAAAAAAATATATATATATATATATATAATAGATTCTTAGTTCTGAAAAATAGAGTCACTCACTGATAAGCCAGAAAATGTCAATATGTGAAAAATCTTTATTACATTCCGGTAGACAAGTAAGTATTGTATTTTTATCTATAAACTGTTGGAAAACAACCCCAAAATTGATCTCCCTCTGAAAAGGAGCATTGCTTTGATTGGTGATAATCCCTAATTAACTAATGGTGTCAAAATACATTAAAGATGCAAAATGTGAAGTCAGTACTCATTGAACACAGCATGCCATTAACCTTTTCCTTAACCACAATACTGTTGCCTGTTTTAGATTTTCTTCAGGAGTCAAAGATTAAAACCGGGCACAAGGCTATTAAAAAAAAATTATATATATATAAATAAGTTCTCTGAAAGAACATTTTGAGTCATAAAACCAGACCCAACACCTTCTAGTGATCACAAGAGTATCTGAAGCTTGAGTCAGTGTTCAGAAGAGAAGGCATGAGGAGACACAAACACCTTAGAGCTTTGAAGAGTAAATCTGCAACTCAGGCCTTGCCATTAATATCCCAATTTAGAAATCAATATTCAGAATCGGGGAGGGAAGTTACTGCATTTAAATTAAGTTGATATAATTGTGGAAGGAAATTTTCCATATCCCCTCAGCAAATAATAGTAATATTGGAAACTACTGAAAGTTCTCTTAGTTATATATATCACCACTCCCCATTTCAAGATTATACATACTGAAAATCAATCTACATTCTCTTGTCTTTCACGGTTTTTGTTTTATTTTGGGGGAAAGAAGTGTGTGACATTAAATCAGTCAGGATTGAGCTTCAATAAGTGGGTATTAATGTACTGATTAGTATTGTTAATTGTAAACAACATTGTAAACTTATATAAAAACTGACCCCTAAATAGCTCCCTGGCAGACTTAACAGTAAAATTCTCCCTGTATTTCTGTAAAGACCCAGAATTTGGCTAGTTGTTTTTTGAATACAATTCAAGTGCCCCTTTCGCTTCTGGGCTTTCTATAATATTTAGATTTTCAAAAGAAAATCCTGTTAATCTATTCAGCGTGTGGCATTTTGGAGATCCTACCTTTCTGTGGAGCAGAATTAGAAGGAAAAAATCAGGACAATCGTATCTCTTTTCCCTCAATCTCTCTGAAATCACAAACAGGAAAGATTTTTCGTGTCCATGCATAAGCCCAGTAAAAACTAAATATTTTTTGCAAGGTCCTGGATCCCGATTTTCAGCTTAAAAGAGTACATGGACTCCATCTGCCAACAGCTATCTCCTGCCACTTAAATTCCTAATTTCTGTGCCTGAAAGCAAACACTCCAAAACCCAGAAAAGACCAGGGCTCAAGTGTAGCATTTCGTAACAGAGATTGTTAGAACATCAGGAGAAATACAGGGACTATTTTAGAAACCGCTTATGCCTTTTGTCTCGTTTCATCCACATCGTGATATTGTTCAGGGAAGTGGAGGGAAAAAACTCCACAGCACCATTCTATCAGGTACAATAAATAGTTGGCACTTGGGAGCATTTAGGCTGTTGTCTGTAAATTTAAGGAACGGGCGGGCGCTCAGCCTCTGGCCGAGCCGCAAAGTCGCCTTTCCCCCCGGGTTGCCTTGTGAATGGGCGGGTGGCAGGCAGCTCGGCTGCGGCGGCGGCGGCGGCGGCGATTGCAGTCGCGTTAACTGTGAAATGGACATCGTGCCCTAGGGCTGGGAGCTGGGGGCCGGGGGCTGCTGGGCGGCAGACGAAGCCCTCGCGGCTCCCCAAAGGGCAGTCTCCTGGAAGCCAGGAGCCGAGAAAGTGGACCTGAGAGTCAGTTATTGGGGCAAAGCAGACCAAATCACTCAGAGCAGTGTGTTGACTTCAGATAATCATCATTGAGACGTGTTTACAGATCTGCTTCGAGCAACCTCAGCGCTGGAAGGACTCCTGGGGAGCACCCCCCAACCCCAGCCCCCCAAAGCCCCCCGAAAACGAGACGAGACCTGCCACCTCCCTGAGATCGACTAGGTTATTGGCTTTGGCGAGTTTATTCCAAGTACGTCATTGGGGGGAGTTGGATCGACTTAAAGTTGAGATCTAAAATATGGCAACCGGCTCCGTCTCAAAAAAGAGTGGGACTGGGGACCCCGGCCAGCTTCCTGGCTGTCGCTCCCCCAGCCCGGTTCCCGGAGGGACGCAGCCTCGGGGACCTGTTTCCCCCACCTCTCGGGATACCAACCTGCAGCGCCGTCCTTCCAAATCCATTTTCTGCATTGGCGCTCACATTATTTTGCAACAAATGAGTGAGTTGCTCTAGGTCGCCCCTGGCAGCTGCGGACGCCAGCTCGTTCCCCAAAGGCTCGGCCATTCTTTAGGGTCCTGATGATCGGGAAAAGATGCGTTAGTCGGGTCCCCCCCCTGCTCCTAACCAGGCTGCATGATGGCATCGGAGCCTGACAGAAGGGCTGGGATGGTTAATCTTCGGGAGTGAGCTCGGTGTAGTAAATACTAGTAAGATCTGCCTGCCAAGAGCCCGCCCCTCGATTCACACGTGATTATTCAGCAAAACGGAGCTATTGGAGGGGGGCTTTGCTCCTCGCTCTCTCTCTCTTAACCCCTAGGAAGAATTCCGCGGATGGCAACCCAGAGACACCCAGGCACGTCCAGCCTTGTGAGCCGCTGGCAACTGCGTGCCTGGAAGCTAGGCGGGCAGTTGTCATACGTGTTCCGTGGATGCAGAGACATGGCCCATGCCAGCTACGAGTCCGCAGACCCAGGGGGCTAGGGTAGAGCCATGATCACTGGAGGAGAAAGGGAAAAGCAGACCGGGAGAGAGAGAAAGAGAGAAAGAAAAACATCAACAACCCACCCTTGTTCACAGCGACGACTCCAGCCTCGGAAGGGGCTGCGGCGGCTGCTGCGGCGGCCCCGGCTCCAGCTCCAGGGCAAAGCGTCGGGGCTGGCTCTCCATCCATACGGGGCGCCAAGCCCGGGCCGGTGGGAGAGACCAGGCTGATGCCGGAGCGCTCACTCCCAACGGATTAAAGTAAAGCGGGGTTGGAGAGTTCCGCGGCCAAGAGCCCAGTGGCCCCCAAGCTTTCCCTCCGGGGCTCGGTGCGTCCGTCCTTTGGCAGCCCGAGGGGGCTCCCAGGCGCTAGGGGCAGGCTCCGCAGCCCGCCGACAGTGCAGTCACAGCCCAGCCGAGCCTCCCGGGCTGGGGGCGCAGGGCGCCGCGCGGTTCCCGGGGGCGCCCCGGCTGATTTTCGCAGGGTCCCGGCCACCTCATCATGCTGGACTGGGGCGGAGGGCTGCGGGCGAGTCTCGTAGTCTTCGGCGGCTGGACAAGACTGGACAAGACAGGACGGGTCGGGGCGCGGGCACCCGAGCCTCGCAGCCTCCCTCCTCGGGAACCGGGACCGCGGGGCGCCACTTCCCGCCTACGGCCAGGCCGGCTCGCTCCCCGGCCTCCGAATGCTGCGACCCATCGAGGCTTCCTCTGGCCGTCGAGGCGCCGGGGGGACGCTGCCCACGTCTGACTGGCACGTCCAGCTCCGACCCCGGCCCCGGTCCCGGTCCCGGTCCCGGTCCTCTCGCTCTCCCGGGGTCCCGGCTGTCGTGGCTGTCTCGCTCCGGCTCCGCCTCCGGCTCTGGCTCCGGCAGCGGCTCTTGCCCGGCCTGACTTGGCTCGGTTGAGCCCCGGGACTGGCCCGGCCCCAGGTCCGGGTCCCTGATGCTTCCCTGTCCGCTCGCGGTGACAGTTAGCTCGCTTCGGCTCCTCCGGCCCGGACAGTTACTGGCGCTGCCCGGCGGCCGCTGTCCCGGTTCCCCGGCTCCCCGGCTCCCCGGCTCCCTCGGCCCGGCCGGGCAGCTTCGCTCGGCCCCCGGGAGGCAGGAGCCGCGCTCAGGCTGCCCGCCGCCGCCGCCGCCGCTGTCGCTGCTGCCTGCAGAGTCGGGGCCGGTTTCGTCTTTTTTTTTTTTTTTCCGACCTCATCAGCTTTTTTTGAAATGAAAAAAAATTGAGCGCTTTTTGAGTTGAAAAACCCGCCCCCATTTTAACGGCACAGTTTTAAGGAGGCTCGGGCGAGTTCGGGAGCCCGGGAGCGGGAAGGCCGGGCGCCGCCCACGCCCCGCCCCCAGCTCGGCGCTCCCCGCCCCCTCCCTTCCCCCCCTCCTCTGCCTTGGCCAGAAGCAGCCGGGTCGTCCGGCTGCCCCGCCGGCCCGGCGGCCAGGCCCCAGCTGGAAGCTCTGTGAGCCGCGCCGCAGTGCGGGGCTGGGCTGCGCGGGGCAGTGCCGGGCCGAGCCGGGCCGCGCCGGGCAGTGCCGGCATGGGCAGTGGTGGGATGGGCAGCGCTGGACTCTGCTGAGCTGGCCCCAGCAGGGCATGGGCGGCCCCGACCCCCTGCTGCGGGCTCTCCAGTCGAACCCCGGCAGCGCCCGAGCAGCCACTTGGGGGTGGGGGAAGGGGGGCTGACAAAGGGACAGGAAGAGTCCCCGGGGCGCCAGAGGTCTGCGGCTCTACAGCTAGCTGGGGGGGGGGGGCGTTGGGCGGGAGCTGTGGGGCGGCCGGCCCCGGGGCCCCAGCCGTCCTCCTCGGGCCGCTCGAGGCGGCTCGTTTTCCCCGGGGTGGAGAGACCGGCGGCCGAGAGTTCAGCCAAGCCTGCCTCCCTCCTGTTCCCCAGGGGAGCCGGGCAGTGCCAGCCCCGCACCTGCCCGGGCAGCTCTCAGGAGGGGAGCGGGAAAGCAGGGTTGGGTGGGCGAATGGCGCGTGTCCCGAGTGAGACAAGCGCCCCGGGGAAGAGGCAGAGAGAGACCCCCCCCCCCCCACCTTGGCGAAAAGCCAGACCCTGGGACAGGGCCAAAGTTTAAGGGAACTTGATGGATTAGCTCTGAAACCGTCGTTTCTTACTTGTGTCAAGGACCAGAAACCCTGAAAAGGGCTCCGGGGAGGCGGGGGGAAGGGAAAAGGAGTATGGGGGAAGGGCGAGACCTAGTTTGTCTGGAGGCCGCTGATGGAGTTTTCCAGTAAGGCACATTTTGCTGGAGTTGACAATCCTTCCTTTGAGTTTCTGATTCTTTCTTTTTTCCCTTAACTCTTCTCTTCCTTAACTATTTCAGCTATGGCAGATGACAACTCTCTTGGGCCTTGTTTTGAGCATACAATAATACAGAGGTTTTTCTCTTTCAGATGGGTAGTCACTGACCTAGTTACTGCTTTCTATAATTTTGTGGCCTTAAAACACACACACACACACACACACACACACACACACACACACACCTACACCTTTCTGTGAAACAGCCCCCTGGTTACAAGCCTGTTTGGAAAAAAAAAAAAAAGACAAGAGGTCTTGGCCTCCAAGCACCCAAATGATATGTAAGCATAGATAGGCCTCTGCCAACATCCCACCGTAACCCTGAGGTCTACTGTACCAACCAGAACAAAATTCACCAGAAATGTTTGTGTGCTTCCAAAATAGGCAGTTTTACCTAACAACACAAAGACAGACAGGTGGGTCCTCAGGAGAGATTGTGTGAGCGAAGTTTTTTCCCTCCATGAATTATGAAAATAAAATGACCCAAAGCTTTGTTCTTAGATAACAAAACTAAACATGAATTGGGCATCCAGTTGGTAATTTCAGATGTACTGAGATTGTCATTTCTCCATTTACTTGGATTAAAGTACCTAGCTCATGGTTTGTTTGTTTTTTTAGCATTGTATCAGTTAATAAATAGGAGTATATGTGTAACAAGTCATTTAATTATCATGGGAATTTGAGATACAATCATTTACTACAACTGAGGGATGTGAATAATATTCCATTGCTGTTCACTGATAGGTAATTGGCATTAGGCCAATTTCAAGTTGCTTTCTATAACTTAATATGATTTCTTTGCTTAGGACAGGATGTTGTAACTTATCTAATGAGGAGGCATGCTAAATTTTGTATGCTACATATGACCTGCTTACATGCGTGCATCATATTTTCCAGGTTGAATTAATTACTAAGGAAGTTTTATGGTTATTGAATCTACCCATAGAAGCTATTGTATTAACAAACCATATGAGGCTCAGTTAAAGGCCTTGGGAACAGGATCTTCAAGTATCTGTTATTGGGGAAAGGTAGTAGAATGTTTCTATGTGCCCACTGAAGGCAGAATGAGGATGGAAGGCATAGTTGAATAAAATTATCAGTTTGGATCATTCCCCATTTTAGGGATCAGGGACTAGAACTAAGCCACATAAAAGTCAAATGACTTGCCCAAGGACACACAGATACCAAGCAGCAGAGCACAGACTGGACTGAGGTGCTCAAGGTTTAAGTTCAGCACCTTTCACCCCTCTGAGGAAGAGCTTTCTAATCATTAGAGATGTTCACAAACGAAGTGGGCTGTCTTAAAAGGTAGTCCCTGTCACAAGTATTATTCATTTAGAAGCTGGCTGACCACCCATCAGGGAGATTAGAGAATGAACTCCTGCACTGATTTGGTGAGGCCTTATCTAAAGTCAAATGTCATAAACTTACCTCTAATGACAGACAGCTGAAAATCCCAGTCATTATGAGATTGATCACCTTTACTGTTTGGTGGTCTTCCCTTCCCCTTCCCCCTCTCCCCCTTTTTTCAAGTAGCTCCTCTAACACGATGCAACTGGTAGTTTTGGATATGGCCACATAATACACTCTCTCAGTGCTGAAAATTCAGCACAGCCTGTATTTGGGACTAAATACCAACCCAGCTGGGACCCTTTCTGGATTTTCTGAAGATTATAATCATTATATTGTTAGGGGTCTCTAGAAAGCTACAGTCATAATTTCATTTAATGCTTTGTCCTTAAAGACTGAAGCCTGCAAACCCCTTTTGTTCATTTGTTAATGTTTGCATTTCTTCCTCCTGTCCTGAAGGCTTCTTTTGGGATGCCTTTCTAGATCCCCCAGATAGGTGGCAAACGGATGATGTGGCCCCAGCTGGCCTTTTTTGTTTCTTAAGCCCAGGCTTCTGCTAGGTTTCTTAAACCCAAGCAGCTTCTTGTTCTTTGGTAAGAAGACAGTTTTCTTACCAAAATGAAAACAAAAGTGTTCAATAAGCTCTCCAGAGTCTTACAAATAACTATGGCTGGCGAATGTGTGTGTGTGTGTGTGTGTGTGTGTGTTTTTAATAGTTTTCTCAAAACATTTGTACGTGCATGATATCATCTAAGCCTCAGTGGAGATAGAATTATTTCTCTTTTGCAGATAAGGAGACAAGCTTTAAAAAGGTGAAGTGACTTGCCCAAGGCTATAGAGTTGGAAAATGGAAAATCTGCAACTAGAACTCAGGTTTTTCTGACTCAGGCTCATTATTTTCAGAGGTCCTCTTTTTCCCATTCATTCCCTCAGTTGCCTCTTTAAATTCGAGGAATCCAGCAGAACAGCATATGACAAGATGAAGGATATTTTCAATTGGTCCACGTCTCAATCACAAATGACATTGGTGATAATATGTCTTACATTACATTTGTGAAAGGAGGATGAATTAGCTAAAAAGGCAATGGATAGATGTATTTGAAGGAAAGGGAAAGGAAAGGAAGATGCTTTTTAAAGAGTACCAGGAAAAGGTAAAAAATGAGTCACGAGTTTCTTTAAAAAAAATTATGGCTTGATGAAGTCTTGTTCCATAATTTATTTTCATGGGTTAGTGATAAGTGGGGGGTTGTGCAAAATGACTTTTCAGGTATTTATGGTTAGAAAACTGTGAGACAATTTCCTGGGGAAATAGGAAGCCTGTGGTTTCCTTTAAGGAGAAAGTCCTGGGAAAATGGAAACAGCTTATTGCTTCTGATCTGGTGTTTGTGTTCCTTTCATTTTTCCAGAGTATAAAATCACTGTGGATCCTGGGTTCTTAAGCATTGATTATCAGGTCAGATAGAAAGAAGAATTCCACTTCAGAAGCTCAATGAACTTTGCCTTACAGATTCCATTGAACTCAGTAACTACTTCCTGAGTACTTTCTATCTGGTAGCCATGGTTCTAGACACTGGAAGGCTACAACAAAGACATCTAACATGCTACAGAGCACTTCTCATCTTATCCGAGATCAGAAAGGGTAGAGCTCAATGGTCATTCATTTATTCACTTATTCAAAAAGTGTTTATGATGTCCCAAGAATTGTGTTAGGTGTTGTGGCTACAAAGACAAGAACTCAAATTGCCCTAATCCTTAAGAAACTTACATTTTATCCAGCAAATATACATATGTGCATATATATATAAATAATATTATTATATTTATACATGTAGTTTAGCCTGATCAAATATGTTTCAATTCTATATATATTTTATATATATGGAGGGAGAAAGAGAGAGAGAGAGAGAGAGAGAGAGAGAGAGAGAGAGAGAGAGAAAATGCAAAATCTAGATCAATTAATTTCTTGGTGAAGTGGAGGGCACCGGCACTGAAAGGCATCAAGCTAGGCCTCAGGTAGGATGTGGTATTTAAGCTAAGGCTTGGAGAGAGCTCCAGATTCTCAGACTTGGACATGAGGAAGGAGAGACTTCCAGGCTAGCCTGGGTTGTGGTACAGATTCAGGAAAGAGATAGAATGTTGTGGACGAGCAATAGATAGGAAGAAGGCCAGTGCCTAGAATGTAGTATGCACAAAGAGGGGTCACATCTAAGAAAGGTTAGCTGGAGTTAGAGTGTGAAGGGCTTTAAAAGACAAATAGGGGTTTCTGTTTGTTTTATCCCAGGGACCATAGAGAGCCACTAGAGTATATTTGATGAGAGTGACTTTGGTCAGGTCTGTGCTGAAGGAATACAACTTTGTATTTTTCTTTCTTAGAAAATCTTATTTCGTATTGGTATCTTTTGTTTTTATATCATCTCCATTTCTGAATTTAGTTATTCCCCTCCCTTCCTACTTAGCTAGTTTTTATCTTTGTAACCAAAGAGGGAAAGAAAGTGGTTCAATAAAACTAGCATATCTGCCTAGTTTAATAGTATATGTGTCAGTGAGGGATATTACTGGCAGCTATGTGGGAGATGGTTGAGGTTGGGAGTCCAATTGGGAAGCTATTGCTGCCGTGCAGGGGAGAGATAACAATCTTTGTGAGATCTCAACTAGGTTGGTGGCTATGAGTGAAGAAATAGGGCAGAAGGCTAGATAGAGATGCATAGAGAGAAATAAGACTTGGCTCCTGATTGGATAAAGACAGTTTAGGGAAACTCTGGTTTTGCAGACCTGGGGGACTAGAAGGATGTGACAGGAGTGTGTAATGGTTAGAGCACTAGAAGCCTTCATTTTATTCCCAGATCTTCCATTTATAAACATGTGGCTCTGCAAGTCTTGTCACTCCCCTGAGCCTCAGTTTCCTCATGTATAAAGTGGGGTCCCCAACACTCAAAGGGTAGTGGTGAGGAAAAACACTATATACCCCTTAAAACATTATATAAACAAGATATGAATGACATTGTCAGGCGTTAAGTGCATGTGAGCTGTTATAAGCTTTTGGCTGGTTGTGGAGAAGGCTTTATGGAGGAAGTAGGCCTTGAGCTAGGCCTCAAGACAGTGGTAGAGCCCAAAAATGATAACTCAGCTGTTGGGGCTTTCCTGCTTTATAAGACATTTTCACACCTGTTTTCTAATGTGATCTCCACTACACCCTTGTGAGACAGTCAGGGAAAGCCTTTTTTAAAAATCCCCATTTGATTGGTGATAAAATTGTTTCAGAGAGGGAAAGTGATTCATTTGCTCAAAGCCAAACATCCAGTTAGTAGAATTTGATCTGAGCCTCTTAATTCATCCTAACATACTCTCATGAAGGCTCCCACACTGTCTCATCTTAGGTGGCGGAGGGTGTGTGTGTGTGTGTGTGTGTGTGTGTGTGTGTGTGTGTGTGTGTGTGTGTGTGGTGTGGCTGTTAAAGAGCACTGGGGTATGGTGGAGAACAGCTTGAAACCTGGTCACTGAAGCACATCTAGGCTATTATAGAGGGGGGGAAAAAGCTTTGGAGAAGGCATTAATCTTGACTACCTATGGAGGAACATTTTTTTCATCTGTCTTGTTCTGAGTATGACTTAATAGAGAAGGCACTTGATTACACAGTAATAGCACTGTAATTAAAATTTTGGACATTCTTGTCATGCCCAATTTCTCTATTTGCATTCTACTTTTTCTTGGGCACATATTCATCCCAGAGTATAATATGAGCCAATCAATCAAGAATTTTATATTAAACCAACAAGGGATTTCCCATTTCAGGTAAATTAAACATTTCACAGGGAATTTTTTATTATCTTATACCTTGAGAATCTGGTCTAGTAGGATCTGACTGGGATTTCAAACAGTGGCTGTACACTCTCCCCCCAACACTACCCTGCTAAGAAACTCCAAAACTTAATTAGTTTGTAGGAGCTTATAAATTCTCAGTGGAAAGTAAATGTTCTTCCCTGCCAGGAAGCTAGTGGTTTGCAAAGTTAAAGTTAAATCCATTCCCAGGTCATCCTCTCAACAACCCCAGCCACCATCACAAGCCTTCAGGCTTCGTTGCACACGGTCTTTGGCTGTTCTGGCCTCAAAGCTTGTCTTGATCTCTGACCGTTTGCTAAATTCAAGGCGTCGGTCAATGATTTCTTCAGCACCAGGCCTTGGCTCATTCAGGGGAAGCATCAGAGGGAACTTGTCCATCTGCTTGGGCTCAGGTTTTTACTCGTTAAATGGGGAGGTGTCCAGGGCAGCTACAAAGTTGGTGGAAGAAGGGGAGGCTTGGGATGACCTCTCCCGGGCCTCAGTTTCCCCTTTTGTAAAATTATGACTAGATGGCTTCCAAGGTCCCTTCCAGCACTAAAGCCTGGATTCTCTTAGGAAAGGATCTCATTGTCCTCTTACATAGGATCCTAGCTAGATATAGGGCTAGAAGGGACCTCAGAGGTCATCTTTGGTCCAACCTCATGGGGAAACTGAGACACAGGAAGAGGAAGTGACAAGATCATAGCTCTGGAGCTGGGAGGGGCCTCAGAGTGATCGGCTCCAATGCTCTCATTTTACAGATAGGGAAACTGAGGCGAGGTGCTGCAGCCGATGGCGGAGCCTAGGCTCTAGTCCCTTGGGGCCCTCGTCCTGGCTCCGTGCTGGAGCCCTCGGGCCTCAGTTTCCTCATCTGTGAGAGGGAGAGACAACGCCTGTGGGGCTGACACCCTCGTAGTCACGGGGCGAAGCCTCCCGGGCTCCCTCGGAGCAAGGTCCCGGGAATGACTCGAAGGATAAATCCCTTGCCTGCAGGAGCCGGGCAAAGGGACCCGGGGAGACAGGGAGAGCGCGCGCGCCCGTACGTACGTGCCTACGTGCGCGCGACTCCGGCGGCGAGAGCGCCGCGCGCCCCTTCTACCCCCGGATCCCAGAAAGACGTCGCCCCGCCCCTCGCGGCTGATGCTTGACAGGAGGCCGGTCACGTGGCAGCCGCAAAGCGATGCTTTGCGACCCCAATGACAGGCAAAATGTGCGACAGCGGCGGCGCCGGCCAACCAGGGGAGGAGGCGGCGGCGGCGGCGGCCGAGGAGGCTGAGGCAGGAGCAGCGGAGGCAGCGGTGGGGACTGAGCCGGAGCCGGAGCCGGGCAGCGAGCGGAGCCGAGGAAAAGGAGGAGGAAGAAGAGTCAGAGCCAGCGGCGGCGGCCGAGAAGGCGGCGGCAGAGCCAGAGCGGAGGCCGGGGCAGCGCCGGGGCCGCCGGGGAGGGGGCGCGGGCGCGGGGAGGGCCCGGCTTGGCTCGGCTTCGCGGCCCGCAGCGGGCCATGAGCTCCTAGGCCCCGGCCCCCTCCCCGAGACCCCGGCCCGGTCAGGCCCGGCCAGAGCAGCCGCAGCCCGAGAAGCCTCCGCCGCTGCCGCAGCAGCACCCCCAGCAGCAGCCTGAGCCCGGGGCCGAGGGGCCCGAGAAGGCGGCCATGGCGTCCAACATGGACCGGGAGATGATCCTGGCCGACTTTCAGGTGAGAGACCTGGCAATGGGAGGGAGGGCGCTGGACCCTCGCTCCTCTGTCCTGCTAGGAGCCCTCCCTTCATCTCCGCTGACCCCCTTCCTCGCTCCTTCACTCTCCGAGCGCGCCCTCCTCCTTCCTTGGGGTCCTCCCTCCCCTCCACGTCCTGCCTTCTCTCTTCTCCTTGTCCTCCAGCCTCCTCCGGGTCCTCCCTCCTGCTCCTCTGGATCTTTCTTTTCCCCCTCTTCGGGTCCTTCCCCCTCCAGGTTCGCCAGGTCTCTCCGGTTCCTCTTGCTCCCTTCGGTACTCCCGGGGTCCTCCCACCTCTCGGCCCTCCCTGACCCCCTCTCCCGGTCTTGCTTCCTCTCCTCTCCCAGCCCCGTCTTCTCCTGGCCCCTCTCCTGGCCCCCATTCCTCCCGTCTCCTGGTCTCTCTTGCTTCCCTCCTTTTCTAGATTACTTTTTCATGTTCCCTTCCCCTTTTGTCCATCCACCTTTCCCCTCTGCCTATACCAGCTCCACTGCTCTGTCACCTTTCGTTTTCTCTTCTTCTCCCTCTCTTCCTTTGGTGTCTGAAGGAGAATATGCCAGTGTACGTGCTGTCCTCAGGGTAAGGAGGGGAAGAGAGGAAGATCATTGGAGAGGTGAATGAATGAGGAAGAAGAGCTCTCCATGTATGTGCCATTCTCAGGCACAGGCCCCAAAGGGTGGCTTGGGATACAAGAAAGCTGGTTTTCTGTGGATTGAGGTGGCAGTCTTAGAGAAGAGAAACTGACTTTGAATACAAAAGTTTCTGGACAGTGAATTCACAGGCATGGGAAGTGGTATTTTTGTCCTTTGAGCCTTTCCCCAACTTCAATTTTGAATTCTTCCTATTAGGAATTGGTAAATTACATCTAGACAGTTTCTTTGTTGGTATCCTTTTTCTAGGAATGTTACAATTGGGGATACTTCCCTTTTCTTTCCCTTTCTCTGGAAGTACTTTTCCAATCCTAAATGCAGAAAATCAGGATGAACCAACTAGGAGGTCTTTAGTGCCATTGCTATAGCTAATCAAAACCTTTTAAAAACAGAAGCTGGCATCCTTTAACTATTTTTGAAATTGCACAAGGAAGCTCTGTGAACACCACCGTGTTTCTCAAAACTTAGTGACAAAGAGAGTGCTGAGAAACTTTTCTATTTTTCCTCTCTATTATTATATGCACTAGAGTTCCTTCCCTGTCAGAAACTAATGCTTCCTGGTTGTCAATCCCTGCACTTGAACACTGTCTTGTGCTTCATGAGACAGTGTTCTTCCTTGATGAAATTTTAAAGGCATTATATATACAGTGGGTTTTTTTAAAGTTCCTTTATATTTGCAAGCTAGTTGTTCTGATGATATTTTAACCTTTACTTAACATTCTTTACCTAACATTTGATGTTACAACATAAAGATATATTGTTTGTAAACATTTAAAATAAAACATTTTCTTATGGTTTTCATAGTGTGTTTAAAGTCAGCTTAAAAGTGATTTTCCTGGTTTATTCTATCATGTTCTCCCCCCCCCCACTTTTATTCTCTTATTTTTTTTTTTTTGTGGGGCAGTGAGGGTTAAGTGACTTGCCCAGGGTCACACAGCTAGTAAGTGTCAAGTGTCTGAGGTCGGATTTGAACTCAGGTCCTCTTGAATCCAGGGCTGGTGCTTTATCCACCGCGCCATCTAGCTGCCCCCTATTCTCTTATTTAGCTTTTTATTTCTAGGATAGGCAGTAGTGTGAAAATGTACACCTTATATTTCTAGGCTTAACCTTTATACTCTTATGGAATTGTCATAATCTTGGGGGAAACCATTCAGACAAAGAACACTTAGTTTTGTATTTACCGTCTGTCATTAAATTTGATTGATAACTTTTTTTATCTTACTAAACTTCTTTGTAATTATTCATTGTTTGCCTTGTGTTGACTAAGACAGAAAGACAGAAAAGTCATGATACTTGTCTTGAACGAGTTTTCATCCTAAAAATGAAGGTATTATATTTGTAAGTTTTTTCTGATAGCATTTGTCATTTTAGATTGGAAATGAAGCCATGGGATAATGGTACTGGGATATTATAATAACTTTAGCTTTACTTCTTAATAACATTTCACATCCATATGGTACTCATTAGTTTACAGGAGGTCATAAAGTTCTTTATTTACATTGTCTCATTTGATCTTCAAAAGAAGATTGAAAAAGCAGGGTCAAGTATTATTATCCCTACTTTACAGATGAAACTGAGATTTGCTTCCCCAAGGTTACCCCATGAGTGGTGAAGCACAGCCTTGCACTTAGCTCTTCTGACTCTAAATCTGATAATTTTTTTTTTACATACCATAATTAGCATTGGGAATACTGGGAAAAATAGTTGTTTGCTGCTCAGAAAAAGACAAAATACTTCATTGTTCTGAATTGTGGCTATTTTTGTATTGTCAAGAGAATATTATTATTGGAGAAAAGTTATTAAAAACCTCAAAAGTACATTCAACATATAGCCTGCTTTATGTTAGCAACTTTATATTCTTTTTTTGTTTTTTTGTTGTTTGTTTTGGTTTGGTTTTTGCGGGGCAATGGGGGGTTAAGTGACTTGCCCAGGGTCACACAGCTAGTAAGTGTCAAGTGTCTGAGGCTGGATTTGAACTCAGGCACTCCTGAATCCAGGGTGGGTGCTTTATCCACTGCCCCATCTAGCTGCCCCCAACTTTATATTCTTTTAATAAACTATCCATTACCAGAGTTATGGCACTGGTTACTTCAAATCTTGTTTCTTTGTCCTTAGTTTTTTTTTAGTAGTTAAATAGCTTTCCTCTTTTGATATTGTATAAAGCCTTTGATAGAAAACACTGAGATTAGTTAGTCAGTTGCCAGTCCTGTTTTAAGAAACACTCTAGCTTTTTGTATAGTTTATAGACCATGACAGGTCACCTGCTTTGGCTCCTTCTTTGCTGGGCAGCCTTGAGCAGGTGAGCCACCTTCCCATTCCACAGTGATCATAACTGAATTCATTCCACTTGCACTGAAACTAGCAATAGCTTTTAGAGTTGAAGACTTCCTTTTAAGAGAATAGCTTTGAAACGGTTACGAGTGTTTAAATTGAAATAGTGTTTATTATAAACACCACATTTTGGTGGTTGTTACAGGATGGGAATCCAACAAAATGTATTTTCTTTAGGGGGAATCTTGTGATTTAGTTCCAGGTTCATCCACTGTAGGATCGATCCAGAATGAGCTTCTTTTTAAGCTCAGTGCATTGGAGGGAAAATATCCAGCTTGGTATTTACCTGATATAATCAGGACTTTGTCAGGCTGTTTGAGTGAAATCTTTTAAAGTGTCAGGGATCTTTGATTTACTCTGTGTAGGCGCACCCTTCATGGAAGCCAGTCACCATGGAACTGCCATGGCTGAGCAGTTCTTCACCCTGTAGGTAACCAAGTGTGTTCCTCTGCAGATTCAACTGGGCTGGTCTTGTTAGTTTGTGCTTGTGCTCTCTTGGGAGAATCTGAAGAGGAAGAGGAGTAATAGATCCAGTGTCACCAAAGGGAGGCAATGAATGGATGCAGAGCACTTTGCAAACCTTGAGGTGCTACAGAAATGTGACTTGCAGTTTGAAAAGTGCTTTATATCCATTGTCGCATTTTGGATTAACTGTACCTTGAAGTTAAAGCAGAGCTTTAGTGAAATCCTCATGATAAAGGAAAATTATCAAAAATTGTTTTAAGAAGCTGGCAAACTCTTGAATTGCCAACAAGTATTCCCTTTAACTTGTTATTTTAAATTCTACTCTAAGCTGAATGCAGTTTCAGTTTAGCTAGAATTTGAAAAAATATTGCCAGGAATCAACTTGGAGTCAGTGGTGTTAGTATAGTATGTTTCTGGTAAAGAACTAAATAAATACAGTGCTATATTTATAGGTCTGAAAGTCAGTAGCCAGGAGGGGGTAGAAAAGGTATTTCTTAGGTTTAAAAGGCCAGGCAAATACTGATGAGTCATAGGGTTTTCCCCCTAATACTTTTCCCTAACAAAGAGATGGATTCAACTGAAATCTCTGACTCTTGTTTATTTTTCCTTGATTATGTCGAAATATAGAATAAAAATGATCAGCAAACCCAAACATTCAGAGCCAAATATCTCCTCATCAGAGAGGGGGCAGGAGTGAGATTTTATTGGTATAGGGAGCTTCTGGATGAGGAAATTCCCTCTACCATTGCTCGTCAGCACCTTCTCTGAAGCGGTTAATCATAGGGAATTGTCTGTCATGAGAACTTAGATGACTCACCTACCTAAGGCCACACAGCCAGGATAGGTCAGAGGAGGATCCTTCTTATGCTTAGAGACTAGTAGCATAGACAGTTTCACTTGTAAAGTTCTCAATAACTAGTTGCCTCATTTGCTTATTGAAATGAGGATGCTTTTGGATTAGGTGATCTCTAGAACTCTAATTTGGCTCTGGAACAGCTAATCAGTGACCTCCCTGTGCACTCCCTACCCCTGCCCCCCCCCCCCCCAAAAAGACAATGACAGGTGAATTTTCTTATACCATCAATGGAGAGGACCACCCTTCCCCTTCCCAGAGGGGTTTTTAGATGGCCCATCATTGAGAGTGGGTGAGATCTTTCTTTGGGAACATTACAAGTAGTTTTGCTTTTTTAGGTGGAGTCCCCTGCATACATTCTGCCTTTTGGGCATGTTTTTATCTTTCCTACTTTATGCTTCTTAGCTATTGAGAAGGGACAAAAAAATAAGGGTGGTGGTGGTGGTGGTGGTGGTGGTGGTGGAAAGTAAGGGAAGAATTCTCACCAGCAATGACATTTTCTTCCAAACTGTCTCCCTGGAGGGAAGTCTTGAGTACTCCATTGAAAAACTAGCCTTTTTTTGTTTTGTTTTTGTTTTTGCTGGGCAATGAGTGACTTGACCAGGGTCAAGTGTCTGAAGCTGGATTTGAACTCAGGTCCTCCTGAATCTAGGGCTGGTGTTTTATCCACTGTGCCACCTAGCTGCCCCCAAAACTACTAGCCTTTTTTATCTGTAGTTTGTGGTGGCCCCACATCTGAGTTTTCCATGTATGCCCACTGAGGCAGCCTTTTCAACTCCACAAAGGTACAGGTGCCGGTTTGGTTTGCACACTGCAATTGGGACCAAGCCAGGAAGAATTTGATCTGTTAATTTTGCTCGGGATAGCTTCTCTTATTTGAGAATATGATCATGTATCTGTTGAAGTTTCTATCATCAGAGGAGTTCTTTTCTAAAGGGTGACCTGACTTTTCTGTGATGCTGTGAGGCTCATTCCTTACCTTTTCTTAACATTTTATTCTTTCTTGTTAGTTCTCTGAGTCCAGTGTTTTTTTTCCCCTTCAGTTTGACCTAAAGCCAGATTCTTCTATCAGCCAAATGTCCTGCCACCTCTTACCCTGTGCCTTTGCATAGAACTTTCCCCAGCTTGGTCATCTAGTACAATCTTTTCATTTCCTGGATGAAGAAACCGAATTCCAGAGAGGTTAAGCAGCGCGCCCAAAGTCACACAGATAGCAAGTAGCCGACCTTGGATTTAAACTCAAGATTTGCTTATTCCAAATCCAGCATTCTTCCCACTGTTCCTCCTGCTGCTTGTCTTCAAGGCTCATCTTCATGGAACCTTCCCTGATGCCTCCTCCCCCCACCCAAAAGTGTTCTCTCCTTTCCCAATTTGCTAAGAATACTTTGAATCTTCCCCTTTCCCCATCACACGCCTCCTTTTCTATACTTATGGAACATGTAACAGTAACAGATGGACAGCCTGAGGTCTGTGCCAGCACCCGTGACCTGTTGTCACAAGATGTAAAGCAAAGTTTTCAGCATGTCAAGTAGAGGTATGAGTCATTTATGGGCACACCTGGGCAAGAATTGAGTAGGAGGAAGCTTTTGGTCTGATGCGCTAGATCCATGGGATCACAGCCATCTGACCATAGCTGGCATAGGGGGACTACACCCTTCTTTGATTATGCATCCTATTAACAGAAAAAAATTTGGCGCTACTCCTAACACAGCTGTGTGTGCGTGTGCCTTTGATGCTTACTAGCTATAGGATCTTGGGGAAGGAGCTGTGCCTCTCTAAGCCTCACTTTTCCTCCTTTGTAAAATGGGAACAATCATACCACCTGCCTCCAGTGGTTGTTGGGAGGGTTAAAGGCGTTGGTCTTTATAAAGGGCTTTGCAAACCTAAAAGGGCTATTTAAATACTAGTAATATTATTTGGGTAGCTAGGTGGCCCAGTGGATAGAGCACTGGTCTCGAAGTCAGGAGGATCTGAGTTAAAATCTCACCTCAGACACTTAGTAGCTGTGTGACCCTGGGCAAGTCACTTAACTACAATTGTCTTAAACATCTGGGGTCATCTCCAGTTGTCTTGATCTATATCTTGCTATCGGCCTCACATGACTCAGGAGGAGAGAGTGAGGATGGTGATCTTGCATAGCCTTCCCTCACTTAAATCCAATTCACTGCAAGTCATGACATCACCCCGATGTCATGGTCCTCTTGGAGGATGAAGGACAGACAACAACAACAAATGTTATTTATAATTTACATACATTTTACTGATATATCATGCACATTATAAAACAAACAAATTAAAATGAAAAAGATTAGAAATTAAAGGGGATGAAATAAAATGAAAAATGTGAAAAATATATCCTGATTGAGTCCAAAAAATGTTTTTGCTTAGGCCAGGGGGAAGAATTAGGTACTTGCATTGCTATTGATAGGGGTAGCTAGGTGGCACAGTGGATAGAGGGCTGGCCTGGAGTCAGGAAGATTAATCTTTCTGAGTTCAAATCTGACCTCAGACACTTGCTAGCTGGGTGACCCTGGGCAAGTCATTTCACCCTGTTTGCCTCAGTTCCTCTAAATGAGCTGGAGAAGGAAATGGAAAACCGCTCCAGTATCTTTGCCAAGAAAATGCCAAATGGGGCCTGAACAACAATTGATGAATGTGATAGGGTGGGCCAAGTCATGTGGGAAATGACTGCATGCCTCCCTTGTCTAGGGAGGAGCATAAATTGCTGACTGTCCAGTGCAGGTTATGCTGGCTTGAAGAACTGTGGTTGCTTTTCTGGTTCTGATGGTTTTTTTTTCACACATCCAGTTTGCATGACTCTGTAGTAGCCTGTAAGGTCTTCAGAGGAGGTGTTTCGCTAAGATTCATTCATGTGTCCCCAGGGTTCAGTGCAGGGCCTTGTATATAGGCACTTGGTAGATTTTGAGTAGAATTTCCAGAGGAGAGGACATCAGACTTGATGAGCAGGAATGGCCAGTAAACTGATGATACGGGTGTCTCATGATGTTAGACACCAAGGGAGCAGATTTGATGGCTGGCATACAGTATGTGTATTCCATGTGATGTTTCCTAGGGCAACATCCGTAGTTACGGGAACTATAGGCCAAGATACTATCCTTCTGGAGCCATCTTTTTTCTGCTCCCTCTCTGTTTCCCTTTGTGCTTTGCCATCCTAACACTGGTTTCATAGCCCTGGAATACATATTTTTTTTAATCTTAGAGATATATGGTATCAATCATTGAACTCCTCATCCAAGGTCTCCTCATGCTGTTGAAGGGAATCTGTTCACCTGTTCCAGCAAAGTTGGGGTTCTGGCAGTTCCTGCTCTGAAAAGGTAGTGAGCCTACTAGTGAGCTGCATTCTGAGGCTCCCTGGGTACATCATGGAGAGCTTCACAGCCAGAAGTGTAAGTTCTAAAATTCTAGCTGTGATGTCTAAAATCTAATGAGTGGTCGCTTTAAATTAGAAGCTTTAGCAAGAGTTTAGCCTTTTAAGTATTTATTAAAGTGCATTAGAACTTAGTGAAGAGAGTGAGAGAGAGATACACACACACAGACACACGGGTAAAACAGCCTTCATCTAGCTATCTCTAAGAGCCAGCATCCATCCTCCCACCAAGCCCCAAGTCTGGAACTGAAAAGACCTCACTCCTCCACAGCTTCTCCCAGAAGCCTCCTGTGAAACAGGAAACAGGGTTGTCCTCACACACAGCTCCAAGCTAATTGGTTGGTAGTACTGATTGACATGACTAACAGGTGGCAGATTCTACTTCCTGATTCAGATCTGACCTTCAAAACCCCAGAGAGGTCACTTCCGGACGCTAAGTCACATGCATTCTTTTCTTGGCAGAGCTTCCCTGCAGTATCTTTCTCAACAGGTTGGTAGTGCTCTAATTTTCACAGAAGGCTGCCCACCAGGGCATGGATTTTTTTTCACACCTTGTAGCTCATCAAGACCATATACTAAGGCAGGGAAGAGTTCTGTATTGATAGGGCAAGGATTCACCTTGATGAAACAGCTAAATGGTAGGTAGGGTTGAAGGAGCATGAACATCCAATCAGTATAGATTGACTATGTTCTATACGAGGTGCTTGACACATAAAGCTATTAAGAAAAATCCCCATGCTCAAGGAATTTATTTTGTAAGGGAGATAAAACCAAAGATAAAAACAAAATTAGACTGTGCTAAGTGCATAAGAGACTTATGGAGTGTAATGAGGGTGTGAAGGAGGTAGATTAGAAAATGCATGGTGGTGGTGGATGGACTTGCCCGCCCTGTATAGTCAAGGGATACTGCACATCAGAATCATTGAAGTTTAGATCTGAAAGGGCCCTTTGAGGTCATTTGGTTGAACCCTTAGAGGTGTGAAAGCACTTGGCTATAGTCCCTGACAAGCTGAAGACACAAGGTTTTTTCTAGAGTTGTTGTGCCCACAAAAATCCTTAGAGGTTAGTGGTATAGTGAGGTTGTTGGAATCCTGGAAAAGAGTAGCATTTGCATTTTTTCCCTTTTTCTTAAGGACAGCCATATGATTTTGGATGCTAACTCTCATTGACAAAATGACAATTCTTGCAAGACTATCTTCACAGCTTTCTAGACCATTTAATTTTATGTGAGGTTTGTAACTTCAGTCTGAGCAATCTGGAGAAGCCTCATGCCTAGGATGCTCTCCTTCCTCAGCTCTGCCTGTTCTGCTTTCCTTCTTGTATCAGCTAAAATCTCCCTCTTCTACAATGTCTTTTCAAGTCCTCCTAAATTCTAGTGCTTTCTTCCTTTTGATTATTTCAAATTTATCCTGTATATGGCTTGTTTATATATACTTGTTTGTATGTTGTCTGTCCCACTAGACTGTGAGCTCCTTGAACGCAGAGACTGTCTTTTGCTTTTCTTTGTATCTAGTGTTTAGTATAGTGCCTGGCCCATAGGAAGAAAGAAAGAAAAGAATGAAGGAAAACAAGCATTTATTAAGCACCTGCTCTATGCCAGTCACTGCTCTGCATTTTACAAAGATTATCTCATTTGATTCTCACAACAACCCTGGGAGGGAGGTGCTATTATTTATTACATCACACTACATATGAATGACATTATTACATTTTACACCTGAGACAGAGGTTAAGGGAATTGCCCAGGGCCACATAGCTAGTGTTTGAGGCTGTATTTGAACTCAGGTCTTTCTGGCTCTATCCACGGTGCTATAGAAGACACTTAATGAATCTTGTTTTTGCAATGATTCCTTTTAGTCTTAGGCTTGTTGAGAAACGTTTCAGAAGATGATTGAGAGGCAAGGTGAAAGCAGCATAGTCAGTTGAGTTATTGAGGGGGTTTTCAGTTTGCAGAACGGGTCAGGAAAGGTTCTATGAGGGCCAAGCTTACCTCTGGTCCTTTACCTGCTCTTTACTATGGGACCCTCTTTTGGTGAGACAATTTTTGAAGAGTTAGTGAAAGCATGGCACTTTCCCCAGGTTCCCAGTGGAAAAAACACAGAAGCAAGTGAATGATTTTTCATAATTATTCAAGACTGAACTGATTGCATCTGGACGTGGTGAGATGGGAACACAACTGTAGGTTTGACAGTGTGAGGCAGAGGATTCCAGAAGCTTTAAGAGATGACAGGGTTAGGTGAATTCTGGGTCTCTCCTACATCGGCCTCATTGGGGAAGAAAAGGAAGAGGAGAAAAGCCGTCTGGTTTGTCTGGGTGCCCACTGTGATTGTGGCAATGTGGAATAGCCAGGACAAGTACTGGTTTGGAGGCTCCGGATGCCTTCAGTAGAGGCTTGATCTGTCAGTTGTGTTGAGAATCCAAGCTCTTTGAAAATCAGGATTGTTTTGTTCTTTGTGCTTGTATCACTGGCCTAGCATAGCACCAGAGACATGGGAGGTGCTTACATTCACCTTTTGATAGATTGTGTCATTATGTATCTAGTGCCTGGCCCATAGGAAGGAAGGAAGAAAGAAAAGAATGAAGGAAAACAAGCATTTATTAAGCACCTGCTCAATGCCAGTCACTGCTCTGCATTTTACAAAGATTATCTCATTTGATTCTCACAACAACCCTGGCAGGGAGTCTTCTTTTGGACTTTCCAGCTCCAACATTTTGTGATTCTGGTTAATTCAGCCATTTAACACTTCAGCAAAAGGTCTAGGGAGAAAGTGAAATTTGTCCTTGGTGACTACTGCCCTCTTATCCTCACATTCAGTGAAGGTTTGTAAAGCACTTTGCCAATGTAAAATGTTAATCATGGTAAAACATTTTGTTTTTATTCTTTTGGATTGGAGTATTAGTAAGGGCACTGTTTGAGGGCAGCTATGTGGTGCAGTAGATAGAGTGAAGGGCTTGGATCAGGAAGACGCTAACCTCAGACACTTAGTAACCGTGTGACCCTGGACAAGTCACTTAACCCTGTTTGCCTCAGTTTTCTCCATCTGTTAAATGAACTGGAGAAGGAAATGGCAAACCACTCTAGTATCTTTGCTAAGAAAACCCCAAATGGGATCAGGAAGAGTCAGACATGAGTGAACAACAGGGCACTGTCAGTTTTGGGTACATGCCCAAGGTCCTGGTATGGGATTTTAAACTGTCTTTGTGGCAAAAGTAACAGAATTGGCTCTGAGAGAGGGAAACTGGTACCAAGTTGTTACATACTCAATTTTACTTGAAACTACGTTGTATTTTTAGTGAAAGGGGGAAAGAGCTTGCTTAGTGATCAGCTGGAGATGATATTTTTTAAAAAAAGTTCTTCCAAAAGAGTGATTTTTGAGGAGATGAAATGTTTGTTTGAACTCATTTCTTCCTCCCCTTCCCACCCTAATGTCATTGAAAGGGGATTGAGGAAGATGATAGTAGGAACTTAGATTCATAATTGAAAGGGACTGAGAGACCATCTAGGTCAGTCATTTTTTTACGGTTGAGGAAATTAGGGCACAGATTTGGGGAAGTGACTTGTCCAAGGCTACCCAGGTAATACAAGCTAGGTTTTTCCCTTTCTGTCACACTGCTTCCCAGTAATAGGGATATTAAAATGAAGATAAATAATCCCAGGAATTTGTCATGATAATTTACACATTGCCATCTAGAGAGTTGTTTTCATTAAGGGAAAATTTAAAATAGTTTATCAGCTTACTTTAAAAAGTCACTTATGGGGGCAGCAGTGGATAAAGCACCGACCCTTGATTCAGGAGTACCTGAGTTCAAATCCGGCCTCAGATACTTGACACTTACTAGCTGTGTGACCCTGGGCAAGTCACTTAACCCCCATTGCCCTGCAAATAAATGAATGAATAAATAAATAAATAATGAGAGATTTAAAAAAAAGTCACGTATGTTCTTGGAATAAGTATCCTTATAAATCCATCAACTTTTCTCATTTTCAGATAAGGTGAAAATTCTTTCTCCAAGGGGCTTACTTAATGTGCTCAATATGAGTAAGTGAAGATAAATGGTATTTTGGCATAATAGTGCTAACGGCTTTTTTCCTTTACCAATATTTTAACAAAATGGGAGACTGTTTAATACACAAAAGGTGTATTCAGCAAAAAGAACAAGCAAAATAGATGATGTCTCTTTTTATTGTATCTATTGATGCAACATGTTCTCTCAGCCAATTTCTTTTTAAGCTGACTTTGTTTTGCCAATAGAACAGCATGTGCTAATCATCATGTTGAAAAATGTAGGCTGGCTGGCTCATTTTTAAGATTAGAAAGATACTGGGAAGGTTATTCATCTTCCATTTACATATTCATGGTCAATACAGTAACATCAGAGTGTATATTGTACTGATACTGTTGTGTTTTTGGTGTTTTAGTTACATGATTTGGGTAGAAATCTCTGCATCAGTTCTAGGGGTAAATAAATGTGCCAAGATAAGATTATTAATATTCCAAGATACAACCTCATCTTTTCCTGGCAATGCCTACTGGAAGTATTTTGATTTCCTTTTTAATACAGTTACACAGACATCTTGTGTACTGATGACTGTACAATGGAGCCTGGCAGTTGCCCAGGATAGGTTCTAGAAGTCCCTTGGCTCAAATAAAGCTAAAAGTCATCCCTTGGGGTGAGAGAATCATGAATATTTGAAACCTGGAATCCTGTTAGAGAAGGTGATGTCGTGATCTGCTCATAGGCATACTTCAGTCCTAGCCATTTTGTCTTATGTTGAAAATGTCAGTATCTCTGGTGTATATGTGGCTTTAATTCTGGTTTCTCCTCACTCCTTTGTTAGTCATCTGGCTCCAAGCTTCTCTGTCACCAAAATATTTCTATTTTGACCTTGTTGGAGTCATAGTAGGGTTAGGAAAAGTATGAAAAAACATAATCAGTCAGTCAGCAGGCATTTACTAGGTGCTTGATGTGTGCATTGTAGCATTGAGGCTACAAAGTAAGGTTTTTTTTTTCCCTTAAGGAGTTTTTTTTTTTGTTGTTGTTGTTGTTGTTTTTTGTTTGTTTGTTTTTTGTGAGGCAATTGGGGTTAAGTAACTTGCCTAGGGTCACACAGCTAGTAAGTGTTAAGTGTCTGAGGTCGGATTTGAACTCAGGTTCTCCTAAATCCAGGGCTCATGCTTTATCCACTGCGCCACCTAGCTGCCCCAGGAGTTTGGTTTTTAACAGAGGAAACTACATGTGATTAGCTAGGTCCACACAAGCTACATACAGAATCATTGTTGTTAGTCCTTTGTTCCATGACATTGGGAGGTGATGTTGTGACTTGCAGTGAATTGGATTTAAGTGAGGGAGGACTATGCAAGGTCATCAACTTCACCCTTTCCTCCAGAGCCATCTGGGTTCAGTGGCAAGATATAGATCAGGATGACTGGATATGGCCCCTGATGTTTGAGGCAATTGGGGCTAACTGACTTGCCCAGGGTCACACAGCTAGTAAGTGTCTGAGGTGATATTTGAACTCAGGTCCTCTTGACTCCAAGGCCAGTGCTTTATCCACTGCACCACCTAGCTCTAACCCTAGAATTAACAGAATCATTAAGGTTAATCTGAAAGGGGAAGGCATTAGCAGCTGGGAATGGGAGTGAGATTGGTGACTGTGAGGGAGGGCAGGATAGGAAAGAACCAAGAAATTGGAGGGTAGATGTGAGAGGGCAGAGTATTTCAGGGATGGGGGACAGCCAGTGTAGAATCACTGAGATAAGAGATGGAGTGTCTTTCCCTGCTGTGTTTGAGAATCTGCAAGCAAGCCAGTGTAGCTGGATGGTAGAGACTGTGGAGGGAGGAGGGAGGTGCAGGAAAAGGTAGCGTAAGGGCCAACTGGTGAAGGCTGGATGTGAGAAGGAGCCACAGGACGTCATGGAGTAGGGAAGTGATATAAGTGGACCTTGGCTGCCAAGTGCAGCTGAGAGGCAGGGAAACCAGTGGGAAAGCTGCTGCAGTAGTGCTTGTGAGAGGGGACGACTTGAGTGAGGTTTATGACTGTATGTGGCGAGGAGGGAATATGTACAAGAGATGTGAAGGTAGAAACAACAAGGTTTGTCAAAAGATTGGATGTGTGGGGTGAGTCAGAGTGAGAAATTGAGGATGACAACAAGGTTGTGAGTCTGGGTACCTGGAAGGGCTATGGTGCTCTTGAAAGTAATAAGGAAGTTGGGAAGGGGAAAAGGGAAAGTTTGGAAAGATAGTTCTGTTTGGAACAAGTTTAGATTGAAATGCCTAGAGGATGTCTAGTTTGAGGTGTCTAAGAGGTAAGTGATGATAAGTGATTGTAGCTCAGCAGAAAGACCAGAGCTGGAATATATAAATCTACAGAGAAAGGACTGAGGCCATGGGAAGTGTTATCAAACACCTATAGGGCAAAAACAGAAGAAAGGTTCAAGGGAGAGAGCTTTGTAGTTAGTGGGTGTTTACATGGATGAAGAATCACAAAGGAGATTGAGAGGGAGCTAAATGACAGGAAGAAAACCAGAAGAGCACATTATTATGAAAACTTAGAGAAGAGAGAATATCCAGGAGAAGAGTGATCAAGTGTCAAATGCTGCAGAGAGATCCGTGTGGATCAGGACTGAGAAAAGGCCATTGGATTTGGGAATTAAGAAATGATATAGATGTATTAGCTTTGCAAATCTTAAAATGCTATATGAAATCAACTATTATATAGATGGACTTCTTCCCCCTTAACAAATGGCAAAGTGAATGACTGAATGGTTGTGTTTTGATTCAGTATTTAATGAATACCTTCCATCATTCATTCAGCAACTATTTGAGTGCCTTTTCTGCAGAGCATAATCTGGGATACAAGGAAGTATAATTCAATTTTGTGGATATTAAGTTCCTCTTGTGTTCAGAACAACACTATATTGGTTGTTAGAAAACCCCCAAAGATTAGGAAGATATGGTCCTCATTCTCATTAAGCTTGTAAGCAATAGGAGGGTAATATATCAATACCTTTTTTAAAAAATTCAATTTTATTTTCAGTTCCAAATCTTTTCCTTCCCTCTTCCCTTTTAGCTATTGAGAAGGAAGGAAAAATAAACCCATTAAACATATGTATAGACTTGCAAAAAGATATGTATTAGTCATATTTAAAAAACACAAGAAAAATAAGAAAAGAAGCTTCCATCTGTACTCTGAGTTCATCAGTTCTCTTTCTGGAGGTGGATAGCATATTTCATCATGAATTCTTTAGAATTGTGGTTGGTCTTTCATTGTATTGATCGGTTATTAAGTCTCTGAATGTTGATCTTTATGGCATTTCTGCTTTCCATTTCCAGTAGATATTGTTCTCCTGGTTCTGTTCACTTTCCTTTGCATCAGTTCATACAGGTCTTTTCAAGTTTTTCTGAAACCATTCCCTTACATCATTTCTTATGGCACAGTAGTGTTGATTTGTTTGGGGCATGTGCCTAGTAGCAGTTTTACTAGGTCAAGAAGAATGTACAGTTTACTAGCTTTTTCGACATAATTCCAAATTACTTTCTTGAATGCTTGGACAGCAGGACATTAGTGTGCCTGTTTTGCTGTATTTCCTCTACCATTTGTCATTTTCTCTCATGGGTATGAGGTAGTACCTCAGAGTTGTTTTAATTTGTATTTCTCTAATTTCTAGTGATAAAGAGCATTTTTTTTCAAATTACCATTGAGAGCTTTACTTTCTTTCCCTGAAAACTACCTAAAGTGTCTTTAACCACTTATCAATTGGTGAATGGTTCTTATTCTTGTAAATTTGACTCAGTTCCTTATATGTTTTAAAAATGCAACCTTTGTGAGAGAAACTTGCTACAATGATTCCTCCTCTCCCCCCCACTCCCCAGGCCAATAGCTTGTTCTATTTTGTTGTATTGTTACATGCATAGGAAAAGGAAAGAAAAAAATATAACAAAGAGAGGGAGATAAATAACATAAGACATGATCCTTGCCCTTAAGAAACTTGTTATGTGGTTAGGGAGATTAGACAGAGACCCTAGTTTCTCCCCTCATACTAGGAACATCAATATGCATGCTGATGTCATCTCAAGTACTTTAATTTTCCAGTTCCTCCATCTACTCAGAGACCTGACTTACTCCTGTTTTTCCTCAGTTGCACACAAGGGTGGCCACACCCTTGTTCTTGCTGTCACATACAATGTTCTATTTCCCTGTTCAAGAACTCTGAATTTCTTTTATCTGAACATAATCTTCTTCTTCTTCTTCTTTTTTTTGTGGGGCATTGGGGGTTAAGTGACTTGCCCAGGGTCACACAGCTAGTAAGTGGCAAGTGTCTGAGGCTGGATTTGAACTCAGGTCCTCCTGAATCCAGGGCCGGTGCTTTATGCACTGTGCCACCTAGCTGCCCCCTGAGCATAATCTTCTTGCCATTCTATCTCTCCTTTTGCCTTCATCTTAAATCCATTCTTCATCTCCATAATTCATCAGAATATCAGCATTTTCTGAGAGCATCACCACTGCTCTGGCTGTATGCTCTTCTTCCCTCCCTATCTCAACCCCTCAGTGAATCAGTTCAACTGTACAGTCCTCCACCCTCCAGTTCCTTGCTCCCTTGTCCTGTTGCTATTTGTTTTTGTTTGTTTGTTTTTTGGCAGGGCAGTGAGGGTTAAGTGACTTGTCCAGGGTCACACAGTAAGTGTCAAGTGTCTGAGGTCTGATTTGAATTCAGGTCCTCCTGAATCCAGGGCCGGTGCTTTATCCACAGGGCCGGTGCTTTATCCACTGCGCCACCTAGCTGCCCCTATAAATTCCTTTTTTTGGTTATTTAAAGCTCTTTAAACCTGGTCCCTTCTCATCCCTCCATTGTTCTTGCTCCTGTTCAGCAGTATTGGCTTCTTTACTGTTCCTGACAGACAATACCCATCTCTTTGTTCCGTTCCTTTGCCCTGGTTGTTCTTCATGCCTGGTGTGCTCTTTCCTTACCTCCAGCCCTTATAGTCTCTGGCTTCCTTTCAGACTTTGTTGAAGCTTCCCCTTGTACAGGAGGCCTTTCAGGATCCTACAGCTAGTGCCTTACCCTTTATGGCTATCTTTTGTTGATGGTTTTTGTTTTTTATTTGTATCTCCCTTTCTTAGCACAGTGAGTGCCTAGAACATGGCAAATGATTAATAAATGCATTGATTGACATGAAAAATTAAATAACAGTACAAGGTAATAATTCAGTAATACTAATGCTCTTGTCTACAGTGCTTTTAGTTGTACAAAGTGCTTTGTAAGATAGGTGATGTTTGTATTCATGTCATTGTTCCTGTTTTATAAATGAAGTGGCACTGAACTTGGAGTTAAGATCTGAGTTCAAATCAGATTTTTATTAGCTATGTGATTTTGGGCCAATCATTTAACCTCTCAGGCTCAGTTTTCTTATCTGCAAGATGGTGATAACCATCCTTCTGGATGTCATTGTGAACATCAGATGGGATAATACATAAAGCAGTTTGTAAGCATTAAAGCAGTATATAAAGGTTAATAATTGTTATCATTTTAATGTTATTAAGACCCAAAGAATTGGTTCAAGGATTCCTGGTTAGATAGAGAGAGACCAGGTCAGGTACAGGCACAGATGCCTTGTCCCAAGCTCAGTGCTTCTTTCACTCCACAGTGTTGGGATCATGGGGTCTTATCTGATTGAGTGTGAAGCATTTATGCCTTTAATGTTCATTGTTCATATTGAGCCATGAGGTTAGATAGAGGTAGGTTGACTCTATAAAGTGTCCAGGTTGTGACTATTGGCCGTAGAGATCTCCTGCAGACCTCTGAGTGGAGGAAAGACATAGTGAATACCTTTTTGTAAAGAAAGTTATTCTCAACCTGGGGATGTTTATCCTGGAAAAGAGTGGGCAGGCATGAAAGCTGTTATGGATATGAAGGGGTTTTACCTGCTCTGTGGGAAGAGCAGACTCGACTTTATTCTAGAGGTTGGGATGAAGTCGCCTACAGTTCAGTCAACACACCTTGATTAGGCTGCTATTGCTGTGGGCCACACACTGTGCTAAGTGCTGGGAATACAAAGAAAGGCAATGACAGTCCCTTCTCTCAAGAAGCTTCAGTTCTGACGGGGCAGACAACATGGAAACAACTAGGTACAGACAAGAGATATACAGGCGAAGTTGGAGATAATCAATAGAGGAAAAGCACTAGTGGGCTTAGGAGAAGCAAGGAAACCTGGATCCCTGGATCCCAAGGTAGAATTGAGAAGGAAGGCCTAAAGGAGTCTGGAAAGGTAGAAGGACCCAGGTTCTGAAGTGTTACTAATTCTGAATGGAGGACTTGACATTTGATCCTGGAGGCATTAGGAGCTGCTGGCTTTTATTGGAATGGGTGGTGGTGGTGTGACACGGCCAGACCTATCCTGTAAGATTAATTTGATAGCTGAGTGGAGTATGGATTGGAATGGGGAGAGACTCGACTGAATCAGGGAGAGCAGCCAGAAAACTATAATAGTTTAGGTTAGCAGGATTGAGAGCTTGTACCATGTTGTTAGCAATGTCAGAGGAGGGAAGGGGTTGTATGCAAGAGAGGTAGGAAGAATAGAAGTGAAAGGTCTTGGCAATGACTAGAGATGAGGAGTGAAAGGGACAGAGGATCAAGTGGAGTGGACCAGTAGAATTCAACTCTGTATAATGGTGAACTCATTTTAAGACTGCTCACATGCACATTGGGCAGCTAGGTGGCACCACAGTGCATAAAGTGAAGTCAGGAAGATTCATCTCTCTGAGTTCAAATCTGGCCTCAGCCAGTTACTAGGTTTGGGACCCCTGGGCAAGTCACTTCACCCTGTTTGCTTCCATTTCCTCATCTGTAAAATGAGCTGGAGAAGTGTCTGCCAAGAAAACTTCAAATGTGGTCACAGAGAGTCAAACAACTGAAAAAAGACTGCATGTGCACATTCTCCATATAGTTTTCCCTGATCCTGCAGTTCAGTTATCTTTCCCTCTTAGGAGCACTTTGTCTATCTCCATAGCCTCATTACTCCATACCTTGGATTGTATTATATTTGTGCACAGGTCATAATTTGTCCCAGTAGAATATAAACTCCTTGAATGCAGGAAAGGTTTCATTTTTGTTTTTGTGTCTCTAGAACCTTGCACAATGTGGTAGGTACTTAAATGATGGCTGAATTGGAATGAACTTCCTAATACTTAAGAGATTTTAAAAAATGGAATGGGTTGCTCTACAAGTGGAGAGAGCCTGTTACTAGAGGTGTTCAGGCTGAGGCTGTATTTATTGGTTAAGTTGCACAGGCAGTTTGTGCTTGGTTACAGGATTGGACCTCTAAGATACCTTCCAACTCTAAGATTCTGTGGTGGTACTAAAGGTAAAGGGACTTCCCAGAGTCACACAGGTAAAAGGCAGGACTTGGAACCAGATCTTGCTGATTGCTTGAGGATACCTCTTCATTACTCCATCCTGATGTGCCAGTAATGGAAAGGAAAGAGTTGGAGAAATACCAGGCATCCCATTTCTTCTTTCTTCTCTCAGTAGAGGAGGTTATAGGCCAAGGATTAGGTGGGAAGAGGCTGGTCAGTACTCATTTGGATTAATTAGTAAAGGTATTGAATGAATTTGCTGTCCCTTAGTGAGGTTTTTGTAGCCTTTCAAATATATTAACTCAACTTATCCTCAGTTTTACTGCCCTGGAGAAAAGAGGCAGAGGTATGCATGCATGCATGCAAATATGTATATGTATGTATCTGTCTACCTACCTACCTAAACCATTATATTCTTAGGAAATAGGGAGAGTTTTGTTTCCTCTTTGTCTTTATGCCTTTAATTTCTTTCTCTCATCTCACTGTACTTACTAACATTTTTAGAATTTTATATTTCTAGGAATTTATAAAATAATAGGGCATTAAAGGGGCATCCTTGTTTTACTCTTGTATTTTTGGGGAGAGCTTCAAGTGTTTCCTCACTGTATATAATACTTGATTTTGGTTTTAGACAGATGCTTTTTATCATATTACAAAAAGATCCCTCTCTGTTTTTTTTTAAAGCACAGGTGAGTATTGTACTTTATGAAAGTATTTTTCTGCATTTTTTTGAGGTAATTATTTAGTTTTGATATTAAATATGTTGCTTTCCTAATGTTGAACCACACTTGGATCTCTGGTAGTGTAACGATTGGAGTGAGGCCACCTGCTGGAGAGTTAGTGTAGGAAAGCTCCACCATGAGGAGAAGGCAGCTGAGGGCAAGCCATGCAGTTTTCCTTGGTGTCAGGAAGTGACGTTTGCTCGTGGGTACTGTCTATAAAAGAGGCGAAGCTTGCTCTCACTCTCTTTTTTCTGGAGGACTTCAGGGGGGAGAGGAACTGGAGACATTGGCTCCCTGAGATAGGCCTTTCTCTCTCTCTCTCTTCACCAAATTCTTATTCTCCTTAATAAATGCTTAAAAGTCTAACTCTTGCTCAGGCTTATAATTTATTGGCGACCATTCATTAGATTTTAGATAGTGTAGTTAGAATTTTAGCCCCTTACAAAAGCTTCAGAGGAAGGATAGGTAGCATGCCATGCATTAAAAGACTTTAGGGGAAGTCGGCCCAAAAGAGGTTACTATAATGAAATTCTGAAGACACAAAGGGAAACAATTCCTATGGTGTTGTTTTTTTTTTGCTTTGTTTTTGCGGGGCAATGAGGGTTAAATGATTTGCCCAGGGTCACACAATTAGTAAATGTCAAGTGTCTGAAGCCAGATTTGAACTCGGGTCCTCCTGAATCCAGGACCAGTGCTTTATCCACTGTACCACCTAGTTGCCCCCAACAATTCCTATGAATAGAAAAATGAGAACTGTCTGAAGAAATTGAGATAGATGTACAGGGAACTTGCTAACAAACTTAGATTTAAAAAGGAAATACACAGAAGATTGAAACAAGGCTAGTTACTAAGAGGGGTGAATAGGAGTATCTCAGTTTTGTCGAAAGGGTTGAGGAATAATGATAATTACTGGCATTTACATAGAGCTTTCCGGTTAGAGAGCACTTCACACATATCTCTTTTCAACCATACAATAACCAGATGAGGGAAGTGCTATTATTATTGCCATTTTGCAGATTAGGTAACAAGCCGAGAGAGGTTAGGAGATCTGCTTAGGAATCACATAAGGAGTAAGTGTCTTGAGTGAAGCAGGATCCAATTTCAGGTCTTCCTGACTCCAGGTTCAGTGCTCTATCAACATGCCACCTTGCTTTGTACTAAAGTAAGAACTAACTGAAACTGGTGAGGGAAGCTAACAAAAACAGGTGTTTGGGGTTTTTTGGGGGGGAAGGGGAGTAGGTAGAGCAGGGAGAAAAAAGTAGGCTCCTAGAAAGGATACGATTGTTGGTTTAGGGTGCATGAGGGACAACGCCATCACACCAGAGAGAGGCAGAGCTATCCAATTATTTTGTGTTTGTTTTCTCTGCCAAAGGAGAGTAACCTTTGAACTGACACGACAGAGCAGAAATGGCTACAGGGAGCTAATTCCCCAGATGTGTAAAGGAGATAGTAAGAGAGCCTAGAGGCCTTGATGAATTCAAGTTACCTGGCCCAGATGCACTACCTCCTTTGGTAATAATAACTTGCAGACTGAAAGAACAGGCAGATGTGACTGCTAGGCCACTGTCAATAATATTTTGAAGAATATGGAAGACAAGAGAAGTGCCACAAGACTGCAGAAGGGTAATTTTTTCAAAATACATTTTTATTAATATCTTTTGTTTTTACATCACTTTCATTTCCTTAATATATCTCTCCCCTATTCCCTCTAAATTGTAACAAATATTAAAGGAAAAGAAATAGCTTAACAAAACTGCCCAATACATTGGAAAAAAATTGATATCTATAGTGTTCTACACCCATAGTTGTCACTTAAGCAAAGAAAGGTGGGAGGTGTCTTTTCACATCAATTCTTTAGGACATGATACTTTGATAACATTCAATTTTAGTTGTTTTGTTGTTCTTTCCATTTACATAATTTTAGTTGTGTATGTTGTTTTTCTGGTACTACTTGCTTTACTTTGTGTCAGTTTATGCCAATCTTTCCATGCTCCTCTGTATCATATTTATTATTTAAAAGTTTTTTTATAGTACAGTGATGTTCCATTTCATTCATCCATCATTGCTTGGTTAGCCATTTTCCTGTACATAGGCACATACTGTGTATAGATCTTTGCTACTACACAAAGGTTTGCTGCAAAGAGAACCTTTGTTTTTATTATTGACCTCCTGGGGGTATATACCCACCTGTCAGGTATCTGGGTCAAAGGTTTTGGGCATGGGGCAGCTAGGTGGCACAGTGAATAGAGCACCAGCCCTGGAGTCAGGAGTACCTGAGTTCAAATATGGCCTCACACACTTAACACTTACTAGCTGTGTGACCTTGGGCAAGTCACTTAACCCCAATTGCCTCACTTAAAAAAAAAAAGGTTTGGGGCATTTTAATCAACTTGGAGAAAGGCAAATATCCCATTTTCCAAAAATGGGAAGGGAACAATCTACAAATCTTAGATCAGTTGAGCTTGAATTAAATTCTTGTAGTATTCTATAACTAACAATTAAAGAGATGGTTAGTGAACATCTAGAAAAAGAAGTGAGAACCAATCTAGTTTCACTCAGAACAGGCCATGTTAGACTTACCTTATGTCTTTTTTTGATAGGATCATTACACTAGGAGATTAGGGATAGAGTGGATCCTGATTTAGCAAAATGAGTTTTTTATATCATTCCCAAATCCAGCATCCACTGAATCTAAGAGGGGCCAGTGCTTTGGGAAATGTCAGAAGCTTTGGTGAGGTTTATGGACTCTTACTATCCCAATCCTAGATGAAATGGTACAGTTTTATTAGCTCTTCTATAGTCTGGCCATAGATGGATTTATCAGTCTCATGTTTCATGAGGCACACTCACATCTTTCATGGAAGGGAGTGTCATCACTCTCTACCCTCCAAGTGGTGCACAGAACTCCATGTATCATCCTGCCATTTGTGTAGCCAGCTGCTGTTGCTGTCTTGGTCTCCTGCTCAAATTTCAACAGTTGGTCTGTTCATGTTTGTATGGTGGTATGACACGGGAGCCCATTGGTTGAAGCCTCACCCCTATTTGAGTTGTTGTCTTTCCAGAAAGTGGAATCTAATTGTTTGCCAAGGAGGCTGGTCCTAGGGAATGGGGGCAGGAGGGGAGGGTTGGTTGGGTGGCATATAGTCATTCCATCAAATCTGTCTCATATTTTTTATCCCCTTTTTAGGTGAACCGCCCATAAAAGGAACTTATCTTTATTAGACTAGATATAGGCACCTCCCTATCTTAGCCACCTAAAAAGGGCCAAAGGAGAGTGTCTGTCCAGGACCTCCAGCTGATTTACTTAGCTTTGCAAAAGTAATTCTTCTGGTAGACCCCTAAGTCAATGGAACTCTGCTAAGAGGAGTCCCATTGTACCACACCCTACCCAACAATTGAATGAATCTTTCCATGGAAAAACATTTATTAAAGCAATTAATATATGTCAAGTACTATTCTAAGCTTTGGCAGACACAAATAAAAAAACAAAGACAGAACAAACTTCAGGGAACTTTGATTGTGGTAGGAGAAAACAACACATATAGGGGAGTGGTGGTTAGAGAATATTAGAATGATCCAGACAGTTAAAGAAATGGTCAGTAGATCCATAGGCTATAGTAGATTAACCTCTGTGGGCCACGGGGCCGGGATGGAGTTGGAAGACCACTAGAGACAAAGCCTTTTATTCTCAGATATTTTCTAGGTGTGCGACCTGGGGCAAGTCCTTAACCACCTTCTCTTCTCCAGCCATAGCTGTCCCATCATCAGCATCTGTGTTCTCAATCGTCTCTATGTAGATGACTCTCAGATCTACTTGTCCAGCTCAAAACTCTCTGCAGACCTCCATTCTTGGATCTCCAGTTACCTCTTAGACATGTTGAACTGGATGTCCTGTAGACACCTTAAAGTCAACGTGTCCAAAATTGAATTAATGATCCTTTACCCCCAAACCTTCCCTTGTTCCAAGATCCGCCCCCCCATCCAGCCTGTTGCCAAGGGCCTATAATTTCTACTTTTGCTACATCTTTTGTATCCCTTTCTCTCCACTGACACTACCACCATCTGGCTGTAGGACTTCCTCACCTTAGGCCTAAACTATTGCAATAGTTTATTAGTTTTCTCTGCTGCAAATATCCACTTCCATCTGTCAAATTGATCTTCCCGAAGCACAGGTCTGACCATGTCACCTTTGATTCTATCAGTTCCAGTTTCTTTTCATCTCCAGGATTTTACCTTATTCCTGCTTGGCACCTCTGCTCCTCAGGTACTTTGCAATCTAGTGACACTGACCTCTGTGCTGTTCCTGGCATAAGATATTCCATCTCTGGATTTTGAGCATTTTCACTGACCATTTCCTGTGCCCGGAATTCTCTGCTTCCTTTAAATTTCAGCTAAAATCTTGCCTTCTACAAGAAGCTTTTCTGTGTCCTCACATTTTAGCATCTTTCCTCTGAGATTATCTCCAGTTTACTCTGTATCTATCTTGTTTGTTATAATTGTTTGCTTGTTGTCTTTCCCATTAGACTGTGAGCTCATTGAGAACAGATACTGTTTCTTGCCTTTTGTTTGTTTGTTTGTTTTTGTATCCTCAGGGACTTAGCACAGTCCCTGGCACATAATGGTTATTTAATAAATGCTAGATGATTCGCTGACTTAATTTCTGTCTGCCTCAGTTTCCTCATTTGTAAAATTGGAATAATAATAATAGCCTCTGTCTCCCAAGATTGTTGTGAGGATCAAATGAAATAATATTGGTACATAGTAGGTGCTATGTAAGTCCATCCTCCTTCCTTTCCTTCCTTCCTGGCATCCCATGGATTATACCACCTAGTCAATGAGGGCTCTCTTGCTGTCCCATTGAGAAGTAGGGTAGGCCCAGGGGTTCTTTTCCCTCTCACATGATCACCCTGTACTCCTGGTACATCACCCATTCCTCACTTGAGCCATGAGGTCCATGAGGGTGGTCACAAGGTCTTTCTGAAGCAATCCTGCTAGCTACACTGGATGTTCTGTGCTAGCCTTGACTCAGACCAATCCAGTTGTTTTGGCTTGGAATTGGAATGAAAAGAGACACTTCAGAGACCTTATAATATTTGCCTAAATAAATTGCTATTAGAATAATTGCATGGAAGAGGGTATCCGACAAAGGTACATCGCTGCCCTCTTTGTCCTCCATATATGCCGTAGTTTGGCTCTGCTGGTGGGAATGGTTTGTTGGCTCCCCTGGCAGTGGGAAGTCCTTTAAGCTTGAGGAGCCCTAGGCTTTTATGCCTTAAGTGGCTGGAAAGGTATCTCAAAATTTTAAGCCTATGCCTCCAGGACCAATTACATGTTAAAGATGGTTTCATTTTTATTCCTTTTTAGGGGAAAACCCCCAAGCCTGTGTTTTAGTTTTTAGCAGGTAGTGCCCCCACACATGCTAAGGAGGAAAAGCCCTTATTCTGTAACAGGAGGGAAGGAGGAGAGGAGGAGTTGGAAACTGTCTCTTAAGTGTGGTTGACAACAATTGGGGAAAGGAGGTGGTTCTCACCTGTGTGTGAGGGATGCAGTTTGGTTTGAAAGGAGTGGTAAAGGGGCTGGAATAGCTGTTGAATAGAATGTTGTGTGTGTGTGTGTGTGTATGTGTGTGTGTGTGCGTGTATGTGTGTGTGTGTGTGCAGTTTTAGTTTGGATGGCATTGCAGTGGCCTGGATTAGATCCATTAAGTGAAACCTAGTGACCTTTTCTCTTTTCTGAAAGGTACCCCAGGAAGTCCTACTACCACTTGGCTTAGGCCCAGTGTAGATTCATGGGGATTCCATAAGAAAGCAGAGATTCAGAGATTCAGATTCTGCTTGTTTTAAAACTTCGTGGGGCATGGGGGAGGGAACATGTTGTGCATAACCCCTGAATAAATATGAATTTCAAAGCACAATGTGTTAAGTGGTTGTGCCCTCTTGTGGCTATAAATGAGAACAAGGAATTGGTTTTTCTGTTTTTTGAGATGGAAAATATTCACAGCGGCTAATATATCCTTAAGGAAAATGGTTTTGCCTCTGTTTGAATGAACCCATGTAATTTTATTTTTAAAAATTCTAGCTAAACCACTTAGGAGTTGGTTAAAAATCAGTGTAAAAATACCATTTTTTCTGGGGATAGTACAATTTTATATCAGAAACCACTGGCAAGAAATCATGCAGGCTTTAGGATGTTCCTATCAGAGTTTATCTCCTGTGCTCTTTAACTCCCCATTGTGACCCTTTTCCAATGCTACCATTAGACTGGAAGGTCCTTCAGGTAAGGAACTGCCTTCTTTTTTGCTTGTATTGGTATCCCCAGGGCTTAGTACTGTACCTGGCACATAGGAAATGTTTCGCTGCTTATTGACTTTCTCCCAAAGAGAGTATTGAACTCAGTGATTTTGAAGGTCCTTTCGAGTTTGGACAATCTGGTTATGTCTTTGGTCTTACCTAATGGAAGCCTGATACCTCTCCTTCAACCCCTTTTTAAACACACACACACATACCCCCTCCCCCACTTTATTTTGTCAATCAACAAGCCTTCATTAAGCATTTACCATGTGCCAGGTGCACCATCTACCTAATGTCATTAGTGTTGAAACAAAAAGTAAGCTTTAATTCTGAAAGTGTATTCGTTATTTCTGTTTTGTAACTTTGGAGTTGTTGGTTTTAGTAGTAGTAATATTTATATTAAAAAAAAGTTCATAGGGATCAATAGGAAAAGAGATGATATAAAAGAATAAGATTATTCTTATTTTGAACTTAAAAATACTAAATAAAATGAGTGTTTCCATATACATAATAAACAGAACAGAAAAAGGATTGTGCATGAAACTGAATTTCTTACATACAGCTTGTTTTTCTTTGAAAGTATATAAGTGCAACATAGAACTTTCAGAGGTGACCTACTTGTCTGTGCTTTTTTTCTGGATTTCTCTGCTCTTTGCCTTAAAAAAAAGCTGACTTAGTGTCCCTCTTTCTTTATTTCCTTCTGTTCTCCTACCCTATCCCTAACCTCTCTCTTCTGGTCCCCCCCGCCCCCCCCCCCCAAAGACAAAGCTCTTGAAACAAATAGCATTGTTAAGGATGATACATTCCTACATTGACTGTGACTGTGTCTGTGATATTCTTTCTTGTGAGTCTTTTACCTCACTGACAGTGTGGGGTGGGTGGGTAGTGTTCATCAGCATTTGAACTCCGTAATTGTAGCTGATCACTGCATTGATATGAATTCTCAAGTCTTTCAGAGTTGTTTTTCTTTATATTGTTGTTCTATAGTTTCTTCTCCTGGTTCTGCTCCAGCTTATAAGGCCTTTCCAGATTTCTCTGAAATAGTCTATTAAATATATTTTTTTATGGCCCATTACATTCATATGCTATAATTTGTTTAGCCATTCTCTAAGAAGAATATAGGCCTAGACAGCTAGGTTAAAGGGTATATATAGTTTAGTAGTAGCTTTTTGGGCATAGTTACTATTGTCTTCCAGAATGGCTGTGGAAATTCATAGTTCCACCAACAATACATTATTTTACTTGTTTTTCCACAGTCCCAACAATTGTCATTTTCTTTTTATTGTCATCTTTGCCAATATAATGGGTTTGAAGTAGAACTTTATTTACTTCAATTCGTATTTTCCTCATTTTTAGTGATTTGAAGAATTTTTTGTTTGTTTGTTTGTTTTTTTTGCAGGGCAATGGGGGTTAAGTGATTTGCCCAGGGTCACACAGCTAGTAAGTGTCAAGGGTCTTGAAGGGATTTGAACTCAGGTACTCCTGAATCCAGGGCCCGTGCTTTATCCACTGCGCCACCTAGCCGCCCCCAAAGAATTTTTAAAAGAAATACAGTTTTCAATAGCTTGGATTTCTTCCTTTGAAAACTGCTTGTTCGTATCCTTTGACCATTTATCTTTTGGGGAATGGCTCTTGTTCTCATAGCTAAATTTGGATCAATTCCATATGTGTGAGTGTGTGTGTGTGTGTGTGTGTGTGTGTGAGAGAGAGAGAGAGAGAGAGAGAGAGAGAGACTGAGAGAGAGAAGATGTGAGACCTTTTATCACAGAAACTTACTGCTTTGCTCAGATCTTCAAAATGAACATAGTAGAACTGTTTGTGGGTTTTTTTGTTGCTTGCTTGCTTACTTATTTATTTATTTATTTATTTTAGGGAGGCAATTGGGGTTAAGTGACTTACCCAGGGTCACACAGCCAGCAAGTGTTAAGTGTCTGAGGTCAGACCTGAACTCAGGTACTCCTGACTCGAGGGCTGGCGCTCCATCCACTGCGCCACCTAGCTGCCCCTGTTTTGTTTTGTTTTTGAACAGATAAGTATCTTCTTAGTTTAGACCTAAAGACTATGCATGAATCAAGCAGAGTACTAATGTGATATATTGTCCTTTTCTGTACCTTTTAAAAAAAAACTGCCTTTTGTTAAGGATAATACTCGACTCTCTTGGTAATAGAATTAGATTATGGGAGTTATCACATGATGTACCTGGCAGTAGTTTTTTTGCATTACTAGTTGCCAAGGCCTCATCTGGTCTGGAAAACAGGTGATTGATTGATTGATTGATGCCTTTGCTTTCTGGATGTGAGATTTGTATTTGATACCTGTGAGTCTTCATGTGTGTGTCTAGAAGAGTTGTTCAGTCATTTCATGTCTGACTCTCCCGTGACCTCCATTTGGGGTTTTCTTGGCAAAGATACAGAGTGGTTTGCCATTTCCTTCTCCAGTTCATTTTACAGGTGAGGAAACTGAGGTAAACAGGGAGATGTGACTTGCCCAGGGTCCCACAGCTAGTAAGTGTCTGAGGATGGATCTGAACTCATGAAAATGAATCTTCCTGATTCTAAGTTCAGCACTCTTTCTACTGTGCCACTTTGATGCCCCCTTCTAGAAGAGAGAAAAGATAAACCTTTCCCTCTTTATCTTGTCACTTCTTTGCACCATGTGTAGGCCATTATAACCCATCACTGATTTTGAAGTCTGTTAGCTCTGTAGCAAGAGCTAATGCTCTTCTCCATCCCTGAAGTTTTGTAGTCAAAGAATTGTAGATTTTGAGCTAGAAGAGACCTTAGAGAGAAGCCATCTGGCACAACTCTCTTATTTTACACACTGGTAAACTAAGATCTAGACATGAGACATGACTTGCCCAAGTTCACACAGCCAGTAGTAAAATGATCAGTGTAGAATCTGAACCTAGATCTTGTGACTGCAACCTGGTGCCCTTTTTACTATCCCACAACTCTTCTCATGAGAATTCAGCAAGCAAGTGAGCAGAAATCACTTTTGCCTTTAAGCAGAGTCTTCCATATATGCAGAGGAAGAAGGGTTTCCTCTCCATTCTTTACAAATGTATGATATCAGAGGATACCATAGAGAGATCAAGGAAACCCGGCCTGAAGTCTGAGCTCTGTGGCTTCCAAATGGTCTGATCATGGATGTGTGTCAACCTTCTGAGCCTCTGTTTTCTGCTCTATAAAATGAGGTTAAGTATGGTGTCACACTCAAAAAGGTTTGTAAAAATCCAGTGATCATGTATGCAATATGCTTTGTAAGCCTTACATTTATTTAAATATTAGCTTCTATAATTGCTTAAATCCTAATACCGTTGTTCTACTTATGATCAGCTCCAGGCGTATAGATTATATATTGATAGCATATGAATTTTTTTTTTTAAGCTTAAGTTTATTTTTCAATTAAGAAGTATTTATTTTTTCTTCTTTTCCCCACCCAAATTAAAATGTAAGGGCTAAAATTCTAGCTATACTGTCTAAAATATCTAATGAGTGGTCGCCAATAAATTATGAGCTTTAGCAAGAGTTAGACTTTTTTTTTTTTTTTTTTTTGCGGGGCAATGGGGGTTAAGTGACTTGCCCAGGGTCACACAGCTAGTAAGTGTTAAGTGTCTGAGGCTGGATTTGAACTCAGGTCCTCTTGAATCCAGGGCCAGCGCTTTAACCACTGCACCATCTAGCTGCCCCCTAAGAGTTAGACTTTTAAGCATTTATTAAGGAGAATAAGAATTTGGTAAAGAGAGAGAGAAAGGCCTAGATTCATCTATCTATTAAAGGGAGAGCCTATTTCTAGCTCCCTTCTCCAGCCTCCCCCTTCTTCCTCCCACCAGCCAACGTCACTTCCTGATGCCAAAGAAAAACCACATGGTCATGCCCTGAGGCCCTCTCCTCATGTTGGAGCTTTCCTCCAGTAAGTCTCCAGCAGGTGGCATCATTCCAATCGTCACAAAAAGAAAAAAGAAAAACAAAATGCTTCTAACAAGTGTGCATAGTCAAAACAGATTTCCACATTGTCCATTTTCACAAGTACAGAGTCATAGAGGGGCATTATCATGTAGTGGTTGGAAGGCTAGCCTTAGAGTCAGGAAGTCCAAGGCTCAAGACCTGCCCTTGAGGAAACTTCAGAATCGTTTAGGCCTGAGAAAGAGCCATGATGTTTATCCTTGTTGATGTTGTGAAGAAGAGGTCCTGTGTGGTGATAGAGGCAGAAACCAGATCAAGCATAAGGATATGGGGGCAACTGGCAAACTATTATTTGCATAGTTTTGAAGTAAAGGGAAAAAAATAGGATAACGTTGCTATCCTAGGCAGAAGCCAACTGTGGAAGGAAGGATCCCAGAGATTCTCAAGAAGCTTGGGCAAGTCCTACTTTACTATACAAAAAACTAAAGGTAAATTGTAGGTTTTAAGACATGCTGGGGAAACAAGAAAACAGTTTGGTAGAAAATAGGCTTAGATCAAAATCTTAGACCATCTATACTACAGTAAGCTAAAAACAGACTTGACTGGAATATTCAAGATCACAGCATAAAAAATGGCTGAGATCATAAACCTCTCACAGCTATGGGTAGAGGATAAAACATTAATCAAAAAGGCTTTGAGATCACTGCAGAAGATCAAATAAATAATTTTGATTACATGAAATTGAGGTGTTTTTGTGAAACAAAATTGAAGTCAGTCAGCAAGCACATTCATTAAGTGGTTACTCAATGAATACATAGGCACTGTGCTGAGCACTGGAGGTACAGAGAAAGGTAAACACAATCCTTAACCTCAAGAAGCTTACACTCCAGTGGAAGTTACCATGTACATGCAGGACATATATAGTGTGAATGGGAGATAGTATTGGAGGGAAGGCTGTAGCAGTGGGGGCTTGAGGGTAAGGCGGGGGTGTGAAAGACTTTTTGTAGAAGGTGGGATTCGAGCAGAGTATTCAAGGAAACCAGGAGGCAGAGGTGAGTGAGTAGGGAGAGTCAGTAAGAAGACATAGGGTTGGGAGATGTGTAAGTAAGATCGAGAAGTCCAGTGTTGGCTTTCCACTTCACCCTCTGTCCTCTAAGATCAAATCTTGTTCTCTGCCCACTCTGTGTCCTCTGGTCCCTTGATCTCTTAGTTCTCTCCCAAGGTATTACCCCATCACTTGTTCTTTCTTACTTTATCATATTCATATTGCCAATGTGCTCTGCCACACCTCAGGGAGATCCTACTCTCTCTAGCGGCTTTTCCAGATGTTTTCATCCCTCCTCAAACCTTCCATAACTCCCTCTCTCCTCAGCCTCTTAGCTGAGAACCTTGTCTCATGTTTTACTGAAAAATTTGAGGCTACTAATTGAGACCTCTTCCTCATTTCATACCACTCATGCCTTCCTTACAATCTCCTTCATCCTTGTGTCATATGAAGAGGTGGATCTTCTCGTCAACACAAACCCTTCCTATCTGCACAAATAATCCCATTTCATCCTGTTTCCTCTAGGAGATTTTCACCTTTGTCATCCCCACTCTCTCACCTAGCTTCTGTCTTTGCCTTTCTACTGGTTACTTCCCTATTGCCACAAACATGTCCTCATTCTCAAAAGCCCCTCACTCGATCCAGTCATTCCTGCTAACTGTCATCTCATATCTCTCCTTCCTTTTGTGGCTAAACCACTCAAGAAGGCCACCAGTTGTAGATCATGCCTGCACTTTGTCTCCTTTCACTCACTTCTTTTTTTTTTTTTTTTAAGTGAGGCAATTGGGGTTAAGTGACTTGCCCAGGGTCACACAGCTAGTAAGTGTTAAGTGTCTGAGGCCGGATTTGAACTCAGGTACTCCTGAATCCAGGGCCGGTGCTTTATCCACTACGCCACCTAGCCGCCCCATCACTCACTTCTTCTTAACTCTTTTCAGAATGGCTTCTGACCTCATCTTTCCACCAATAGTGGTCCCTCCACAGTTACCAATGATCTCTTAATTGCCAAATCCAACCGCCTTTTCTTAATCCTCATCCTTCTTGATCTCTCTGCAGCCTTTGAATGCCTTTGATCACCTTCTCCTCTTGTATAGTTCCTTCTCTGTAGGCTCTTGGATGCTGCTGTCTCCTGGTTCTCTCTTATTCAACCAGTGTTTAGACTCTCCCTAGATTTTTATTCAGGTCTAGCTTGCTAACCATGAATGTCCCACAGGGTTCTGTCCTGGGCTGTCTTTTCTTCCGACTCTGTACCATTTCACTGTGATCTTACCAGCACACAGTGATTCAACTATCATTTCTCTGCCGATGAGTCTGATTCTCAAATGTACTTATTCAACCTAACCTTTCTGCTGACCTTCAGTCTCCCGTGTCCATTTGTTTTTTTAGGCATCTTGACTTGGATGTCCTATAGACATCTTAAACTCAAAAAGTCCCAAACTGAACATATTAGCTGTCCTCCCCAAACCTCTTCTCTGGAAACATTTCCATTCCATTGCTGTCATGGGCACCATTATCCTTCTAGTCACTCAGGCTTGCCTCCTATGTGTCATCCTTGACTCTTCTTTTTTCTTTTTATTTATTTTTTTATTTTTTGGGGAGGCAGTTAGGGTTAAATGACTTGCCCAGGGTCACACAGCTAGTAAGTGTCAAGTGTCTGAGGCCGGATTCAAACTCAGGTCCTCCTGAATCCAGAGCTGGTGTTTTATCCACTGCGCCACCTAGCTGCCCCTTAATTGACTCTTAAATCTTGACTCATCCCCTATATTCGATCTGTTTCCAACACTTGTCAGTTTTACCTTTGTAACATCTTTCAAAAACACCCCCTTCTCTCCTCTGACACTGCTATCATCCTGTTGCAGGTCATCTTCTCACTCCTGGACAATTGCAATAGTCTTCTATTGCCATAAGTTTTTCCCACTCCAGATCATTCTCCACTCAACTGCCAAATTGATTTTTCTAAAGTACAGGTATGATCATGCCAGCACTCTACTCAAGATGTTTCACTGAGTTACAAAACAAAGGATGTTTAATAGTGCCTCTTAAAACCCAGTGGCATTTTTTCTGCTTTCATCTGCCTTCACTCTTCTGTGGAATTTGACCTTTTTGACCACTCTCTCCTCCTGAGTATTCTATCTTTATCTGGATTTTCATGATATTGGCTAGTTGTCCTCCTGCCCATTAGAGTTATTGGGAAGGTAGAAACAAAAAAATTTGGCAGTGGATTGGATTTGTGGGGTCACTGTGAGTGAGGAGTCAAGGATACACATAAAGAAGCTGACAAAGCCAGAGGTTAAGTGACTTATCCAGGATCACACAGCTAGTGAGTGTCTGAGCCCCGAGTTGAACTTGGCTCTTCCTTACTCCAGACTACTCTGGCCACCCAGCCTGACTCTAAACTTTAAGTAATGAACCATTCCTTCATCCTGTGCAGTTTTCCTCTGATATTATCAAAATGCCATTTGGACTTGAGAAGTAAAATTAATATATGCCAAGGTAAGATAAAAATGAACACTCTGAGCTTGAGTTTGGAGGTCAAATTGAACCAATTGGTCTGAAGGTGAAAATTGCAGATACCTTGGTCTTCTGACGGTGCACATCAGATATCAATTAACAAGGACAAAGCTGGGGGACAAATCCGCTAAGAAACTTTCAGCTCTCTTGAGATCAAAGCTTAGTGGGAAGAAAGCATGCAAAGCAATTAACACCTTTCTAGCACCAGTATTAATGTACATTTTAAAGAACTGTAAAATGGACAATAACAGATTTGGAATATATCCCAACAAAAACATGACCTCAAGGCAGTGATAGGAAGTGAAATACTTCCTTGCCAGAAAGGTGCTCTTTCAGAGTGGAGATGAATTGTGGAATTCACTGATTTCCCAGTCTTCTAAGTCTTCAGATGGAGGGGAGATGACCTCTTATATAGATGTGATATCCCAAAACATTTACAAAGAGAACTTGTGTTATCCACTTGTGAAATACTGAATGTGAAAGAATAACTTGGCCCCAGACCTTTTATATCTGAATTTTATTAAAAAAATGAGATGATAATAAAGGATAGCTCACTTTGAACTGTACAGAGCCCATTGCTCACAGCCCTTAAGAAATATTTTACCATGCTATGTGAGAGCAGGGGTCTCTCATTTTTTAACCTGTGGTCCACTGAGTCTATCTGTGTCCTGCCTAATCCTTCATTCCCCTTGCTTCCTGAATGTTTGCACAACGTCCCTTCTCCTCATTGCTTTTCCCAGTATACCTTCTGCAGATGGCCATGGTGATCTTGTGGTGTCAGTACAACCAATAGCTGTTTGTAACCCCCTCAAAGCTGCAGGAGAGACTTAAGGGACAGGCAGGATCCAGCAAATGAAAAAGGACTACCACTGAGCAGCCTCAAGCAGCCATTTGGAGTACTTTGACCCTCCCACAGTTTTGTCTTTTCCTTCTGGGTCTAGAAAGGAGGGGAGACCAGTAGTATAAAGAATACTGCACTCACAGATCTCAAGTCCATCCTTGGCTCCACCTTTTACCAGTGGCCAAAGTCATTATAGCTCTCTGAGCCTCAGTTTTCTTTTCTGCAAAATAGAAATAATGTTTACAATACCTGATGCAAGTTATTAGGATTTGATAGTATGTGAAGTGTTCAGTGACTATAAATTGCTGAAATAAATGTGAATTTTTATTATGAGAAAGTAATATTAATATAATGCCTTCATAAAAATTAGTTACTCCTCCTCGTCTTAAAATATAACCCCATTATTTCCTGTGGAAGCTCATATTAGAGAATTTTGAAATTTAGCACTAACGAGAAATAATGTACCAAAGGAAATGAAAATCCCTTCTGAGAGCCTGTTTCCTATTACTGTTGCTGCTGTTAACTCAGTGAAATGCTTTTAAGTATGTGACAGGCACTTTTACTGCCACCATCAAGTTATTTTCTATAAACATTATTATTTAATTTAAAAATTATTTTTCTTTCTTTTTTGGGGGCAACATGGCTAATATAGAAATAAATTTTCTTCTTATTTAAAAAAAATATATTTTGTATGACTTCACGTGTATAATGGGTATCATGTTTCTTGCTTTCCCAATGAGTGGGGGAGGAGCCCAAAGGAGGGAGAGAATTAGGAACTCAAAAATTTAAAAAATAAATGTTAAAAATAAAATACTGGGGCAGCTAGGTGGAGCAGTGGATAGAGCACTGGCCCTGGATTCAGGAGTACCTGAGTTCAAATCCGGCCTCAGACACTTAATACTTACTAGCTGTGTGACCCTGGGCAAGTCGCTTAACCCCAATTGCCTCACTTAAAAAAAAAAATACTGTTTGTTATAAGGGATAACTCTGGGAAGAGGAGGGAGAGATACTAGAGGAAATTAGGATGATTTAAAACACAAAAGATAACTAGATACTTATTAAAATAAAAAAAAAAAGTACCAGTAATGAAGTAAAAACTTATAGGTGGTCTAAAAACTTCGATTTACACCCTCTGCCCACTCTTCCAGTACTCTGTCACAACAGAAGTAGCACAGGACTGAGGGCCATTTGGTATTTTTATTTGTTTCATGGATTGCTAAGGATAAAGACTGGAAGTACACAATATATAATAATTACTTCTTTCTTAAATAGAATATTGTTGAATACTCTCCTTTCCCCTCCCCTCCTCACTGTGAGTGAACAGCTCAATTGTGGTGTAGTCATGGAATAAATAGATATTCACAGCTGTCACTTTCTCCCTTCTTCCTCTTTATCCTAGAGATTTGTTTCAGTGTTTGGAATTCAAGACAGGGAGAGGGTTGTATATGTGTCTACACCCAAAGCTTTGCCTCTGAAGCAGAGTTTTGATATGTTGGTTTGAGTTCATGGAATGAAGAAGCTGCCAGTGCACCTGTGGTTGCCAGTGTCTGCCACTCTTCTGATTTTGTTCAGCTGGAATAATCCTTCAAACAGTTCAGGGTACCTTTTTTTTTTTTTTTGCAGGGCAATGGGGGTTAAGTGACTTGCCCAGGGTCACACAGCTAGTAAGTGTCAAGTGTCTGAGGCCAGATTTGAACTCAGGTACTCCTGAATCCAGGGTTGGTGCTTTATCCACTGTGCCACCTAGCTGCCCTCAGGGTACCTTTGAGGGCTTCATTAGAGAGGCCAAGCAAAGAAGGAATCTTGAGGCTTTACAAGAGCCCCTAATTAATGGTTGTGTTTAATCTCTGCAATTTTGAATTGTGTTGCTGCCTAGGGACCTTCAGCTCCTTCATTTAAACATGCTGAGAATTCAGTGGCAGCATCAGCACTTGTATCCTCTTGTGGAAATGACTTAGTCCTTTGCAGTTTTTGGATTCAGTTCTCCTCAAGAGTCTTCATTGTTCCCTAATAATTCCTAGTATGTTGATTGAAATCAAGTGGTCCCTGTGAGGAAGATGATAGTTTCAGCATGCTCTGATGTGATCAAATCACATTTATTGTTTTAGTTACTGCATTTTAGGAAGGAAATGGACAACATGTCTGTAGACTTGTGCCCCACACTGATCGGGGCTTTGAAGCAATTCCTACCACATGAGAATTAGTTGAAGGAGCTGGGGACATGTAGAATGACACAGAAAATTGTTGGAAGGTTGTGGTTGTGGTGGGATGTGATAGATATCTTTGATTACTTAAAGGCATATTTGCTGAGGAGGTATTATATTTATTCTGTTTGGGCCTGGGGGACAAAATTAGAATCACTGTATGGAAGATAAAAGGAAGATGATTTTAGTTTTGTTTAAAGGAACAATGGTGCTAAGTGTTTTTTTTTTTTTTAGTGAGGCAATTGGGGTTAAGTGACTTGCCCAGGGTCACACAGTTAGTAAGTGTTAAGTGTCTGAGGCCGGATTTGAACCCAGGTACTTCTGACTCCAGGGCCGGTGCTCTATCCACTGTGCCACCTAGCTGCCCCCAATGGTGCTAAGTGTTAAACTAGATTTTACTATTACACACATATACCCCATTTCAATGATGACATGGTCTAATCACAGCCACAAGGTTCCTGGTAAATATTTAACAACTGGATCTCTTCCTCCTCCAAAATGTATGCAGAGTATCTTTTAAAATCTGAATAATTAACATTATTCTCTATCATTTTCTAGATTCTAGACAATCTACAAAACAAGCCCTGATTTGTGGCATTTGTTGATGTCTGAGGTGTAAATGCTCACACTGAGGGTGTATGACTTCATTCTATCATGCCCTTGATTAATCAGCTATCATTCAATCTTTCCTTGTTTCTTAACCTCCCCAAAGTCTTCATCTTTCCAATGCTCTTCATCATTTCCAGGCTTTCCTCCTCTTGGTACCTTCTTGGGCCATTGTCCTTGCTCTGATTTGACTTTCTTCGCTTTTTCGTCTTGATCCTTCGGTTGACTAGTTCATTTCCACACTTCTCTTGAATACCCTTCCCTCCCCCAGTTTCTTGCTATCCATCTCTTGCCAATTTGCAACCCTGGATTACTCCCACATCTGTTCCACAGAGCCAGAGGAAATCATTTAAGGGGACTACCATCTTCCCAGTCACCCAGGTCTGTAACCTTGGTGTCATCTTCAGCTCATCAGTCTTATGCACTCCACATGTTTAATTTATCACCAGATCTTGCATGTTCTACCTCCATAACATCTCATATGTTGGTTTTTCACCACTTAGACAAACACCTAATTCAGATCCTCATCACCTCTGACCTGAACTGTTGAAATAATCTCCAGATGTGCCTTTTTTCCTTATGTCTCTCCTCATTTCAATCCATCTTTTAAGATCTAACAGTGACTTTCCTAAAGCTCACATCTGACTGTACTGTTTTCCTTCTCAATAAACTCCATTAAGATCTTCCCCTAGGATCAAATATAAACTCCTCTTTAGAGCCTCTTACAATATGGCTTCAGCCTACCTTTCCAGCTTATTACTCATTATCCCCCTTTTTGTAAACAATAGTCCAGTGAGACCGGCCTTTTTACTGTTCCTCATACATGGCACTCAATTTCTCCTCTCTGTACCTTTGCACAGGTTATTTGCTATATCTGGAATGCACTGTATCATCATGACCCCTTTTAGAATCTCTGGTTCAATCCATGACTCAATTTAAGGGTCACCTTCTACAGGAAGCTTTTCCTGGGCCTTCTCCCCACCTGTTGGGGCTGATTGTCTGTGTTGTACATATTGGCTCCTGTAGTATAATTGAAGCTCCTGAAGATCAGGAGCTCTTTCACTTTTGTCTCTGTATCTCCATTGTCAAGCACAGTGCCTGACACATAGGAGCAAGTTGTAAGTGCTTGACTGAATGATCAACTCAGGCTCCATTTTTCTGTACAGGCTTTTCTTTTTTTTCTTTTTCTTTTTTTTTGTTTTTGCGGGGCAATGGGGGTTAAGTGACTTGCCCAGGGTCACACAGCTAGTAAGTGTCAAGGGTCTGAGGCCGGATTTGAACTCAGGCACTCCTGAATCCAGGGCCGGTGCTTTATCCACTGCACCACCTAGCCGCCCCCTGTACAGGCTTTTCTAATTGACCTCTCTTTCTTCTTGCCAGCTAGTACTCTGTCTTCAGTTGACTAATCTGTTCCCCTTCTTGGGATAATGTTTTTCAATTTGTAAAATAAAATACATAGGATTACAGAGGAAACCAATGATATTGAAAGTTGTAAATTAAAAAAAAAGAAAACAAAAACACATTCATGAAACCCAAGCTAAGAACCTTGGCATTAAGTGAGAACAGTATGTATACCCAGAAAAACCCAACTATGAAATTACCCCTTTGTCCCCAGAAAAAACAAGTTCCTGGTAACAAGTATGGTCAAACAAAACAAATTCCCATACTGGCCATGTCCAAAAATATGTCTAATTTTGTATGTTTGTCCATTACTTCTCTGTCAGAAGGTAGATATCATTCTTTATCAATACACTGGAATTGTGTTTGATAACATGAGTTGATTAGAGCTCTTACATCTTCCAAAATTGGTGGAAAATTGGAAATGACAAATGTTTGAGGGGAGCAAAACCATGAAAAAAATTTATACTGTAACACCAACATTATAAAAACCAGAAGATTTCATATTTGATTCTGGAGGTAATAGAGAGTCCTGGAATTTATTAAGTAGTGTAATGATGTCAGATCTTCCTGCCCTTTAGAAAGTTAAGTGAAGGATGAACTGGAGAGGAGAGAAAATGAGGCAGGGAGACCAAATAGCAAGCTATTTTAGTTGTCTAGGTGTGAGTTAACAAGGGCTTGCTCCAGTGCAGAGGAGAGAAAGGGATATAGATAAGAGTTTGTTTTGGATATAATAACAAATTCAACAGGACTTGGCAACAGATTGGATGTAGGGGGATGGTGAGAGAGTAAGGAGTTAAGGATAAAACCTAGGTTGCAAGCCTAGGAGGATGGTATCCTTGACTATTGAATTTTGGAAGGGGAAGAGAAAGAGGAGGAGGTAATGAGTTCAATTTTGGACATAGAAATTTAATATGTTTTCAAACCATCCATTGTGAGATACGTAATAGGCAGTTGAAGATGTGAGTCTGTAGGTTAGAGCTAAATCTGAGAATCAACAGCATAGAGATGATAGATTATTTCCACAGTTTATCAGAGGTTACTGCTTGCTTAATATTAAAGAAAAGCCTATTTTGGTGCTTTAAATGGCCTTCCCTAACCTAATGGCAATAAAGAAAAGAAAAAGGGAAAGAGAATCAAGCTTTTTATCCCTGGCTTCTACAGTTTCACTCGGGGCTCTTGGAGTTCTCTCTGTGGGGATTTAGGACCTGGGGTTATCTGAAAGTCACCTCCTCACTTTCAGGTGAGAAACCAAACTGGGCAGGAGGAAAACTCTCCCATGATTGCCTGAAAACATAGGACCATCCACTTGGAATTTGGACAGAATCTCTAGATGTCCCTTTTGCATAAGACATACCAGTATTTCTTTAGGTGTCCCTGTATCATAAGTTGCTAATAAGCATTTGGTGAGGAGGTGGGCAGAGAGGAGGGACCCACAGTATTGAACACACTGAGCTGAAGAAGCAAGTATTATAAAACCTGAGGGGCAGTAATAGTGGAGAGACAAGGTCCCCAGTCCTGTTGAGGATGGAAACTAGTTTAGCTGGAAGGAATCAGTAGCACAGAAGCAACAATCAAAAGGAGGAATTAAAAAGAAAAACCAAAAGTAAGGCCAATCTGTAGTAAAGAGGGGAGATGATGGAGGAAAAATGTAGAAACATAACATAGTCCCATAAGAATAATTTCAGAAGCACTAAAACATAAAATGAATTGAGGCTGTTTTGGGAAATTGACAAGATTGAAAAATATATATTGAGAAAATGAGTAGGGTCACAGAAGGGCTAGAACTTCTGGTCAGGGTGAATAGGACAATAGTAAAAGGATGACGGAGAAGGCAGAGCTGTTTGGCACTTATCTTGCTTCTGTTTTCTCTGCCAGCCTTCACAAAGGCCTACTCCAGTGACTCATTGTGGTTTGGAGATGACTCTGAGTTTTCATATTTGGTGAATGGATGCCAAGGTCATGTATGGAGAGACTCATTACTATTAGGCATTTTATGATGAATTCTTTATCCTTAGCAATCTATGAAACAAAAATACCAAGTGGCCCTCAGTTCAGTTTTTAGACCCTTTTAAAATTTGGTTATTGGTACATATATTTTTTAAAAATAAATTTTTATTGATGTCTTTTGTTTTTACATCATCATAATTTCCCCCAGTATTTCCCTTTCCCCTTCCCAGGGCGCTATCTCATGTAACAAATAGTATTTTATTTTTTAATTTGTAACATTTATTTTTTAAAAATTTGAGTTCCCAATTCTCTCCTTCCCTCCTTTTCTTCCCCCACCCCATTGGGAAAGCAAGCAATATGATACCCATTATACATGTGAAGTCATGCAAAATATATTTCCATATTAGCCATGTTGGTTCCCTTCCCTTTCTTTCCTCCTCCCCCAAAATGTAAGAAAAATAAACTGAAAAACAGTATGCTTCAATTTGCATTCAGATTTCATCATTTCTTTATCAGGAGGTGGATAGCATTTTTCATCATGAATCCTTTGGAATTGTCTGGATCAGAATAACTAAATCTTTCACAGTTGATCATCCTTATAATGTTGCTGTTACTGTGTACAATGTTCTCTTGGCTCTGATCACTTCACACTGCATCTTTTCATATAAATCTTCCCAGGTTTTTCTGAAACCACACCACTCATCATTTCTTATAGTAGAATAGTATTCCATCACAATCATATAACACAATTTCTTTTGTTAAGGGGCAGCTAGGTGGCACAGTGGATAGAGCACTGGTCCTGAAGTTGGAAAGACCCGAGTTCAAATTTTAACTTAGATACCTACTAGCTGTGTGACCCTGGGCAAGTCACTCAATCCCAGTTGCCTTAAACAGTTAGGGCCATCTCCAGTCATCCTGATGTATATTTTGCACTTAACCCAGATGGCTCTGGACGAGAGAGTGAGGTTGGTGATTTTGCACAGCTCTCCCTCATTTAAATCCAATTCACTGCAAGTCATGACATCACCTCCCATGGCCAGGGTCTTCTTCAAGAACTAAGGACAAACAATAACATTCCCCACTTGATGGGTATTCCCTTCAACTTCCAGTTCTTTGTCTCCACTAAAAGAACTGCTATAAAGATTTTTGTATATATAAGTCATTTTTTGATCTCTTTCAGATACAGACCTAATAGTGGTATTGCTGAGTCTAAGGCTATACACAGTTTTATAGCCCTTTGGGAATTGTTCCAAATTGTTCTTCAGAATGATTAGACTAGTTCACTACTTCAGCAACAGTGCACCAGTGCCCTTATTTTTCAACATGCATGCTAGCATTTGTCATTTCCCCTTTCTGTCACGTTAGCCAGTCTGATAGATGTGAGATATTTTAATTTGCATTTCTCTAATCAGTGATTTAGAGCATTTTGTTCATATGACTATTGATAACTTTGATTTCTTCTCCTGAAAACTACCTGTTCCATCTCCTTTAACCATTTATCAATTGGGGGAATGGCTCTTGTTTTTATAAATTTGACTCAGTTCTCTATATATTTGAAAAATGAGAAACTTGCTGTAGCATTTCCTTCCCCACTCCCCACCTGTTTCCTGATTTCCTTCTAATTTTGATTGAATCGATTTTGTTTGTGCAAAACTTTAAAATTTAGATACTCAGAATTATCCAATATACTCCTGCAATCCTTTCTTTCTCATTTGGTCATAAACCCTTTCCTTATTCCTAGATCTGACAAGTAAATTATTCCATGCTACCCTAATTTGCATATAATATCACCCTCTATGTTTAAGCTATGTACTCATTTTGCCTGTATCATGGTATATGCTGTGAGATGTTGGTCAATACCTAGTTTTTGTCATACTGCTTTCCAGTTTTGCCAAGACAGTTTTTGTCAGAAACTGAGTTGTGCCCCCAAATCTTGGATTTTGGGGGGTTTGTCAGACACAAGAGTACTGTAATCATTTATTACTGTATATTGTGTACCTAATCTATTCCACTAATCCACCATTCTCTTTCTTAGCTAGTACTAGATTGTTGGGTGATTATTGTTTTGTAATATAGTTTGAAATCTGGTACTGCTAGGCCGCCCTTCTTCACACTCTCCCTCCCCGCCCCCATTCCCTTGTTATTCTTTGCCTTTTGTTCTTCCAGATGAATTTAATTATTATTTTTCCTAGCAGTGTAAAATAATTCTTTGGTAATTTGATTGGTATGGCACTGAATAAGTAAATTAATTTAGGTATAATTTTAATTTTTATTATATTGGCTAGTCCTACTCATGAGCAATTAATATTCTTTTAAGTATTTAGATCTGTCTTTATTTTTGTGAAAAGTATTTTTTGTTCATACAGTTCCTGGATGTGTTTTGACAGGTAGACTACTGAGTATTTTATGCTGTCTGCAGTTATTTTAAATGGAATTTCTCTTTTTATCTCTTGCTGCTGAACTTTGCGGGTAACATACAGAAATGCTGATGATTTATGCGTGTTTATTTTATATCCTGAAACTTTGCTAAAGTTTATTGTTTCAATTAGTTTTTTAGTTGGTCTAGTAGGGTTTTCTTTAAGTATACCATTATATCATCTGCAAAGAGTGTTAATTTTGTTCCTTTGTTGCCTATTCTTATTATTTTAATTTCTTTTTCTGGTCTTACTGCTGTAGCAAGCATTTCTATTACAATATTGAATAGTAATGATAATGGACACCCTTGCTTCATCCCTGATCTTATTGGGGAGGCTTCTGGTTTGTCCCTGTTATAGATATTTGATTTTGGTTTTTGAAAGATAGCTTATAATTTTAAGAAAAGCTCCATTTATTTCTATGCTTTCTGGGGTTTTTGTGCGTGAGAAAAATAGGACTTTTGTGAGAAAAATAGGGTGGTTTTTAAAAAATAATAAGAATGGATGTTGTATTTTGTCAAAAGCATCCTTATTTCTTTTAATTAGGTCTGTTTTTGCTTTTGCTCTGAGGTCATGATTGCTACCCTTGCCTTTTTTACTTCAGCTGAAGCATAATAGATTCTTCTTCAGCTCTTTATTTGAACTCAATTAGCTTATTTTAGCCCCTTCCTCTTCTACTTTCCTATTGGGTAAGGTAGATTTCTATACCCAACTGAGTATGTATATATATTCTTCCCTCTTTGAACCAGTTATCTTCCCATATTAAGTGTTATCTTGCCATATTAAGTCCCATATGATTTCTCTTTGATGTTTACCTATTTGTTTCTTTTGATTGTATGTCAGTTTTTCTGTTCTTTTCATCAAGAATCCTTGAAATTCTACAGATTATTCTTATTTTGCTGCATAAATTATTTTGTACCTTCTGGAATATCATATTCCTATCACTCTGCTCCATTGTTTTAGCTGCTAAATCTTGTATGACCCTGACTATGGCTCCATGGTGTTTGAATTTTTTTTTTTTTCTGGCTGCTTACACTATTTTTTCCCTTGACCTAGGAGCTTTGGAATTTGACTATAATATTCCTGGGAATTTTCATTTTTGCATCTCTTTAAAAGGAGATTATTGGTAGATTATTTCAGTTTCTATTTTGGCCTCTGGTTCTAAGATATCAAGGCAGGTTTCCTTTATAGTTTCTTGAAATGTGGTTTCTAGGGTGGTGCGCTCTCTCTCTCTCTCTCTCTCTCTCTCTCTCTCTCTCTCATATCATAGCTTTCATATGGTCCAATAATTCTTAAATTATCTCTCCTTGATCTGTTTTCCATCTTAGTTTTTTTCCCAATGAGATATAGTTAATTTTTTCTTCTGTTTTTCATTCTTCGACTTTGTTTTATTGTTTCTTGATGTCTTATGGAGTATCTAACTTTCACTTTCCCAGCTCTTAATTTTGAAGGAATTATTTTCTTCAGTGAGTTTTGTATCTCTTACCATTTGGCCAATTTTGTTTTTTAAGGTGTTATTTTCCTCAGTAATTTTCTGTGCCTGTTTTATCAAGCTGTTAATTCTCTTATAATTTTTTTTGCATTACTTTCATTTCTTTCCCCAATTTTTCCTTTACCACTCATTTGATCAAATATATATAGGTCTTCCAGAGATTTTTTTGGGGGGTGGGGTGGGGGGGACTTTTGTCTAAATGGCATTTTTTTTTTTGAGCCTTTGTTTATAGACGTTTTCATATTATCTTCTGAGTTTGTGTGTGTTTGATTTTCCCTGTCACCATAGTAACTTTTTTGGGGTCAGGTTCTTCTTTTTGTTTGCTCATTTTTCCAGCCTGTTTCTTGACTTTTAACTTTGTTAGAGTTGTTCTCTGCTCACCTTGGGGGGAGGGAGGTCACTGTCTCAATCTTCAGGCTTTTTCACCCTGCTCTTTTAACAAGCTAATTCTGTGGTGAGTTTTTGGTACTTCTAAATTGGTGTAATCTCAGGAGAGGTGTATAGTCAGTGTTCTCCTGGTCTGGCTCTGGACCTTCCCCACAAAGGGGCCTTGCTCCTTTGCAACCAGAAGTGCTGGCACTCCTCTCTACCCTGGAACTATCAACAGGACTCCTGCTCCCTTGTGCTCACAAGTGGCTCTTCTCTGCCTGAAACTGGGTAATAGGCAGTAGAATTGCCAAACAGTGCTGTCCTTGTGCACAGTGACAGCACAAGGGTCTCCTGTAATCTCTTTCTGAAGAATTGTCTTCTTACTGTTTCTGGGTGGTAAGAGCTCCTGAAACCAGTTTTTAAAAAATTTTTTAAACTAAAACACAAAATGAGAAAAGAACATTTCCATGTACACAGTAGAACATAAGAGAAGAAACAATATAAAAACAATAAATTTCCATTTCATGAAAATCTATGTAATAAATTGTACACATTGTTTTTAAAGCAACCCAGCTTTTCTGTGCTTCCTTCTAGGTTTTCTTTTGTTCTTTGCTGTGTACCTTTTATTTTATTTTGTTTTTCTTTCCCTGTTCTAGAGAAGGCTACAATTAAATGAAAATGTATATGTATGTACATGTACATGACTATAAACATATACATCATGTAAGATCATACTATGCATATTTCTGTTTGTCAGTTCTTTCTCTGGAATTGAATAGCATCTTCCTTGATAGGTCCAAGTCTTTCTATGTTTTTCTAAATCAACCAGCTCATGATTTCTTAAATCACAGCAGTATTCCATCACAATCATATCCTGTTTCAGAAATTGTCTATGAAAATTTCCCAATTTTCTGCCTTCCTTTTAATCATGGCTCTATTAGTTTTATTTATATAAGAACATTTTAATTTAAAATAATCAAAATTATCCATTTTATACTTAAATAATACTCTCATTGTATAATATAGTTTAAGGTCTGATACTGCTGAACCTCTTTACGTTTTCCCCCTTAGTTTCTTTAAAATTCTTGACCTTTTGTTCTTCCAAATGAATTTTGTTATTGTTTTTTGTAACTCAGCAAAATAATTTTTTTCTTTAGCAGTTTAACTGGGATGGCATTGAATAAATAGGTTCATTAGGTAAAATTGTCATTTTTAAAAGCCCATGCTTTACCTACCCATTTCTTTAATTATTTAAATCTGACTTTATTTGTATAAAGAGTGTTATATGTGGGGGCAGCTAGGTGGCGCAGTGGATAAAGCACCGGCCCTGGATTCAAGAGGACCTGAGTTCAAATCTGACCCGAGACACTTGACACTTAATAGCCATGTGACCTTGGGCAAGTCACTTAACCCCCATTGCCCTGTCCTTCTCCCCCCCCCCCCCCCCAAAAAAAGAAAGTGTTATATGTTCATGTAGTTTCTGTGTCTGTTTTGTCAGGTATACTCTCAGGTATTTTATACTGTCTGGTTCTTTTAAGTTGTCTGAAACAATACTGAGTAATATGGGTGACACATAATATAGTTTCCTTATTTTTCTCCTTTAATTAAATATATTCCAGCTTTAACTTTGGCTGAGGTCATGATTGCAACCCCTGTTTTGTTTTGTTTTTAACATAATACATTCTACTCCTGTCCCTCATTTCATCTCTGTGTGTATCTTATTTTTATTGTTTCCTGAAAAGCAACATATTATTCAATTCAGATTTTTAATCCATTCTTTTTCTTCTTTATTGATAAATTCATCCCATTCACATTCTAAGTTAAAATTACTTGTGTAAAGTTAAAATTACTTGTGTATTTCCCTCCATCCTATTTTTTCTCGCTATTCTTCTTGCCATATTTACCCTATTCCTCCTCACTCACTCTTCTGACCAGAAATTCTGAGGATCTTCCTCTCCCAGATCAACTCTTACCTAGCCTTTAGTTACTGAATGGGCTTTGCCTTAGACAAATTGAGACCTGAGAAAGACCTTAGCTTAAAAAAGGCCAAGATCTCCCACTGCATTTGGGACCATTGTCAGTCATGCTGACCTATGTCTTGCCACTGGACTCAGATGACTCTGGATTAGAGGGTGAGGCTGATGACTTTGCACAGCTCTGCCTCACTCAAGTCCAATTCACTTGTAAATCAAGACATCACCCTCCTGATGTTATTGTTACTCTTTGAGAAGGATGAACAAAAATCACTCTAATTTACTTCTACCTGCTTGTTGTTTGTCCTTCATTCAGTCTTGTCATCTGGGTCCAGTGGCAAGATATATATCATGATATCTGGAGATTGTCCTGGATGTTTAAGAAAATTGGGATTAAGTGGGGTTAAGTGACTCGTAACTTGTAAATAGCAGCTGCCTGAAGTGAGATTTGAACTCAGGTCCTCCCAATTTCAGGGCCAGTGCTCTATCCACTCTGTGGGGGTAGGGGGAGAACCTTAGACTTTCTGGCCAAAATAGAAACAATTGCATTTACACCTTTTCTGAGTCATCAAGAGACCAAAGAGTGGTCAAATGAGGCATGGTCTGGGATCTATTGCTAGGCAATCATTGAGAACCAGAGTTATTTGGTCCTTAGAAGACAGGGCTGTGCAAAGTTACCTGACCCTCCCTTCCTTAATCTACCTGCCATTCTAAGAGTCCCTCCCTTATCTTTCTCCCTACCTTCCATCTTTTTTTTTTTTTTTTTTTTTAGTGAGGCAATTGGGGTTAAGTGACTTGCCCAGAGTCACACAGCTAGTAAGTGTTAAGTGTCTGAGACCGGATTTGAACTCAGGTACTCCTGACTCCAGGGCCGGTGCTCTATCCACTGTGCCACCTAGCTGCCCCTCTACCTTCCATCTTAAACTACCTATCTCCTTTATCCTCCCCTCCTAATTCTTAATGTACACACCCTTCTAAAAGTCCCTCCCTTATTCTATCCCTCTTATTTCTTTCTAAATTTAGAAGACTTTTATATCCTTCTAGTTGTATATATTGTTCCCTCTTTAACCCATTTCCAGTGAGAGGTTCAGCACTATCAGGTGTTCTCCTACCACCCCGCCCCCCCCCATCATTTCTTCTTTCATACCTCATTTTTATGGGATAATCACTCCTTTTTATCTCTATGAAATTTTATTTTTTTTTTAGAATCACCCTATTATACACTGTTAAGTCTAAGCATTTCTTTCAAACTACACAAATAATGATAGTCATAAGAGTACTGATAACATTTTCACATAAAAGAAGTAAACAGTTTGACCCTATTAAGTCTCTTATAATTGGTCTTTAATGTTTTCCCTGTATTTCTCCTGGATCTTATATGTTGAATTTTTTATTAAGTTCTGCTTTTTTTTGTCACAAATACCTGAAAATCTTTCAATTTGTTAAATATTTCTATTTTTTTCCATTCAGGATTATACTTAACTTTGCTGGGTAAGTTACCGTTAGTGCTAACCTCAGCTATTTTGTTCTATGAAATATAGTGTTCCAAGACCTATGGTACGTCATGTACTTGTTGCTAGGCCTTGTCTAATTCTGATTCTAGCTCTGTGATATTTAAATTGTTTATTTCTTGTTGCTTGCAACATTTTCTTCTTGATTCGGTAGCTTTGAAACTTGACTATATCTCTGTAAGTTTTCCTTCTGTTATCTCTTTCAGGTGATGATAGGTGTTTTTTTTTTTTCCCCCTATTTCTGCTTTACCTTCTTTTCTAGAATTTCAGGGTAGTTTTCTTGAATAATTTCTTGTAACGTTATCAAGATTCTTTTTATTTTTTATCATAACTTTCAGGTAGTCTGACTGTTCTTATATTGTCTTTCCTTGGTTTGTTTTCCAGATCAGTTTTTCTGATAAGATGTTTCATATTTTCCTCTATTTTTTCATTCTTTTGATTTATGTTTTATTATTTCTTGATTTCTTAAAAGTCATTATCTTTCCAGTTAGTTGACTGTCCTTTCATAATTTTCTTGGTTTTCTTGGATTGCTCTTATTTTAAATTTTTCCTCAATCTCTCTTATTTGAATTTTATAGTCTTTTGAAAGTTCTTCCAAGAACTCTTTTGGGCATTGGGACCATTTGATGGTTCTTTTTTTTTTTTTTTTTGGTGAGGCAATTGGGGTTAAGTAACTTGCCCAGGGTCACACAACTAGTAAGTGTCAAGTATCTGAGGTCAGATTGGAACTCAGGTCCTCCTGAATCCAGGGCCAGTGCTCTATCCACTGCACCACCTAGCTGCCCCTAGGTCTACTATTTTCCTCTAAAAATTAACCCAGATCTTCTCTATTCCCATAGTAGTTATTTATGGTTGGGTTCTTTCTCCTTTGCTTACTCACTTTTATTTTTATTTTGTTTTATTTTATATTTTAGTAGCTTGTTACTATAATCAAGTTCTAATCCCAAGGTATGGGGAATTATGCCCCAGGCCTCAGGTCATTTTTACTGTTATTCTCTGAGGTCTGTACTAGGGCCCAATCTTGGGCTCTCCTCTCTACCCCTAAGTCATAGCTAGGGCTCCCAGCCACATTCTCTCTCTCAAGCTCTCTTACTTCCTTTGGTGCCGCTGGTGGATGCAAACTTCAACTGTCCTCTTCGCTCTGGAACTGAAACCAGGGACTCTACTCTCTGGCAAATGCCCACAGGCAGCAGGGTCCCCTCCCCTCTGCTAGCACTGGCCAGGTGTGTGCTAGTTCCTTCTCTCTGGCCTGGCGGCCGGGAGCCCCGCCGGGCCTGGCGGCACAGCTGTGCTTGGCGTCCCTCGACAGTCTGCTACTCAGCAGTCTGATCCCCACACTGTGAGTGGAAAGTCCCTAATCGAGGCTGCTCTCCTAGCCAGCTGCCCGTAGGGTTTGTTGTTGCTTTTGCAGGATCTGCCTGGAGGTGTTTGCTCCTCCCTCAGGCCTAACCGGGCTTCCTCGGAGTCTTCTCGAGTTGTCCGAGCACAGCTCCTTTACCCAGACTTCTCTTTGTTTCTGCTGCTTTACATTCACTGTGAGCTGATCTTCTGTCCTTCTTTGTGGAGGACATTTGGAGAGCCTAAAACGTTCTGACCCGTTCTGCGACTTCCCAGAATCCTCCCTCCTGAAGCTCTCGCTGCTGTTGCTGTTTTTGTTGTCCCTGACTCTAAGACCCAGCGCTGGTGCTGCTGCCCCGTGTGCTTCGGGCCGAGCCCATGCCCCTCCTCTTACCTCCTCTTCTGTTATAGACCTCCCCTTCCAACCTCCTAAGTTGCCTTGCACTGGAAAAATGTCTCATTCTGACCTTTTGCTGGCTTTATCACTCCAGAAGTCGATTTGACACACACTTTTTTTTTTCACTTAATAGTGTTTTATTTTTTCCAATTACATATAAAGATAGTTTTCGACATTCATTTTTGTAAGATTTGGAGTTCCACGGTTTTCTCCTTCCCTTCCTCCCCTCTGCCTTCCCCAAGACAGCAAGCAATCTGATATAGGTTATACAGTACAATCATGTTAAACTTATTTTCACATTAGTCATATTGGACACACTCTTTTAAAGTTGTTTGGAAGGGAATGTTGGGAAGGGGTTAGCTTGGATGCTCTCTCTACTCTGCTATCTTGGCCACAAATAGTACTTTTTAGACAAAAATAAAAAGGAAAAAATGAGCGCAATTGATCACTGCAGTATACAATGCCTGTGGACCTCCTACTTCTATGAAGGGGTAGGTTAGGGGTATCTTCTTATCCTTTCATTTGTTTTGTTTTGTTTTTTGCAGGCGATGGGGGTTAAGTGACTTGCCCAGGGTCACACAGCTAGTAAGTGTCAAGTGTCTGAAGCTGGATTTGAACTCAGGTACTCCTGAATCCAGGGCTGGTGCTTTAACCACTGCGCCATCTAGCTGCCCCCTTATCCCTTCATTTGAATCAAAATTTTTTATACATTTGCTTCATTCACTTTTGATTTTTTTGCACCCATGTGTATATTTATTCTTTCCATTTCCATTGTCATAGTAATTTTGTCTGTTTCCTTGGTTCTGCTTACTTCACTCTGTATCAGTTTATGGCTATCTTTCCATACTTCTCTGTATTCATCTCATTCATCATTTCTTACAGCTCAATAATATTCCATAACATTCCCATACCACAATCTGTTTGACTATTCCCCACTTGATGGGCATCCATTTTGTTTCTAATTCTTTGCTATCCCCAAAAGTGCTGCTATAAATATTTTGGTGTATTTAGGGGACTTTATTCTGATCATTAATTTCTTTGGGTTACAAGCCCCATAATGGAGTCTCTGGTTCAGAGGGTATGAGCATTTTAGGGACTTTGTTTGCATAATTCCAAATTGCTTTCCAAAATGATTGTGCCATTTCATAGATCTTCCAGGTTGTTGATACTCTTAATGTGATAATTTTGTCCTGTGAGCAGTGAGTCAACACATTAATGGAATAACTTATATGACTTTTGATATTCTAATGATAAATCACATCAAGTCAATAAGTCTTTAATTAGAGCTTACCACATGGCAGGCACTCTACTAAGTACTAGGCATGTAAATACAAACAAGAAGAAAAGACAATCCTTGCTCTTAAGGAGAATTCATTCTAACTTGGGTAAGACAACACATAAAAGGGAACTGGAAAGTGGCAGGCAGGAAGGCCATGGAAATGAATAAAGAAGAAATAAATGAAGCATGAAGAAAAAGTGAAGGCATAACTGAATGGAAAGATGGCTCACAGGTACTCCTTGGGGAGGTAGATAAAGGAATTCACTGGATTGGTTTTACTGTTCCACTGAACATAACTAGAAATGTCATTTCATGAGTCATTTGGTCATCTTTTATTAAAAAGTTCAAGACAAATATTTGCATTAAAATTATGAAAATAATTTCAATTTCTGTAACAATATCTTTTGCAGAGGATTAGAGAAATTATAATCAATATATTTTAATACTTGTCTTCAGTGAAAAAGTGGGAATGGATGAGGATTATCACAAATATATTAGAAAGGGGCAGCTAGGTGGCACAGTGGATAAAACACTGGCCCTGAATTCAAGAGGGCCTGAATTCAAATTTGGCCTCAGACACTTGACACTTACTAGCTGTGTGACCCTAGGCGAGTCACTTAACTCTCATTGCCTGGCCAAAACACACACAGTGTCTATGTGTGTGTGTGTGTGTGTGTGTGTGTGAGTGTGAGTGCATGCATCTCATATATATATATTAAAAAAACATATACACATATATACACACATATGAAAACATAGGTCAGGAATAAGGAATAAGAGAAGCCAAAGATTTTTAGATATATTCCTAATTCCTTTATGTCATGAGTGCTTAATTGAGAATAGAACTTATGATTTCTAGACCTTGTGAACACCAAATAATATCACAAAAAATGAAATTGATTGTATTTTAACAGGTAGGGAAGGGCATGTTAGTTTGGGAGTCATTACTGAATCAGCTGTCTGGATAGTTAGGCTACCAACTTGACGAAGCAATGATAAAAAAAGTTATTTCATGCAGCTGAAACCATTCCTCTCCTGTTCAAAAAATCTATTGACAATTAAGGATGGGTAGATGAATTGAAAAAATATATAGAAAAAGCTGTTATTTTATATTGAAATTAGTAAATATAAATCAATTATTATTCAAATAATTTGTTGTGAAGCATTTGCTTCAGTAAAGCCATCTCGAAGGCTTCTTTCCCACAAGGTGTTTTCTATCCATAGGTCAAAATGACTCCAGATTCCTTGCGTGATACAATAACAGAATGAAACTTGTTTCACTTGTGTCATAAACACCAGGCCAGGCCCAAAGCAGGGAGAAGTGTGCTCATCCAGTGTACTCGCCACTGTGATGGAGAGTTCAGGTTGAAGAGGCATTGCCTGTGGTTGATGAGATGTTTCAGATACATTTCTTTGCAGATGACATATGCTCTTTCATTATACTCTGGAACGTTGCGGAGCCTCCTGGAAAAGAATCACAGGAAAAGGTCTACCCACACCCTATTAAAAATGCGTGTGAAGGAAGAGTGTCTGTGTCCTGGATTATGACATGGAGCTACATGGGCTGAGTCCCTCAGGCAGAACTTGAAAATGGGCCACCTGCTGGGCAAGTGCTCACGGTCGTTTATCCATGTTGGGCAATAGAGAAGGATGATGAAGGACAGAGAGACAAAAAGAAGCTGGGGGACTTTTCCATATGATTAGGACGTGTCAGACATGCTGGGCTTTGTCACTTAATCAGGCAAAAAGGGTGGAGGTCCTCTGGTTAGCTTCTCGGGGTTAAGACTTTTTTTTTTTGTCCTTTGTCCTCACAGAGGTCCATGATATCAGGAAGCGATGTTATGGCTTGCAGTGAATTGGATTTAAGTGAGGGAAGGCTGTGCAAGGTCACCAACCTCATTCTCCTCCAGAGCCTTCTGGGTCCAGTGGCAAGACGTCCATCAGGACGACTAGAGATGGCCCTGAATGTCTGAGGCAATTGGGGTTAAGAGTGACACAGCTAATAAGTGTCTGAGGAATTCAAGTCCTCTTGAATCCAGGGCCTCTATCCACTCTGCCACCCAACTGCCCCTGTGTTTAAGCAAGTGAATTTATAACCCATAGTTCTGGGGCCTAAAGTAAGAAAGAATTAGTCTAACCATATCTAATTATCCCTAAATATAAGATATGTAAAATATATCCTTATATTAGTTGACTAGACTGACTAATATATATAAATTTTTTTTTTGGTGAGGCAATTGGAGTTAGGTGACTTGCTCAGGGTCACACAGCTAGTAAGTGTCAAGTGTGTGAGGCCAGGTTTGAACTCAGGTCCTCCTGACTCCAAGGCCAGTGCTCTATCCACTGTGCCACCTAGCTGCCCCTAAATATATAATAGACAAGTATAACAGAAGTAAGCATTACCCCTAAACTGAATAATGCTGATTAGAATAAAATGGGAGTTAAGGTAAACATTTGATATATCCCTCAGTTAGGATGCATATAGTTCAGGTTGATAGTTGAGCTCAGCATCTAACAAGAGGAAGAGAGTGGGCAGGATTGGCTTCAGGAAATTGCAGATTTGTGAACTTCTTCCAGAAACAAAGGCCCATGTTTTTACTACCAGTATTCCACCTGTGTGGTTTTTTTTGTTTTGGTTTTTAGTGAGGCAATTGGGGTTAAGTGACTTGCCCAGGGTCACACAACTAGTAAGTGTTAAGTGTCTGAGGCCACATTTGAACTCAGGTATTCCTGACTCCAGGGCCGGTGCTCTATCCACTGCGCCACCTAGCTGCCCCCCACCTGTGTGTTTTGAGGGGCCTGGTGTCTAGGAAGAGGGAAGAAATACATAGTGGTCCTGATGTGTTTTGCCCTTGTGTGATCAGACACACCTTCACCATTATGTTCAACTGTAGGCACAGTCGTTTTAGAATGATACTGACTGAAATATTGCTGAATTGAATATACTTAAAACATCCAGAGGAGGCAACTTAGATTGTGAAAGGCCTCAAATTCATGCCCTAAGAGTCCCATTTGAAGGGTTAGGTGTATTTTGCCTTGTGAAGGGAGAACTGAGCAGATACATGATTACTCTTTTCAAGTATTGGAAGGGCATCATGTGAAAGTGGGATTTTAGACTGTCCCAGAGGACCAAGCTAATTGAAATGCACAGAAATTTCAGGGAAGCAGATTTAGGGTCAGTGGAAGGAAAAGCTTCACAACTCCTATAGCTATTCTAAAGTGGAATGTGCTGTCCTGGCAGGAAATTTTTCCTTCTCATTGGTGGTCTTCCAGTAAAGGCCGAATGATCCCTTGCTGGGGGTTTCCTCAGGGACATTCTTATCCAGGTTTGATTTGTACTGCATAGCTCCTGAGAGAGCTTATGCAGTACTCTGAATCTTGAAGGCAAATTTAAATGGTATTTGGTCAACCTTGCAAGGTTTGTATATAACATATTTTAACTAGGTTTCTGTTAAAAGATTGCAGAGTAATGAAAGGTTTGGCTTTTTTCAGTTATCTGAAAAGTTCTCACTTTATTCCATATTTCTGTAGGTGTAGAGGAATTGCACTATAAGACTTTATTGTGTGAGAAAATGTTTCACTTTTCTCTCTGACTTTGTCTCCTAAGATTTAGCTGCCAATTTTATCTTGCTTTTATTTTATTTTATTTTATTTTTTGAAGAGGAATAAAGGATAAAGGAAGCCTCTTGGTCTTCATCCTTCTTCACTTAGGTACTTTGGGGGGAAGGTGGGCCAAAGTACCAGCCTCACCAGTCATGAAAGGGCATCACTGGGGAGGATTGGGTTGGACCCTGAGTTTCAGTAGTGGTTTAGAAACCCTTTTCCTTTCCATACTTCTCCCTACACTGCTTTCTGTGGTGACTTCAAGAAGAAGTGTGAGTACATGTAGAAGAAGGAATGCACTTTCTGGCTCAGGTGTTTCCTCTGCTAGTAGAGGCTAAAGGGGTAGGGGAATGTAAGGAGTTTTTAGCCTTTTTTCATTCAATTTAGCAAATTATTTCCTAATCTTAATTGTCATCCATGAAAGCTTTCCTGTCTAGTTGTGTTATAAGTGTTGATAGTTTTCCATTATTTGCACATTTGTATGTCATCATAGAAGGGATCTTCTATGGTTTCCTTCTTGACTCAGTTAAGATATCTTCCAGTGCAGGATACACAAGGTCTGTCACAATAAATCCTGCTGAACTGTTGAGGCAGCTGGTGATGCAGTAGGTAGAATTCTGGGCCTGGAAGCGGAGATCAGTTCACAGCTCCACCAGTAGTGCATTAGTGTTCCAATTTTCCCACATCTTCTCCTACATGTCTCTTTTTTGTCATATTAGCCAATTGGATAGGTGGGAGGTGGTCCCTCAGAGTAGTTTTAATTTGCATTTCTCTAATCAGTAGTGATTGAGAGCATTTTTTCATATGGCTGAGATTTCAAGGAAACCAAGGAAGTCAACAGGCAGGGATAAGGAGGAGGGAGAATTCCAGGCTGGGAGATACTCAGTGAAAGTACACAGAGTTGGAAGATAGAATATTTTGTTAGAGGAACAGTGATGAGGCCAATGTCCTTGGATCTCAGAGAATGTTCTAAGGAATAAGTTGTAAGAAGACTAGCCAGGTAGGAGCTAGCCAGATTATGAAGAGCTTTGAATCCCAAATAGAGGATTTTATATTTAATCTTAGAGGTAATGAGGAGCTGGTGAAATTGTTTGAATGTGAGGTAATATGGTCACACCTGTGTTTTGGGACTATTACTTTGACAGCTGAGTGGAGGTGAGTGCTAGGAAACCTGAGCCATGACTATGGCAACCTCTCTGAGTGTTTCTTGTTCTGTAAAATTTGAATTACAACTCTAGTACTTAGAGCAGTCTTGTTGTGAGACACAACTTTATATTATTCTCCCTCCTGCATATCTTTGTTTCAGGAAAACTGGTCTTTTTGTTGTTTCCATATTGGACATTCTTTCTCCCATCTCTGTGCCTTTGAATAGGGCAGCTAGGTGGTGCACTGGCCTGGGAGTCAGGAGGACCAGAGTTCACATCTGGCCTCAGGCACTTGACACTTATTAACTGTGTGACCCTGGGCAAGTCACTTAATCCTGATTGCCTCAACTGATTGCCATCTCCAGTCATCGGGACTATTCAGATGGCTCTGGAGGAAAGTGGGGATGGTGACTTTGCACAGCCCTCCCCCACTTAAATCCAATTCACTGCAAGTCATGACATCATCTGATGTCATGGTCCTCTTCAAGAACGAAGGACAAACAACAAGAACAACTTCTTTTAACAGATTGTCCTCTGTGCTTAAAATGTCTTCTTTCTTCCCCTACAACTCTTAGAATCCCAGATTTCTTCCAGGCTTAGCTCGAGTGACACCTCCTCCAGAATTCATTCTTATTGTGATCTTCTCATTTACCAGTCTGCTTCCTGTGGAAATTACATCAGTATTCCATTGTAGTTGTTTCCTAAATGATTGTAGAATGAATGAATTTAAATAACGTATATACAATAGGGGTGTATGTACATATGTATAATAGGGAAAACTGGCATCTTTGGATTTATACTGATAAGCATTTCTCCCTTAGCTTTGAGGGCCATTTGGGGGACTGGTGATTGTTGAGCCAGAAGGTGGGCTTGAATCAGGCTTAAGAGCCATACATTTCGCAAGAGAAGGAGCCAGGAAGAATAATACAGCTCCCACACTGGGACCATAGGCAAGAAGAAAAGTGAAGCTGAGTTGTGGCAGAGAAAGGAGAGACCAAGGAGGGCCATTGCTCCTATGAGCATCCCAGGAGATTGGTGCTCAAGTTCCTAACTGTGTTCACCTCTTTAAGAACTGAAGACGGTCCAAGGAAAGATTTACTCTTCCCCCAACTTTCCTTGTGCATTAACAGGCATTCCCTAGCCAACATTTTTAGTAACCTAATTTTTTGCCTCAATAATAAAGAAGGTAGGGGTTAACCACAAAGAAACACAAATTCAAATGAGAAGAGACAGACTTCTTGCTAAATTTGTATACAGTAGTGACTTGGCTGGCCAGCAGCAGTAGTAGAAAGAAGGCTGTAGTTGTTATAGATAATATAAAATGTAGAAAATACAGTCATCATTGGTGACTGGCTCACATCTTGGGCCTGTGATCCTTGCCCCCTCCAATGTGTTTCTTTCCCTCTGAAACCAGATGAGATGACATGGACAAACCCTTTTTGAGCTCTAAACCCTATGATTCTATGGTGCCATTGGAGCATTTCTCTTAGATGCTGGCAGAACTCTGTGCCAACAGTGGTGAGGTCAGCAATCTATTCAAAGCAATTAGCTCGTCTCTAAGGGTCAAGACTGAACCTTTTGTTTTTATGCAATCACAGAAGGTCTTGCTCTTAGAAAATTCATTGATAATTGTATTGAAAAGCCTCACTTTCAGTGAAATCTATTATTATCAGTAAATTTATCAAAAACTCAGCCAATGATGCAATCGCAAAAGCTTTTTGGAGTTCCAGTGACTACTTAATGAGTCTCCTGATTGCATCAGCCCCACCCTGGGACTCTTTGGAAGCTGTTGAGCAATTGAAATGATCTTGGAATGCCATGCTATGAAAGGATGCTTATGGGCCTCTTCTCTTACCCAGAATATGAATTTATAAAATTCTGAAATAAAGCCCATGTTGCTGACTGTAGCAGTTGGTTTTAATGAGGTTCAAATGTTTTTGGGAAAGCTGATGTAGTATGTTAAATCAGAAAAAAAAAAGATTTGAATTGAAATAATTTAGCTTTCATGGTCTCTCTACTCCCCATCCCCCTTATTTTTGAGAACAGTGACTTGAGGTCACTTTCCCTTTTGATGGTTTCTGTTGCTTTTTTTCCCCCACTGTGGAAACAGTAAATAGTAGCATTCTAATTATTTCAAACAGGATTGTTATTTCAGGGGGAAGTAAGTAGCAGAATTAGAGGAACAAGATAGAGTTTATTTTCATACATATGTTATTAATAAAAAACAGGGACTGAGAAATGTAATATGCATTCAGAAGGACTTTTTCACATTTTTCCATCCATTGATGTTTCAAGTTTTTAAATAGTTCAATATGATTACACTAAGAGCCAATATTAAAGATCCAGAAGCATAGAGGGAAAGTGATTTCAGCAAGTTATGGGTTTAGAAGCCAAAGAAAGGACTTTATACTTAATGTTGGAGTTGATAGGGAACCACAGGAGTTTACTGAATAAGAGGGTAACACGGTCAGATCTGCAAATATTTTGGCACCTGGGTGGAAGATGGACTGGAGTGGGGAGACATTTAAGTCAGGGAAACCAGCCACCAGGCTATTGTAACAGTTCAGGTATGAAGTAATGGGGGCCTGCACCGGACTGGAGGCAGTGTCAGAGGAGAGAAGGGGATGTCTGTAAGAGTTGTTACCAAGATGTCTATTGATATCCAGCTCAAGATGTCCAATAGGCTGTTGGAGTTGTGAGCATAGGTGCAGAGAGATTAGGGCTAGATAAATTGACTTGAGAATTGTCTGCATAGAGTTAGTCAATAAGTGTTTATTAAGCACCTACTATGTGCCAGGTACTGTGTTAAGCACAGAGGCTACAAAGAAAGGCAAAAGACAACCCCTGCTCTCAAGGAGCTCACATTCTAATGGGGGAGACAATGTATATAAACAACAGTGTACAAACAAGCTACAGACAAGATAAACAAGAGATAATCAATAGAAGGAAGGCACTAAATTAAGAGAGATTGGAAGGGACTTATGTAGAAGATGAAATTTTAGTTGGAAGCAAGCCAGGTAAAGCCAGCAGGCAGAAATAAGGGGGGAGAACATTATAAGCATGGGGGACAGCCAGTGAAAATGCCTGCTGTTTGGAGAAGTGTCTTGTTCAGGGAACAGCAAGGAGGCCATTGTCACTGGTTCCAAGAGTGCATTTAGATGGGGGGGAGGTCTTCAAAGGTAGGGAAGTGGGCTGGATTATAAAGACCTTTGAAAGCCAAAAGGAGGATTTTATATTTGATCCTGGAGGTGATAAGGTTTATTGAGTAGGAGGATGATGTGATCAAACCTGTTCTTAACAGTCACTTTGGCATCTGAGTGAAGGATGGAGTGAATGGAGAAGACTAATGTCAGGCAGACCAACCAGCAGGTTATCGCAACAGTCTAGGCATGAGGACATGAAATATAGTGGTACCAATATCAGAGGAGAGAAAGGAGTGCATTTTAGAGATATTGACAAGTCTTGGCTTGTAGCTAAAGTGGAATGGAAGAGGTGTTATGAGACATGAGGAAATTGAGGAACTGTGAGGTTAGGAGTTTGGAGGGGTATCAATATATTGATGAGTCCCTTACTTTGAGGACAGATGTTGGGAAGAAGAGAAAGACTGTGAGCTAGGCATGTAATTCCTTGAGTAAAGAAGGGGAGTGTCTTGGAGGTCTGTAGAGCACAGCTACTTGATTTTTGTTCTTCATCATTCCTCTGAGGACAGAGGACTACTTCCTCTTCAGAGAATTCAGCTCTCTTCTTTTTCAGCAATAACCTTGGTTTTATTTTTTGACTCCATATATAGTTATCCTTTTCCTTCCCTTCCTTATATCAGTTCAGTAAGCATTTATGTGTCAGTCACTGCTAGTTGCTGGCACCACAAAAACAAAAATGGAACCTAATCTATTCTACTGATCAACTTTTCTATTTTATAACTAGTAACAAATGGTTTTGATGATTACTGCTTTATAATAGAGTTTGAGGTTTGGAAGTGTTGTTCTTCATTCCTGCTTTCATTTTTTAGTTTGATATTCCACATTATTTTTTCCCAAATGAATTTTATTTTGTCTGGCCCTTTAAAGTATGTCCTTGGTAGTTTGATATAGCACCAAATGCATACATTAATTTACATGGTATTATCTTTTGCATTTTTTTTGGTATAACTAGTTTTGATCCCTGAAAATTCTTCTAATTATTTAAATTCTTTATTTCTTTAATGAACGTTTTGTAGTTGTATCTACATATATTGAATATAATTTGGTACATTTTATATTTTCAAATGGAATTTCTATTACTTTCCTTTTTTTCTTTCAGTTTTTGTTATTATATAAAAATGCTATTGATTTTTGTCAATTTATTTTCTAATCTTTACTTAATTGAAGCTATTAATTGTCTCAGTTATTTTCTTTGCTCTTAACCTAGGACTTTTTATGTTACTAGCAAATAGGAATAGTTAAATTTCTTTGTTTATTCTTTATGCCTTTAATTTCTTTTATATTTCCTTACATTATATCCTTAAAAATATAATTAACAGGGCAGCTAGGTGGCGCAGTGGATAAAGCACCAGCCCTGGATTCAGGAAGACCTGAGTCCAAATCTGGCCTCAGACACTTGACACTTACTAGCTGTATGACCATGGGCAAGTCACTTAACCCTCATCCCCCCCCCCCCAAATATATATAAATTAACAAAAATAGAAAAAGACATGGTTAGTGTCTGAGATATAGTACTAAAAGATTAGGAGCTGCACAGAAAAACCCAAATGAGTTCCAAAGAGGAATTATTAAATCAGATGAGACATAAATTAGAAAATAAAAAAGAATAAAATTGGGAAAAAAATGGATAGCTGATTCTTTGGAAAAATTAATAAATCTGATAAACCTTTTGCCAATAACCTTAAAAGGAAGAGGGAGAAATATGAATAACAAGACAAAAAAGAACAAGGTGAAATCACACACACAAAAAGAAATAAAAAGAAACTTCAGAACCTACTTTATGGTTATATGCTAGAAAAACTGAGAATTCAAAAGCAGTAGTAGGGGATTGGTTTAGGGATTACATTGGTAGAGAGAATTCCCAAATGAGTGAACTCTCTTTACCAATGTAGCTGGATGCCTTGTCTGGAACTTATGTCTTTTTACTGAGAGTTCAAGCAGTGTGCTCAAGTTCATTTTGAACTCAGCTCTTCCTAGTTCTGAGTCTGGTTCCTTAGGGGGTCAGTGTGCCTCTATAAAAATGTAGTACATCCAATGAATAGAGTACCAAGTGTGAGACTTTAAATCATTTTCATAAAAGGAAATTGAAATAATTGTAAAGGGACTAATTTTGGGTGGAGGAAAAAACCCCAGTCTGGTCCAGATGGATTTTGACATTTAAAAAATTATGAATGAACAAAAATCTGCTTACTCTTCCTCCCACTTCCCTTTGACTCATTGAAAAACAAAGAAAAAGAAAACCTTTTAAAACAAGTATGTATAGCTAATCAAAACAACTTTCTGTATTCACCATGTCCAAAAATATGTCTCACTCTGATGATGGATCCTGAGTTCCTCACCTCTCTGTCAGGAAGTGGATAGCATGTTTCATCATGATTCTTCTGAAATTGTGGTTTGTCATTGCATTAATCATACTACTTAAATCTTTCAAAGGTGTTTGATTTTATAATGTTGTTATATAATTGTTCTCCTGGGTCTGCATCAGTTCATACAATTCTTCCCAGGTTTTTCTGAAATGGTCTCTTTCATCATTTCTTACAGCACAATAGTATTTCATTAGATTTAGATATAATTAATTCATTTTCTCATTCTCCAAATAAATACCCTTTTTAGTTTGCAGTTCTTTGTTGCTACTTCAAAGAACTATGAACATTTTTATATAAATGGGTCCTTTTACTCTTTGATTTCTTTAGGATATAGACTGAGTAGTGTTATTATTGGGTCAAAGATATGTATGCACAGTTTAGTAACATTTAAAAAATATTTCCAAATTGCTTTCTAGAATGACTGGACCAGTTCACAACCCCATCAACAAGGAATTAATGTATCTGTTTTCTCATAGCCCCTCCAATATTTGCATGTTCCTTTTTTGAAGTCATCTTTGCCAGTCTGATGGGTATAAGGTGGAACCTCAGTTAATTTCTCTACTTATTAGTCATTTGGAACATTTTTATATGACTATAGATTATTTCAGTTTTTTTTCCTGAAAATTGTTTATTTATATCCTTTGACCATTTATTAATTGGGGAATGGCACTTAAAAATTTGAGGCCTTTCCCTATACATACCATAAAGGAGATTTTTGTCAGAGAAGTTTGCTGCGAAGACTTTCCCTCAGTTACTTATTCCCTTGTAATTTTAGCTGCATGGGTTATGCTTATGCCAAAAATTTTAACTTTATATAATAAAACTTTTCCATTTTATTTTCTCTGATTCTGTTTTTTGTTTGGTCATGGATTCTTCCCTTATCTATAGATCTAACATTTTCTTCCCTGCTTCTCTGCTTTGTTTATGATGTTATCCATTTGGAACTTATCTTGGTCTCTGTTGTGAGATGTTGATCTATATGTAATTTTTGCCAAAATGCTTTCCGGGTTGCCCAGCAGTTTTTGTTAACTACTAGTGAGTTTTTACTCCTATCATAACTGGGATATTTGGACTTATTGAACACACCTGTTTGCTTTTGCACATGATATACTTATATTTCTTAACCAGTATCAAAAAATTTTGATCTATTCAAACTCAGGTCTTCCTGACTCCAAACACAATTTGTATCCACTGTGTTACTTAGCATACATGTGTATAAACTATTTGGTTTAACACAAAGAATGTCTGATGTACACTGGAGAAACACCAAAAGCTTTCCCTGTAAATACAGAACTGAAGCAAGGACTGTCCTTGCCTCCTGTTTTCGCTGGTATTTCATATAGTTCTGGAAATGCTAGCAAAGTTGTACATAAAAACCGGAAAGGTAAACAACTGGGAAAACTCATTGCAGCATGTTTCTCTGTTAAAGGTCTAATTTCCAAGAAACCAGGAAATCATTCAGATTTTTAAGAACAGTAGCTATTTCTGGGAATTAATGTGCCCGGGAATTGGCCAAAGGATAAGAATAGACAATTTTGAAAGAAAGAAATCCAAGTTATCAACGGCCGAATGAACCAATGAACCAACGCCCTAAATCACTAATAAGCAGAGAAATGCAAATCAAAGGAACTAGCAAACAAGCAGATTGGCAACAATGACTAAAGAGAAAATGAAAATTCCAGAGGGACTGTGGGATTGTAGGCACATTAATTCCCGATTGGTGGAGCTGTGAATTGGTTTCGTCATTCTGGAAAGTAATTTGGAAGTATAGCACAGAAATCACTCGACTGCATAATCTGACCCACCAGTACCCAGACTAGGCCTATACCCCAGAGATCAAAGGAAGGAGAAAAGGATCATTATACATATAAATAGATTTTATCAGCTCTGCTTGTAGTCATAAAGAACTGGAAATCTTAGTTTCCAATTCTCATCGATTGGGGAATAGCTGAACAATGGCATATGAATGCCATGAATATATCACACCATAAAAAATGATGAACTGGATGCTTTCAGAAAAACCTGTGAAGACTCAAGTGAACAGAAATAGAACAATTTGTATAACAAACAACAACATTGTGAAAAAAAGGTGGGGGGGGGATTTGAAACTTTTGCAAACAAGATCTAAATACACACGGTGTAGCCTTCTTAACTCATTTTGTTTCCCGGTTTCTTCTTTTTTGTTTGTTTTTTTGGGCAGTGCAATGAGGGTTAAGTGACTCGATTAGGGTCACACAGCTAATAAGTGCCTGAGGCCAGATTTAAACTCATGAAAGTGGGTCTTCCAGATTCCAAGACCAGTGCTCTACCTACTATACCACCTAGCTGCCACAAAATAAGCATATGAAGCCTAAAGAAGAAACGGGCTGGGGCCAGGGGTGGGGGGTGGGGGGTGGGGCCGCAGGGGGGGGGGGGCGGGGAGAAGAGGAGAAGCAGATAGAGCACCAGCCCTGGATTCAGGAGGACCTGAGGTCAAATCCGGCCTCAGACACTTGACACTTACTAGCTGTGTTTGCCTCAGTTTCCTCACTTGTGAAAATGAGCTGGAGAAGAAAATGGCAAATTACTCCAGTAGCTCTGCCAGGAAAGCCCCAAATGGGGTCATAAAGAGTAGGACATGACTCGACAACAACAGCAACATTTTTATTTCTTGGAAGAGTGAGGCACGTCATTTCAGCAGTCCTGAAGGTAGGCAGGGAAAAATGGCTTTGGATAAAATCATTCACTATCCTGCAGCTGTGGGGTAATAGAAAGAAGACTGGCTCTTGTTAGGCGACCTCTGTGGCCACAGCTCTTCTGTTCTTAGCTTATTGGGCATTACTTTCTCTCACACACAGTTCAGCCAAACTGACCATCTTGCCCTTCCTTATGACATTGCATTTCTGGTACCATTTCTAGAATGTGCTTCCTTATTGTCTCCATATTTCAGAATGCCTAGTTTCCTTGAAAATGTACTTCATGTGCTGCATGTTTTGTCTTCTCTGTCAGGCCTTTCTATTACCCAATATTTATTATGTGTGTACTTAGGTATACAGCTCTCCCTTGATGTAAGATAAGCTCCTTAAAGTCAGGGACTGTTTTATTTTTTCCCCTCTTATTCCTTGTGTCTAATACTGTACCTGGGTATGTTGTGGGTCTCCCTAATAAATACTTGTTGATTTTTTTGAGAGGCCTATTGTGAGGAAAACATTTTCTATGCCTGAATGTGTTATGTAAATATAAAGTATGCATGTTATAGTATTGGGGTTGTTAGATGGGTGACCCTGGACTAGTTAATTTGTCCTCTCCCCACCTTAACTTTCCCTTCTATAAAATGGAGATAATATTTGTATTACCCTACTTCAAAGGTGGTTATTAGAAGAATGCTTTATAAATTGTAAAGTACTTTATGAATGCTGGTTTTAATTACTCTAATTATCCTGTTCTCTGTTATCATTCATTTGGTAAGCATTTATTAAATACTTACTATATGCCACCCCCTTAGGTGTTAGGATCAAATTACCAGCTGGAAGTAAAGGTTTGACAGATAGATGGAGAGAGAGTAAACTTATTAGCTAAAATAAAGTCTTGGAAATATCTGTAGATCTTAATTATCCGGGCTATCTTGTCTCCTTTGACAACATGGGTTGGAGTTGGCTCAGGTTGCTCAGAAGTTGTGCCAAAATGAAAATTGTTTTCAAGTTGAATAGACTATATTAGTGATTTTCTAAGCCATCATATCTGGGCGGGGAGGGGAGTTGATTTCCTTTGTACTCAATTGGCCTCATTATCCTGAATAAGGAGAAATTTTTGGTTCTCATACTGAGCTGTAGTAGATAATTTCTTTGCTTTATCTCCTGCGCTTGGGATGATAGGGAAAGAAACTGCCTGGGGAGAAGCCCATAAGAGATGCCAGTATATCTGTCTTTCTGAAATGCTTGTGAATTTTCTGACTTTGTACCAGTCTCCCGATGGGCTGCTTGGTGCTTCCCTACTTGCCCTGAAGATGTTTATGCTGCTTCAAATAATTTCAGTTCTATAATTAACTTGGGCTCTTAGTCCTGGTTAATAGATAATGCACAGTCTAGGCATATCGTTCAATAAACTAATTATCTTTGAGTTAACAGTGTACTGTCTTCAAAGTAAGAGTGATATAGGTAGTGTGGGATTGTGTGTTTTAGCATTAACAATGCTTTACATTCCTTTTGCCTCTTTTTTTTTTTTTGGTGGGGGTGGGGTGGGGCAATGAGGGTTAAGTGACTTGCCCAAGGTCACACAGCTAGTAAGTGTCAAGGGTCTGAGGTCAGATTTGAACTCAGGTCCTCCTGAATCCAGGGCTGGTGCTCTATCCACTGTGCCACCTAGCTGCCCCCTTTTTGTCTTAAGAGATTTTTTTTTTGTTTCTTTGTTTTGTTTTTTTGTTTATTTTACCACAGGTGCATCATCTTAGAGCAGCCCTTTAGGGTAGTTGGAGTATCCAACAGTAAGACTTGGGTGGAGGGTAGAGTGGGTGGTGGTAACAGGAAGATATAGGACCTGCAAGGAGGGAGAATTTTGGCTCTAGAAAGTGTGATACCCTGAAAGCATATTGTCACATGTTGATATAAAAAGAGAATATTGGAACTATAAGACATGTGCTTAGCCCCTCACTTTATATAATATGTAACTATAACAGTTCTGTGGTGGGAAAGCCAAGAAAAAAAAATCTTAACGTTTTACTTGTTATATAAATAAATACTTATTTTGGTTATTTGGTAATTTAGCATAAAATGCCCTTTACTTCACAATACTATGAAGGACCTGGGCATGTGAAAAGACAAAATGACATGTCTTGACCTCAGGACACTTACGTTCTGTAGGAGAAGTGGTGGGCCATACTACCGAAATGGCCGAACAACAAGAAGGCAGTATTTAATGGGCATGTTGCATATGTCATGGCACTATGAAAAATTAAATACTATCACCTTAGATAGCAAGAAGTAGGTCAATGAACGTTTTATCACAAAGGGGAAATCTTTTTCTAAATGCTGGACTTGAAAAAAGGCACAGAAATGAGAGGGTGATGCAGAACAGAATCATGGAATAGTCAAGTTTGGAAGACACATTTTATAAAGGAGGAGCCAGTAGTATGAGGTAGTCAAGTAGAATGGAGATGGATCTTGGCAGGGATTGGATACCAGGATCAGGAGATTAAGCTTTATTTGGCATTATAGAACAGCTAAAAATGTTTTTAATGGAGGAATGATATGGTCATGGTGGTATATTAGGAAGATTCCTAAGGCAGCTTGTGTGGAAAGTGGATTGGATAGAAGAGGAACTAATATCATTCATTATATGGCCAGATCAAGTCTATTTCATAATCACAATTTCAAGAGTTAAAAGGTACCTCAGCAGTCATTTAGTGGAACCCATATCTGAAAAAGATTACTGTCCATAAAACACCTGACAAGTTATCATCGGCCTTAGAAGACCTCTGGTAATAGGAAACACACTAAAGTGATAATAGTTGCCATTTATGTGGTAATTTAAGGTCTGAAAACCACTTTACATATATTTTCTCGATTAAAAAACAACAAACAAACCAAACAACCCTGTGAGAAAGTGACTTGCTCAGGGTCACATAGCTAGTAAGTGGCCGAAGCTGGATTTGAACCTGGACTTTCTTGACTTCAAGTCCAGGGCTCTATCCACTGTGCTATGCTATCTTTGATGTTCCTAGGCCAGACATTTCCTAATTAAATGGAGTTTTCTAGTAAAACTGTCATATCTTCAGAAAAAATGGATAGTTTTATATACTTTTTGTTGATGTTTGTGTCTTTGATTTGTTTCTCTTGTCTTATTGTTACCACTAACATTTCTATTTATTTATTTATTTATTCATTCATTCATTCATTCATTCATTCATTCATTCATTCATTCATTCATTTATTTATTTTTAGTGAGGCGATTGGGGTTAAGTGACTTGCCCAGGGTCACACAGCTAGTAAGTGTTAAGTGTCTGAGGCCGGATTTGAATTTAGGTACTCCTGACTCCAGGGTTGGTGCTCTATCCACTGCGCCATCTAGCTGCCCCACCACTAACATTTTTAGAGCTTGTCAAATAATATTGGTAATGGCCTCTTGACAACAGACTGGATCTGTTTTCGAGAACCAACCAAACTGAATTTGGGATTGAGCATTATCAGGGGGCTGCAAACTTGATGCATAATTTTTGACTTTGGCAACCTATGAAACAAAGAGAAATACAAAATGACCATAAGTCCTGTGTGGTCCCTGCTTGTTACTGCAGTGATGGTAGCAAAGTGTTGGGGAAAATGGGTTAGACTATAATAAAAATGGCTTGGTATTTTTTAAACCACGCATACTTTTTTTTTTTGCAGGGCAATGGGGGTTAAGTGAATTGCCCAGGGTCACACAGCTAGTGTTAAGTGTCTGAGGCCAGATTCGAACTCAGGTACTCCTGACTCCAGGGCCGGTGCTCTATCCACTGTGCCACCTAGCTGCCCCCATGCATACATTTTAATTTGACTATTGACATTTTAAATTTGATATCCTTGTTAAATCATCAAATAAACAGTACTGGAGAAGGTGAATTGTGTCATTCTTCATGATTTTTGCTGTAAACAAAACTAGAAGAAAAAAAGAAATTGAAGCTAATGGAAGCATAGATTAGTTCCTCTTGGGAGAGGCAAAGGATTGGTGGATTGGGTTTTATCATATGCCCAAAGGCAACAACAAGAAATATTACTTTCTCCTATATTTGTTTTTGTTTGTTTGTTTGTCTTTGTGGGGCAGTGAGGGGTAAGTGTAAGCCCAGGGTCACACAGCTAGTAAGTGTCATGTGTCTGAGGCTGGACCTGAACTCAGGTCCTCCAGAATCCAGGGCTGGTGCTTTATACATTGCACCACCTAGCTGCCTCACAACTTCCAAGTATTCTTGACAAAAAGACTAGAGTTGTAGAGAAACTTTGCAGTACAAATATAGGCATGAAGAGAAATCCAAAAAGACAAACATGAAGAATAATGATAAAGTTTTAAGTGAGGATAAATGGCTTATATTCAAATATTAGGAGATGATACATATGCCCCCTCTGAATCTCAATATTAGGAGTAATAGAGTCCAACTGGACAAGGTCTGAGAATGGTTCTGTTATGAAGAAAAGAATAGAAAGATAGAGGAAGGAGAAGTTACTAGGGGGTGGGGTAAGGGATAGGAAGGTCAGGAAAACTTACCTCATAATCAAGGTATGATAAGTAGACAAAGAAGAGGGGTTGGGGGTTGCTGCTGACACTTGAACCTCACTCATTTGAGCTGGTCAAAAGAAGGAAAAATATATACATGGGTAGAGAAATATATTACATGTAACAGTGAAATAGGGAAAGAGGATGGGGGATGAGGGAAAATTGGAGGGAGGATAGGTTAAGGGAGAAATTGGTCCTAACCAAAGCAAACTTAAAAAATAAACATTTTTATTTATAGTTTTGAGTTCCAAATTTTATCCCTCCTCCCTTCCCCCCCTCCCTGAGGTGGTAAGCAATCAGATGTAGGTTATGCACATGTAATTATGTAAAACACTACCATATTATTCATTTTGTAGAAGAAAAGTTGAATAAAAGAAAAAATGAAGGAAAGTGAAGAATAGCATGCTTCATTCAGTCTGTGTTCCATCAATATCAGTTCTTTCTTTGGAGGTGGAGAGTATGCTTCATCATTAGTCCTTTGGGATCGTCTTGGATCATTGTATTGCTGAGAATAGTTAAGTCATTCACAATTCTTCATCCAACAGTATTGGTGTCATTATGTACAATGTTCTCCTGGTTCTGCTCACTTTATTATACATGAGTTCATATAAGTCTTTCCAGGTCTTTCTGAAATCATCTTGCTTGTCATTTCTTACAGCACAATAATATTCGATCACCATCATATACCACAGCTTGTTTAACACAAAGCAAACTTTTATGGATGTGCAAAGATATTTATTTATACTCAAAGAATCTGAGCGGTGTCCATAAATTTTGTACTTACAAACAAGTTATTATATATAAATGGGATGGAATGCTATTGTTAATGAAATGAACCACCATGATTCCTGAGGACTAATGATGAAGCAAGGTACCTATTTCCTGACAGTGGTGAAAGGCTCAGAATACAGAATGAGACAAATTTTTTTTGGACATTGCCAATGTGGAAATTTGTTTTGATTGACTATTCCATGTTTGTAGTGTTTCTTGTGTTCTCAGTTGTGGAGTGAGAAGGTAGATTTTGGCTGACTGAAATGAAACATTTAAAATAAATAAGAATGTAATCCTTCCTTCCTTTCTTAGCCCTAAAATGAACTAATATTTCTTAGATTATGTGTAGATTATGTTTTAACAGTGACAGATTAAGGATGAAAAATTCATGAGATTCCATTGTACCCGACATTCGCATAGTAGGCACTTAAAAGATATACAGATGTTTGTCTCTCTAGTAGAGGGGATGGAGTCAGGAACGACTAGTATTGAATCTTGCTTCAGACTTATTATCTGTGTAACCCAGGATAAGTTCTTGTGTCTTGAGCTCAATTTTTTCTTCTATAGATTTTAGGTAATAATCTCTGCCCTCCTCACTGCACAGTGAAACTGAAATCAAGACGCCCTGAACTGAAATCTGGCCTCAGAAAGTTATCAGTTGTGTGACCCTCGACAAGTCACTAACCTCTGCCTCCTTCGTTTTCCTGTACCGTAAAATGGGGATAGTACCGTGATGATAAAATGGGATGTTTGAAAAGTGCTTTGCAAACCTTAGAATGCTTATGTAAATATGGTTACTAAAATGAGATGATACTGAAAAATCATTTTATTCTTTAAATATTCTTTAAATATAAATGTCAGCTATCTGATAAAGTTCACCTTACTGCTACCAGAAGATTAAATATGGTAAAATGAAGCCCAATGAATTTTTACCTCTTTTGTAAATGATATTTTAAAAATCATGTCTTCAGTTATCAAATACTAGATTAACAGTGTATTTTTGTTCATATACTAGAGATGACGTGGTGCAGTGAAAAGAACCCAAGGTACCCCTTCTGTCTTTGGCCCAGTGTGTGACCTGTCACATATAGCTCCTTTATCCTAGGGCTCTCAATTTATCCTTTTCCACAGGGAGGATGATCTTCATCTCAAATTTCAGAACAATAACAACAGTAATAATAGCAGCTAGCATGTATTTTGTATATTATTTTCAAGTGTGCAAAGTCCTTTACATGTCGTTATGCATTTGATCCTCACTACAGCCCTGAGAGATAGATGAGAAAACTGAGTGACTTCTCCAGTCAGTGTCTGAGTCCGGATTTGAACTCATGATTAGAGTCACCTGGCCAGCTCCATTCTGTGCAGATTTTGTTCTTTAAGTGTCTGACAGAGCCGTTCACTTTGATATATTGGACAGTGGTTGGGGTTGGCGATCTCATCGTTATGCTTTAAAAGCTAATTTGTCATCTTGTCCACACCTAAATATTCTTCTTGTTTATTTCATTTTTAGGCATGTACTGGCATTGAAAACATTGACGAGGCCATTACGTTGCTTGAACAGAATAACTGGGATTTAGTGGTAAGTGCTACTAACTGTTTCCAGAATGTCTTGGCAACACTTAGATGTTAGGATCTTCCGAATGCCCTTCATATTTCCATTTCACAAGGGGATATGGGAAGGTTTACTATATTGTAAATTTAAAGAAATAAAAGCCCCTACCACACATTTTAGAGATTTGGTTTCCTATATAGCAATGTAATGCATTTTGGATTTATCCAGAAGCAAATTCATGTGTAGCCAGTGGCTAAGCCAAGTGTGTAGATCACAAATTTTTCTGAGTGTCTGATTGATAGCTTATTGTCCCTCAGATTAAGCACCAGGGAATAGAGGGCTTTCTTCTTGTCAGTTGCATATTTGTTACCGTATTTAATGATGGAATCAACATCCTAATCTAGGTGGCCATACTGTGTTGTTCTTGATACCATAAACAATGAGAGGAGAACATTCATTAGAAGAGAGCGAAGCCTGCACTAGAGATTTAAAAATTCACACAAAGCATAGTCCTTCTTCTCCTGGAAGGCCTCCCTCAAATATAGAATGGAAGTTCTCTACTTTCTTTACACTCCCTTCCATTGTGATCTAAAGCAGACACTGAATCATGTGTCCTCATAGCCATTTTTGTGAGTGAATTTTTGTGAATGAAATATGAGGCTTATGTCTGTTAATTTTGTTGAACATAGCACTGCTCCCTGCAAAGATAGTATAGTCTTCCGGGCTAAACTTTTTGATACATCCATTTTAATTTCTCTGCTCATTCAAGGCTATTTAATTGATACATATTTCTCAAAGCCTGTGTGTGCATGTACGCGCGCGCGTGCGCGCGCACGCACGCACACACACACACACACACACACACACACACACACACACACCCCTGAACAACCCTCCTTGTTAATCCAAGAACATGTGCCTGCCTGGTGTGCTGGGTTGAGCACCAGACCTGGGTTGTAACCCCATCTGTACTCTTTGCTGACTGGTGGCATTGGGAAAGTTCCTTCTTCCTCCATCTAGACAATGTAGGGTAGTTTTATTCTCTTCCCCTGCTAACCTCCTTCTACTCAGACTATTTTGAAATTTGTTCTGTCACTTCTTTTCCTTTGTATTTAGTAGTTTTTTTGGAGAGAATAAGAAGATTCAGGAAAATCCTGCTTAATTGGCCAACTTACTTGCCATAAGAAAACTTGATAGAAAAAGAAACCATCTCAAATTTCCTTATATATCTTTTTGTTTTTTAAAAGAAGCAGGTTATAACAATGGGGATCATAGAACTAGCATTTAGAGCTGGATGAGACCTTAGAAATAAACTAGTCTAGCTACCTCCCTCATTTTAGAGATGAGTAACCTGAGATGTAGAGAGGGGAAGGGACTCTGTCCAAGCTAATAACACCTGTTTTTATGGTACTTGAAAGTTTATAGTGTTCTTCCCTTAGCGCAACCATGTGGATTTGATGGTACAAGTACTGTTATTCCCATTTTGCAGATAAAATAAGTTGAGGTTCAGAGTCACTTGACTTGCCCAAGAACAACCCACAGTTAGCAGGTAAGCGAGCCAGGTCTCAAATCTGAATCCAAAGTAGTCCTCTTTACTCTGGATGTTGCCGCCATACAAAGCATACAAAGGGCTTTGAAATTCTAAGAAAGAAAACAAAATTAATATGAGCTCAATGCAGGTTTTGTCTGGCTTTTTTGTAGCAGCGTGGTATTAGAGAATGAGCCTTGGCCTGGCTGTCTTGCCTCTTCCTCTCAGTAGTTCCTTTAAGGTGGCCCCTATCTTGTCTGTATGGACCTTGTTTATTTACACGTTGCATCCTTCATAGAGTGTAATCTCCTTGGGGACAGGGACTGGTTTGGCTTTTTCTTTGTATCCTCAGGACTGCTCGTAGTCCTGGCAGATAGAAAGCGCTTGCTAAATGCTGGTGGATTCATTGGCCTTTGACAAAGTGCTTCCCTTCACTGTGACTTAGTCCCTTTTCTGTCAAATGAAGGGTTTAGACATGGTTATTTCTAGTTCCCTTCCAGATGTAAAGTTTTATGACTTAGGACACAATTTTTCTATCTTAAATGTGTATGGACATGGTTTGGACTCTTTCTTTTTGGTACATACTGCTAATCATATCTGTGGCTTGTTTGATGCCATGGGCTTGGTGTGGGGCAAACAAACCAATTATAACCATTACAATATTTTTCTTATGAGAAAATGGAATTTTTGTTATCATTATGGACGTAGTTTCCAAGAGCACTTTGTGGCAAAAGCGAGAACTGCTTATATTCATATGATGATGTTGGGGCAAAAACAAAACTTGGAGCCCTTATTTTTTAAAATATTATTTTCAGTTATAAAACATTCATTATTCCCCCCTCCCTTTCACCTCCTTCCACCGAAGGAAAAAGAAAGAAATACATACTTCCTGTATCACATAGGCACACTTGAGCTAAATATATATGCCCTTATTACTCGCGTTTAAAAACACATTTCTTATTCTTCATGTTAGTCTGCATAATTGTTTACAAATGACCACTGCTTATAAAATCCTTGGTTTGTATTCTAAGGGATCTTAGAGGTCATTTACTGCAACTCCCCATGTCCAACAGATGAACAAATAGAAGCCCAGAGATGTGAGATGACTTGCCGAAAACTTCGGTTGTTGCTCAGTCATTTTAGTTCTGTTCAGCTCTTCATGACCCATTTGGGGTTTTCTTGGCAAAGATACTGGAGTGGTTTGCCATTTCCTTCTCCAGCTCATTTTACAGATGAGGAAACTGAGACAAGCAAGGTGAAGTGACTTGCCCAGGGTCACACAGCTAGTAAGTGTTTGGAGCTAGATTTGACCTCAGAAAGAGGAGTTTTCCTGACTCCAGCCCTGGTACTCTATCTGCTGTACCACCTGGCTGCCCCCAAAGTTACCAAAAGTTACCCAAGTGGTAAAAGGTAGATCAGGATTCTAATTCAGCTCCTCTTATTTGAAATCTATTTTGCTTTCCACTACATCCTGCTGCTTCTTTTTCTTTGACCCTTATCATTAGAACGTTTTTACAGACTGAACAATTAGAATCTTTCCTACTTGGAATTCATAGAACACTGGCAGAGACTGTCCAGCCCAGACTGCATGAGGAATCCCTTCTACATGCATTTGACAAAAAGCAAGTCATCCTTCCTTGGTTTGGAAATATCTAATGGAGGGGTGCTCCCCCTTTACTGAGACAGTCCATGCTTCTTTGGGATATCTCTAATTGTTAGGAGGTGGATGCATTGAGTCTTAGAGTTCCTGCATTGTAACATCCATCTATTGTTCCTAGTTCTGCCACTTGGGATCGAAGGCCAACTGTAGTCCCTTTTGCATATGACAAATTTTCAAATTCTTGAGGCTCTGTATATTATTAAAATATAGTCATGTAAGAAAATTCAGGAATTCAGTGGAAGAACCATGGTGTACAACACTTTGAAATGAAATCACTCCTTTTCCTTAGGGCTTACCTCTTGCCAACGCATATCCCTGCCCCTCAGGACTTTCTTAAGCTATTCTCCCTTAAGCTATTCTCACTCCTTTTCCTTAGGGCTTACCTCTTGCAAACACATATCCCTGCCCCTCAGGACTTTCTTAAACTATTCTCCCTGCTTTGCCTTTCCTTCTCTTCACTTCTCTCTTCTCAATTTTGTCCCTATTGTTAAAACAATTAATTTCTATATTGGCTTCTGCCTTAAAATTTGTCACTGAGTTTTTCTGTCACCACTCATCCCTTATGAAATCCCAGCTCTAGATTATTCCCCCCAGTGCATGGCATGAGGTGCTTAATAAATGCTCTTTGATTAATTGAATATAGATCAAAAATGGAACTGAAACTGTCATTAGAATATACCACAGATCATCTGTATAGTTCTGCAGAAAAACCGAGCATATCAAAGAGCTAACTCATGCCTATTTCATACCCCTACCTCCCTAAAGAAGGGGAAGGGATGTGTCTTCTCATACTTTTTTGGGGGGAGATAAGCTTGATCATCATATTTATTCAGTAGTGCTTCAGTTGTTTTGTTGTTCTTTCCATTTACATTTTTGTAATCATTGCATATGTTGTTTTTGCTAGTTCTTATGTCATTTTACATCAGTTCATTTAAGAATTTTCGTGCTTTTCTATTTCATCATATTCATCACTTCTTACAGAACAAGAATATTGTTACATTCATGTATCCTACTTATTTCTAGCCATTTCCCAATCATTGGATAACTTCTTTGTTTATACTTATTTGCTGCCCCAAAAAGTGCTGTTGTGAGTGTGAGTGTGAGTGTGAGTGTGAATGTGAGTGTGTGTGTGTGTGTGTGTGTGTATACATACACATATGGGGCCATTTCTTTTGGGCATTTTCTCTGGTTGTCTCCCATTCATGGAATGCTCTCTTTTCTAACTGGCTTCCTTCAGATTTTAGCTAAAGTCCCATCATGTGTAGAAAGGCTTTCTTGATCCCTCATAATTAGTTAATGGTCTACAATTTATTCTGCGTAATGCTCTCTTGTACATGATTATTTGTATGTTGTCTCCCACATTGAGTATGAGCAAGCAGGAACCATCATTTGCCTTTTTTGTATTCCCAGTACATCTTATAGTGTTTTGAGTATAGTAGGAGGGTTTAGTGTTTATTAACAGAATGATTTATTTTTAAGTTTAAAAAATTTATTTAAATCAGCAAAAATCCACTCTTCCTCTTGAAAAAGAAAAAAAATAAAATGCTTGTTTAAAACACTTATGGTCAAATAAACCAAATTTCTGCATTGGTTATATATTTTTTAAAAAATTATTCTATCCTGAGTCTTTCCTCTGTAACAAAGTGGATTGCAGGTTTCATCACAAGCCCCCTGGAATCATGGTCGGTCATTACACTGATCAGAATTACTAAATCTTTCTAAGTTGTTGTTTACATTGTCATTTTATCCATTGGTTTTCTGGTTCTCATTTTACTCTGCATCAGTACATACAAGTCTTTGTAGTTCAGTAATTTCAGTCATGGCTGACTCTTTGTGATCCTATTTGGGATTTTCTTAGAAAAGAAACTCGAGTAATTTGCTATTTCCTTCTCCAGTTCATTCTACAGATGAGGCAAACAGGGTTAAGCAACTTGCCCAGGGTCATATAGCTATAGTCTGAGTCCAGATTTGAACTCATGAAGATGAGTTTCTTGCCTCCAGGCCACAGGCCACTGTGCCACCTATGTGCCCCATACTAGTTATCAAAACATTGAAAAACCTATCGCTATATTAGAAAAATTCCCCAAACATGTGCAATATGTTGTACATATGTATGTGTATATACATGTACATATACATACATACATACATATATAGATACATACAACATCTGTGGACCTGTCACCGTCAAAAGTTGTAGGTTGGGTTTGTGTCTAATAATCTTTTCATTCAAGACCAATTTGATCTTTTAAATTTTGTTAACATTTATTTTTGATTTTTTGTTATGTAGTTCTTTCTGTTTACATTATTGTACTGTGTATTTTGTTTTCTTGGCTCTGTTTTACGTTAGCTCATATAGATTTTTCAATGTAATTATCATACATCATTTCTTATAGTATAATATCTCATTGTCATGTATCACAATTTGTTTAGCTGTTTCCCCATTGATAGACATCTACTTTGTTTCCAGTTCTTAGCTATCACAAAATATGCTACTATAAATTTTGCCATATTTGAGAACTTTCCTTTTATCTTTGTCTTCCATAGGGCATGAGTTCAGTAATGGAGTCTTTGGTTGTGTATTTTGGGTATGGGCATTTTAGTCACTTAATTTGCACAATTCCAAATTTATTTCTAATATGGTTGTACCATTTCATAATTCCATCAACAATCCATTAGTGTGCCTATCCTTTTACAACCCCTCCAACATTGACTATTGTAATTTATTGTCATTTTTGCCAGTTTTCAGGATGTGAGTTGTTTGAAACTTAAGGGTTTTAATTTGTATTTCTTATTTTTAGTTATTTGGAGCATTTTTTCATGTGGCTGTGAATGTTTTGTAGTTCTTTTGAGAACAGTTTGTTCATATCCTTTAACCATTTATCTGTGGGGAATGGCTATTACATGTTCGTGCATGTGCATGCACACACACATGCACACACACACGGTTCACATATCTTGGATACCAAATGCTTATCAGAGAAATTTGAAATAGATTTTCCCCCCTCATTTGACTACTTTTCTTTTTATCCTAGATGTAGTAATGCTGACTTTGCAGACAGTTTTTGGGTTCAAGTAATCAAAGTTATCAGTTTTATCTTTTGTAATTCCCCCTGTGTCTTGTTTAGTTAAGGCTACAACTCCTACCTGTTTCACGTCTGATTTTTTAATAGTATGATCATGTATCCATTTAGAATGTATTATGAAGTGTGGTGTCAACTATTAGTCCAGTTTTCCCAGAAATTTTTATTACAAAGGGAGTTTTTCCCTAGATAATTTTGTTTTCCACTTTATCAAATACTAAATTACTGAGTTCTATTGTTTCTGAATCTCCCTTATCTAGTCTGTTACATTGATCTATCTGCCCAGTCTTTAACCAGTACTAGGTAGTTTTGATGACTACTGCCTTCTAATTTAGTTAGAGGGCTGCAAGTGCTATTCTATTGTTTTTACATCACATAATTTTTTTCCCTTATCTCCTTACTCTCTCTTTTTAAGGGACATTTTTTTTTAAAGAAAAAGAAGAAAAAGAAAAAAAAACCTAGATCATTACATGAAATAAAAATCTGGTGTTATGTATAATACTCTACACCTGCAAAGGAGCATGGGGAAGTTTCTTTATTTGGGGTCAAACTTATTCTTTATCATTTTGCAGAATCCTTCTTGTCTTGGAGTGTTTGTTCTTCCCATTTACATTGTTGCCGTTATTGTACAACAATGTGTTTTTCTTGTTTTGTTTACATTAGTCTGCATCATTCCATGCAAACCTTTCTGTGATTCTTTGTATTCATTATAGTTATCTCTTATACCAAAGTAATATTCTGGTACTTTAATGTATCACAATTCATTTATCTTTCTTGGGGGATGGGAGGGTGGAAAACCAAACCTGACCCCAACTGTTATTTTAAGAAATGCTAATCTTTTAAAAGTAATCATTTAACTTGGCTGCTCCCAACTTTTCCTATGTGTAAATACTAGTACTTCTTGAAGCCTTTGTTTCTTTCAGTTGAAACTTCATTGGGTCTCATGGAGCCCTAAGTTCATATCACTTTTTCTTTTTTTCTTTTTTTTTGTGGGGCAATGAGGGTTAAGTGACTTGCCCAGGGTCACACAGCTAGTAAGTGTCAAGTGTGTGAGGTCAGATTTGAACTCAGGTCCTCCTGAATCCAGGGCTAGTGCTTTATCCACTCTGCCACCTAGCTGCCTCCTTCACACCACTTTTAATGTTCTATATTAGAGTTACTTTTTCTTGTGTTTCCCAGACTGCTGCCTGTGAGAGCAAGGACAGTGTTTTATTTGTATTTTTTTCTTAACCTGAACAGGCCTCTGTATACAATAGATGGCTAATAAATACTTGTTGAATTTTGTATTAAATGTGGCTTGTAACTTTAGTACTGATTGTCATCTGAAAATAGTTTTTTAAAGTAAAAATCCAAGAGCCAAATATCTTGATGTTTGCAATCAATGTCAGGAGTCAATGTGAATCTTTCATTTATATGCATTGTAAAAAAAAAATTTTCGGTCGCCTTGGTTTCTATACTGGTGTATGGCTTGCTGTTGTGTTTAGCTTTTCCAGGTAGTACTTGAAAGTCAAATTAATGGAGGTTATACATTGGCTTTGCACATCTGTACATATGATGACTGGCAGTTCCTCACAGACATTCTTTCCAAAATGAAGCTGACAAAACATAGATTGTCCTTGGAATAGAGAAAATGTGTGGCTTTTAAGCACCTGTTTTTATACTTCTCCAGTTCCACAGCAGTCATATTTTTAATGGATTGCTTAATCATAATATCATTTTCTTCTGTATTTTTCCTTAAAATTGCACCTTGTTTGTCTAATGAGTAAATTGAGAAATTTAAATTGATTCATTGCTTGTTATAACTAGAAGGGACCTTGGAGATCAAGTCCAACTCCCTTGTTTTAAAGAGGGTAAAATTGACAGTCATAAGGAGGGAGATGTTTTGTGTTTCTCCTCCTACCTTCAAAGCCGACATAATTTGTCACTGTTATATGGCCTGACTCCTAGGCTAGTGCTTTTTCCTCTGCTTCTACTCTTTCTTCTGCTTTCTTCAACTTATACTCTACTTCTAGTCTTTACTCTCCCTACATTCTATTCTTAGCTTCCTCAATTAAGCACTTTACCCTCCTGTTCTTTTTTATATTCTCTTCAAGTTGGCAGAATAATATTGTTAATAATGATAATAGCTGAGATTTATATGATTCTTTAAGTCTTGCAAAATACTTTACAATACACATTGATATCATATGATCTTCACAATTCACTTCAACATGGATTCATAAACAAAGGGATTCTGTGAGGCGGCTACTATAGGTTTTACTAGTCTCATTCTTACAGATGAGGAAGTAGGTTCAGAGACGTTAACTGACTTGACTGGAGTCAAGGTGTCAGGTGTCATATGTGGTATTCAAACATAAAACTTGCCTGACTCCATGTCCCACACTCTGGCCACTATACTTTGCAGTTTCTCTTAAAGCCAAGCTTTAATAATCACTGCTGTGCTTTTTGGTTGCTCTTTTGTGGATTTAAGTTTCACTAGGCTGGGAAATGTGATAAACATGTTTATTGGAAGTCAGCTTCATTTCTAAGAAACTTTCTATCTTGGTATCACTGATTCTTTGGTTTCCTACATTACTATACGTTCATCATAGATCCATTAACACTTTGTCCTACAGTGGTAGGAAGTTAGGGGGTGTCATGGGCTCTAGGGCAGTAAGGGCCTTAGGGGACATCTCGTCTAACCTCATTACAAATGAGTAAACTGAGGCTTAGCAGGAAAATATCTTTTCCAAGATCATACCATGGAATTTATCCCCTCACCTTCTTTTATTTTAACCATATTAATGCAAATCTTTCTATACTACATTATGTACCTACCTCTTTTTCTTTTACTTATTTATCATTTGAGGATTCTTTTCAGGCTGTGAGAGAGGGAGAATGAGAGGGAAAGAAGCAGTGTTGCATGGTAGAGTGGATCATGGCCTTTGAGATAGTGAACTTTGATGTTTATGTCCCAGCTCTATAACTTAACTATTTATGAACTTGGACAAATTCCTTGCCTACTTAGGGCCTGAGTATTTGGTTCTAGATTTCTATAGTCACACTGGTCTCTAAGGACATTTCTAGCTCTGACATTATATGATCTTATGATTCTACCCAATAGTGACTTTGCTTGAATTCCTGTGGGGCGTCTTTCTAGTGGCATTATATTTAGTACTTAACAGCTCCAAAGTGGTTATCTCCTTTGAACCACCTATCTGTCCTGACCGTATTCTTATCCCTGTCTTACAGATGTGTTAAATTGAAACACAGGGAGACTAACTAGAAGCTGGTGTTCCTGTCTTTGATCTCTCTTCCACGGCATCCCTGGGGTTCCAACTGACTCCTTCCCACTCTCAACCTCTCCTGAGCCTGGAGAAGTATCAAGTGAGCAGTGGTGGATGCTTGTACCTACCTGATGATGATATAGGTGTGGGCGCCTCAGGTTAGAATATCATAGTGTTGGATAAAAAGTACCTTACGGTGATTCTAGGATCAGAAATTACAGCTGAAGAGAACTGCTGGCATCATCCACTCTGATTCCCAAAATCTAGTGCAGAAGTAACTTGGCTAAGATTATACAGTGGTGGAGGTAGGACTCAAAGCCAAGCCTCGTGAGCATTCAGTCTAGTGCTCTTTTCACAGAATTCTTGTCTCAGCTTGGTCGTTCTGGCCAGGAAGAGTGGCCTCTTGGTTATTTTTGGGTTTTGATTGTTGTATTGCACAAATACAGCAGCCGCTTTCTTTTCAGAACTTTCCTTTAAAGATGTTTGTGGATACATTGAGCCACCGTTGTTTCCAAATGCCTTCAAAAACTGGTGATTCCCAGCTGTTTGTCTAGTTATTCTGTTCAGGAAAATTGGCATGGGTTATAGCTTTGCTTCCAACCACTGGCGGGATCACTGTGAAGGTCATCTAGACGGTTTTCTTCTTTTAATTTGGCTTAAACCCATCTTTCAGCTCCCACCTTCTTTCTCCAAGGAAGCCAGAATAGGGGAGAAAAGGAATGCTATAGATGAAGTTTACCTAGATCTCTTCTCCCAAAAGATGTCCTACAGAACATTCTGTTCCTGTCCTCCTCCACCTCTCTAAGAAGAAGAGGGAGGTAAATGTGTTCATCTGTTTTCCAAGACTGAGATTGGTCATTCAGATTGATGCGAGTTTGTCTGCCCTTTAGCATTGTTTTTATTTACATTATTGTTAGTCTGGTCTCTTAAGCTCTTAGTGCTGTGGGCTACTCTGTGAAGACTATAGGTTTTAGAGATGGTGCCAACCTGCATTGGTAGAGGGAATTTCCTTACTTAAGAGTCCACTAGGGGGGCAGCTAGATGGCGCAGTGGATAGAGCACCGGCCCTGGATTCAGGAGTACCTGAGTTCAAATCTGGCCTCAGACACTTAACACTTATTAGCTGTGTGACCCTGGGCAAGTCACTTAACCCCAATTGCCCCGCAAAAAAAAAAAAAAAAAAAGAGTCCACTAGGGGCAGCGAGGTGGCGCAGTGGATAGAGCACCAGCCCTGGAGTCAGGACTACCTGAGTTCAAATCCGGCCTCAGACACTTAACACTTACTAGCTGTGTGACCCTGGGCAAGTCACTTAACCCCAATTGCCTCACTAAAAAAAAAAAAACAACCAAAAACAAAGACAAACAAAAAAGAGTCCACTAGACCAATGAAATTCAAGTTCCAGTCACTCCATTTCTTCCTCCCTCTCCCCCTCCCTTTATCTGCCATGGGCATTGTTCTCCTGGAGTCTTAGAGAGTAAAAGGGAACTTTGGAAGAGGAAGGACCTTGACTTCTACTCAGTGTGTTTCTTGCCTCTCCCTTTCTCTCTGTCTCAAGTCACACCCTCTCCAATCCATCCTCTGCCCTGCTGCAAGTGATTTTCAGAAATCCCAGGTGTGTGTCATCTTTCTACTCAAATTCCAATGACATCTTTTCGGTTTGAAGCCCCTCACAAATTGTCGTCTCCCTTTTACACCCCCTGCTTTCTAACCTGAGTTGATGTTCTCATTTCCTGCCTCCATGCAACCTATCCCACTTACTCGGAATTCTCTTCCTCCTTCATTCTACCTCTTAGATTCCCTAGCTTCCTTCAAAATTCAGCTCAAAGACTATATCCTACATGAGGCTTCTCTTGATCTCTCCCTGTCCCCCCACAACCCCACCCCTGCAATCGCCTCTGTCCATATGGGGATTTCTCTCCCCCTGCCGTGTGTGTGTGTGTGTGTGTGTGTGTGTGTGTGTGTGTGTGTGTGTGTGTGAGTGTGAGAGAGACTAGCACTATAATACATAGTGGGCACTTAATACATGTGTATTGATTGATGTGTTAGGATGTCTAAACTTTTTAAACCTATACTTTGTGCATTTTTATGGAAATATACAAGTTGATTTTATTGTTTCCTTTATTGAATTTTGTGTCATTTAAAATTTGATTGTGTCTATTGCTTTGAAAGTCTTCCAAACTCCACTGGGTGCAATAACCAACCATGACTCCAGTGGGTGGATGATTGAGTACGCCACTGACCTTCTTCCAGAGAGGTCGAATGACACTAGAGACAGAAAAAAGACATTGGTTTTATTTGACTTTGTATTGTTTTCACAAGGGTTTTATTGTCCTCTTTCTTTTTCTTTTTCACCTGGAATGGAGGGCTGGCCAGGAGTGGAGGGGGCAAAACAAAAGGAAGGGAAAGGGAGCTATTAATGAATTTTTGAAATGCAGGGAAGGAAAGAACAGAAACACACACACAGGCAGGGCAGTTCTGAGATTTACGTAGGAAAAAGGAAAAGCAAGTCGTACTTGAGTGACTGGAGGGTTCTGGACACTCTTTGGAGACCAAGGGAGATTGAATGAGCTGCCCAAAGCTGGAGGCTGATTGGTCCTGACTCGAGTGCTCTTGCCTTTAGAATGCTTCCTTTTGGTGGTTCTTCCTGAAATCTCACTCATCCTGATGTCTTAATTTTGGACACTCCGCGCTGTTCCAACTCTCTTCTTTGCCTCCTGGAAGACTGGATGATGGAGTACTAAACTCCTCCCAAACCTTTCATTATAGAGGGTTGAGGACTAGTTTTCTCTTTCTCATTGATATTCCCAGCTCTTAGCACTGTGTCTGGCACATAATAGGTGATTAATAAATGTTTACTGACTTGAATTATTTTTCTTTATCTCTGGCCTTACATTCTTCTTGATCCAGGGACTCAGCATAGTTCAGAAAATCTAAAATTTCTGTCATTTATGCAACCGTGGATAGAGTGCTGGGCCTGGAGTCAGGAAGACTGGAGTTCAAATTCATTCTTAAACACTTATTAACTGTGTGATTTGGGCAAGTCATTTAACCCCTGCTTGCCTCAGTTTCCTCATATGTAAAAACATCTGTCTCTTAGCGTTGTTGTGAGGATCAAATAAGATAATATTTTTTAAAAGCTTTTGGTACGACATCTTCATTGGTAGAGGAAGTGTCCTCACCAAGGAACTCCCTTGACCACTGAAGTCCCTGGTTCAGTACCTGTCTCTGTCCCCGGTACTTAGCACAATGCCTGGCATATAGTCAGCACTAAATAAATGCTGGTTGCCTGACTGGTTATCCCTATCTCTAGTCCTTTTTTTTTTTTTAATAGCAGGATTAGTCATGGTTCTCTTACTTTTCTCTTGTCCCTTTCTATCTCTTTCTGTATTAAATTGTTTCATGGACACATAGAAGTATTTGATAGAAGGGCTTGTCAGGTAGTGAACATCACAGTCTACTTCTCCTTTATGTGGGAGTATATGCCAAAGGTCTTACCAGGTAGCAGGTCACTCACTCACTGGTCTGAATTTTGAGCCAAGGTTGTCTCTGACTCCAAGTGTACAATGTTAGCCCTTTTGGATTGTCTTAGATCATTGTATTGCTGAGAATAGTTAAGTTATTCACAGTTCTTCATTCAACAATATTGTTGTTGGGGCAGCTAGCTGGTGCAGTGGATAGAGCACTGGCCCTGGATTCAGGAGGACCTGAGTTCAAATCTGGTCTCAGATACTTGACACTTACTAGCTGTATGACCCTGGGCAAGTCACTTAACCCTCATTGCCCCGCAAAAAAAAAAAAGAAAGAAAGAAAAGAAAAAAAAACTATTGCTGTCACTGTGCACAATGTTCTGGTTCTGCTCACTTCACTATACATTAGTTGATATAAGTCTTTGCAGAACTTTCTGAAATCATCCTGTTTGTCATTTCGTAAAGTACTATAATATTCCATCACCGTCATATACCACAGTTTAATCATCATTCTCCAATTGATGGGCATTCCTTTGATTTCCAATTCTTAACCACCATGAAAAGAGCTTCTATAAATATTTTTGTACAAATAGGTCTTTTTTTCTCTTTTGGGGGATGTCTTTGGTATATAAACCTAGCAGTGGTATTGCTGGAGCAAAGGGTGTGCACAGTTCTATAGCCCTTTGGGCATAATTCCAAATTGCTCTTCAGAATAGTTGGGTCCATTCATAACTCTACCAACAGTGTATTAGTTTCCCAGCTTTCCCACATCCCCTCCAACATCTGACATTTTCCTTTTCTGTTATATTTGTCACTCTGATAGGTATGAGGTGATACCTTAGAGTTGTTTTAATTTCCATTTCTCTGATTAGTAGTGATTTGAATACATTTCTTTTTTTTTTTTTAAGTGAGGCAATTGGGGTTAAGTGACTTGCCCAGGGTCACACAGCTGGTAAGTGTTAAGTGTCTGAGGCCTGATTTGAACTCAGGTTCTCCTGACTCCAGGGCCTGTGCTCTATCCAATGTGCCACCTAGCTGCCCCTTGAATACATTTCTTGATTGTATAAACCTTTGTTGAAGCCTTTAAAAGTACTTCCCACCCAAAGAACTGCTTTAAGAAATAGCTATTTTTGTAAAGATGAACTAACACTGAAGTTTGGACCTGTCAGAGTTTCTTGTATGACAAAGTACTGTATATTTAGACTTTGGGGGAATGTATGAACTTGACTGTGGTCTGCCTGCCTGTCATAGGTGGAATATTTGTTTAGTATAGGTGTCAATATTATAAATTAATGTAAGCAACATCTGTCTCCTACGTACGTAGCAGGATGTTTTTTCTTTCTTACTTGTTTACAAAAATAATAGTAGGAATTTGGTTACTACAGAAATGAACTTATTTCATTCTGTTTTCCTTGTATGGTAGCCAAGAAGAAATGCATAGTCACTCTGCAGCAGGTTAACCAATGCAGATTCCTTTCAATGAAATGCCCCCTCTTTTTTACCACTGAGAAGTCTTTGTGCATTAAATGTACCCCCAGATCAACACTTGTGGTTATTGGATGGTCTAGTAGCCTGGTGGAGGTGTTTTCATCAGGAGCCTTGACCTCTAATAGGGAGAAACCATTAGGCCTTTAACTTCAAGTTTGCAGACAAATGAGTAGGTTTAAGATAGGAATCTAAAAGAAAAGCTTTAAAAATGAAGGAATTAGAAGCTTTAGGGAGAACTGATAAATGGGAACCCACAGCAGTCATGGGGAAGCAGCCTTAGACTTGAAGTCAGAAATAGAACTAACTTATTTATTAATTCTTTGACCTTGATCAAGTTACTTCCCCTCTCTGGACTTTATGAATGAATGGATGAACATTTATTAAGAGTTTACAGTGTATTAAGTACTTAGAGGCTCCAAATACAAATGCTAATATGTGCTTTTCCTATTCAATATATATCTAGCAGAGATCCTTATATGGTTTAGTGGCCTTATTTCTATATGAGTTTGATATCTCTACTCCAATCTACAGTGTTTTATGCTTTTATGTAGTTAGACAGTTATACTTCAGTTTCTGTATTGATATAGATTACAGTCCCTCATGATTCAGTTAGGTGATCTTTAGGAGGTACTATGACTAAGAAATTCATTACCCATTGGTCAAACTTTTTATGATGAGTGGTGCTCAAGAAATATGCCGAGCCCATTTGCTTGGACCTCACAGAGACCCTCAGCTTAGTGGGAATTATCCACTTATACTCTTTTGGCATTGCCTTTGCAAATCCAGGATTACTCTTATCTATTAAGGATTCACAGTAGAATTTTAGGGAAAGAGAGTAACCATACATTTTCATTTAACTTTTTCATGGTTCTGGCAGTTTAGGAGAACTCTTAGTTCCCTTTCTACCAATGCTGATCATAACTTCTTCTGTAAGTTATAGTCTTTAAGTGATATGGAAATACCAGTGGTATGACTTAGGTCTAGATCTTCTTGACTCCCAGTATGACCTTTGAACCAACCTTGCCCCATGCCATTCTCCTTCTCCTATCTCCTTTTTTTTTTCCTCCTTCTCCTTCCTTGCTCTTCTCACCCTTCCCTCCTCCCCCCTCCTCCTGCTCCAGTGCCTCCTCCTCCTTCCCTCTTCAGTCCTATGTAGGTCCTTATTTTTTGAAAATTTATATGCATGTTTTTGGAGATCATTAGTTTTTATCATAGTGACATCTATTAAGATCATACTATTAAATTTTAGGAATATGTATGTGATTGAGAACAACAGTGTTAAGGTAACAGCATGGTTCCCAAGTTCATTTGTTGGAATTCTCAAGGATATTTTTAAAGTGTTTACATTTATAGTATGGAGCCTTGTTTTCTGTTTATGAAGGATAGTGAACTCTTTTGGTTATATAATTCTGAACATTTGATTATAAATTTCTTTTTTTTTTTTTTTTTTGGGGGTGAGGCAATTGGGGTTAAGTGACTTGCCTAGGGTCACACAGCTAGTAATTGTTAAGTGTGTGAGGTCGGATTTGAACTCAGGTCCTCCTGAATCCAGGGCCAGTGCTCTATCCACTGCACCACCTAGCTGCCCCTGATTATAGATTTCTAAGCATTGAGTAGGGGCTAATTTTTTCCAGCCTTCAGTGATGTCTTACAGAGTTCTGTTGCCATTCATTTTGTTAACTTTTTTGTAATTTCTTGTGGCAGTGACCTGATTATGAATTGCTATTATAGACTTCTCTTTTATTTTTCAGTATACAGTATCCACATGCCTAAATCATTTGTTCACTTCTTTGTTAGAATATTGTTGGCTAAGTTTATGTAGATGTTATTTTTATAATTTGTTATGTAAATTATTCTCATCTCCCCCTCCCCCAATAATGTAAGAGATGAGATTTCCCCTTTTTAGTATCTGTAATAGGTGACAATGCCACTTAATCTAGGCAAGTAACTAAGCCTTGGGGTTGTCAGTTTCTTCATCTGGAAAAATCTTTGAGCTAAAAGGGATCGGACTAGAACATCTCTAAATTCCCTTACAGTACTAAAATTTTATCCTTTTCTCCTTGATCTGTGTTAGATTTAAAAATTCTTTTCCTAATGGAGTTCTAGAAGTCAGCAAGGCTTTATTAATTGATTATTATGTGCTGGCCCTGTGCTGGGCATTGAGGAAAGAAAGGAAGAAAAAAGTCCTGCCAAGTGAACTTCACAGTCTTATGGGGAAAATAACATGCAAAAAAATCTGTACAAACAAGACGTATACAGGATGAATTGAAGAGAATATTAGTGGGAAAAAGCCCTAAGATTTAGGACTAGGAAAAGCTTCTTGTAGAAACTGAGACTTGAAGGGATCCAGGGAAGACAGCAGGTGAAGATGACATGGGTGAACCACAGATTTTATTGTTAGCTAAAGGTTAGCACTAGAGTATGTTATTCTCATTTGCTGGTTTTCAAGCCATCCATTTCTGATGCCTCACTTCCTTGTCAAAAGGTCATAGGGCCATAGCCTTCATAGTTAAAGGGGACCTTAGAAGTTTTCCAGTCCAGTGCTCTTACTTTACAAATGAGAGAACTGAGGCCAATAGAGATTAAATGACTTGTCCAGAGGTCATACAGGCTGGTAAGCAGTGGAGCAGGGATTCTAACCAAGAGCTTTTTCACTTTAAACTTAAAAAGGATGGGAAAAGAGAGAAAGATACATAGAGAAGAAAGAGAGGGCAAATTACAGGACAAATATAAAAATGTGTTATGGTCACATGAAAAATACTGTGAGGAGTGCTAAAACTCAGCATGAGCTGGCAAGATATGGTAGGAATAACACTTGTTTTATGTAGATACCTCCTCTCTCCATGATTATTTGATACAGTTCTGGAGATACTAGAAATAGTAGTATGATGGGAGAGAAATCAAAGGCATAAAGATAGTTAAAGTAGAGATAAAACTCACTTTGTTTGCTGATGATATGATGGTTTACTTGGAACATTCTAGAAAATTAGCAGAGACATAATTGGGAAGAATCAATAGCTTCAGCAGTGTTACAAGCCACAAAATAAGCCCTCAACAGTCAACTGCACTAGGAGGCAGAGACACCAGCAGGAAGTAGTAGGGGGGTACAGTGAATTCTCTCTCAACTCCAAAAGGATCTAGAAAACACAGCAGGCAAAGTCCTAATGGGGGAAAATCCCAAAAAGAGTCACAAGGAGTCATTCTTCCAACTCAGATCAGTACAGGGAGGCAGACAGAGAGGCCTTCAAATGATGGGGACTGGGTCTGACTAGGAGCATACCACCCAGAGGACTTGGGCCCAGAGAGAGGCTGCGAAATGTGGTAGCAAGACCCCCGAGCTAGCATAGAAGAACTTAACTTTGTTTCCAGTGCAGCAGGAACAATTGTCAACTGGCAGGGTTCTCACTGCTCAGTTCTGAATCACAGTTCCAGGGCAGAATAGGAAAGACACCTGCCTCTAGGTAGGGATGTCCTGAGGGAGGTGCACGTCCAGAAGCAAGCAGCAGAGCAGGGTTTCAGTTCCAGCCTCCAGACCAAAGGGGAGTCTGCAATTCTGTCCCTTTGAGCCAGCAAAGCTTCCTGGCTGGCTAATAGTGGCTGAGTCCAGCAGCAGCTTAGTGTTGCTTAGACTCAGACCCAAACTCAGGCCAGGAATTTGCAGAGCTCAGACCAGGGGGGCAATGATCAGACTTTGCTTTGGATCAGACCACTTTGGGAACACTGTCCTTTGAGATCCTGGAGTAATACTATACTCAGTACTCCAAAGAAAGCAATGGTGGGACCAGCCCAGACCTTCCCTTCAGAAGTATGTAGAGCTTAGCTCTAACATCAAGTTCAAAGTCAGGAAGTGGGCTGGAAGAATGAGCAAACAAAAAAAGAACCCCACCATAAAAATCTATTATGTTGACAGGGATGCTCAAGAAGGCAACTCCAGAAGAGAATGACTATAGAACACATACAAGCAAACCCTCAAACAAAAGTATAGCTCAGGTATAAAATTCAACTGAAATTTTTGGAAGAGATAAAGCAAGAGGTTTTGGGTTTTTTAAAGAGTTTTAAAATATTTTATCAATGAAACTAGAATGTTAGAGGAGAAAATGGGAAAAGACATCAGAACCATGGAGATAAGAAGTAGAAAGACACTTAACACTTTGGCACAAGAGGTCAGCTAGTAAGTATTGTGTCTGAGGTCGGATTTGAACTCAGGTCCTCCTGACTCCAGGGCCGGTGCTCTATCCACTGCGCCACCTAGCTGCCCCAAACCCCCTTTCTTTTTTTAAATAGTGTTACTAAGCTGTGAGATGAGGAAAATATTGTTAATATAAGTTACCTTTATCTACATCCATTGCCTAGCATAGCATCTGGGATGTAGTAGGTATTTAACAAATGCTTGTTGATTGATGGCTTTAGCAGTTCAGTTGATAAAATGTCTTGTCCTTTTGGAAAATCTGGAGACATTGACTAGATCAAAGCTTCTTAAACTGTGGGGCTCAACCCCATATGGGGTCAAGTAATTGAATGTGGGGGTCACGAAAAATTTGGCAACAGTAAAAGGTTATGTTGACCTATTTTATATACCTGTATATCCAAGATCCAGTAAAAATTTCTTGGGTGAAGAGGGCTCTCTAGTGGGAAAAGTTTGAGAAACCCTGGACTAGATCATAAGGAAGGAGGGGAAACAAACATTCATCAAGTACCTACTATGTGCTGGGCAGTTTGCTTTACAATTATTATCTCATTTGATCCCCACCACATTCTGTGTAGGTAGGCACTATTATTATCCCCATTTTATAGTTGAGGAAACTGAGGCAAGCAGCAGTTAAGTGACTTGTCCAGAGTCACACAGCTAGTAAATGTCCAAGGCTGGATTCGATCTCAGGCCCTCCTAATTTCAGGGCCAACGTTCTATCCACTGTGCTCACTGTGATAATATATATAGGTAGATTTGAAACTTGTTGATTGACAAGAATCAGAATAGTTAGTAGTTCCTTGTTATTCTTGGCAGGTCTCCAGTGAAGTGCCCCATGGATTTTTATTTTGTCTTGGGCAGCTCTAAATTTATATCAGTGATTTGGATAGTGGCATAGATGGCACGCTCATTGAATATGCAGATGTGACACAGCTGGGAGAAGCAGCTAACATGCTAGATGTCTGGATCCAAAAAGATTATGAAAGTCTAAATTCTTGAACATTTGGCTAAATCTAATCAGATGCGATTCCATAACGATAAATGCAAAATCTTACACTTGAGTACAAAAAATTAGTTTCAGAGTTACAAAATGGGGGAGCATGGTTAAGTTGTAGGCGTAGTGAATAAGATCAATCTGTTGGCCCTTACTGTGTGCCAGGCACTGTTTGAGGCACTGCTGCTACAGCAAATGACATAGTAAGTACTTACCGTGTTCTACTCACTGTGTTTCACTTATTGCATTTAAGTTTGCAGAATCTTTCTGGCTCCTCACTTTGTTTCAGATTGAAATTCCTTACCATGAATCTCAGGGCCTTATAAGCAGTTGGCGCTCCTTTACATCACTATTCTCATGTTTCACTGCCACTTTGTTTCCTACCTCTGCTCTCTTTAAAAAATTTTTTTTCAGGGTAGTGAGGGTTAAGTGACTTTCCTAGGGTCACACAGCTAGTAAGTGTCAAGTGTCTGAGGTCAGATTTGAACTCAGATCCTCCTGAATCCAGGGCTGGTGCTTTATCCACTGTGCCACCTTGCTGCCCCCACCTCTGTTCTTTACTTTCCCATTTACTGCCTTTCAAATAAGGCTAGGGATGAGATATTCCATTTTCCAGGTGTTGGAAACCCCGAGAAGATTCCCGTTATCAATGCAGGGCAGTGCCTTCTTTATAACAGACAACCCTAGAGAGTTGCCTAGAGCAGGACTTCTTAAACTTTTTCCACTTGAGATCCCTTTTCACCAGAGAAATTTTCACACAACACACAGGTATATAAAATAGGTATATATAACCTTTTACTATTGCCAAATTTTTTGTGACCCCCCACATTCACTTACTTGACATGATATGGGCTTAAGACCACACCTGAAGAGGCTTTGACCTAGAGCACTATGGCCCAGTGTGACACAGATAATATTTGTCAGAGGTAGGACCTGGGAGAAAAAAAAAGTCATGCTTAATCATGTGGTTTCCAGACTTTTAGGGTTGACTTCCAGCATTTTCCAGATTGATTCTTCCCTTAAGACAAAGACTCTGTCTAACAAGAACCACAGTATTAACTAACTCCTAGCAAGTCTCCTACCTCCCATTGTGGGAGGATAATATTTCAATATCTCTTTTCTTGGCTGTGGATCAGTTTTGACATCACTCAGCGTTTGACGTTCTTTTAATGATACTTTCATTTACATTGCTGTAGTTTATTGTTCTCTTGATTCTGATTGTTTTTCTCTTCCTCAATTCATACAGATCTCAGATTGCTCCAGATTGCTCATATTTGATAATTCTCACCAAACAATAATATTCCATTACAATTATATACTGTAGTTACTGGTTTTTTTTAAAAGCTCTTTTCCAGTTAGTGGAATCCACTGTATTTCTTTATTATTACAGAGTGCTTTTATGAATATTTTGGCATTATGTTGGACTTTTTTTTCCATCTTTGACTTTTTTACAGTTATATGCACAGTATAGAGAACTCCCTAAGGCAGAAAGAAATTAAAATTGGAAGAGAAACTTCAAAAGATTAGATTACAGGCCAAGTGTTCTTAACTTTTTTTTGTCATGGATCCCTTTGGCAATCTGGTGGACACCTTCTGAGAATACAGTTTTTAAATTCATAAAATAAAAAGGATTACAAAGGAAACCAATTTAAGTTTGTGGAACCTTTACTTTAGAGGGGAAAAGGAAGCTTGTTTGAGAACTGTAGAAAGTTAGAGGTAACTCGGACTTTAAAATAATGAAACCATTTCAGAGCTGAAAGAATTTTTAGAACCTTAGGGAACATAGTGTAGTAGAAACCTTAGAATCAAGAGACGTGGGTCAGAATCCCACTTCTGACACTTGCTAGCCGTGTGACCCCTGGCAAGTCTCTCAATGTCTCTGGCTCTGTTTCCTCCAATCAAAAAGGGGATCGTAATGCTTATTAACCATTCACAGGATTGTTGTGGGGAAAGAACACTGTAAACCTCATTTTTGTCTTTTCGGGATTTGTTTTTGTATTTTGGGCTTTATATCCCCAGGACTTTGAACAGTGCAAGAGGACATAGAATGTCCTTAATGAATAGTTGTTATCATAGGATATAGAATGTCAGGGCTGAAGAGGATGTTAGAGCATGCAGCACAATGTTAGAGGTGTCCTAAGGTCCATTCCAGCTCTGACATTGTTTTACATTCAATGCCAGAATTGCAGTGGACCTTAGAACAGTGAATTTCAGGGCTGTGAGGGACCTTAGAACATTGGATGCTGGAGCTAGGATGGAATTTTGTTAGCGTGCAGCCCAAGCCCTCATTTTGCTTAGGAAGTAATTCAAATCTAGAATGAAGAGCCCGAAGTCATACAGGGACATGATGGTGAAGCCAGAGATGGAAATAGGCCAATTTGACTAGAATGTAGAGTGTGAATGAAAAGGAGCTTGGAAAAATGGACTGGTGCCATGGTCATAATGGAGGCCGTTGAGAGCCACTGCACATTATTGATCAGGGGAGTGACATTGTCAAACCTGCACTGGAGAAGTGTTAATTTGGTAGCCACGTAGAGGATGCATGTGGAGAGGCCATTGAGGAAGTTATTGTTGAAGAGAGGATGAGGGCCTGGAGTGTGTGTGTTTAGAGAAAAATATGCATTCTTGTTGATTATCTTTCCTCCCCCATCCATCTCTCTTCTTTTTTTTTTTTCCCCTGGGGCAATGGGGGTTAAGTGACTTGCCCAGGGTCACACAGCTAGTAAGTGTCAAGTGTCTGAGGCCGGATTTGAACTCAGGTACTCCTGAATCCAGGGCCGGTGCTCTATCCACTGCGCCACCTAGCTGCCCCGATCTCAATTCTATTAGCATTGCTTCTACTACCAGCTTTCTAGTCACCTAGATTCACAAACTTGTGAAAGTGAGTCAGAAATGGTACTGACAATGGATAGCCAGTAGATAGCTGGGTAGAAACCGTAGCAATCTGAGCATCCTTATTCCAAGTAGACAGTAGTTCCAAGGGTATTGGATTCCTAGTTTTTGGAGTTTTCTCTGTTGAAATTGCACCATGGGATAGTAACCTGGATTATTATTTTAATAGTTTCCTATTTTGATATTACTTGTGTTAAATTCCTTGCAAAACATTTATATTTTGCTGTGGTTGTCACCTGTCCAGTGCTGCCCTATAGAGGCAAGAAATGACGAGATCCTTGTGGTATCCAAACCAGCATCCTATCTCAGAATGTAATCTTAAGCAGCCGATCTTACCACCATCACTGTTGCCAAGTTTAGGGAGCAATAAATGGGCCAAGTTGGCTTAAACATCAGGGTCACGAAAGGAAATAAAGTCAGATAAGTCTGGAATAGTTTGCTATAATCAGATTAGTAGCAGAGGAGTTGCAAGCTCAGTACAAGTCAGCATTGTGATCTTGGGCTACATGGACTTAGTCCTGCTATCTTCATCTTTGATCAGATCACATCTAGAATGTTTTGTTCAATTCTTTCCACCACATTTTTTGGAAAGGTATAGATAAGATAGAGAACAGTCTTCAATAGTGAAGGGAAATCCATGTTGTCTGAGGATAGGTCAAAGGCATTGTTCGAGTTTAGCTTGCAGGAGAGAGAACTCAGGGAGGCCATGATGGCAGGATTCCACTTGTTCCTTTTGGCACGAAAGGGCAGAATCAGGAGCAGTGAGTGGGTGTACATTGTTGATTTGGTTTGAAGTCAGGAGAAACTTGGCAGTAACTAAAGTTGTTCTAATGTGGCTGCTTCAGTGTACAGGACTCCCCCACACTGGAGGACCCCCTGTTGGGTATGTTGTCTCTAGGATTTCTTTCTAGGTATGTGTTGAACTAGACAGTCACTGAAGTTTGAGTTCTGAAATTCTATGAAATTCTCGTTTCCTCGAGTTTGTTTTTTATGTTAGAGATCTTATGGAATCACCAGCTTGTTGAGCAGAGAAGAATTGTGGTAGGACCTGTATTTGGATACTAGTCTTGTTTTATGTTGTTTATCTCATTTTTCTCATCTTTTCTCATAGAATTCCATGGGAGACTGTCCTGGAGAAAGTTGCTATCCTTCTCTTGTTCTTTTATGTTTATTGTTCAACACACCATTGCTCAAGTGGATAAAGATCTACATTTTGTAACTGAATAAAAAGTAGGAAGATATAGGTTCATTCTATAGGTTTACACACAAGACAACTGCACTAGAAGACAGCACGATGAGGATGATATGTACCTCAACTTGTTCCCACATGATTTTGATTTTTTGCTAGTTCTCTATATTTTGAAATGACATTTCTGAATAACATTGCTTTTAGACTTCTGTGTACCAGTGTTGTGTCCAGGTTATTGTGGGCAACACCTCTGTCTATGATAATGGTCTGTTGGTTTTTTTAATAACTTCTTTTGATCTTTTGTAATTGTTGACATCAGCAAAATATTCTCCAGTATTCCTCCACTTCCATCTCTCCAGGGAACTACCACATATAACAACTAATATTTTTTAAAGAAAGGAGTAGAAAAGAAATTAGAAAAATGAATCAGTACATCAAATAGTCTGAAAGTATGTGCCATGTACCACATCTGTGGGCCTCCAACCTGTACAAAGGGATGGGGTGGGAGGGAATGAAGATATCTTCTCATGTCTTTGGAGCTATTCTTATTCAATGGTTTTGTTTTGTTTTGTTTTGTTGAGGCAATTGGAGTTAAGTGACTTGCCTAGGGTCACACAGCTAGTAAGTGTCAAGTATTTGAGGCTGGATTTGAACTCAGGTCCTCCTGAATCCAAGGCCTGGGCTCTATCTACTGCTTCACCTAGCTGCCCCTATTCTTATTCACTTTAATTTTACAGCATTCACTTTTGGTGGTTTTGTGGTTACTCTTTCCATTTCCATTGTTCTTGTCTTTGTCTATATTGTTTTCTTGACTCTGCTTACTTCATTCTTCATTAGTTCATATGAATCTTTTCCTGTTTCTTTGATTTTGTTTAGCCATTCTTCAATCAAATATTTGTTATCACAGAAAGTATTATTATAAAATACATAAATACACATATATGCATACATATAAATCTATCAATATTAATATCTATCCATTTGTGAAATACTCTGAGGCACAGTGCCTGGCACATAGTAGGCACTTAATAAATAAATAATAAATGTTAATAAATATTTGTTGAATTGAATTATCATAGTCAAATGCCACTTAAATGCCTTATTCAAGGTCACACAGCTAAAATAAGGAGGTGGAACTGGAATTAAATGCCGTATTTTCTGATTATGGTTCTTTTCTTTGGAATCTCACTTCAGGCTACATGCCTGTCTTTCCAAGAAGACTTAGAGGAGTACTCTTATTTTTTCCTTCTCCAGTGAAAGAAAGGTTGGCATTTGTTACAAATAGCACCATTTTCCAATTGTCCTATCCTTGAAGGGTCTACCTCATTCTCATTTATGTATTTCATATTATTGAGGAAGATTCCCCAAGAATCCTGGGAAGTAGATTCCAACATTTCTGTTACTCTTTGTCCAGCAAATATTGTTAGAAGTATACTGGGGGGGCGGAGCCAAGATGGTGGAGAGGAAGCAGCAAGCTGCCTGAGCTCTCCTTCTGTTCCCTCAAAAAGAACATTAAATCAAGTCTCTGGACGGATTCTGAAACTACAGAACCTGCAAAGAGACAGAGAGACACGGTCTTCCAACCAGAGATAATTTAGAAGACTTCAGGAAAAGGTCGGTCTGACTCGGGCAAAAGGGAGGCCCAGCGCAGGGCAGCAACCCAGCGCCGAGGGGGTCAGGGCAAGTCAGCAGGAGCTGCGGGCCACAGCCGAACAACTGAGGCCCCTGGAACCTGGTTCAAAAATCTGGTGGCCAAGAAGGACAGTGGAAAAACCTACCTGCACCAGCCGGGAGGGCCACGAACGGGTCAGGCGGGATCAGACGCCGAGATCGGGCGCCTGGCTGGCCGAGTGCAATCAGACAGGAAGTGCAGGGAGGGGGATCTCCACACACCATAAAGGCCTCAGAGTAAAAAGCTGGTCACACAGCACCTATACCCCTGCACAAGAAGCCCAAAACAGGGACCCTGGTGCCCCCAGAGCAGACCTCAACTTAAAAAATAAATAAATAAGCTGCAATAATGAGTAAGAAGCAAAAAAGAGCCCTCTCCATTGAGAGCTTCTGTATCAATAGGGAAGATGCCAACACAAACTCAGATGAGGACAATAGCCTCAAATTGCCTACATCTGAAGCCTCACGAGGGAAGGTGAATTGGTCTCAAGAACAAAAAGCCTTCCTGGAAGAGCTCAAAAAGGATTTTAAAAATCAATTGAGGGGGCAGCTAGGTGGCGCAGTAGATAGAGCACCGGCCCTGGAGTCAGGAGTACCTGAGTTCAAATCCGACCTCAGACACTTGACACTTACTAGCTGTGTGACCCTGGGCAAGTCACTTAACCCTCATTGCCCAGCCAAAAAAAAAAAATCAATTGAGAGAGGTAGAAGAAAAAATGGGGAGAGAAATGAAAGCAAAACAAGAAGACTATAAAAAAAGAATCAGCAGCTTGGAAAAGGAAGCACATAATTTCACTGAAGAAAACAAAGCCTTAAAAAATTCATTTGGCCAAATGGAAAAAAAGGCGCATAATCTCACTGAAGAAAACAATGCCTTAAAAATTAAAATGGGACAGTTGGAAGATAAGGAATCCATGAGACACCGGGAATCAGTCAAGCAGAATCCAAAAAATGAAAAAATAGAAGAAAATGTGAAATACCTCATTGGAAAGACAACCGATCTGGAAAACAGATCAAGGAGAGACAATTTGAGAATCATTGGACTGCCTGAAAGCCATGACCAGAAAAAGAATCTAGACACCATATTCCAGGAAATTATTAAGGAGAATTGCCTTGATATCATAGAATCAGAGGATAAAATCATCATTAAAAGAATCCACCGATCACCTCCTGAAAGAGACCCCAAAAGGAAACCTCCAAGGAATATTGTAGCCAAATTCCAGAATTATCAGGTGAAGGAGAAAATACTCCAAGCAGCCAGAAAGAAGCAATTTAAATATCATGGAGCCACAGTCAGGATTGCTCAGGACCTGGCAGCTTCAACATTAAAGGACCGCAAGGCTTGGAATATGATATTCCGGAAGGCAAAGGAGCTTGGATTGCAGCCAAGAATCTATTACCCAACAAAAATGTGCATTTTGTTTCAGGGGAAAAGATGGACATTTAATGACATTGGGGACTTTCAATCTTTCCTGGTGAAAAGACCAGAACTGAATAGAAAATTTGATCTCAACATACAAGACTCAAGAGAAGTTTAAAAAGGTAAACAGAAGGGGGGAAAAAAGGTTACCCTATTAGGTTAAACTGTTTATATCCCTATACAGGAAGATAATACTCATAACTCTTTTCTTTTTCTTTTCTTTTTTTTTTAGTGAGGCAGTTGGGGTTAAGTGACTTGCCCAGGGCCACACAGCTAGTAAGTGTTAAGTGTCTGAGGCCAGATTTGAATTCAGGTCCTCCTGAATCCAGGGCTGGTGCTCTATCCACTGCGCCACCTAGCTGTCCCAATACTCATAACTCTTAAGAACTGTAAATATATTTGGGCAGAGAGAAGGACTTTACATAGAGGGTATAAATATAAATTGTCTTTTATGTGATGATACAAAAAAGAATTAAGGGGTTAAAAAGGGAGTCTATGGGGAGGAGAGGAAAGGGTTGGTGGAATGGGATGAATTATATCATATGAAGAGGTGAAAAAAAACCTATTACAATAGAGGGAAAGAAAGGAGGGGGGAACATTGTTTCAACCCTATTCTCATTAGATTTGATTCAAAGAAGGAATAACATATACGTTCATTGGGATAAAGAAACTTAACTCATTCTTTAGGGAAACAAAAGGGGAAGGGAAAGGGGGGGACTGATAGAAGGGAGGACAAAAGCAAGGGAGAAAAGGGTAAAGAAAAGAGAGGGGGGTGATAAAAAGGGAGGGCAGATCGGGGGAGGCAGGGGTAAGAAGTAAAACATCGGTGAGGAGGAATAGGGTGAAAGAAGGGGGGAAAAGTACAAAGGGGGTAAATAGAATGGAGGGGAATAGACAGTCAGTAATAATAACTGTGAATGTGAATGGGATGAACTCTGCTATAAAACGGAAGCGAATTGCAGAGTGGATTAAAAAACAGAATCCTACAATATGCTGTTTACAAGAAACACATCTGAAGCACAGAGATACACACAGTAAAGGTAAAAGGCTGGAGCAGAATATATTATGCCTCAGCTAAAGTAAAAAAAAGCAGGGGTAGCAATCCTTATCTCAGACAAAGTGCAGGCAAAAATAGATCTCGTTAAAAGAGATAAGAAAGGAAATTACATCTTGCTTAAAGGTACTATAGATAATGAAGTAATATCAATATTAAATATGTATGCGCCAAGTGGTATAGCATCCAAATTCTTAGAGGAGAAGTTAAATGAGTTACAAGAGGAATTAGACAGGAATACTATACTACTGGGGGATCTGAATCTCCCCCTGTCAGAATTAGATAAATCTAGCCAAAAAATAAGTAAGAAAGAAGTGAAAGAGGTGAATAGATTACTAGAAAAGTTAGACATGATAGATGTCTGGAGAAAATTGAATGGGGATAGAAAGGAATATACCTTTTTCTCAGCAGTACATGGCACATTTTCAAAAATTGACCATGTATTAGGGCACAAAAACATCATAGTCAAATGTAGAAAGGCAGAAATAGTAAATGCATCCTTCTCAGATCATGATGCAATAAAAATTACATGTAAGAAAGAGCCAGGGAAAAGTAGAATGAAAATCAATTGGAAACTAATTTCATTCTAAAGAATTAATGGGCCAAACAAGAAATCATAGAAACAATCAATAACTATATCCAAGAGAATGACAATAATGAGACAATATCTATGGGATGCAGCCAAAGCAGTGCTTAGGGGAAAATTTCTAGCTCTAAATGCTTACATGAATAAAAAAGAGAAAGAGGAGATTAATGAATTGGGCATGCAACTTAAAAAGCTAGAAAAAGAACAAATTAGAAATCCCCAATTAGACACTAAATTAGAGATCCTGAAAATTAAAGGAGAAATTAATAAGATTGAAAGCAAAAAAACTATAGAATTAAGAGCTGGTTTTATGAAAAAACCAATAAAATAGATAAAATATTGGTTAATTTGATTAAAAAAAAAAGAAAGAAGAAAACCAAATTACCAGTATCAAAAATGAAAAGGGTGGGGCAGCTAGATGGCGCAGTGGATAAAGCACTGGCCCTAGATTCAGGAGTACCTGAGTTCAAATCTGACCTCAGACACTTAACACTTACTAGCTGTGTGACCCTGGGCAAGTCACTTAACCCCAATTGCCTCACCAAAAACATTAAAAAAAAAAAAAAGAAAAATGAAAAGGGTGATGTTACCACCAATGAAGTGGAAATTAAATCAATAATTAGGAATTATTTTGCCCAACTGTATGCCAATAAATTTGACAATCTAAATGAAATGGATGAATATTTACAAAAATACAAACTGCCCAGGTTAACTGAAGAAGAAATAAAATCCTTAAATAAACCCATATTAGAAAAAGAAATTGAACAAGCCATTAATGAACTCCCTAAGAAAAAATCCCCAGGGCCAGATGGGTTTACGGGTGAATTTTGCCAAACATTTAAAGAATAATTAATTCCAATATTATACAAATTATTTGGAAAAATAGGTGAAGGAGTTCTACCAAATTTATTTTATGACACAAATATGGTGGTGATACCCAAACCAGGCAAAGCAAAAACAGAGAAAGAAAATTATAGACCAATTTCCCTAATGAATATTGATGCTAAAATCTTAAATAAGATATTAGCAAGGAGATTACAGCAAGTGATCACCAGGATAATACACTATGACCAGGTGGGATTTATAACAGGAATTCAGGGCTGGTTCAACATTAGGAAAACTATTAACATAATCAACCACATCAATAAGAAAACCAACCAAAATCATATGATTATCTCAATAGATGCAGAGAAAGCTTTTGACAAAGTACAACACCCATTCCTAATAAAAACACTAGAGAGTTTAGGAATAGGGGGAGCTTTCCTTAGAATAATAAACAGTATCTACCTAAAGTCATCAGCAAGTATTATATGCAATGGAGATAAATTAGAGGCCTTCTCAGTAAGTTCAGGGGTGAAACAGGGATGTCCATTATCACCCCTATTATTTAATATTGTCCTAGAAATGTTAGCTTTAGCAATCAGAGAAGAGAAAGGAATTAAAGGAATTAGAATAGGCAAGGAGGAAACAAAACTATCACTCTTTGCAGATGATATGATGGTATACTTAAGGAATCCTACAGAATCAAGTCAAAAATCACTTGAAACAATTAACAACTTTAGCAAAGTAGCAGGATATAAAATAAATCCACATAAATCATCAGCATTTCTATACATGACCAACAAAGTCCAGCAGCAAGAGATAGAAAGAGAAATTCCATTTAAAGTAACGGTAGATAATATAAAATACTTGGGAGTCTACTTGCCAAGACAAACCCAGGAACTCTATGAACACAACTACCAAACACTCTTCACACAAATCAAATCAGATCTAAATAATTGGAAAGATATCAATTGATAGCAATTGATGCTCATGGATAGGCAGAGCTAATATAGTGAAAATGACAATATTGCCTAAATTAATTTACTTATTCAGTGCCATACCAGACTACCTAAAAATTATTTTATAGAACTAGAAAAAAATAATAACAAAATTCATCTGGAAAAACAAAAAAATCAAGAATATCCAGGGAAATAATGAAAAAAATTCACAGGAAGGGTTAGCGGTACCAAACCTGGAGCTTTACTATAAAGCGGCAGTCATCAAAACTATCTGGTACTGGCTAAAAAATAGAGTGGTAGATCAATGGAATAGGCTAGGCTCAGGAAATGCAGTAGTAAATGACACTAGTAATGTAGTGTTTGATAAACCCAAAGACTCCAGCTTCTGGGATAGGAACTCAGTATTTGACAAAAACTGCTGGGAAAACTGGAAGATAGTATGGCAGAAATTAGGCATAGACCAACATCTGACACCTTATATTAAAATAAGGTCAAAATGGATACACGATTTAGACATAAGAGGTGATACCATAGGTAAATTAGGAGAGAAAGGAATAGTCTACCTATCAGATCTTTGGAAAGGAAAACAGTTTATGACCAAACAAGAGATAGAGAATACTATAAAATGTAAAATGGATGATTTGGATTACATTAAATTTAAAAAATTTTGTACAAACAGAAGCAATGCATCCAAAATTAGAAGGGAGGCAGAAAGCTGGGAAACAATTTTTGAGGCCAGTGCTTCTGATAAAGGCCTCACCCCTAAAATATATAGGGAATTAAATCAAATTTATAAGAATCCAAGTCATTCCCCAATTGAGAAATGGTCAAAGGATATGAACAGGCAGTTTTCTGATGAAGAAACCAAAGCTATCTATTCCCATATGAAAAAATGCTCTAAATCTCTAATGATTAGAGAGATGCAAATTAAAACAACTCTGAGGTACCACCTGACACCCATCAGATTGGCTAAAATGACAAAAAAGGAAAATAATAAATGTTGGAGAAGCTGTGGGAAAATTGGAACACTAATTCATTGTTGGTGGAGCTGTGAACTGATCCAACCATTCTGGAGAGCAATTTGGAATTATGCCCAAAGGGCGATAAAGCCATGCATGCCCTTTGACCCAGCAATATCACTTTTAGGTCTTTTTCCCAGAGAAATCATGGAAAGGGGAAAGGGACCCACATGTACAAAAATATTTATAGCTGCTCTTTATGTGGTAGCAAGGAATTGGAAGTTGAGGGGGTGCCCATTAATTGGGGAATGGCTGGACAAGTTGTGGTATATGAATACAATGGAATACTATTGTGCTGTAAGAAATGATGAGCAGGAGGAGTTCAGAGAAACCTGGAGGGTCTTTTGTGAGCTGATGATGAGTGAGATGAGCAGAACCAGAAGAACATTGTACACAGTATCATCAACATTGAGTGTTGATCTACTGTGATGGAATATATTCTTCTCACCAATGCAATGGTACAGAAGAGTTCCAGCGAACTCATGATAGAAGAGGATCTCCAAATCCAAGAAAAAAAAAAGAACTGTGTAGTATAGATGCTGAATGAATCATACTATTTCTTTTGTTTTTGGTGCTGTTGTTTTTTTTTTTCTATTTTGAGGTTTTTCATCATTGCTCTGATTTTTTCTCCTATAACATGACTAATGCAGAAATATGTTTTTATATATAACAGGACTAATGCAGAAATAGGATTAATGTTATTATGTGTATATATGTGTGTGTATAGATATGTATATGTATATAGATATAACCTATATCAGATTACCTGCTGTCTAAGGGAGGGGGGTGGGAGGGGAGGGAGGAAGAAAAATCTGAAATTGTAAAGCTTGTATAAACAAAAGTTGAGAACTATCTTTACATGTAATGGAAAAAATAAAATACCTTATATGTAAAAAAAAATAAATACAGATTTGCTATTTAAAAAAAATAAAGTATATTGGGGAGCAGCTAGGTGGCGCAGTGGATAGTGCATGGGTCCTGAAGTCAGGAGGACCTGAGTTCAAATTTGACCTCAGATACTTGACATTTACTAGCTGTGTGACCCTGGGCAAGTCACTTAACCCCAATTGCCTCACCAAAAAGGGGGGGGGAGGGAGAGGGAGAGGGAGAGGGAGAGGTGGAGAGAAATATATTGGAAGTGAAGTTTTAGTAGTTAGGATCCCAAGGAGATGAGATACATTATAAACTTTATTAGACCCTTCCATGAAGCCTTCTCTGATTGCCCTGATTAGTAACATCTCTCCACTCTGGACCCCTCACAATCCTTGGCATTGCATTGTAGTGTAGTGGACAAAATTCTATGCATGGAGTGAGAAGAGAGCTGAGCTTGTAACCTGCCTTTGACACCTTGACCCTGGGTAGGTTCCTTCACCTCCCTCTGTCTCAGTTTTCTTAACCATAAAGTAATAAAGGGGTTTCCTGTGGAAAAGGGATGAGACAGATGTGCTTGACCTTGACCCCTAGAACCACAACCAGGAGGCTACTCAGAGGCACATTTGGGATTCTTATCAGGAAAAAGAATCCTAACAATTAGATCACTATTAAAATGCATTTGGGCAGCAGATAATGGTTCCCTCTCTTTGGAAGTCTGTGAATGTTGGAAAAATAATGTTCTGTTGATTTCAAAAATATATTTGAAAAGTTTCTAGAATCTGACCCTTTATTTGCAGTTCTATTAATATCTGAGATCAGGCCCTGTTACCTCTCATGCCCGTACCTTGTTCTCCTTATGTTAGAATGATGGCATTTTAGAGCTTTTGAGAAAATAATTATTAATAATGGATTTCTTACAATCTCCCATTTGGAGGGTGAGATTTTCAGTAAGGAATTTCAGATTCCTATTTATAAGACGTACTCCAATACAAAAACAAAATCATATAACCGTTGCCAGATTGACTTCAGTTGTAATAAAAGGTCAGAGCAGTGCGTATCAAGTAAGTTATAGAAACATTTTCAACTTCTAGTCATGTCTAAATGAATAACCCCTAATGAAAGTGGATGTCTTTTTACGGCATTTGCAAAAGAGTCTAAAAGTTATACTGATATGGCCTGAGACAATCGTGATATTAGCTAAGAAACAGATCTCATCTTGACTGACTACCAGTTTCTTTCTCAGTAAATGATAGAGTAGAGGCTGTGGTTTTAGATCCCATCAGTAAAAATCCGAATCTGTTTTCCTCTGGTTCTCAGCGATCCAGCACCTCAGCTGTATGCCAGGTGCTATATTCAGCCCTGGGAGTACAGAGCCAAAGGTAAAACAGCCTTCACTCTCATATTCTAGAATTGATATTCTGGCCTGGGGCAACATATGTATGTATGTCAGTCTACACACAATTGATGAAAGAGGATTTTGCCAGGGGGGGGGGCATAGGCGAAGGGAAGGCCTTAGCCCCTGGTTTGGGAGAAGGGGGTTAGGAAATCAGGATCCAGGATCCTGGATTAGGAAAGGCTTCATGTAGAAGGTGGTACTTGATCTAAGCCTGGAAGGAAACTGGGGACATGTAAGAAGCCAAAGTGCAGGAGGAGTACATTCCTGGCATGTAGTGACAGCCTTCCCAAGCTTCAGAGGTGGGAGATGGGAAATGTGAGGAGCAGTAAGAAATAGAGTATTATGGGGAAATCTGTGGGGGTTTGGAATAGGGGTAGGGGTTCTTAGGAATTCCTCTGTAAAGAATCTCTTGCACACAAATCCAATTAGAATAAAATAATAGTTTATTTAGGGGCTAGGGAAAGGAAACCAAGAGAGAAATCCTTGGACTTCTCATGGAGAGAAGGCATGGCACAGAGACGTGACACTGAGATACCTACCTCCTCAAGCAGAAGACAGGTAGATACTTTTATAGAAGTCCAATGGTGGTCCGATGAAGTGATTGTCTAACTGTGGAAAGTTCCCCTATTGGGGAGGACCATCTTCCTCTGGTGGTGCCTGGGGGAAGTTGGGTGAGGTGTGGCTCTGGATCTCTCAAGCCGCAAAGGCAGCAGCCTTACCCAGTCCCATCTCCCTGAGGGGTAGGGGAGACTGGTTAGGTGTGTCTATTTTTTCGTTTAGTTTCTCAAGGAGAAGGTTTTTTGGATTTACCCCACAAAACTTCTGGCATACCCAGGGCCATTCAAATGAAGTACCCAGTCCCATATCATAGAGTATGGTTTTTTTTTTTGTTCTTTAGGAAAACTGAGGTTTTAGGGGAAGGATTCTACCAGATGGAACTTGCTGACAGCAAAATGGGCACAATTGTCCAGGCCTGGGCTTTGAGGATTCTGTTGGTACAGTGAATATTGGAAAGTAGAAAGGAATCTTACTTAATTCGATTTCTGTCGCAGCTTTCTGGCTTACCAGCATTCCTGTGGTGTGCTCTGCCTGTATGATTTGTATTAAGGCCCCCAACCCCTCCCCCCACTGAAATTGATGGCCATCCCCTTCCCCATTGCCAGCCAGGATTTGTTCTATTTTGGCCCAGTAGTCAGGACAGGGTAGAAGGTTCCCCCTCTGGTAAATATTAAAGTGAACATTTCACAAAGTCCTCCATTTGCCTGAGCAATGGGAGGGAAACATGAGAAGGAAGGAGGAAGAGTTTGGCGGAAGCCATTGGTTTCCAACAAACCTGCAGCCTGGGATGGCCTGCTCATTCTGCGGCAGGGCAGGGCAAGGCCATGCCATGCAATGCAGTGGTAGGAACATTCGACTTAGAGTCAGAAAACTTGGGGTTTGGCTTTGTGGCCATAAACATATTTCTTCCTCTCTCAGGGCCCAATTTTTCTCATCTGTAAAATGGGGGAGTTATTTTAGATGATCTGTCAGTTCCCTCCCAGCTCCAAGTCTTATGATCAGGCAGCCTTCAGGGCCTTGCATCACACCAGTGCCATTCAGCTCCCAGACTAGGCACACTTGTAGCTGTGGCCTCCCTGGGGGACTCTTGTTCCCCATGTCATCTCCTGTCAGCCTTTTGTTTGAACTGCTTTTAGCAAATTTGCATAAATAAATTTAGGATCAGTCAGTCGGAGAGCATTATTAAATGCCTCCTATGTCAGCAGCAGTGCTAGGAGCTGTGTGTTAGAAAGAGCTGGGAGCTTTGAGCTAAGCCTATTTCTTCCTTAGAATATGGACATCATAACTGGGCTACTTCCCACACAGGGTTGTTAAAGGCCTGGTTTCAAGTGCCCCTTCTTCTACTTTGTTCCCATGTGACCTTGGGCAAGTACCTTTCTCTCTGTTGAATCTCAGTTTACTCCTATATAAAATTAGGGGGTTGGACCCCCCTATTGTCTACCTGTATTTGTCTTTTCTTGTGTTTACCAGTGCAACTTGGTCTGTTCCCATTTCTCTTCAGCAGATTTTGAGGAGTGATGTTGGGTTTAAAGAAAACTACTTTTTTTTTTAAACTCTCTAGTTGGACTTGATTCCATAGCCCAACACTTCCTGGTCAGTACAGATTCTGCATAATGGGGACTCTAGAATTGAGCTTTTTTGGCTGGAGGTTCGGAAATATTACATTTTAAGTCCCTGGTTTTTGTCCACTGAGAAGAGGAGTTTGTAGTAGAAAAGTTGGAGAAGCCCGAATATGGTTCACAAGATTAAGGAAACACTTGGTTTCTTGCTTAAATAAGTTCCATCAAAACACGCTGATTTCACTTCATGATATTTTATCCTTAGGGTATTTTGGCTGTTCTTTTCAATGGATGTTTGTGTCTTTTGTTCACAGGCAGCTATCAATGGTGTAATCCCCCAAGAAAATGGCATTCTCCAAAGGTATGTAAGAATGTGACCAATGGCAACAAGGAGTGATTTTCCTTTGGAAAGCTAGAAAAGAGTATTTAATGGGAACAGTTCCTCCATTACCCTCCTTCCCACCACCCCTCCATGCTTCCTTTCTTTAAGGGTTCGCTCACTTTCTCTCTCTCTCTCTCTCTCTCTCTCTCTCTCTCTCTCTCTCTCTCTCTCTCTCTGCCCCCCCCCCCCCCAGCATCCCCCATACCCCAGTCCCTCTGTCCCTTCCTTCTCTCATTTTTATCCTGACATTTTTCCTGCCTCTTCTTGGCCTCTGTCACATAGAATGAGAGAAGTGACACTATATCAAGTCTGACTCCTTCATTTTACACATAGGGAAACAGGTTGGGGCAGTTAGGTGGCACAGTGGATAGAGCGTTGGGTCTAGAGTTTGGAAGACTCATCTTCCTGAGTTCAAGTCTGGCCTCAGATACTTCATAGCTATGTGACCCTGGACAAGTCACTTAATCCTTTTTGCTTGAGTTTCCTCTGTCAAATGAGCTCAGAAGGAAATGGCAAACCACTCCAGTATCTTTGCCAAGAAAACCCCAACTGGGGCCATGAAGAGTCAGACACAACTGAAATGATTGAACAAAAACAAAGCAAGCTTGGCTAATGTTATGGCCACAATTCAAACCTGGACCTTCTGATTGCTCATCTGGTGTTTTACCTACTCTCTCCCAGGCAGCCTCTCATACGCATTCCTATGTGTTGTTATCTTTTTGTTCGTTTTCCCAGTTTGGTAAAAACAAGCCTGTTGAGGGTAGGGACAGTTGCTTATACTTCCTTGTATCTCCCACAGACTCAGCACCCATCTCTTAGGAGACTCAACCTCAATATTGGTTAAAATTCAAAATTAACCAATTATTTTTCCTATGCTACTTAGATCCCCAGAGTTCCCAGTAAGTGATATGCACCTGGTAGGTGATCAGTACATATGAGGAGATGATAGATAGCAGTTTGCTAAGAGAACCTTCACTCTGCTACAGCTTTCCAGCCCCCAACCTGGCATTGGAGCTTACTTTTTTGCATATATGTATCTTTCATCCTTTTAACCCCCAGCATCAATAGAATGCCTTGTATATATTAAGTGCTTAAGGAATGCTTGTTGATTGGGGGAAATTATCATAGATCATTTGTTATTTATCAGAATCTGCTTCTTGGCAGATACTATTGTTCATTGTACCAGGGTCCTTCAGTATGTCTATAGCCAGAATTGACACAACACTTTTTCTCCCTCTTGGAGTAGCATTTTTGGGAAGTTTTTCCCATTCAAGTCAACCAGCATTTATTAAATCCCTTCTCTGTACCAGAAACTGAATAGGCACTAGCAGCAAACACCCCCCCACCCCAAACAAACAAACAAACAAACAAAAATAAAACAAACGTTCTAAAACAGTTCCTGCTCTCACTGAAGTCATAGTCTAATGGGGAAGGCAATATGGAAACAGCTATGAACATACAAACTATATTCAGGATAAATTGGAAATAATCAACAGAGAGAAGGTGCTAGAATTAAGGGGGATTGGTAAAGACTTCCTGTAGAGGGTAGAATTTTAGCTGAGACTTGAAGGAAGTCAGTAGGTATAGACGAATAGGGAGAGAATTTCAGGCTTGGGAGACAGCCAGGGGAAATCCCCAGAGTCAGGAAAGGGAGTGACTTGTGAGTGGATCAGTAAGGAGGATAGTGTTAGCTAAGAGAAAAGGGGAAGGGGGGAGTATGGGAGGTTTGAGAGAGAGACAGACTTAAGCTCTGAGGACACCGGTAGAGTGCCTCTCAGGGGTCAGGTAGCTGGTTGAAGATGGGCCAGACTGGAGAGTGACTTGAGAGGGAAGGGGTTTGAGGAGAGAAGAAGTTTTGAATATCTTCTGTAGGAAAGTGAGGTAGGGGATAACTTAGAGAGGAATAAAAAGATTGCCTTGCTGTAGTGAGGACCCATTTGAGATTAAATAACATAAATTTATAGTGAATTCCTTTTGCATGGTTTTATGATTTACTCTATTTCTTTTTTTAGCAGCTTATGATTAGGCATGGAGGAGAAGATGTGACAAATTCAGAAATAGGATTTGGCAAGGCATGAGCAGCTGAAGGGACTAGGGAGCAGATGATAATGTAGAGTTAAATTGGTTATATAAAGGATTAACATTGAGAAGGGAGGAAAGTAAAGCAAGAGGAGGGGTTGTGATCTGGGAAAGTATTAACAGGTAGAGGGATTGGGAGAGCACAGTAAAGGTGAAGAATAGGTTTAGGGATTATAAAGCATTGAGCAGGATGGAATGGTAGTAGACTATTAGGAAGGGCAAACAGAAGTTGGCTACAGAGGAATACTGTAACCTCGGTACTGAACTCCTTGAGAAAAGAAGGAAAATCATAAGGCTAGTCAGTTACAGCCATCAGTATTTGGATGAGGTGATAAATATGGGTAGAATGAACCCCCAAAGGAGAGGTCATTGCTGAATGATGACAATGGGAAGGTATAGAGAACAAGGAATATCTACCCTCTCTATAGAGGAGGTGTCAGACATGTGGCCTTCTAGTCAAATGTGGACCACAATATTCCCAAATGTGGCCTGAACCAGATTAAAATATAATTGGGAAATATGTAACAAAGTAAATAAACATACAATGAAACATAGATAATGTTAATATTTGGTCTTCTAAGTGAGCAGAAATCCTTATTATGGTTTAGTGACCCCCATTTCTATTTCGTTTTACAGGACTGTTCTATAGGAACAGTGTGTTGGTTGTAGGTATGTGAGAAAGTGCAGTCAGTCATGGGAAGGAGACACCAGTGAGTGTCAGGAGATAAAACATGAATGTGATGAAAAGGTCTAAATTGAAGGAAATTTGCTAATTGACAAATAGGAATTCCAGAGGGCACAGCATATATAAGTATTGGAAGGGCTGTAACATGGGAGAGGGGCTAGAATTGCCCTGCTTTGCCCTGGCAGGCATAACTTGGAGCAGTTGGGGAAAGTTGCTAGACTCAGAGTTTGGCTTGATGAAAATACTTCCTAACAATTAGAAGTAAGTGGAATGGGCAGCGGTGGGTCCCCGTCCCGTGTCCATCTCTTCCTCTCCCCCGCGCGCCCCCCTCCCCCCCCCCCCCCGAGATTTTCAAGCAAAGCCTAGATGCCCATTTTTTTTTTTTTTTTTGGTTTGTCTTTTTTTTTTTTTTTTTTGCAGGGCAATAAGGGTTAAGTGACTTGCCCAGGGTCACACAGCTAGTAAGTATCAAGTGGCTGAAGCCAGATTTGAACTCCGGTCCTCCTGAATTCAGGGCTGGTGCTTTATCCACTGTGCCATCTAGCTGCCCCCTAGATGCCCATTTGATGAATACATTTAATGGAGATTTTTGTTGGGGTTACATGCTTTTGAGGCTGTGACATTGGTGAATTCTGTTCACATTGTTCCCCAAGTTCTTTAGCTTGGCATAGGGTCTTGATAGATGTTGGTTGCATTGTTGGTTAGAACTCTTGCTTTGTTTTGGCCAAAAGAACCCCAATAGCCCCTGTTCTATTTACTTTGTTAGAAGAAATTGAGGCCTGACAAGGACACTGCCTTATCCAAGGTCACACAGCTGGTAAGGAGTGAAGCCAGGCTTACCTCCCAAACTGGGCTCTTTCCAATAGTACCCTGTGCTGTTTATAGAATGTAAATAAAACATTTAGTACTGGGCCAATTTAGACTCCACGTCCTAGGGTGTATTAAGATCTGGAGAGGTCAGAGAAGATGAAGTAACTTCAGTGCCACTGGGAAGAGAAAGCCTCAGGAACTTGAGCTAGCTTAACTGCTGGCCTTAAGCCAGAGAAGACATTCATCCTCTTCTTTCCTCCGAGAGGAGGTGAAACTCCCCCCACTTCCAGGAGCTATTTACTAAGGAGTTCCTCCTTCCCTGACCTCTCCTTTCCACTTTTTCTTGGGTTTGGGGGTTTTAGGATTTCGAAGTCACTGAAGCATGAGCTGGTAAGTGCAGAAGAAGCAAACAGAAACAACCCTTTAAAAATTAGTTTGTTTTGGACAAGCAGGAAAGTGCCAAGATGCAAAACATCCTCAAACTCACCAGGCTTTCAAAAATGTTTGGTACCCTATGGAGATAAAGCTGATTTTTGAGGGGAGCAAAGTGTTATTTTGTGCCTTGCAACCCCCCTCAGCGATATGAATTAAGTGATCCACAGATTCAGGCCCTTCTTGCCTTCCCTTCCCCCAACAGTCAGAAATAGTTTAATCCCAAGAAAGTGGGCAAATTTTCCAGGTTCCACACCAACGTTTTTCTTTGGTTCAAAAAGGATTTAATTCTAATGAAGGCCTTGTTTCAAAAGCAAACCAGATGCTCAAAAGGCACTTGCTTCAGAATTAGCTTTGCCCCCTCCACTTAAAAAGTTAAATTTAAAAAGATTGCTAAATATGGTTGCAGTCTGACAGAGTTCCAGAATAAATGTTATTGGCACTTCCCATGCCAGAATCTGTGCTGCACGAAACCCTTGTGTGTTTGGCTGCTCTCTGCTGAGTCAGTTCTGGAGAGAGATGCCTTATAATCCCCATCCTGTCTTCTGGGTGCTCAGTCTGCAGAGAAAGAAGAGCCATCTTTCCTATTTGAAACACTAATTTTGTTCAATGAATTTCATGACAAAGCCTATTTCCCTTACGAGCCAGACTCTCTCCAAAGTCTTGGGTCAGAAGATGGTATTGCTTTGTTCATGATTATGGTGTGAGCTTATTCTGATAGTCTGGAGTCAACTTTAACCAAACAGTCACTTGTTTCTGTTTTTATTAAATGAACAAGTTACTTGTTCATTCCTACACCAGAAAGTCAGTTGTTTTTCAGGAATGTTGTCCTTCTGGGCTCCCTACCCTCACTCCTAAGCGAAACAGATTCATTCTGTGTTTTTGAGCCCTGAAATCACTGTGGATTTGACATAACTGAAAATTCCTCTCATGAATCTGCTGACTAGAGGCAAGTAAGAGAGGCGCTTTTGTACCTTCAGAAGAGCTTAGCGCTTTAATTTCTTCCCCCAAAGTGGGAGGCAAAATGTAAGGAATGGCATATACAGGCAGGAAGAAGGATGTTTATTTCTGCATTTGATTTTTTAGGGAGATATGTCTCTGTGTATACAATAATAGACTCCGTTAGTCTACCATTGGCATGAAAAGAAACCCAGAATTTTAATAAAGCTGTTAAATTATGCAATCTTACTACCAGGAAAAAAATGTCAGTGGAGAACAAAGGTGTCAGCCTTGTTCATGGTGACAACGGGTGGATAGAGTGAGAAAGAAACTGGTCTTGAGTTTAATTCAGATGTGGGCAAATTCTTTCATATTTTGGGGTCTCAGTTTCCTCATCTGTAAAGTGGGGAAAATAATAGTAATTATTGACAGAACCATGCTAGTTGTTCTCCTAATGTCAAACATTTTTGTATCCCTGGTATAAATTCAGGCTGGTCATTATGTTTAGATACATTGCTATAGTCTGTTGGGAATTTTATTTAAAGCTTTTTATTTACTATTCATTAATGCTATGGGTGTAAAGTTCTCTGCTTTATCTTTTGCAATACTTATTAGGAACATGTTTGTCTTGTAAAAAGTTATAGCATGCCTTCTTCCTCAATTTTGAGAATTCTTTGTGTAGTATTATTAATTTTTTAAAAGGTTTTATGAAATTATCCTACAAATCTATTAAGACCAGGATTTTTCTCCCCCTTGTTAGTTCTCTTATAGCTATTCACATTTCTTTTTCTGAGATTTGATAACTAAGTTCTTTTTTTTGGTATTCTCTTAGTTTGTGTATTTTATATATTTGAAACATTTTTTACCCATGTTATCTCATATGAAGCTTATAATAAAAACCCTTTGAGGCAGGTACTAAAGATGTCTCCACCTGTATTGTCTCCAGTTTACAGACGAAGAAACAAAAGTCTCAAAAAGTTATGGGGGGGCAGCTCCGTGGTGCAGTGGATAGAGCACTGGCCCTGGAGTCAGGAGGACCTGAGTTCAAATCCGGCCTCAGACACTTAACACTTACCAGCTGTGTGACCCTGGGCAAGTCACTTAAGCCCAATTGCCTCACTAAAAAAAAATAAAACAAAAAAACACCCCCAAAACCAAAAAGTTATGGGGAATTGTCCTTGTTTACCTAGGTGGGAATTTTCAGAAGTAGGATTTGAACATAGGTCTCCCTGGATCCATGTGCTGCACTGTTTCTGTTCTGCATTGCTACTTTTACTCCTATAGAGTTATTGGAAAGACTTTTCTGTATTATTAAGTACTGTAAATATGAGGTTTTATTCCTTTGCCTACAGGTTACTACTACTCTAGGGTTCCCCAAAGGTCAGTGGAAGAACCACTCTTGGCACAACAACCATTCCCTTTATTTTGATACAGAAAGACACAAATCTTAACTAAAAGAGACAACTGAAAGATTTTTTGGTTTTGTTATTTTTTAAGATGGAATGAAGAGCCAATTAACCTGAACCTTTATGGTTTCTTTTCTTGTGTGAATTCTGAATATCAGATAAAGGATAGACTTTTAAACCTAACAGGCAGAAATTAGTACTAATTTGAAACTTTTGTATATAAAACCCTAAACATCCCCAGTGTGCTTAATCTTAGCAACTGACTCAGCCTGTGTAGTAGCTTTCCTTTCCCCATCATTTTATCCATCTTGACATTACGAAATCAGGAAGGCCAGAGATTATTCTGCTCATTTTATAAGTGGAGAGCTTGAAGCACAGAGTTACTTATAGGATCAAGGATCAGAATGAATAATTAAGTCCTGCCTCTTCATTTAATAAATGAGACCCAGAGAAGTAGGCAGAAGGATGTAGTTTGATAACGGGAACTAGACTGGTGGGCTGAGGAGCTGAATTCTCACTCGGCCCTCGATTTGATTGTGTGACCATGGACAATATCTCCTCTTGGGCATCTTTTTCTTACCTGTAAAAAGAGAGAATGGAGTAGGTTACTTAGGCAACAAACATTTATTAAGCTCTTCCTGTTTGCTGGGCTTGGCACTAGGAGATGTGGAGATAAAGTCAAAGAAGGAAACTGTTTCTGTCCTGGAGGAGCTTACATTCTGTGAAGGGAAGGAGCAGTATTTGCAAAAGAAACATAAAATAATTTGAGGAGGGCCAACTAGGTGACACCATAGTGCATAGTTCTCCAGGCCTGGAGTTGAGAAGACTCATCTTCCTGAGTTCAAATCTGGCCTCAGATTTGACCCTGTGTGCTGTGTGACCCTGGGCAAGACACTTAATCTTGTTTGCCTCAATTTCCTCAACTGTAAAATGAGCTAGAGAAGGAAATGGCAAACCACTTTAGTATTTTTGTCAAGAAAATCCCAAAAGAGGTCACAGAGTCAGACATGACAGAAAAATGACTGAACAAATAAGTATCTTGGATACTAAACTCATATCATAGAAATTTGATACAAATATTATTTCCATACAAATGCTGCCCTTTTAATCCTAGTTGCATTAATTTCGTTTATTCAGAAGCCAGTCAGTTTTATGTAATTAAAGTTAAATCCTTTTATCTTTTATAATTGCCTTTGCCCCTTCTTTGGTTAAGAATACATCTCCTACCTATAGCTGTGAAGGTATATGATCTACTTCTCCTTTGATTTTTAAAAATAGTATGATCTTTAGTATGAAGATTGATTGTTCATTTAGAATGTATTCTAGAATATGGTGTAAGGTATTCACCTAAGCCTAGTTTTTCATCAGACTGCTTTCCGGCTTTCCCAGAAATTTTTATCAGATGGAGAGTTCTTTCCTAAGTAATTTAGGTAGGGAACTTAAACTCTAATGTGGGAGACAATGACATATAAATATAAACATATAAGCATCATAAATATTAAGTAAATAAGTAGAAATATGTTCAGAGTAGGTAGGGAAGAAGGACTTATTCATTAAATACTAGAGCACTGGGCCTGGAGTCAGAAGACTCATCCTCATGAGTTTGAATCTGGCCTCAGACGTTTGTTAGCTGTGTGACCTTGGGCAAATCACTTAATCCTGTTTGCCTCAGTTTCCTCATCTGTAACTGAAGAAGGAAGTGGCAAACCACTCTAGTATCTCTGCCAAGAAAACCCCACATTGGGTCACAGTCTGGGTAGTTTTGTTCATTTTAGCAATTGTAGGAGAAACTTAGAAGATAAAAATAGGAAGGACAATTCACCACCACCAAATCCTGTGTGCTAGGCTGTGTCCTAAGTGCTGATGATACCATTTAAAGAAAAGAAGAAAAATAGTCCCTGCTCAGAAGGAGCTTACATTCGAATGGCAGAAGACAACCCTTAGAGATAGCAGAAAGTGGGGAGAAGGGGACAGAGGGAGATGGTGTCAGCAGGAGGCCATGGTGGTGATGTATGAAGAGTTAGAAGCAGAGCCAGGGGAGGAAGGATGGGAAGGATGGCTGCTCCTTCTTCATCATGAAGGTTCCAGAAGGAACTCAATGAGGGAAGAGTGGCTCCCCAGTGCATAGTGCATCAGGAGGCTGCTGGGGAGGATGGAGCTTCCAAGGAGAAGGCAGCTGAGCCATGGCAGTGAAGCCTCACAGCCCCAAGCACAAGCCTGGCTTGGTCCCTCCCTCAAAATGGAGGTTTCAGGAAGAAGTCCCCAATGGGAGAAATGGGCAGCACGGACAGAAGCTTGGTACAGGGTGAGATGTCCCTAGGAGTAGGGGAGGACTTAAACCTGGAAGGATCAGGAAAGGATTAATTTAGTAGGTGGTGTTTGAGCTGTGTCTGAAAGGAAGAAAGGGCTTTTATGAGACAGAGCTAATGAGGGCAGCCAATGCATATGGCACAGGGTCAAGAGATGAGTGTCATGTGTGAGGAACAGAGAAAAGGCCCTTTTGGCTAGATGACAGAGTTAGAGAATTGGGAGCAATGTCCACTGAGGCTGGAAAGACACTGGGGCTCGGTGGTACAGGGCTTTAAAAGCCAAAATGAGAAGTTTGTTTTTGATCCCAGAAATGACAGGAGGAACAGGTGTGCAGTTGACCTGTAGGTGACCCTTGCCTTGCCTTGCCCATCCTTTGATCATTGGCACTACCCATTTTTTGGTCTGTGTTGATGCTTTCTATTGGCCTTCCTTGGGGGAGATGTGGTAAAGGTATAGCCAATGAAATCCTATATTTTATATCATCTTGCCAAACACTATAAAACCAAGGCCCTGGAGAGAGGGGGCATCTCAGATCATGAAGATGAGGTCCTATTTATTAAGGGGGCACCACGTCTCTTTAATAAATGGTTATTGGTTTGGAGCTCTGCCTCAGTTTTATTACACATTGGACATTTTTTGGCCCACGGTAGACCTTCATCACTTCTTGCCTGGATTAATTCAATTGCCACTTAGTAGGTCTTCCTGCCTCTAGAATATTACCTTTTCATTTTGCCAAGTCTTCTCTGCTGGCTTATCATGCATATCTTGCACCCAAAATATGAGTGTTCCTCAAGGCTGTATCATGAATTATGTGCTCTCTCTGTACTTTTGCTCTTGGTGCCCTCATTGGTTTAATCATCATTGTTTACCAGCTGATTCCCAAATCTGTGTGTCCTGCCCCAATCTATCCCATGAGTTTCAGTCCCATAACGCCAATTGCCCATTGGACATAGGACTGAGTGTCCTGGAAACATTCCATTTTAAACTCAACATGTCCAAAACAGACTTCACGATCTTCCTTACCACTTCCAGATTTTCACTATTACTATCAAAGGCGCCATCATTCTTCTGGTCTCCCAGGTTCGTAGCCCATGATATTCTTCTCAGCTCCTCACTCTGCCTCACTACACATATAGCCAGTTGCCAGATCTTAACCTTTACTTGCCTCATCTATCACATCTCTTCCTTTTGCACCTTCTCTTACAGCCACCACTGTAGTTCAGGCCTGAGTTATTGTAGTGACCTCTCCCCTGGGCTCCTTGCCTTTAGTCTTTCCTGATCCATTCCATCCTCTGCATTGCTGTCAAAGTAATTCTGTTTAGGTGCAGAGCCAACCCAGTCTACTCCAGTAACTCCTTCCTGCATCTCAAGCACAACCTCCCAGTTGTCATTTAAAAGACAGCACATGAATCCCCTTTGTATGCGTACTTTGTATTCCAAATGCACATGCTTCCTCTTCTCCACATACAACTTGTCATCTTCCCTCCTTGCTTCTGTGTTTTAGAATCCCCAGGTCCCCTCAAAGACTCCTCCTGATCCTACTTTACTTCCCTCTCCTCCAAAATTTATTTAGATACTTTATGTTGATTTCATATTGATTTTTCTGTCTCTTGGTCCTCCCTCCCCCCAAAACCCCCAAGCCCCCCAAACCACAACAACAATACCAAAACTGTCTTGACTTCTTTGAATGCAGGGGCTGTTGTATTGTTGTATCTGTCTCCCTAGTGCCTTGGCGAGAGACTGTCACAGAGATGGTGCTTGATACGTTTATGCTGAATGAATCAGTCTTCAAGAAATTAGAGTATTTATGTAAAGTGCTTTGAGCCAGGAGAGTGCCTGGGACAGTGATGTTATGCTCTATGGAGTGACTGACATTGACCTTTCTTTATATTCTCCTTCCAGTGATTATGGAGGTGAAACTGGACAAGGGCCAGCATATGGACCAGCCAGTCATTCTGCAGCCTCTGCTTCGGCACCTTCTTCTTCAGCATTTCGACCAGTAGTGCCATCCAGACAGATCGTGGAGAGGCAGCCAAGGATGTTGGACTTCAGGGTGGAGTACAGAGACCGCAATGTAGATGTGGTCCTTGAAGACAGCTGCACCGTTGGTAAGGCCTTTTCTACAGTCAGGATTTAATGAGTGGTAGTAAGGGGTGGAGGAGAGCCATTTTGGATGCTCTTTTCCTCAGGGAGTGAGCTGCATTCCACATCATGAGCTAATGCCAGGATTGATACAATGGTGCTGAACAGTTTGTCATGATTTTTTTCCCCCCATTTTCTTTTAAGGGATTTGAAAGTATGTGGCTGGATATTCAGACACTCACTTCAGTCATCCTCTTCATAACTGCAGACTAAAGACTTTTTAAGGGGTCAATGCTGTTCTTAAGAGAACAGTTAGAATAGATGAGATCCCCCCAAGATGCCCCTTGAAGTCTGTGTTCTATTTGTTGGAGTTAGCCTGGGGTTATTTTCTACAGTAGAACTGTCAGACTAATCCTTGCTAACCATTGTCACTTCTAAATTCTCACTTAGCCACAATTCCTCCTTTGGACTTCATGATATCCAAATTTATTACTCATCCTAGAGCCTGGTGGCCATATCTCATTATCCCCAGACTACATTAAGATCTCCCTTTTCTTAATCCTTCTACATGTCACCTTTCTAAGTACTTAATGACAGCCAATTTGATATTGGAAGATGGCAGCATCCTAGTATGAAGAAGACTCCAGATCCCCTGAAAGCATGGCCTCAGGGCTTAGAGGTGTATTCCTATACTAGGTCATAGAGTGAATCATCTCTAGACTTCCTTACAGAACCCAGGAATCTACAGAGTCCTGTAGAGATGCTGGGATATAGAGACCATGGTGGCAAGCAGAGAGCCAAGCACAGAGGTTGGAGCATTGGTCCTGAAGCCTTTGAAGTAGTCTCAGCCCTCCCTGCCTGAGTTTGTGGTACCTAGGCTCAGCTTGTCAGAGCCTTCCCTAACACACATGACTGAAGGAGAGTGACTTGTCTTGTAGGGGCCCAAGCCTTCCCTAAATCCATGGCTGGTTACTAGCATTTCAGGAAACTGAATCAGAGGCTGACCCAAGCCCAAGAGGGCCCCAACTGAGCCCTAGACAATACCAGATTCCCAGACTCTCTGAAAATTATTATGAGCAAAAAGTATGGATATGATATTTTAAGAAATTATAAATTAAAATTTCCCAGAACTCTTAGAATTAGAGGACTAAGTGAAAATAGAAAGAATCCATCCATCGTTTCCAGAAAGAATCCCTAAAATGAAAATTCTCAGGAACACTATAGCCAAAGTCCAGAGCTTGCAAGTAAAAGAAAAAAAAACTTTTAAAGAAGCTAAAAAGAAGAAATTCAAAGGCCAGTGATTTCCAATAAAATTACTCATGACTTAGCAGCTGCCACTATCTAGGAGAGGAAAGCTTGGAAGATGATATTCCTAAAGTTATTAAAACCAAGGAAGACCTAGCCAGAAAAATTAAATATAATCCAGCAGGGGAAAAATTGGAACAAAGGACTTGCAAGTATTTTTAATGAAAAGAGCACAGTTAAGTATACATGTGGAAATAGAAATGCAGGCACCACGTGAAGCATAGAAAAGTAACCATATTTGTATAATTGAAAGGGAATATGTGGATATGAATTGTTTATATGTTGATAGGGGATTAAAAATAGAAATCTTCTCAGAACCCTAGTATCTTTAACAGTACAAGAAAAAGTTAAAATAAAAAGTCTGGGTAGTTTTGTTCTCTTTTAGCAATTATAGGAGAAACTTAGAAGAAGATAAAAATAGGAAGGACAAGGGACTGTAATGAGAAGGAAATGAGGAAGAAAGGGAAGAAAATAACTATTATTTCTATAAGTGCATAACATGAAAAGCAGTATCCATGGAGGAAAGAGTGGGAAGAATGGGGATCCCATGGACCTCTCAATTTCTTTTGAATCAGATAACACACAAAGATATACATAAAAATACATTTGGGTATGAAACACTTTGAATTTAAAGAGGACAGGAACAAAGAAGGGTTAGAGAGGGTCTTAGAGGAAAAAAAGTAAGGAAGAAAATAAGTTTTTATGAAGTAATCATCATGTGCCAGGCTAAGCTTTTTACAAATATTGTTTAATCCTCACAACAATCCTATGAGGTAGGTGCTATTGTTATTTCCATTTTATAGATGAGGATGAAATTGATGCAGCAAGAAGTTAAATTGCCCAGATGTCATAGAGCTAATGTCTGAGGCAAGTCAAATCTTCTTGCCTCCAGACTCAATACTCTATTATTCACTGTGCCATCTAGCTGGAGGGGAGGTTAGGTAAGAGAATAGTCATCAGCAGAATAAACTGGAATGTTGAAGGGAGGAACTGCAATGGAGAGGAAATAGACTGCTTCACTTAGCACAATTATCAGGCAAATTTCCTCTCTTCTACCACAGTCTTCTTATTTATAAAAGGGGAGGTGGGAGTAAAGGAAAAAAAGTACAAGAGGACAAGATTGGGGAAAACACAATGAACAATCATAACTTTGAATGTGAATTAGATGAACTCGCCCATTATACGGAACAGAATAGCAGAATGGAACAGAAAAAGTAATGTTGTTTATAAGAGAACACACTAGAAACACATAGGTTTACATAGATTTCAAATGAGAACCTGGAGCAAAATCTATTCTACTTTAGCTGATCTACAAAAAGGTAGGGTTAGCCATAATGATTTTAGATGAGGTTTCAGAGAAAAATTACATTATGCTTAGAGGAGCCACAGATAATAAAGCAATCTCAATACTTAATATATGCACCTAATAACAGTAATCAAATACCTAAATGAAAAATTGACCAGAGTGCAGGGAGAACTGGATATTGAGAGACTTTAATATACCTGTAGACACATCTAATCAAAACATAAGTAAGGAGTTAAGGGCCTGAATAGAACTTTAGAAAAATGACTACAGATGATAGATCTCTAGTCATTATTAAATAGTAATATGAAGGAATTTACATACCTTTTAGCTATACCTAACACCCTTTAAATATTTTACTATTCATTGAAGTATAATGACATCAGTAAAACAGAAAAGTAGAAATACTAACTGTGAGAAAATGGGTAGTTGTCTCCTCTCAATGAGGATATATCAGTCAATCATACTCCTCCTTACCTCTTTTTAGGACAAAGGTCACAGATCCCCTCCTCCCCCTCTGGCTAACAAAATCACATGGTTCAAGGAGCCCTGGTCTCAATAAGGTCTGCTCTGGAGTTGTGTCCATATAAGGAAGAATAAGGTCCACTCCTGAGTTATGCCCACTTAAGAAAGAACTGATTAGAGTTGGGAATACTGCATTCCAATTAGCTAGTTTTTGCACATAGATTGTAACCCTTGAGTAATCAGACCAATGATAAAAAAAGGGGAGGGTCCATTCGTGTTAGGGACTAGGGTTTAAAACAGGGCCTGTGAACCCCCTTTCTTTGCACCCACTAGCTGCACACTAGGGTGCCTCCTCACAAGAAGGAAATAAAAGAGCTTTTGTCACATTGCTGCTGAATTCCCGAGAATTATTGAGAAGAGGATTGTTTTCCCTCACATTAACTATAGCTTTTACTGATAATTATGCAGTACAAATTATATTCAATAAAAGGCTGTGAAAAAAGAATTTAAAGTAATTGAAGACTAACAATTCTAAAGAACTGGTGGGTCAAAAACCAAATTATAGAAATGACAGAAAATTTCATTGCAGGAAATGACAATAATGAGACAGCATACCCAAATTTAGGAGATAACAGCTAAACCAGTTCTGATGGGAAAATTTATGTCTCTAAATGGTTTCTTCAGTAGGAGAAAGAGCAGTAATTGGGAGAGGCAGAGCCAAGATGGTGGAGAAAGGGCAGGAACTCACCTGAGCTTTCACCCAAACTCCTCCAAATACCTTAAATAATGCCTCAAAACAAATTCTAGAGCAGCAGAACCCACAAGGATAGAGTGAAACAATTTTCTAGCACAAGCCAACTTAGAAGGTTGGTAGGAAAGGTCTCTCACACCAGGGTGAGAGTGGAGGGTAATATAGTGAAGGCCGTGCCAGTGCGCACCAAGCCTTTGCAAACCTGCAGTAGACCTTTGGGGCAACTGAAGCAGTCGTGGCAGTGGCAGTTTTTGGACTTCCCAGCCCTCAGATAATAAGGGAATCAGACAGCTGGTCAGAAGGAGATCACAAGGGTCCCTTTGCTGACACCAGGAGCAAGACTCTATTGCATTGTCTATACTTAGATCTATGTCTCAGTCCCAGGGCAGGGAGGAACACTAGCACACCAGAACTTGTGGCTGCAGGGGAGCAGAGACCCTGATCACTCCAGGATAGAAAAGAGTGCTTGTGGTCATTCACAGTACAGGAGCATAGTAAACACACCTCTCTGTAGGTCATACCACCTTAAAAGAACCAAAAACTTACAGTTGCATAAAAAACCTGAAGCTTCAGATGATGTCCCCTCCATTCTAGAAGCAGAGCCCCTCTTTAGTATAATCAAGAAATAGGCTGGAAAATGAACAGATGGCAGAAAAAGATCCTGACTATAGAAAATTACTATGGTGACAGGGAAGATCAAAACACAAACTGAGAGGAAGGCAACAGAGTAAAAATTCCTACATCCAAAGCCCCAGAGAAAAATATGAATTGGCTTCAGGCCATAACAGAGCTCAAAAAGCATTTTTAAAATCAAGTAAGAGAGGTTGGGGAAAAATTGGGAAGAGAAATGAAACTGCTTCAAGAAAATAATGAAGAGGGGGCAGCTAGGTGGTGCAGTGGATAGAGCACCAGCCCTGGAGTCAGGAGGACCTGAGTTCATATTTGGCCTCAGACACTTGACACTTACTAGCTGTGTGACCTTGGGCAAGTCACTTAACCCTCATTGCCCAACCAAAAAAGAAAATAATGCCAACAGCTTGGTAAAGAAAACATAAAAAAATATTGAAGAAAACACCATCTTAAAAACCAGAATATACCAAATGGAAAAAGAAGCACAGAAATTTGATGACGAGTAGAATGCCTTGAAAAGCAGACTTGCCAAACTGAAAAAGAGGCACAAACATCCATTGATGAAAAAAACTCCTTAAAAAGTAGAGTTGTCCAAATGAAAACGAATGTATAAAAGCTCATTGGAGAAAATAATGACTTTATGAGACATTAAGAAACAAAACGAAATCAAAAGAATGAGGATACAGTTGAGGATATCTGACTTGTTCAAGTTTGGGCATGCAAAAAAACCCCACCAAAAAACCAAACTTGAACAAGTCAGATATCCTCAACTGTATAGCAACATAGACATTTTGAAAGTTAAGGAAACAATCATAGAACTGAAAGCAAAGGAGACCACTGCATCAGTAAAAAGTTGGAGTTGATTTTTTCCTTTTTTTTCTTCATAATATATTTTTTTCCAATTACATGAGTTGATTTTTTAAAAAAACCCAAAAAACCCTAATAAAAAAATTAGATAAATAGCTAACCTGACTGAAAAGGAGGGGAAGACCAAATTGTTGGTATCAAAAAATGAAAAACAACTTATAAAAATTGAGAAAGAAATAAAGGAAAGTATCAGAAATAATTTTGCCCATGTATATGCTAACAGAACTGATAACTTAAAGAAAATAGTTGAAGGCTTGTTCAGTTGTGTTCAACTCTTTATGACCTCATTTGGGGTTTTCTGGGCAGAGATACTAGAGTGGTTTGCTATTTCCTTCTCTATAGATTAGGAAAGCTAGGCAAATAGGGTTAAGTGACTTGCCCAGGGTCCCACAGCTAGTAAGTATCTGAGGCCACATTTGAACTCAGGAATGTGAGTCTTCCTGATTCCAAGCTATTAATTTCAATACTACATAAACTTATTGTAATAACAAGAAAAGAAAGGTACCTTCCACTCTCTTTCTATGATACATACATGGTCTTGATGCCTAAAGCATAGAACAACAAAGCAGAGAGGGAAAAATCTATAGCTCAATATCCCTAATGAATAGTGATCTAAAAAAAACTTAATTAAAATATTACCAGAGAGGTAAAATAGCATATCAGAAAACTATACACTTATGGCCATGTTGGCTTTATAACAAGAATATGGTGTTGGTTCAACATAAGAATGACTATATAGCTAACTATGCAACTAATAAAAATAGGAGTGTAGCAATAGATACTGAAAAGACTTTTGAAAAATTCCAGCACATTTTTATTAAAAACTAGAAATCATGGGAAAAAATAGAAGCCTCCTTGATATGATAAATAGTATTTATCTAAATCAAGAGCAAGTATTAAATTGAATGGAAAAATTTTGTTAGAGGCCTTTATAGTAATATTAGAGAGAAAGCAAGAATGTTCTTATCACCACTACTATTTAAAATAATGTTAGAAGGGCAGCTAGGAGGGGCAGCTAGGTGGCACAGTGGATAGAACACTGGCCCTGGATTCAGGAGAACCTGAGTTTAAATCCAGCCTCAGACACTTAACACTTACTAGCTGTGTGACCCTGGGCAAGTCACTTAACCCCAATTGCCTCCCCCCCCCCCCCCAAAAAAAAAAAAGAAAAGAAAAAAAGAAGGGCAGCTAGGTGGCACAGTGGATAAAGCACCGGCCCTGGTTTGAGGAGGACCTAAATTTAAATCCAACCTCAGACACTTGGCACTTAATAGTCGTATGACCCTGGGCAAGTCACTTAACCCTCATTGCCCTGCAAAAAAATAATAAAAGAAAAAAAAGTAAATTTAGAAATGCTAGATATAGCAATAAGACATGAAAGAAATTGTTGGGGACCCCTTGCGCTGTAGTCTATGGTTGAGCCAGCACGCAGTAGTGGTGGTAATCCGACAGGAGCTGTGCCCCCTGATGCACTCGGAGCCGCACGACCCTCCCTCCTCCTTCCTCCACTTCCTCCTTCCTCTTCTCTTCTTCCTCCTCCGGTGCCCAGAGCACCAGTGCCCCACCACGGCTGACCAGCTGACTGAGGAGCAGATTGCAGAGTTCAAGGAAGCCTTTTCCCTGTTTAATAAGGATTAATAAGGATGGAGATGGGACCATCACCACCAAGGCGTTGAGTACAGTGACTCGGTCCCTGGGTCAGAACCTGACTGAGGCTGAGCTCTAAGATATGATCAATGAGGTGGGTGCAGATGGAAATGGGACCATTGATTTCCCTGAATTCCTGGCCATGATGGCAAGGAAAATGAAGGACACAGACAGCGAGGAAGAGATCCAAGAGGCATTCCATGTCTTTGACAAGGATGGGAATGGCTATATCAGTTCCTTTGGAGCCTCGTCATGTGATGACCAACCTCGGGGAGAAGCTGACTGACGAGGAGGTGGACGAGATGATCCGAGAGGCGACATAGATGGTGATGGCCAAGTTAACTATGAAGAGTTTGTACAGATGATGACCGCAAAAGTGAAGGCCTGGGGCAGCTGGTGATTCCCATTCTCCTTTGATCTCTCTCTCCTCTCTTTGGAGCCTGCTCTTTCTCTGACACTCTTACTTGCATATAACCTGGTTCTAAGCCAACCTGACATAAAGCCACACGAGATTTGTCCCAAGCTGCATGACTGCTCTTTGATCTCCCTCCCTTCTTCCCTCTCCATCCCAGGACCTCTCAGCACCTCCACTGACCCCTCAGATGGCCCCTCCCCAGCCTCCCAACAAATAGGGGATCTGCCTTCATGGCTCTCTGTAGCTTCTCTCCTCTCCCTTGGATTTCTGACCTTGTTTTCAGTGGCCAGTGCTGGCCCCATGCCGGGAGCTACACAGGAGTGGGGAGAGTGTCCCTACCTGGGCCAGGAAAACCAAACCCTTTAGATGTTTGCATGTGTCTGACACTGGTTCTGTGTGCGAAACCTTTGGGGGGCCATGGTGAAAGGTCTTCAGGAGTTCCAACAGGAGGTGTTGGGGTGGGGGTGGGGTGTGCATGAAGACAGTGTGGCACCACCCATTGTGGCCTTGGAAAGTGAGGAGAAGGGAAGTGTAGACGCTGGTTGGGGGTAGGACAGGTGAAGAAAAGGAGGTTGACGTGAACATTACAAACCCATTGGCTTTTATTCCCAGATTATCAGCGATTGGCTCTACCAAGTTCTGGCCTATGGGAGAGGAGGGGAGAGGAGTCCCTGCTCCCTTGGCATCGTGTATAAATTGTAAATGTCTGTACTCTTAAAGCAATCTCTCGAGCTGTTCAGTAAATATCTGGTGCTCATCCCCTCCCCAGGCCCCCAGCCGCCTTCCCCTGCTCCAGCCCTGCTCTCTGAGTGAATGTGTCAGTGGTCACCTGGCAATGTGCTTGATTCTTTCGTTTTGTTTTTCTTTTTCAGGCAGATCCATATATAGCTTTTAGGGGGCGTAGGGTGGGGAGGGGTGACCCAGCTGCCATTATTGATCATAGCTCAAGAAGAGCAATGTAGGAGCCACTGGGTTGTCCAGGCCAGGCCCGTCCTTTCCGGCCTGTCCGTGCTCCCCTCTCTGCCGCTGGAGGTCTGGCCTCTGTCTTTGCTAGTCAGCTCCCTCCGCTTGCCCCCTCCCTCCATCCAATAGCATGATCAGCAAACCCTCTTTTTATCAGCGACTGGTTCTCTCTTAACATTTGGCACAAAGAAGGAGCCATGGGAAGACTGGCCTTTTCCTCCTTAGGTTTTTTCTTTCCCTTTTTCTCCTTCTCACACTCCCCAACACCCAATGCCCAGGTGGATCAAATTGACCTTTCTCCAGTCTGGCAAGGAGGCAGGCCGTCTGACATGAGAGATTTCTCTCCTACCCAGCCTCTGGTGCCTCCCTCCCAGGGGAAAGAGAGGTAGAAACCCAGGCAACGGACATGGTGGGCAGGCAAGGTGGGATGAGGCTGTGGCTATTTGGGGAGTGGTTTGATTTTATTTTGTTCTGTTTTTTAAACCGGGCAATATTGTGTTCAGTTCAGTTTGTGAAGAAAAATATAGACCAGTGTTTTCCAATAAAATACAGTGACTACCAAAAAAAAATTGTGGGAATCAGGATAGGCAAAGAGAACAAAATTATCGCCTTTTGCAGATGATTTTTTTTTTACTTAGCCCTCATGAGAAAATTAAAAATTGAAATGACTTCAGCAAAATTAAAGAGTATATGACAAATCCACACAATCAGAATTCCTATATATAATCAGCAAATCCGAGTAAGAAGAGCTAGAAAGTAAAATTCCATTCAGAATAACTACAGAAGCTACAAAATACTTAGACATAGATCTTGTGAAATTTATTCATAGGCTTTTTGAGTCTAATTATAAAATTCTCTTTGCAAAAGTTGAAAGACCTAATCAGTTAGCAAAATATAAATTGCTCATTTTTGTCGAATCAATATAATAAAAATGACAGTGTTGTTATTGTTCAATTGTTTCAGTCATATCCAATTCTTCCTGACCCCATTTGGAGTTTTGGCAGAGGTACTGGAATGTTTGCAATTTCCTTCTCCAGCTCATTTTGCAGATGAATAAACTGAGGCAAACAGGGTTAAATGACTTACACAGGACCATACAGCTACTAAGGATGGATATAAACTCAGGTCTTTCTGACCCTAGGCCTAGCACTCTATCTACTGCTCCATCTAGCTTTAGATAATTATAATATCATTCAAATTAATTTGGTTATTCAATACTGTACCACATAGACTTCAAAAAGAATATTTTATTTAGCTAGAAAATGATATTTAAAAATAATAAAATAATAAAATTCATATGGAAGGACACAAGATCAGGAACCTCAAGGGTAATAATTAATTGGCAAGGAAGAACAGTGCTGAAAGAGACATACATTTTTCAGGAATATCAGATAGAGGAATTTATTTTGCCAGACTGTGGAAATATGTTTATTGATGGATTTCTTTTTGTTGGTGGGGTTTTTATTGTTTTTAAAAAATTTATTTTTCTAAATGGACATCAGTAGACAGTATTGTGAGGAAAAGATTAATTAAAAAAAATATTATTGGGGGCAGCTAGATGGCGCAGTGGATAAGCACTGGCCCTGGATTCAGGAGTACCTGAGTTCAAATCCGGCCTCAGACACTTACTAGCTGTGTGACCCTGGGCAAGTCACTTAACCCCAATTTCCTCACCAAAAAAAAAAATTATTATCTGATGGGGGCGGAGATATTATAATTGTCCCTGCTTGAATTTACATGTGCATAGAAATCCTGGAGTCATCCTAGGCAGTTTCCGTTCCTTCATCATTCACCAAGTCATTTGCTAAACGTGGTCAATTCTATCTCCACAACATTTCAAATGTTTCTCACCACTCCCCTTCCTCCCTTTAATTTTTTTTGGGGTGGGGGTGGGGGTGAGGCAGTTGGGGTTAAGTGACTTGCCCAGGGTCACACAGCTATTAAGTATTAAGTGTCTGAGGCCAGATTTGAACTCAGGTCCTACTGACTCCAGGGCCGGTGCTCTGTCCACTGTGCCACCTAGCTGCCCCTTCCTTTAAATTAAAAAAAAAATTAGTTTAAATATTTTTTCCAGTTACATTTAAAATTTTTAAATGTTCTTTTAAAAAATTTTTTTTGAGTTCCAAATTTCCTTCTTCCCCTCCCTCCTCAGTGAGAAGGCAAGCAATTTGATATAGGTTATACATGTGCAGGCATGCAAAATGCATTTCCATGTTAGTCATGTGAAAGAAAACATAAACAACAAAAAGAGAAACCCAAGAAAAATTAGGTTAAAAAAATGATTCAATCTGCATTCCGGCTCCATCAGTTCTTTTTCTGGATATAGATAAAATTTTTTATTATTATAAGTCTTTTGGAACTGTCTTGAATCATTGCTTTGCTGAGAATAGATAAGTCATTCGTAGTCGATCATCACACAGTATTGCTGTTCCTGTGCACAGTGTTCTCCAGGTTCTGCTTATTTCACTTTGTATCAGTTTATGTAATTCTTTCCAGGTTTTTTTTTTTTAAGCATCCTGCTTGTCATTTCTCATAGCACAATAGTATTCTATTACAATCATTTACCATGACTTGTTCAGCTATTCCCCAACTGATGGGCATGTCCTCATTTCCCAGTTCTTTGCCTTCACAAAAAGAGCTGCTGGGCAGCTAGGTGGTGCAGTAGATAGAGCACCAGCCCTGGAGTCATGAGGACCTGAGTTCAAATCCAGCCTCAGACACTTAACACTTACTAAATGTGTGACCCTGGGCAAGTGACTTAATCCCAATTGCCTCACTAAAAAACCAAAAACAAAAAGAGCTGCTATAAATATTTTTGTTCATATAGGTCCTTTTCAGTTGTTGTTGTTTTTAATTTGAAATACAAACCTATAGACTTTCTAGTGGTATTGCTGGGTCAAAGGGTATGCACAGTTTTGTAGTTTTTGGAGCATAATTGCAAATTGCTCTCCAGTTGGATCAGCTCACAACTTCACCAGTAGAGTATTAGAGTTCCAATTTTCCTAAATTCCCTCCAGCATTTGTTATTGACCTTTTCTGTCATTAGCCAGTCTGATAGGTGTGAGGTGGTACCTTACAGTTGTTTTAATTTGCATTTCTCTAATCAGTAGTGATTTAGAGCATTTTTTCATATGACTGTAGCTAGCTTTGATTCCTGTTCATATCCTTTGCCATTTATAAATTGGAGATTGACTTGTAGTCTTATAAATTTGACTCAGTTCTTTATATATTTGAGAAATGAGGCCTTTATCAGAGAAACTTGCTGTGAATTTTTTTCAGTTATGATTTACTGTGGATTTCCTTTTCTATTTTTTCCATTTATTCCCTGTCCCCCCCCCCCCCAATCCCTTCTCCCTTGCTCTTCTCAAAATTAATAGAATGCAGTCTTCTTGAGAGCAGGGAATGTTTTGTTTTTGTCTATCTCTTAGTGCCTGGCACCATAGCAAATACTTAATGATTTTACTGAATACAGCCCCTTCACCATTCTTTTTGCTCTCTTCGATCTGTTTTCCAGCTTTTCAGGGTCCTACTTAGACAGATGGGAGATCCTGAGGGGTCTGGGACTGACCATGTGTTTGGACAGTATACTTTAATCTTACTTTGGAAATGTCTATGGACCTGTACTTTAACTTTTATCAGAGACAGCCCAGAAAAGAATTTCACTGGATCTTTGAAAAGGCCATGTAGAGGGCAGCTAGGTGGTACAGTGAATAAAGCACCGGCCCTGGATTTAGGAGTACCTGAGTTCAAATCCGGCCTCAGACACTTGACACTAGCTGTGTGACCCGGGGCAAGTCACTTAACCCCCATTGCCCCGCAAAAAAACCCAAAACACACACACACACACACACACACACACACACACACACACACACACACACACAGGCCACGTACAATAGGTAGCTCCCCACTTCCTCTTCTCTCATTTTCTTAAAATCTGGCTTCTGACCTAATTCCACCAAAACTGCCCTCTCCAAAGTTACCAGTGATTTTTTTAGTTGCCAAATCCAGTGGCCTTTTCTCAATTCACATTCTTCTTGACCTCTCTTGCAGCCTTTGCTGCTATTCATCACTCTCCCCTCCGTGATACTCTCTTCTCTTTAGGTTTTCAAGATACTAGGTCATCCTGGTTCTTCTCCTACCTCTCTGGCTATTCCTTCTCTGTTTCCTTTGCTGGATCCTGCTCCAGATCATGCCATCTCACCAGTGTCCCTCAGGGTTCTGTCCTGAGCCCTTTGTTCTTTTCCCTCTCTACTGCTTCATTTTGGGTGATCTCATCAGCTTTAATGGATTTGATAACCATCCCTCTGCTAATGATTCTCAAATTTATCTATCTTCCCACTGTTTCTCGGTTTACCTTCAAACTTAATATCCAGCTGCCTTTCAGCCTTTCAGACATTTCAAACTAAATGTCTAGTACATATATCTTAAACATGTTTCTGTTCCAAACAGAACTCATCTTTCCTCCTAACCCCTCCTCCCCCATCTTCTTGAGGGCAACACCATCCTCCTAGTCTTCCAGGCTCTCAACCTAGGAGTCATCCTGGACTCCTCACTCTTTCTCCTCCCCGCATCCAAGTTGTTGCCAAGATCTGTCAGTTTTACCTTTGTAGCATCTCTTGAATATGCCCCGTTCTCTCCTTTGATGCTGCCCTGATTCTAGTGTTGGCCCTTATCACCTCACACCTGGATTATTGCAGGGATGGGGATGGGAGTGTCTACGTGCTCCAAGTCTATCCAGCCGCTTAAGTGATTTTCCTAAAATGCAGCTAAGATCATGTCTCCTCTACCCGTGCTTCCTACACACACATTCACTAAACTCCAGTAGCTTCTTATTGTCTCCAGGATCAAATTTTTTAAATGTTCTTTTTGGCATTGAAAGCCTTTTGTAACTTAGCGCTCTCCTATCTTTCCAGTCTTCTTGGCTCAGGTGACACTGACCTCCTGACTCTGCCATGAATAAGACCCTCCATCTCTTAGCTCCAGGCATTTACTTCTGTTGTTTCCCTCCTCTGTTCTCCTAGAGACTTCCTTTAAGTCCCAGCTAAAATTTTATCTTTTACTGGAAACCTTCCCAAGTCCTTAGTTCTAATGCCTTCCCTCTATTAATTATTTCATATTTCTCCCACATATAGCTTGTTTCTACGTATTTGTTTCCATATTATCTCCCCCACTGAAATGTAAGCTCCTTGAGGAGTCTCTCCTACAGACTAGCTTTTATCTTTTCCTCTAGCCCCAGTTCTTAGCACAGGCCCTGGCAGATGGAAAGTACTTAGTAAATGTTTATTGATTGACTGTGTCCCATTTTGTAATCGGTATATTTTATCATCTTCACTTTAAAGTGTTTTGTGCCCAGTTTTTGAGAACAAATACAACACAACCATTAAGAAAGATGTTGCAGCTGACATCTTGTCTCCAGTCAGGCTGTTGGACTTGATCCCCAGCAAGTCAACTAGAATTTATGTAATGGCAGGCACTTTACTAAAGAAAGGGCAAAGTGGTGCCTGTGTGCCTGACTTCATGATACTGATTCTTGGACACATTTTCTCTTCCTTGTGAATCAGACCAGTCAGAGAGCTATGTAAAGTCCCTTTTCTCTTTCCCTGATATCTTGGTAGAATGAGTTGCTTCTGAGAAGTGAGTATAATATTAGGAATTGTTTTGCAGAGTATGAAAGTAGAACCTTCTTAGGCATTTTACCCTCCTTTCTACTCATAAATCATAGCTATTATAACTGGCACCTCTCTGAGATCATCTAGCAAAATATCCTCATTTAACAGAGGAAGAAACAGGGTCCAAAAGAGAATGTAACTTGTCCAGGGTCAGAACAGTAGAGATTTGGGCCGAGTCTTCTAATTACAAACCTTGTTTTTACTATATTATAGTTTAGCTGTTAATTTTCTGTTAAGCATGGTGAGAAGTGGTGAAGTGAGGGAAAAAACAGATATCAGGGTAAGAAGTTCATATTGACAAGTTTTCCGCGTTTCTTTAAATTTACTGCTTCTTAAGTAGTAATTTCTGTACATGGCCAAATTCAAAGAGATGCTGAATAAGGGAAATATATCTGCATAATTCCTTACCATGACAACTTAACTGGGCTCAAATTTTATATAAACTATCAGAGAGTGACACCTAGTGGCCTGTTCTTGTACTAAGTTTTTAGGGTACAGATGATTGATTATTCTATCTTCTTCTTCAAAAGAGACCTTTTAAATGGTCCACTACACACCAGTCTTCACAGTTTGCTCATAATGGTTTCCTATAGATAGGAAGCAGTACCATGCTATACCAAGCTCTTGGAAAGAGTCATGACTTACAGGAAGTGAGTTAGGGACAAGAACTAGAGACTTTGGCTTCTTTATGACTTAATATTTGTGGGTCCCCTAATCAAGCTGGTTTTCCTTTGGAAACTCTCAGTTTCTTCCTCTTTCAGATATGGGAATTGAATTAGATTTTTTCCTATGGTTGCCTTCTAACTGTAAATCCTAGTTTCCTTTTTATTTTCATAGTTGTTAAAAACTAAAAGGCTTGATCAACATACATTTAGTTTCATTCTTGACATTTTGTGGAAAATAGGCGTCTTAGAAGAACCATCCCCTATATTCTCCATTTTTCTAGTTGGCTTCCTGCATAAGACTTCTACCTTCAGGAACCAGAGGTCTCAAGTGGTATCAGGACAAATGCAATTCCCACCACTTAGCCCACTACTTTTTTTCTAATTGGCCTCATGCCCTATGTGAGGAGAAAATCACTCCTCAATAATTTCTGGAACTCAGCGGTGGTGATGTTTCAAAGGCTCATTTATTGTCATTCTTGTGGGAATGGGTAACTCCGTGTCCAGCGTGGGGGGGGGGGTGACAAAAAAAAAATGGAGGCTTGCAGACCTTTTATCTCCTAATCCCCAGTGCAAAATGGCCCCTCCCCTTTTTCATCATTGGTCCAATTACTCAAGGGTTACAATCTACACGCCAAAACAGAATGCAGTATTTCTTAGCCAATGGGGGAGGTGATTCAGGGACAATTCTTCAATTCCTCCCTTATATGGACACAGCTCGGGAGTTGACCGAATCTGTCCAGCTCAGGATTTCCCTGAACTATGTGACCTTTTTCCTCAAATAGGTCTGGAGGAGTGTAATTTGAATGGTGACTATTATATTCTTATTGAGAGGAGACCAATCCCTATTTCCTCATAATCCCTCCTCTTTTATTTTCGACTATTGGGGCTCCTCTCATTTCATTTATTGAATATATCCTCTGCCTCTGAATTAGCCCTGGAAGGAAGGGGATAAACCTTTTTATTTTCCAAATCAGGATTCCACCCATCCCATGCAGGTGGTGTCAACCCCTGAATTTTCTGCTAACATCTTATCAAGGGCCATCCTGTTTTCCCAAGTCATTTTGCTAGTTACATACAGCCAGTTGTTCAGAAATACCCTGTACGGCGTCCCTTTAAGACTGGTTTTATTCCTTGGAAAATTCTGTAACAACCCCCAGGTATAACACAAGGAACAGTTCTCAGTGACTACCAAGACTACAACATCAAGCATGGTTAACAGCATTAGCTAATATCAAGTCTCTTTGTAATTTCAGTAACACACTCCCAGTGTCCATTCAGTTAGCAATTTCATCGTGGATCTCAGATGTTCCATATAACTGTCCGGTCTCTGGAACTACTTTTCTTGGGGCACTTTGGGAGATGTCTTGTCTCCAAGGCACTTCTCCAGTAGATTTACTTCCCAGGTTTGCATGTAGAGACTCCTCAGATATTCCTATTAAAATCTCAATATAATACAGATCTCAATACAAATTGGTACAGTCTCTCAAATTCTATTCCCCCAATAACTTTTCCATTCGGTAAAAACTACCTGAAACCTAATGGTTCTGATCTTGCTAACAATAAGAGGAATATCAAAATCAAGTTCCCATAGTTTACTGAACCTTAAAGAATGTATAACATGAGTGCTGCCGCCCCCCCCCTCCCCCGTTTACAGCTTTATCCAATTCTATGTATTTTTTTCCAACATTTATTTAATTTTTTCCAGTTACATGTAAGGGTAGTTTTCAACATTCATTTTCCTAAGATTTAAAGTTCCAAATTTTCCTCCCTCTCTCTCTTCCCTCCCCCCCTCAACAAGACAGCAACCAATCTGGTATAGGTTATATGTTCAATCCACAAGTGCTCTTTTTATCAGTTCTTTCTATGGGAGTGGATAGTATACTTCATCATTAGTCCCTTGGGATTTTCTTGGATCATTCTATTGCTGAGAGTAGTTAAGTCATTCACAGTTGCTCATCGAACAATACTGCTGTCACTATGCACAATGTCCTCCCAGTTCTGCTCATTTCACTATATCTTAGTTCATATGAATCTTTCCAAGTTTTTCTGGGATCATCCTGTTTATCATTTCCTATAGCACAATACCATTCCACTACAATCATATACTACCACAGCTTCTTCAGTCCTTCCTCAATTGATGGACATTCCCTTGATTCTCAATTCTTAGCCACCACAAAGAGTTGCTATAAATATTTTTGGTACAATCCACCCCCCCCCCTCCCCTCTCTTTTTCATGATTACTATTGTTAACTGTTTCCCTCCATCCTATTCCCTTCCCCATGACATTTACTCTATTATCTATCTTCTTTCACTCTATCCCCCTTCAAAAGGGATTTGCTTCTGTCTCTTCCCTCCCCAAATCTGCTCTCCCTTCTTTTGCCCCTCTCTATCCCCTTCCCTTCCTATTTTCCTGCAGGGTTAGATAGATTACTCCACCCAATTGAGTGTGTATATTATTCCCTCCTTGAGCCAAGCTCTGATGAGATTAAGGTCTTTGAGCCTATTCTGATGAGTGTAAAGTTCATTTACTACCCTGCTCCTCCCCCATCTCTTCCACCACTCCATAAGCCCTTTCCTGTTTCTTTCATTTGGGATTTTACCCCATGCTACATCTGCCCTTCTCCCTCCCCCAGTGCATTTCCCTCACCCCTCAATTTTACCCTAAAGATGTCATCATGGGGCAGCTAGATGACAGAGTGGACAAAGCATCCACCCTGGACCCAGGGGGACCCCAGCCAAAACCCGACCTCAGACACAAGACAGTCTACCCACTGCACAACCCCAGGTATGTCCCCCAACTCCAGTTTTTTATGGTTCTCTAGGGTCTCGTATTTGAAAGTCAAATTTGCCATTCGGTTCAGGTCTTTTCATCACAAATACCTGAAAGTCCTCTTTTTCATTGAAGTCCCACTTTTTCCTCTGAAAGATTATGATCAGTTTTGCTGGGTAGGTGATTCTTGCTTGTAATCCCAATTCCTTTGCCCTATGGAATATCATATTCCATGCCCTCTGGTCCTTTAATGTAGAAGCTGCTGGATCTTGTGCTATTCTGACTGGGGCTCCACAGTACTTGAATTCTTTCTTTTTGGCAGCTGGCAATATTTTCTCCTTGACCTGAGAGCTCTGGAATTTGTCTTTAATATTCCTAGGAGTTTTCCTTTTGGGATCTCTGAACTTAGAGCCCTTGAGAATCCATGTCACTACTCCCTGGGATAGGTGGGAAGGTTGATCCCCTGATAGTTAGAGTTCTTATCCTGGAACATAGTCATCTTACTTGGTTGTTGTTATTGTTGTTGTATGAGGTGTATGGGGTGTTATGGGAGGACTAGCACTTCTGGTTTGAGGGCTTGATGAGCCCTTTTTAGGGCTGCTCATCCACCTTTTGAGTCCAGTGGGTCACCCAACTCTCACCTATAGTTCCAAGAAGCTGTAGCATGCACAGTGGCTCCACCCCAGTAAAATATTTTTAGTAAACTAACTAAGCCAGATTGAGGGTAACTGTCTATCAGTAAGGTAGGGGGATGTCTACACTAAGCATGTGAAGACTTGTTCCCAGACAAAGTGTGCAGAGAACAACTTGTTCCAGTGGTCTTGAAGGTAACTGAAGCAGGCCTGTGGAGCTTTAGAGCTTGGTCAGACATCAAAGACTCCCAGGTCGTCCACTGCATCCCAGGACTTCTCTAGTTGTCTTTATTTTTGTCTTGCCACTGGACTTCAGTGACAAGGGAAGAGAGTGAAGATGATGCCTTTGTGCAACTCTGACTCACTGAAATCCAGTTCACATGCAAGTCCTCTTGGGAGGAGGTGATGAGAAAAGACAACAGCAATAATATGCTTGACTTACCTCATCTTCCTATCTACACATGTACTTTTATTCTCCCTGCCTTTCATTTCTTACTACCAGTGCTTCTGGGTAAAGCATTCCACTCCGTGGTCTCTATAATCAACTAAACTCTCTCTGTGCCTCCCCATCCTCAAAATCCCTTTCTTCCCCATTAGAATACAAACTCTTTGAAGGGTTACTGTCTTTTTGTTTTTGTTTCCCTATCAGTGCTATGCCTAGTGAGTAGCAAGCACTTAAAAAATATTCATTCATTCATTCCTTGAATATTGGCCCAGCTGCATAGAAGAAAGAAAGGTTTGAGAATCAGATTTTAGTTTTGGCTTTCTGGATAACATACTTTGTAAATTTTTCCATTTACCTTCCCTTTTCTGCACTCCATCTTCTTAATCTATGAAGTGATGGAGTTGGAACATATGATCTCTAAGGACCCTTTCAGCTCTAAAATTCTCTACATGTAACTCCTTGGGGGGGGGCAATGAGGCTTAAGTGACTTACCCAGGGTCATACAGCAATAAGTGTCAAGTGTCTGAGGCTGCATTTGAACTCAGGTCCTCCTGAATGCAGGGCCAGTGCTTTATCCAGTGTGCCACCTAGCTGCTCCCCTTCATGTAACTTCTTGACAGGAGACGACTGGTAGTAGAATAGAGAGAGGACTGGGTTCAAAACCTTTGCGAAAGCACTTCCCATTGCTGAGTATTAGCTTCTTCATCTTCAAAACAAGAATCTCACCATCTACCATAACTACCTTGCAGGGTTATTTTAAGGATCAAAGGAAGTGAGGGATCTAAAAGCCCTCTTGCCTCAGCTGCAGAGTCAGAGGTGAATGGGTTTGGGGTTTCATTTGGTCAAGAACTCCCTCCATTGCTGCACATTTGCAACCTTTATACATCTTAATTCTTGGCTATTCTTTTTCATTTTGCATAAATTCTTTGTAAAGGACCTAGCCAATGTGCTAGAAGCCTTTCTTTGGTGGAGATATTTATATTTCCTTCATGGGTCACTGTGACCAAGACATTCATTACTCAGCTGCCAGCCTCATGGTGATGAGTTTCTGAACTGAGGTAAGCAGGCTCCCTGACCCACAGTCTACTACTCGGCTTTATTTGAAGCCTTTCTAACCATGTATCAGAGCTTGGGCTGTGCTGGCCTAGTCTTGGAGAACCCAGCATCATTTCTACACCATAATGAAGCATTAGGAATAAATATTGAGTAGCACTATTAATAATAGCAGGAAAAAAAATCATTCTTTAAGAAGTAGTATAGTACCGAAAACCTGGGTTCAAATCACGTATGTATTATGATCATATATCTAGAGCCTCCAAGAAGAGGCCTCCAAGGCCATCTAATCTAAGCTCACCGTTCTGCGGATAAAAAGGAATGTTCTGGCTCTTTTCTTTATTTGCCTCTGTGACCCTCTCTGAGCCAGTTTCTGCTTCTAAACCCATCATCATAAACTGAGGATTTTGGACTGTGATCTGGCAGTCCAGTTGGCAACATGACTGGAGGGAGAAATCATTTTTAGCTGGGGAAGGGGAAAGTTGGGTCAGGTCTCATGTAAGAGGTGGCATCTGAAGTTTGCTTTGAAGAAAATTAGGGATTCTTAAAAATATGGCAGATGGAGGAGAGAGATTCCAGACATGGGGGATGGCCTATGCAAAGATACAGAGATGGGAAATGGAGCGTCATGTGTGAACAGTAGCAAGAGGATCAGTTTGCCTGGACTTTATTTAGAGTGTTTAGAGGGGAAGAGTGTGTGTGTGTGTGTGTGTGTGTGTGTGTGTGTGTGTGTGTGTGAGAGAGAGAGAGAGAGAGAGAGAGTGAGTGAGTGAGTTAGGGCCAGAGTGTTAGATTGGAACCAGGTTAGGCTTCACTAGGGCATGGAGAGGACAATGAGATCAACAAGACTTGACAGCTGATTTGGTGTGGTCATTGAGGAAGATGACTAAGGTTTTAAACCTGAATGACTGGATGATTTATACCTATGATGCATCTGGTAATACCTGTGAAACAGTGGGTGTGATCCAATTCTATAGATGAAGGAGCTATAGCTGAAGTGCAGTGGCTTGTCCCTTGTCATATGGCTAGTTATTATTAGCCAGAACTTGAACACTGGCTTCTCATGCCTAGACTAGTTTTGTTCCACCTACATACAACAGATGCCTCTTCCTCAAAGTCTCCAAACTCCTTTTCCGAGTAGAGCCCTCAACAATTCATTTTGAAGACTTGCTCTCACTTGAATTGAGACAATTGATCAGTGGCTCCCTCATTTGGCCCAGTTGTTTCCCCCACTGCTTTCATTGCCCAACTCCAAACTTTTTTTTTCTTTTGGAATTGAATGATAGGGAAAGGTGGCCATTAAATTCTCTCCAGACATTTTGGTTAGGCATATTCGCCTTTCTACCAGCAGTTATTCTTGTTTAAAAAATTCAATGGCACCAAATGTTAAGACAGTAATAATGATAATGGCAAAAGAGTTAACAAGCTTCTCATTTACCAAGTATCTATTTATTCAGTGCCTACTCTGTGTCAAGTGCTGTGGTAAGTGCTGTGGATATAAAGAAAGGGGAAAATAGGGTACTTGCTTTCAAGGAGTTCATATTCTAAGGGGATAGACAATGTGTATGTAAAAAATATACACAAAGTAGATGGAAAATTATCTCAGAGGGGAATCATGAGCAGCAGATGGAAGAGGGGGTGGAGGGTGCTGGGAAAGGCCTCCTGCTGAAAGTGAAATTTGAGTTGTCTTAAAGAAGTCAAGGAAACCAGGAGGCAGAACTGAAGATGGAAAGTATGGAGGACAGCCAGTGATAATGTAATTTAGGAAGATGGAACGTCATGCACAGGGAACAATTAGTGGCCAGGCCATCTGGATCATAGAATTTGAGGAGGGAAGTAGAGTGTAAGGAGAATAAAAAGGTTGGAAAAGGCTGTGAAAAGCTTTAAATGCCAAATGGAAGGTTTTGTGTTTGATCTTGGAAATAATATGGAACACTGAAGTTTATTGAGTAGCAGTACAGGGAAGTATGGCATGATCAGATTTGCATCCAGGAAAAGTCACTTTGGCAGGTAAGTGGAGGATAGATGGAAGTGAGAAAAGACTTGTGGAAGGGAGACCAGTTAGGAGGTTATGGCAACAGTTCAGGTGAGAGATGATTGTTACCTGTACCCAGGTAATACTTGTATAAGTGTAGAGAATAGGACTTAAATGAAAGATGTTATGAAGGAAGAATGTACAATATTTGATAATAGATTGAACAGGTGAGGTGAGGAGTTAAAGATGTCACCAGTGTTGTGGATCACAGGAAGGATGGTGGTGCCCTGAAGCAATAAAAGTAAAATTGAAAAATCAGGAAGTATTGGGGGGAAAGGAGTTCAATTTCAGACATGTTGATTTTGAAATACCTATGGGAGATCCAGTTTGAGATACAGTATAGGGCTAGAGTTCAAAGAAGAAAGATTATGGCCTGATAAATAGTTCTGGGAGCCATCTTCATAGAGATCATAATTGAGTCCATTGGAGTTGATGAAGTCAAGCAAAATAGTAGAGAAGAAGAAGAAGGGAAGTGGCCTGAGACAGAGCCTTGGGGGACAGCCAGGGGGCAGTGGGCATAATTTGAATAAAAAGTCAGGGAAAGGAGACTAAGAATAGGAGCAGTCCTCTGATGAAGACCTAGAGAGGAGAGCTTGCTCAGTCCCTAGGAAATGAAATAAATGATAAGGAAGTATACAAACTCATTGGCATTAGCCTGTGTTTGTAAACACAGGGCATGATCTCTGTATTTTTTAAGTGAGTAAACAGAATCTTAGGGAAGTTCATGGTTTTGGAAGGAGATTTGGGGGCCTCCAATTCCATCTGCCTTGGCCCCTACTCTTGGGTTTTATCAAAATCTTTATTAGACCAGGATGGACTGAATGGAACACAATAAAAAAGGTCAGAGTGCCATGGGTCTAATCACCTCTTCATTCCTGGAAGCTGTGCCACTCGTAACCAAGCCCAAGATCCCATTAATTGTTTGGTGGTGGCGCAGTGGGTAGAGCACTGGCCCTGGAGTCAGGAGGACCTGAGTTCAAATCTGGCCTCAGACACTTAACATTTACTAGCTGTGTGACCCTGGGCAAGTAAATCACTTAACCGCAATTGCCTCATCAAAAAAAACCCACAAAAAACAACAGGAAAACCCCTAGAAGTATCCAAACCACGTTATTTTCTCATTAGAAGTAGAAAAAAAAGTCACTGACAAGATACAGCACTCATTTATGATACAAATCCTACAGAGTAAATAGGCAGAGAGGTATCTGCTTTATATATATTACAAATGTTTGTAAAATGAAAAGCAAGCATCATATGCAATGGACACATATTTGAAGCTCTCCCAATAAATACAGGAATAAAGCAAGGGTGGCCTTTTTACCCACCCTTTCTATAAGTGTGAGCAATAGCAATATGGGAAGAAAGCAACTAAAGGTATATATAGGCAAAGAAGAACCATAACTATCACTCTTAAGTAGAGAGTATATTCAATAATATAAGCTTTTTGAAAATAAGGACTCTTTTAAAAAATATATATATCTTCAACCTGGAAGGACCTGCATGAACTGATGATGAGTGAGATGAGCAGAACCAGGAGAACATTGTACACAGTATCAACAACATTATGTGTTGATCAACTGTGATAGACTTGATTCTTCTCAGCAATACAGTGGTCCAAGATAGTTCCAAAGGACTCATGATGGAAAATGCTCTCCAAATCCAGAAAAAAAAAGAACTGTGGAATCTAGATGCAGATGGAACCATACTATTTCTATTGTTTTTGTTATTGTTTTTCTTTTCTGAGGTTTTCCCTTTTTTCTCTGATTCTTCTCTTATAACATGACTAATGCAGAAATATATTTAATGTGATTGTACATATATAAAACCTATATCAGATTACTTGCTGTCTTGGGGAGGGGGGAGGGAGGGAAGGGAGGGAGAAAAATTTGTAACTAGAAATCTAATAAAAACAAATGCTGAAAACTATCTCTAAATGTAACTGGAAAATAATAAAATATTTATATGGAAAAAATTTAAATATCTATCTATCAATCATCTATCATCTATCTATGTATCTATGTATCTATCTAATCTCTACTGCCTACGAAAGTGCCTAACATAGAGTAGGATTTGTAATGACTGTTGAAGTTTGACCTCAAAGAAGAGATATGAGGAAACACCTTCTGCCCTGCCTTTACAGATGTTGAGGTGGTCTGTAGCTGTATTGAATTGCATATAATTTCAGACTTTTTTCAATATTTTGATTTGTTTTCTTGATTTTTTTTTCTTTTAAAAATTTGTAATAAGGGATAACTTGTGATGGGTTGGGTGGGATTGAAGTACAGGAAGAAATCTAGATGTTCAAAAACCAAAAGATATCAATAAACATAAATTAAAAGTAAATCCATGATTAAATCATGGAAGGAGAGGCAGGGGCAACAAGTAAGGATGCAACAGCTTTCGCATCTAAAACAAGAACAGTACTCATCTGAAATCTAGACAGTTGTAAACACCCCCACAGCTGTTTATAGAAGGGCAAAGAGAGGCTACAATTAGGGATGTTGCTGAAGAGCCTTGGGCCTGATGCTCTTCAGACTAGGTTTGAAAGAAGTCTACAATAATCTTGCCAGAAGCTATTCATCCTAGTCTGTTTGAGTTTATTAGGTGGGATCCTGGGGTCTGTCAACGCTCTGTGAATCATGGCAGCTTGGAGAAGCTAAGAGAGCCAGATGTTTGATAGGATGGGGTTAGATTCCCTATCTTTGATCTCATAGACAGAGGCATGTTAATTAGTAGGGAACCTGGAAGTTTTTAGTTTCCAAGGTTCTAGACGATGAAGATTGTAGATATGAGGGCATTCCCAAAAAGGATCTGGGCAGAAAGGAAAGGATACTAGGTAGTTGGAGAGGGCATGGTTAGGGCAGACACAGCCTATCTCAGAAAGATTGATCGAAATAAAGGCTTTTTCCTCTTTAAAACATCACCTAAATGTTTTTCTGAGAGTACATCACCCTCCGGTAAAATCTATTATTCTAAAAGTAGATCAAAGTGGATGTTCTGTAAATGACTTTTTTTCCCCCCATAGTAATGGATTCCTGGAGCCATGATGTTATGGAAAAATGTTGAGTATCATGTTATCTGATTAATATTTGGTTTTTCTTTTCTTGACAGGAGAGATCAAACAGATTCTAGAAAATGAACTCCAGATTCCTGTATCTAAAATGCTATTAAAAGGCTGGAAGACTGGAGATGTAGAAGACAGTGTAAGTTTCCTTACTTTATAGAAATCAAAGAATATTGCCTGTTGATGAAGCAGTAGGCAGTGAGTAGGTTTTTTACAAACATCATGACCAAATTTTACAAGTGTTGAAAGTGTTAAGAAACTGAAGTGTTTTATTCACGAGTATTCAGTAATGAAAGAAATGTTTTTCATATAATTCAAGTTTCTTGGCCACATTCTTTTTCAGTTTCATAAACTCATGGGATATAAGAGTTAGAAGGAACCTTAGCGATCCTCTCCAGTAGTAACCTTTATTTTTACAAATGAGGTGACTGAGACCCCTAGAGGGGAAGGGGCAGCTAGTCAGTGGCAGCAGTGAGAATGGAAGTTATATCTGATTGAATTCATGTCAGCAGACATTTGTTAAACTCTACTATTCCATAGGCTTTGTGCTGGCTGCTGGGGGTATAAAGACAAAAATGAAAAAGACTGTGTGTTATCTAGGAATTTGCATTCCACATCAATTTTTATTTTCTCCCCAATTAATACATTTTCTTTTGTCTTCCAAAGGCAGTTATAAATTCAATTATGTTCCCTCTGCCTCTTCCCTTCCTTTGCCCCCTCACTTCCTCTATGTGTGCAAATATACATAGAAATATAAAATTAAAGCAGAAGATGGCTTGAGTAAAATTAAGTATCTATATAAACATGAAATACAAAGCACACCACCACGTCAAAACCCAATGCTCTTATTTTTTCCTTGAGAAAATTTAGAATGCTGTTTTTAAGTGACTTGGAAGTCATGGTGTCCATACCTCTGATTTCCTAGAGAAAGAAATGGAAGCTTGAGAGTGGAACAATTTTCCATGGGTAACGTAGCTGTTTAGTGAAAGAATGTGGACCCAAACCATTATGCTTTGAGGACCAGACTCAGTCTTTAAAAGTGGTGATCTACCCTGTGGGGCCTTCCTAGCCATGGCTGGTTCTCTGCTTGTGTAGCCCTTGAGCCTTTTGTTGTCTCTATTACATGGCCAAGCATGATAAGAGGGTTGGAATAGAGTTAGTCACACTGTGTCACAGTATCAGCAGACTCTTGGAGCGTCAGTTCAGTTAGAAACATGGCTCCCAAAGGATCATGAATGACATAGAAAAAGGTGGGAATTGTGCGCATGCTTCACTCATACCCTGTGCCTTTTTGGAAACTGTGTCATCCATCAGCCCTATGGAGTTTAGATTCCCCAATTCCCTTATAGCTCAGAGAGACTGATTTTCTGCAATGAGTAGAGAAGTAGGTTTTGGCTTAGAGGCGCCCCCTGTGTACAAAGCTCAGAAAAGGAAGGTGAGATGGGCAAGTCACTTAACCCTCATTGCCCCGCAAAAAAAAAAAAAAGAAAGAAAGAAAGAAATAAAATACCTGGTTTAGGTCCTGCCTCTGCCACTTGCTGGTCATGTGATCCACAGCAAGTCCTTTAACCCCAGGGCCCAGTAACTCGGAGACTAGATCTTTAGTATAAACTAAGCTAAGTTCCCAAGCTTCTCAGTGTTGGCCAAAGTGACCTCAAGGTACCTTCAAGCCGAGTGGGCTTCTTAGGGCTCAACCCCATATTGCTCGAAAGGTCCTGCCATTTTCCTCTTCTGTTAGATTGTGAGCTTTGGGGGGACCAGTGCTGTGATGTCTGTTTCCATGAGTATTTACTTGGTCTCCGTTGGTTCAGAGAATTATGCTTGAACACAACTAATGCCTGCTCCCTGCCTGTTCTTGGGATGCTTCTGTCTAGGAGGAGTCAGGCTATCTGTTTTCCCCACAGCAGGCAGCGCAAGGCCTCTCACTTGGTAGGTGCTGAGTAAATATTTGTTGAATTGAATTAAATGGAAATATATGCCAACTTTATGAAAATAGTACAGTATAGCTACAGCCAAAATGACAGCTTCTAAAATGCTGGCAGTGCCCAGAAACAGTCATGGTTTTTTCTTTTTTTTCAGACGGTCTTAAAAACTCTACACTTGCCAAAAAACAACAGTCTTTATGTGCTCACACCCGACTTGCCACCACCTTCCTCGAGTCATGCTGGGTAAGGTCCTCATTTCCATGGGAGCATGAATTGAAAGGTTTTGCTATCTAATGGGGTGTCTCCATTTCAGAATTCTGGTTTAGTTTATATTGCATTTGAACTTCAGAATGAAAACAGAAATCATCACCAAATCACTCATCGATTAACAGTCCTTAGGGCTAGAATTTTCCTTTTCCTTGAATGTTCTTTTTCCTTAGAATAGAAAGACTCACTTCACAGGTCCTGCTTATGGGATTGTATTTAGTTCAACTAAAGCAAATATATCATTGCTTGACTCCTGACAGCCTGAAATGGCTTGGCTCACAGATCAATGCTTGGGCCTCTGAGATAGCCACAGTACTGTAACCATCCTTTGTGTCAAGAGCACTCTTCCCAGAACAAGGCCCTGGGCAGGACTGTGTGCTGTGATAGTTACCACTGTCAATAATAATAATGCTATCAATATTGTTGTCATCATTATTTTATTCCTGATGTTTTTCTTGGTACGTCTTTTGATTTTGTGCCCATGAAAAACCTTAGTCACTTTGAGAAGGGGCTGGGGGACTGAGACCTGGCTACAATTAGAGGGTGGGGTTCACTAGCTTGTGACCCTAGGCAGGCACTTCTCCCTAGGCCTCAGTTTCTTCAACTGTAGCATGAAGTCCCATGTTTTGAGGACTCTACAATCTGGGCTGTTTCTGTGCCTTTTTGTTGCTGTTTTTTCAGTGTGTTGGGCTCTGGACCCTGTGGCCAGTGTTTGTGCTGTAATAACGTTGAGATAGTAGGACAATTAGCAAAAGAACAATACCTCACATTTATCAATTGTTTTCATGTGTACAAAGTGCTTCCTTATAACAGCTCTGAGGGAGGTAGGGCATTGACTCTGTCTCTCCAGGCTTATTTAAGTGATCTGTCCAGGCTCACACAGCCTCATGAATATCTGAGGCAGGATTCAAACCCAGGCTTCCCAAGTTCAAGGCTGATCCTCTTTCCTCCATGCCAGAAGTATAGAGCTGATGGAGTGTGGCCAGGACCAGATGAAAATATAATTGAGAAATGGTTAATAAAATAAATAATAACACAATCTCGATCATGTGAATTTGTTTTTGTCTAAGTCAGTACGCAGCCTTCAGGAAAGAAAACACTGCTCTGCTCCACGCTGCCTCCTCAATGTGATAGTCAAGTCAACAAACATTGTTTAAGTGCCAGTCTCTGTACTACGGGCTGGAGACATAAAGAAAGGCCCAAAGACCATCCATCCTTTCCTGCAAGAAGCTCACAATCTATGGGGGAGACCACATGCAGACATCCATACACACACCAACTAGAGACAAAGTAATCAACAGTGTGAAGGGCGATTTGGAAAGGCTTTAGTTTCTAGATCCCAACCATGGCTTACCCTCCATTGCTGAGCCAGAGGTGGCATCCTGAGGCTTTCCACTCAGAAGGCTTTGGAGCCTGCTTCGACCCCCATTTCATTTGGTCCAGTAAATCAGACAGCTGCATCCCAGAGTGGTGGGGAAGAGACTGCTTGGTGAAGCTGAAAGTGCTGTGGTAATCTAAGGGCTTGCTATCACCTACTGTTTCCAATCAGTCTTGTGGTGCTATTACTTCTCAGGTGTTTCTGTCAGTATTGATTGAGCCATCAAGCCAGAACGACCTTCCACAAGGAAGGCTATGGCCTGTCAGCTAGAACTTTCATTCCTTGGTGAGTTAGTTAAGGATGGAATCCCTGGCATCCCACATACAGTCCATCTAATTAAAATTAGACAGAGAACACGAAAGAGTATGAACTACTGGGTTCCAGGAGTGAAATTAAAGGGATTCATCCATTTCTACTTAGGCCTAGGAAAGGTTCCTTGCCATCTGATAATGCCCTCAGTCTGAGTGCTCCTCCCTGGGTGCCACAGTGAGCGATCGTGACAAAGCCATGTTCCGCTTCATCTGGAGCAGTTCATAGATTCATTCCCATTTAGTGAACACTTATTAAACACTTACTGTGTACTTGGCCCTGTTCAGCTTGATCCCTGCCTGCATGGAGCTCATAGTAACACATAGTAACATAGCTCCAGAGCCAAGTGAACACCAGACTCAGGTGCCAGGCAAAGGCTAGGAAAGAGAAGACAGAGCAATAGCAACTTCAGGGGGGAGCAGTGGTTTTAGAGAGCCTAGCTTCTTAAACTGGGGGTCACAACCCTATATGGGGTCACCTAACAATGTGGGTGTTGTGAAAAATTTGGTAACGGTAAAAGGTAATGTATGCCTATTTTACATACCTTTATGCCCAGAGTTGCACAAAAATTTCTTTGGTGAAAAGGGGTCCTGAGTGGAAAAAGTTTAAGAAGCTCTGTCCAAGAGGAAATGGCTTTGAGTTGTACCTTAAGAGGATGCAGAGAATTTCAGTAGATAGAGAAGGGTATTAGTGGAATTGATTACAGGCATAGTAAAGTAGGAGGTAAGGAAGGGACCTGGGACAGTGTGAGGAGGTCTGTGGGGGAGGGGTCAGGTGGCTCCATTTGGATGGAACACAGAGTGTCTGATAGGGAAAGGTGGAAGATAAAGCAGGAGGGGAAGGGTAGCACCAGGCCCTGGGGTCTTTGAGTGCCAAGGGAATAGAGACTCACGAGTGGGTCAAGGTCTACCAAACATTCATGATGCTTATTTTTTACGGGTGGAATCACAGAAGGAAAAAAGCAAAACTAGTAATAGTTCCTGGAAGTTTCTTGTCTGATGTGAGAGGCACAAGCAAAAGCACATTTTAAGACAATTTCCTTCTAAACTCAGGAACTGTTCATTGTATTAGAATGGAATAAGCCTTTATTAAATGCACTTTGCTAAGCACTTTACAAACATTATTTAATTGTTCTCTTCAGACACTCTGTCTTCCCATCTTATCTCATAGAATTGCTTTTTGGGTGATGTATGTTATCCATTTTATATTTTCAGTGTGAATTTCATGGAATGGGAGCCATCAAAAATTATTATATTTATACACACATATAAAAATAAATAATATATACATACAAACACAAACATATATGTATGTATGTGTGTATACACACACATACATACTTACTGTTCATTTTTAACTCTTCATTTTGCTTATTTGCACTGCTGCTTGTTGACTTCAACCCTTGTTACCCTCATTTAATGACATAGCTGACATTACTTCTCACCCAGTTCCATTTTTCTTACTCTCTTCTTTCTTGAGGATATAATACGAAGTCACTTATTGAATATTAAATATAATTGAAAAAATATTAATGTTGATTTAACATTTGAAAGCATCTTCAGGGCAATTTTGCTGCCCAGATATATAGTTTACCTGTAACACTTGTGTTAATTATTTTTGTAAAGCATGTATAAGAAGAAATATCCAACCTCTTTTTTTGTATTTTATGGAAGTAGTTTACTCTACTTGTGTATCCATTAATTATTTATCACCAAAAGAGTCTCTATATAAGTTTCCTGTAATAATAAACCTATATACCTAGTTACTGTCCCTGTCCCGTATTCTGTTTATTTCACAAAGAAGAGATTCTTTTTAGGACAAAAGACTGAATAAGCTTAGTACATTCACTTCCTGAGTTTTATAGAAAAAAAAGTATCATATTGTATAGATATAATTATACTATATAATGTCCTGATACTGGTAATGACATTTCATTGTAATGAGCAAGATATAACCAACTTGGGGCTGTCCATGGGCTTAGGATTCCTGAGCCATGACATTTGTATCCCTACTTAAACCTACCATACTGCAGCTCACTCGCCATTCTGTCTTCATACCATACTTAGTCCATTGTTTGCCCATCAATACTGCTATTCCAGGAAAGATTGGTCAAGCTCCTGCTCTCTGACTCCACTCATGCTTCACACCAAAGCACCCTCCCCAGCCTCCATTTCATTATATGAGCTGTCTTCCCCATTAGAATGTGAGCTCCTTAGGGACAAGGTTTGTCTCTCTTCTTTATCTGCATCCCTGGTGGTCAGTCTTATGCGGTCATCATTTTAGTAAATGCTTTTCATGCATTCATTTACCCAAGTTGGAAGGAAAATGTCCTTAATGTAGGAGAGTATAGTACAACAGGTCATATATACCTTTCCTCTTCTCAGCTCTGGATTTTTTTATAAGCTGTGCTTTATTTTGCTGGCTTATCTGAGGTTTAAGAGTGGGCTTTTCTGGAGTGACTGAGGGAGATTTTGGGTTCTTTTCCAAGTTCTGTCCCTAATTCACTGTTTGACCTTTGGGAAAACACTCCCTTTGCCCCTGGACTCAGTTTCTTCATCTGAATGAAATGCTCTCTCAGATGCCGTCCAGCCTTAGAATCCCATCTGCCTGAGAGGGAGATTCATCAGGGTGGGCAAGGCTCTTTCAAATTACCCCCTAGAGTATGAGGACTGGGGCATCTCCTGGAGGTGGTAAGACCGCGTGGGAAGTATCTGGTTTGGCAGTGACTTTCTGCTCAAAATCTCTATGTCCTCTCCATGATTCCATTTGTCCTTAACCATAGCTCTCCTATGCTGTGGATTCCTTGTGGGATTCAACTTTGTGGATCATTAATCTGCTGAAAGAACACATTCTTTTTACAAAGCAGACATTCTTTATGTGCTGTTTGCGAAAAATGTTTTCTGATTGTCATGTAGGTTTCTGATTCAAACAAGGTATGACTATGAGAAGAATTGGCTTTGGGAGATTTCACAGCCACTAGGGGGCCCTTGGGGATTGAGTTCAATAGCTTTATATGAAACTGACCTTATAATTTAAAAAGGCAGAAGGAATGTTGGCTCAGTGTGCAGCCCTTCGTATCAGTGAAGTGCAGGAAATGGAGTCTTAGAGAAGGGAAAGAGCTTCCTCAAGTCCTGAAGCTAATAAGTTTCAGACCTAGAATCCAGTGAGGTGTGTAAGCTTAGAGTGAATGAACAAAGCCCTCTTCACCTTGCACAGAGCTGCTCTTGTTAGGCTGTGAGGGAGCAGACAGTGACCTTGGAGAACTTGTTGGTCTCTTGTTCTTTTCTTGGCCCTCTGCCATCCAGATGTCAGCTTCCTCATTCAGCAGAACCTGTTTTCCCCAAAGTTATCAATAATCTCAATCTCTCTCTCTCTCTCTCTGGGGCAATGAGGGTTAAGTGACTTGCCCAGGGTCACACAGCTAGCAAGTGTCAAGTGTCTGAGGCTCGCTTTGAACTCAGGTCCTCCTCCTGAATCCAGGGCCAGAGCTTTATCCACTGTGCCACCTAGCTGCCCCCTCAATAATCTCTTAATTGCCCAATCTGATTTTTTTCTCTCCAGTCTTCATCCTTCTTAATCTCTCTGCTGCATTTACAACCTCTCCTTTTACATATTTCCTCCTCTCTGGATTTTCTTCCTAACCTGTTTGGTCACTACTTCTCAGTCTCTTTTGCTGACTCATCAACTTAGTAGGCGTCTGCTAAAGCCCCGTCCTGGGCCCTCTTTTCTTCTCTAGTCTCATACTTGGTAACTTCATTAGCTACCATTTTACTTTATCAATATTTTATCCCATGTAGTTATTAATTAACATAGACATAATTGCCAGGAGTATGTGTGTGTGTGTGTGTGTGTGTGTGTGTGTGTGTGTGTGTGTTTTCAGTGTCTCTCCTAAGCTTCAATTTCTGATCATCAGCTACCTGTTGGACATTCTTCCCATCCCACCCCACCCCCAATTTATAATTTTTTTTTTTGCAGGTTTTTCTTTTTAAATTTTGAGTTCCAAATGCTCTCCTTCCCTCCCTTCTAACTCTCCCCCACCCATTGCAAAGGCAAACAAAATGATATACATGTGAAATAATATAAAACTATTTTCATATTAGCCATATCACCAAAAATGCAAGAAAATTATTTATCACTTATATCAAAATTATAATAATCAATTTGCACTCAGTGTTTTCATCAGTAGTTCTCTGGAGGTGGATAGTATTTTTTCAACATGAGTCCTTTGGATCATTGTATTGATGAGAGTAGCTAAGTCTTCTACAATTCACATCATCACAACATTGCTGTTACTGGCCACAATGATCTCCCTGTTCTTCTCATTTCACTTTGCTTCAGTTCATATAAGTCTTGTTCTGTTTGTTTGTTTTTTTTCTGAAACTACCTTTGTCATCATTTTTTATGCCACAATAGTACTCCATCACAATCTTATGCTACAATTTTTTCAGTCATTCCCCCATGGATTCTTTGCCACCACAAAAAGAGCTGCTATAAATATTTTCATATCTATAGGTTGTTTTTCCTTTGATCCTTTAGGGCACAGACCTAGTAGTGATATTGCTGGGTCAAAAGGTACATACAGTTTTTTAGCTTTTTGGGCATAGTTCCAAGTTACTCTCCAGAATGGTTAGACCAGTTCACAACTTCAATGGTTTATTAGTATACTTCTTTTCCCTCATCCCCTCTAGCATTTGGCATTTTTAATAAGTGTGAGGCAGTACCTCAGAATTGTTTTAATTTGCATTTCTCTGATCAGTAATGATTTAGGGTATTTATTCATGTGACTTATAGATAGCTTTGAGTTCTTCTTCTGAAAACTGCCTGCTTACTGTGCACAGTGTCCTCCCAGCTCTGCTCACTTCACTATATTCATTAGTCTTTCCAGGTTTTTCTGGGATCATTCCGTTTGTCATTTCCTATAGCTCAAGACCATTCCACCGCAATCATATAGCACAGCTTCTTCCATCATTCCTCAATTGATGGACATTTCCTTGGTTCTCAATTCTTAGCCACCACAAAGAGTTGCTATAAATATTTTTTGTACAATTCCCCCCCCACCCTTTCTCTTTTTCATGATTACTATTGTTAACTGTTTCCCTTCCATCCTGTTTCCTTCCCCATGATATTCATTCTATTATCCATCTTCTTTCATCCTATCCCTCTTCAAAAGGGATTTGCTTCTGTCTGTCCCCTCCCCCAATCTGCCCTTCCTTCTTTTGCCCCTCTCTATCCCCTTTCCCTCCTATTTTCCTGCAGGGTTAGAGAGATTACTCCACCCAATTGAGTGTGTATGTTATTCCCTTCTTGAGCCAATTCTGATGAGATTGAGGTCTTTGAGCCACTTCTGATGAGTGTTAGGCTCATTCACTCCCCAGATTAGATTACTCCATCCAGTTGGGTATGTGTGTGTTAATCCCTCCTTGAGGCAACTCTGATGAGTTCTTTGAGCCTTTTCTGAAGAGTGTAAAATTCATTTACTGCCCTGCTCCTCTCCCATCTCTTCCACCACTCCATAAGCCTTTTCCTGTTTCTTTCATGTAGGATTTCACCTCTGCCCTTCCCCCTCCCCCAGTACATTCCCCATACCCCTCAATTTAACCCTAAAGATGTTATCATGGGGCAGCTAGGTGACAGAGTGGACAAAGCATCCACCCTGGACCCAGAGGGATCCCAGCCAAAACCCGACCTCAGACACAAGACAGTCACTCACTGCAAAACCCCAAGTATGTCCCCCAACTCCAAATTTTTATGGTTCTCTAGGGTCTTGTATTTGAAAGTCAAATTTGCCATTCAGTTCAGGTCTTTTCATCACAAATACCTGAAAGTCTTCTTTTTTCATTGAAGTCCCACTTTTTCCTCTGAAAGATTATGCTCAGTTTTGCTGGGTAGGTGATTCTTGCTTGTAATCCCAATTCTTTTGCCCTCTGGAATATCATATTCCATGCCCTCTGGTCCTTTAATGTAGAAGCTGCTAGATCTTGTGCTATTCTGACTGGGGCTCCACAGTACTTGAATTCTTTCTTTTTGGCAGCTGGCAATATTTTCTCCTTGACCTGAGAGCTCTGGAATTTGGCTATAATATTCCTAGGAGTTTTCCTTTTGGGATCTCTTGCAAGAGGTGATTGGTGGATTCTTTCAATTTCTATTTTATCTTCTGTTTCTAGAATATCAGGGCAATTTTCCCCGACAATTTCTTGGAAGATAACGTCTAAGCTCTTTCCTTGATCGTGGTTTTCAGGTAGACCAAGAATTTTCAAGTTATTTCTCCTAGACCTATTTTCCAGGTCAGCAATTTTTCCCAGAAGATATTTCACATTGCCCTCTTTTTTTTTTTTTTTTATTAAGTTGGATTTGCTTTATTGTGTCTTGGTTTCTCATAAAGTCACTAGCTTCCATTTGTTCAATCCTAATTCTTAGGCAATTATTTTCATCAGAGAGCTTTTGTAACCTCCTTTTCCATTTGGCCAATTTGACTTTTCAAGCTGTTGACTTTTTTCTCATGTCTTTTCCTGCATCACCCTCATTTCTCTTTCCATTTTTTCCTCTACCTCTCTAACTTTATCTTCAAAGTCCTTTCTGAGCACCTCTATGGCCTGAGACCAATTCATATTTTTCTTGGAAGCTTTAGATATAGGAGCCCTGACATTGACATCTTCCTCTGAGGGTGCCCCTTGGTCTTCCTTGTTACTGAAGAAACTTTCTATGGTCCTCACCTTTCTCTGTTTGCTCATCTTGCCTTTCTTTTACTTGGCTTTTAGCTTCTTAAAGTGGGGCACTGTTTCCAGGCTGCAGTATCCCAAGCTTCAGAAGTCCCAGGTGGTATGATTTAAGGAGAATCAGGTTCTTCACTCACCTGGCCTGTTCCCTGGTTCTAGATGACCCCAGACCAACTTGCTAATCAACTGGCTTTGTGTGTTGTAGTTGTCAGCTCTGATGAGCCTGTGCCCCTCCCCCACCTGGGCCACTGCTACTCAAGCCTACCTCCTGGTTCCCAGCAGGGGTAAAAAACCCAAGTTCTGCCTCAGCACCAGCATAGACCCCTGTAGTCTCCCCCCTGCCCAGGGCTCAGCCCTCTCACCAGACTGTGAGCTTAGTTCCAAATGACACTGGCACTTCAGCTGATTCAGAGGCTCTGGGGGTTTCCTTCTCTGGTGAGGTCTTCCTGGGACTGGATCTGTGTCAGGGTGACTGTGGGGTTGGGCTCCACTCCTGTCTCAGAACAGCAGCTACCTCCTTCTGACCTTCCAAGTCGTTCCTTACAAAGGTCAGGTCTGACCATGTCACTACCCTATTCAAGGAACTACAGTGCTGCTCAGTCACTCCTAGGCTCAGACCTCCTCTATCTTTCAATGCTCTTTACAATTTGGTCTAATTAAATATTACTCCTCATCAGTCACTCTATGGCCTGCAACCAGACTGGAATTCAGGTCTTCCTGACTCCAAGCCTAAGGACCTCTCCATTGAACCCCCTTACCTGTACACGTCATTAAATTCACCTTTTCTCCCCATGTGCTTTCTTTGGATCAGTTGAGAGGGGTTTCCTTGGGTGTGCATGCCTTCCTCTGCTCCATGCCCATCATATCTGTGATCTCACTCTGGGGAGGGTGTGCTTCTGCTTTCAGGACTTTGAGCAGTCTCTGCTTACCCTGGGCTGGAGGCTGGAAGGTTTGCAGAGCTCCCAATGAAACACGTGTGGCCCTCCAGTGATCCTGTGAGGCATTTGCTTGCATTGTCCTCAGATTTGGATCTGGACCTGTGACTTCACTGATGTGAGGAACTCCCGCTGACAGAACCTCTCTTCTACAAGGGACCCAGTGTCCTGTGGTGGTAAAGAGGTTTCAGAAACCCAGTGGTGCCCAGGTCTTCCCGGCTCTCTTTTCCCAGGGAACTGGTGCCTCTTGGGGCGTGACTTGGTACTTGAATGGGGAGGTAAGGCAAAAGGTCAGGCCCAGCCTCAGCTTGGATGTCTGGCGATTGCACTTACAAAAAAGGAGGAGCAGCTTTTGAGGGGGTGCTCAGACGCTCATTTGGGGTAACTTCAGAATCCGTGATCTTAGGGCTGAAGAAAAACCTCTTAGCCCCTTGAGTTCAGCTTGTATCTGAAGAAGAGCATGTCACCAACAGGTTTATATCCCACTGTTGCCCATCTAGCCATATTTATTTACTAAGCTCCATAACAAATATTTACTTAGCTCCAGGCAGCCAGGTGGTGCAATGAATAGCGCCCTGGGCTTCAAATCAAGAAGTCCCTTCACAAGTTCAAATTCAGCCTCAGATGCTTACAAGTTGTATGACCCTGGGCAAGTCATTTAATCCTGTTTGTCTCAGTTTACTCATCTGTAAAAAATGAGCTGGAGGGGCAGCTAGGTGGCGCAGTGGCTAGAGCACCGGCCCTGGAGTCAGGAGTACCTGAGTTCAAATCCGGCCTCAGACAATTAACACTTACTGGCTGTGTGACCCTGGGCAAGTCACTTAACCCCAATTGCCTCACTTAAAAAAAAACAAACAACAACAACAACAAAAAAAAAATGAGCTGGAGAAAGAAATAACAAACCACTACAGTATCTTTGCCAAGAAAACCCCAAATAAGGTCACAAAATGTTGAATGCAACTGAAACAAATGAACTGCTACTGAGCTCCAAGCGTAGTGTAGTGGTCCGAAGGGCAACTAGGGGGTGCCGGAGTGCACAGAATGCTGAGCCTGGATTCAGGAAGACCCAAGTTCAAATCCTATCTCAGACACTTAATTAACTGTGTGACTGTGGGCAAGTCACTTAACTCCATTCTGCCTTAGTTTTCTCATCTTTAAGAGGGGGATAATAACAGTACCTTCCTCACAGGGTTGTTGTGCATTTCAAGTTAGACGTTTGTAGAGACTAGCACAGTGTTGGGCATTTAGTAGGTCCTAACTAAATGCTTATTCCCCTTCCCTCACTTGGATTTCGACATTTATTCATAAGCAGTGGATAACATTGAATCCTGAGCCCTTCCATACCCTTGAAGGCACTTAGGAGCAGTTTCAGCGGGTAAAGCAGTAGGAAATATTTCACAAAAGTCTTGCCATGAGCAGAAAAGAGGAGCTGACACCAAGGAGTCACCACTAGGTTTTCTGGGAATTTTCCTGAAAAGGGGAAAGCTCTCAGGGAGTCACTTGAGGGGGCTCCTGGGGCATGTCTGTATGTGCAGTGGATGGGGAGACATTATCGACTAGAGGGGGTGATGGCTGTGGAGGCGCTCTGCTGGAGGTGAGGGGGGAGGGAGGGGCTGGCTTTGACTGGGGCCACAGCAACCTCAGCTCCGGAGCAGAGAGTGAGGGCACCATCTCTATCTGGGCACAGAGATATGGGTGAGGCTGTGAGGGAGCTGCCAAATAAAGGGGCCTGGCCTCTGGTCTAGAGCCACTATAGGTTCATGAGGAGGAGAGGGTGAGGCCGGCAGCCCTGAGTGTCCCTGAGAGGGATGGGGGCGGGTTGAGAAGACTCCAGGCACAGCAATGGGGACAATCGAGGAGAATGGGAAGGGGTGGCAGAGGTAAAGGAGGGGGACACAGGAGATAGCTCTGCTAGATCCACACTTGGGTTTGTCCAGCTTCTCTCCTTGCCCAAACCCTTTTATTCCTGAGGGTTTTGTTCCTGCTGCCCAGACAACCACAAGAGGGCTCTCCTCCCCTTCTACGATGCAGCTCCACTTCCTCCAAGCCTTTTGTCCCAAACAAAAGAGATCACAGTTAGGTTTGTCCTTCACAGCTTAAAGAGCGCTTTATCATAATCATTTTTGGATTTTATAGAGGAGGAGACCGAGGTTCAGACAGGATAAGAGATTTGCCTTTGATTATACATCTAGAAATGAGTTGGCCAGGTCATTCCAAATTGATTATTGTGTCTGTGCAGTATGAAGGAGAATGTGCTATGTTTGGGGATCAGATCCTGCCAGCTGGGTAGCCCAGAGTGAAGACCTGAGTTCAGATCCAGCTTCAGACACTTACTGTTGGTGTGACTTTGGGAAAGGCCCTTAACCTAACTCGGTCTCTGTTTCCTTGACTGTCAGATGGGGATAACTGGTCAGTTGTCACGAGAATCAAGTGAGAGAATGTTCCTGAAGCGCTCAGATGCCTTCTCTGTTCTCCTTTCCTTTCCTCATTTCTTAGCTGGAGCTTCCCTCATCAAGAACTGAGTGTCAGAGTAAGGGTGATTCCCGGGGGTGTGGGAGCCTGGGGAAGTCACTTATCTCTTATTTGCCTCAGTTTCCTCAGCTATAAGTGGGGTCAATAGCAGCATCTATCTCACAGGATTATTGTGAAGATCGATTGAGGTACTATTTGTAGAGGGCACTCTATACATACTCTTTCCTTTCCCCTACACAAACCTGATGCTTTCCTTAAAACTCTCCTGGGAGATGGATAATACAAATATTTCTGCCTTCATTTTATAGAAAAGGAAACTGAGGCTAAGAGAGGGGAAGACATTTATCTGAGATCAAACAGCCAGTAAGAGCCAGTGTTGGGAATTTTGAAACCAGGTTTCCTGATACCAAGTCTTTCTCTTTCCATAACTCCATGTGCCTTGTATACATCAGGGAAAGTTAAATCTCATTTTCCAGATGAGGAAACTGAGACAGGGAAAGTAAGTGACTTATAGTCACATAGAGAATAAATGGCAGAGATGGATTTGAACCCAGGTCTTTTGGCTCTTAAGTCCTATATTCTTTTCATTAATCCAGATTATCTTCTGTCCCCTTTCCCTACCTTACACCCGTCATTTATTCTTTATCCCAATGATACTGTCTTCCTGGTTGTTCCTTGAATGAAACCATGCCATCTCTAGACTGGGCATTTTCACTGGCATCCCCCATACTTGGAATTCTCTACCTTTTCCATTCCACTGCAGTGCCTGCCCCTCTTCTATTCCTACCACTAGAATTTGTGGCAATCTAAAGCATTTCCACAATACTTTAAAAATATTTTATGTGCTAAAATCAGCAGCCAGGCACCTTACTAATTACCCCCCAAGTGGGTGAGGAAAAGACATATTTTTCTCACAGCAGCCTAGAAACAGGAAGAGCTGCCAGATCCTAGATCTAGAAACAGGATCTGTCAACACACTGGCATGAGAAGCTTTCAGAGCCTGGACGACGACGTTCAGAAAGACGTGGAAAGGACAAGAAAATGCCTCAAAAACTTGATGGTTGAAGACTAGTTTCATTACTTACCTGGAGGAGAGAAGGTTAAGTTCCTGAACATACCATTATTGAATGCCAGCCAGGGGAGACACCAAGTGATGGACTCTGGGGCCTGCAGTCCATCAATAAGCGTCTCTTCATTGCCCCCCCCCCCCCCATTTGCTAAGCCCTATGCTTTGGTATTGGAGACACAAGGGAGGGGGGGCGGAAACCAACCCCAAACCCTGCCTGCAAAGAACTTCTGTTCCCTCAGGAGAGACATTCTTTGAGGTGGAAACTGAGGGGTCCCCCTTCCAGAAAGAGGAGAGAAAGCAGTACAAAGGTATAGAGATGGGAGATGGCAGAACACAGAGCCTTCTAGCTTGGCTGAACTGTAGAGTGGAGGGACCACTTGTTTTTCCCGCAGTTGCCTTCTAGGTGGCGGCACACATTGTGCTGGCGACTGAGAGCCAAAGAATGAAACGGTCGTCTTCTCCAGCAGAGGTAGCAAGTACACGGAGAACTGTAGCCTAGGGAACAGAAGTATTCACTGGCGAGGGGGTGGATCAAGAAGGCCCCTCATGTGGACCTGAAGGAAGACAGCTATTCTTTGGGTTGGGAGGTGGGAGGGAGGGGCAGCCAGGCTTGGGGGTTTGCCAGTTAAAAAATATGGGAACAGGAGGTGGAGTGTCGAGCTAGAACATGGCATACCATGAGGGAAGAGCAGTGAGAATTCAGGTTTTCCTGGATCACAGAGTATGGAGACGAGGCTGCTATGCTGTGAGGCTGGAAAGCTAGGTTGCAGCTGTGTGGTAAAGGTCATTAAAGCCAAACAGAGGGGTTATATTTGATCTTAGAAGAATGTACAGTAAGGAGTGACATGGTCACATCTGCACTTGGGCACCTGTTGGAGAATGGAATAGGAAGGAGAATGAAGGCATATAGGCCAATCAGGAGACTGTTGTTGTGGTCTAGGGAGGAGTAAAGAAGGGCCCGTACCAAGGCAGTGGCTGTGTAAATAGTGAGAAAGGGTTGAATGCTAGAAATGTTGTGAAGGTAGGCAGGAGTTTGCATTTGATAGGATATGCCACAAAAGCAAGAGGGAAGGAGTTGGGGTTGACATCCAGGTTGGGTGACTGCAAGGTCAGTGGTGCCAAGTAAGCAGGAAGTTTGGAAGAGGGATGTATTTTGGGAGAAAGATGCTGTGTTCCCTCCTGGATATGTTGAGTTTCAGATGGCATAAATTTAGAGGTAGCTCAATGAATATTGCTATAGGTATAGGCCTATTTAGATGTATATGCAAATAGAGCTTTTAAAATTAATGTTTAACCATAAAATATGTAAATAATGTGATAGATATATATATCTATATATCTACACACATACACATCTCTATATATCTGAGTAGCACCTTCATTAAGATAAGAATTCAAATTCAAGGGGCAGCTGGATGGCGCAGTGGATGGAGTGCCGGCCCTGGAGTCAGGAGTGCCTCAGTTCAGGTTCGGCCTCAGACACTTAGCACTTGCTGGCTGTGTGGCCCTGGGCAAGTCACTTGGCCCCAACTTCCTCACTAAAAAAAGAAAAAAAAAAGATAAGAATTCAACCCATGGAAAGAGAGGGAGTATAGAGAGATAAGAAAAGAGGGCCTAGGACTGAGTCTTGGGGAACCTGCCCAGGGTAGAGATAGGGGTAAAGATCCAGCAGAGAAGACTGTGGAACAGTCAGACCAGTAGGCCAAAGATGAAGTAGCCTCAGGGAAACGCAGAGAGCAGACTATGTAGGAGGAAGGAATCATCAGGGCAGTTTTAAATTAGTCTGAAACGGTTTACCATGCAGTTCTAAAAAGATCACATTTGCAGGGTTGAGCTCTCTCCACTCTTCCAGGTGACGCGCTGCTATGTTCCCTGAAGACAAGGCCTTTTGAAAGAGAAGCATTGAATCTGTGGCTTTCCTCAGGTATCACTGTTGGTGGGTTTGAGTCTTGCTGACTTTCTGGAGCCATTTCTCAGATTAGCCTTGACCCCAAATCACTGCTTTTCTTTCTTTTTTCTTTTTTTGTTTGTTTGTTTTTGACAAGGAGGCAGTCAGGATTAAGTGACTTGCCCAGAGTCATACAGCTAGTGTCAGAGGCCTGGATTTGAACCCAGGTCCTCCTGATTCCAGGGCTGGTGCTCTGTCCACCGCACCACCTAGCTGCCCCTTGAACTATTTATTTTCGAAAAGAAAAGAAAAGTTTAGTACTCTATATGCTACGAAAACATTTATCCATCAGATGGCTTTCTGAGTATGTATGTAGTAGACCAACTCTGAATAGGCTTTATTTAGCGATTCAGTTTGCTAATTGGTCCAAAGTCTATAATAAAGAATTCCCTTTAACAGGATAGGTCCTGTAAGGGTTTTTTGATGAGATTGGTCACATTATTTTTATAGGTGCCAAATTGTGAGCTGCAGGAGGGCACAGACTGTGTATTCATTATCGTGGTATCTCCCGCAGCCTCTGGCACTGAAGGTTCTGAAGTCACAAGAAATGAGTTTCAGGCCCTGCTCTGACACTTTGCTAGTTATATGACCTGGAGGAAGGTGCTTCATTTATCTCACTGAGCTTACATTTCCTTATCCTTAAAATGGGGAGAACAAGGTAGGATGATATATTTCAGGGCTTTTAAAACTTTTTCCACTCATGACCCCTTCTCTCCTGAGAAAATTTTATGTGACCCCTGGTATATAAGTATGTCAAACAGGTATACGTAACCTTTTACTACTGCCAAATTTTTCGCAAGCCCCACATTCAGTTACCCCACATGGGGTCACGACCCACAGTTTAAAAAGCTTTGAGATATTTCCCAAGGTGGCTATGAGAAAAGCCCTTTTAAAACTTAAAAAGCTCTAGAAACATGGGTGATAGCTAATAATGATGGTGATGATGGATGGATGGATGGATGGGGACCACTTCAGTCATTGTTATTTAACTATCCAAAAAACACAGGCATTTAGGCAGCACAGTGAAGATGCTGGGCCTAGAATCAGAAAGACCTGAGTTCAGATCTAGCCTGAGTTACTCCTAGCTCTGTAACCCTGGGCAAGTTATTTCAGTTTTTTTCTGCCCCCGTTTTCTCAACTGAAAAAAGGGGAAAATAAAAGCCCCTAAATCCCAGGGTCATTGTGAGAATCACATAAGATGATGTTTGTAAAGACCATAGCATGATGCCTGACATAAACAAGGTACTTAATAAATGCTAGCAAGTATTATTAGGATCAAATGATGTAATATTAACAAAAAGCTTATACAGTGCCTGACACACAGTAGTCACTTAGTAAATGTTTTTTCCCTTGCCTCCCCCTCTTCATTTCCCCTTCCCTTCACACTGTGTTTGGTACTTCATAGCTCACAGATGAGGGTGGAGGCAAGAGATATAACTACATTATGTGGTAATAAATAAGTGCAGTAGGGGTATCCAGACAAACGCTGTGGAAGGACATTGTTCAATTCAGATCTGACCTCAGGCACTTATGTGCTGTTTGACCTTGGACAAGTCACTTAACCCCTGTCTGCCTCAGGATCCTCCTCTATATGATGGGGAGTATTATAATACCACCTCCCGTTTTGAGGATAAAATGAGATCATATTTATAAGCACTTTGCAATCTTAAAGCCCTGAAACTCCCTTATCTTCCTCCCTCTTCCTTCTTCAGTGGGAAAGAAGAATCAAGGATAACTCCCTGGTAGAGTCCTATTTTAAGTGGCTTCTAGAGTCAGCCAGGAATCCCAATAGGTATTTATCAAGTGCCTCCTTTGAACCAGGCACCATGCTGAGCCATCTCGTTATAGAGAAAGGCAAAAGAGCCCAGCATCTAAAGAGGGAGAAAACATTCAAACAACTCTACAAATCATTCGTAGGCAGCACCAATGGAAGCAAGTTGACAGAGAGAAGGCCCAGCCGTTGCGTAGCATTAAGAAAGGCTTCCTGGAGAAGGGGGGATTTTTACCTGGGCCGTGAAGGAAGTCAGGAGGCAGGAGGAAGGAGAGCATCCGAGTCTGGGGGGGAGTCAGGGAGAGTGCTCGGGGTCTGGAGATGGATGAGCAGCAGCTGGGGGCCTGGGCCTCTGGGCTGAAAAGGGTGTGGTGGGATGTGAGGGATGAGAAGACTGGAGAGGTAGGAAGTGACCGGGTGGTGAGGGCTTCGGATGCCAAACAAGATCTTGTATTTGATCCTGGGAGAGGAGTTTGTGGTGGGTCACATGGTCAGGTCTGAGATTGAGGAGGATCACTTGGAGACCCACCTGTACTTCCTGCAGTAGTCACCAGGGGTGCGGTGGTAAAGGCCTGCACCAGGGTGGGGGCAGGCAGGGTACTGGGGAAACTGACAAGTCTTCCTACCTGATGAAATATGGGGAGTGAAGGAGAGTGAAGAGTAAAGTGAGTGAGAGGAATGAGTGACAGGGTGGTCAGGAGCAAGTCCAGTCTCCATGACAGCCAGCAGTTGGAAGGAGTGGACAGATTGCTTCATGGGGGCAAGGGGTCAAGGGGTCAAGGGGCTAAGAGGGTGGCTAAAAGGGATGGAGAACAGTAGTGTGGGGTGGGGAGGTTTATATCATGTCTCCCAACCCTCTGGAGCATTTATGTGGAGGGGATCACTGAGTGGGCGTGTGGAAGTCAAGAGGGTAAGTAATAAGCAGCACTAGGGTTTTGTCCTCAGGGTGGTGGGCTTTCCCTGCAGAAAGGGCAGGCCAGAAGTAGATAGAAAGCAGGAGAGCATGGCTTCTCTTTGTCCCCTGCAGGTGAGGAGAGGCCAGCCCCAGCCTGATGAAATGGTGTCTCTCTGTCCCCTGCTGGCAGGAAGATCCCCTGCAAGCAAGCAAGCAAGCAAGCAGAACCCTGCCCAGGGGACCTGCACACAGTGAAATGTTTGAATGCTTAGTGGTTGGTTCATTTCTTCAGCTTATTATATGGAATGAAACATCTCTTTAAAAAATAAAAGGAAGAGGGGCAGCTAGGTGGCACAGTAGATAAAGCACCAGCCCTGGATTCAGGAGGACCTGAGTTCAGATCTGGCCTCAGACACTTGACACTTACTAGCTGTGTGACCCTAGGCAAGTCACTTAACTCCTATTTGCTTCAGTTTCCTCATCATAAAACACTTCTCAGGCCTTAAAGTACTGCATAAATGCTAGCTATTATCACCACCACTACCATCACCATTGTTGTCGTCGCCATCATTAAAACAAACAAGGTGAACCAGAAAACCTAAGCCATGGAGAAAAGGACACCTCAGGAGCCTCATGAAGCCAGTCAACAAGCAGTGATAAGCACCTACTATGTTCCATGCACTGCACCAAGCACTGGGGATACAAAGAAGGCAAAAGATCTGTCCTGTTCTGGAGGAGCTCCCAGTCTAATTGCAGATAAGACCATAAGCAAACAGCTGTGGCCCCACAGAGGGAAGGGAAAGAGAAAGCCAACAAGCAGTGCCAGGCACTGTGCCAAGCACTTTACAGATGCTGTCCCATTGGAGCCTCACAACAGCCCTGGGAGGCAGGTGCTGCTATTTATCCCCATTGTACAGTTGAGGAGGACAGATCGGTGGCACAGTAGGTAGAGCAATGGGCCTGGAGTCAGGAAAACCTGAGTTCAAATCTAGTCTCTGACACCTGACCTTGGGCAAGTCACTTAACCTGTTTCTTGTTTCCTCATCTGGAAAATGAGCTGAAGAAGAAAATGGCAAACCACTCCAGCATCTTTGCCAAGAATACCCATACTGGTATCACAGAGTGTCAGACATGACTGAAACAATGGAAAAACAACATACAGTTGAGGAAACTAAAGCCACCGGGTTAAGGGACTTACCCAGGGTCACAGCTAGTAAATGTCTGACACTGGATTTGAACTCAGGTCTTCCTGTCTCCAGGTCCAGGACTCTAACCATTGAGCCATCTAACTGCCAAATATGTGTGTGTGTGTGTGTGTATGATAAATTGGTAGTAGTGTCAGAGGAAAGGCACTAAGATTGTGTGACTGGGAAAGGCTTCTTGTAGAAAGTAGGACTTCAGCTGAGATTAGTTTTCTTTCTTTTTTTAAATAAATTTTTATTGATATTTTCTGTTTCTTATATTACCATAGTATCTCATGTGTTCCTGTCTTTACCTTTCCCAGAGAGCCATTCAATATGACAAATAGTATTTTTTTGGAGAGGAAAAAGAGGGGGGAAAGTCAAATGGATACATTGAAAAAGTTTGAAAACATGTGCAATGTTTAAAATCCCTTTGTACCTCCCACCTCCAAGAAGGAGTACGTTGGAGGTGTCTTCTCATCTCTTTTCTTTTGAGTCTTGTTTAATCTTTATAATTGTCCTACATTAACTTTTGAAATTTTGGTCATTCTTTTCTTTTATATGGCTGTAGTTACTTTGTATATTGTTTCCTTGACTCTGCTTACCTCTCCATGCTTCTTCATCACAAACATATAATTTCTTAAACCATAGTAATATTCCATTGCATTCACGTACCACAGTTTGTTTAGCTATTCCCTAACTGCTGGGCATCTATTTCCAATTTTTAGCTATCACAAAAAGTGCTGCTAGAAATGTTTAGGAGCATATAGGGAGTTTTCCTTTTCAGTGGCACCCTTGGGGCATAAGCTCTGGTTCAAAGGGTATGGACATTTGAGTCACTATATCTGTATAATTCTAAATCACTTTGCAAATTGGTCAAATCATTCGTAACTCTGCCAGTTAGTGTGTATTTTTGTGCCTTTCATTCTACTGCCCCTCTAGCACTGAGTGTTGCCTTGTTTTGGTCTTCTTTGCCAGTTTTAGGGTGTGAGGTGAAACCTTAGAGTTGTTTTGATTTGCATTTCTCATTATTAGGGTTTGGAGCACTTTTTCATGTGGTGGTGAATACTTTGCAGTTCTGAGAACTGTTTCTTCATAGCCAATGACCATTTATGTGTTGGGAAATGGCTGTTAGTCTTATACATACTTATTAATTATTTATATATCTTGGATACCAAAACCGTATCAGGGAAATTTGATACAAAGATTTTTTTCTGCTTGACCATTTCTCAGCCTAAATAAATTAATTTTGTCTGGACAGACGCCTTTTAGTTTCAAGTTCTCTCTTCTACTATTAACACGGTATTATGTTCCTTCAGTTACTTTACTTTAATCTTTTTTTCTTTTCTTTATGGTGATTCTGTTCTCAATTGCTCTCTTCCCTTTACCTCTGATCTCTCCTTGTTTGATACCCCCCACCCCTTTCCTCCCCTTCCCCTAGTCTTGTTCCTTAAATTTTTTTTTGAGGCAATTGGGGTTAAGTGACTTGACTAGGGTCACACAGCTAGTACGTGTTAAGTGTCTGAGGCTGGATTTGGAACTGAAGTCCTCCTGACTCCAGGGCCAGTACTCTATCTACCGCGCCACCTAGCTGCCCCTTGTTCCTTAATTTTTATATTTTTGCACCCCTTTCCAAAAAGGATTTCCTCTTACTTTCTTCACTATCCATATTCTCTTTCTGTTTACTCTAGACCCTCATTCTCTGATTCATGACTTTTATAATTCTCAGGTTTCTTTCCTTTCTCTATATTCTTCATGCTATCAAAGCTTCCAAGGTATCCATTCTGAGGTCTTCTTTCCAGGAACTTTCTACTACTGCCTTGTAGGACCCACACCATTGATTTCCCTTTTCCATTGTGCTTCATTTCCAGAGCAATACCAGTTATTATTATTATTTTTTTAAAAACCAATAAAAACAATAGTGGCTAACACTTGCGTAGTACTTACTATGTGCCCAGAGGCACTATGATAAGTATTTTACAATTATTACCTCATTTGAGCCTCTTGACAACCCTGTGAAGTAGGTGCTATCATTATATTCATTTTTACATGTGAGGAAACTGAGGCCAATAGAGATTAAATTATTTTCCCAGGGTCACACATCTAGTAAGTATCTGAGGCTAAAATTAAAGCAAAAATATGTCACTCTTCTTTATTATTAAATGTTTAGGGCAGCTAGGTGGCACAGTGGATGAAAGCACTGGCTCTGGATTCAGGAGGACCTGAGTTCAAATGTGGCCTCAGACATTTGACACTTATTTTCTTTTATTGTTAATGGTTTTTGCCTTTCTTCTTCTGGGTTGTCCTTTAGTTCTGTGTATTTGAATTCCCAATCTGTTGTCCTCTTTTGTCTTCTGTAGGTGAGGCTTATCGTTACAGATTCAAGTTTTCCTATTCTGCTTGTTATTTTTGCTATATGGGCCATAAATTCTGCTTTCATAATTCTCATTTCTCTTTTAGATGAGTAAAAAACTGCCTCTTTTGCTTCCATGTTCTCCTTACATTCCACAGGGTCCTCTTTCTCATCAAATGTTGGATCATTATCCTTTGTTTTGCAGTATTTGTTCATAGATGCTTCAACTCAGTTTACTAGATCTGGAGGCCATATTTCCTTCTGTTGTGAGTGTTTTTCTTTACTTTATCCATTTAGGTTCAAGGTCTTTGAGTTTTCTTTTTCCTGAAATCTTTGGTACTTTCTGGCCATCTCTTTGTCGTCGTTCCCCCCCCCCCCCCCCGCCCCCCGGCATTTTCCTTACTAGTCACTTCTGACTCCCTTCACTCTTATGTGGCTTCCTTCTTTGCTAGATCTCAAAGTGTCTCAGCCTCCTCCCACGATGAGCATTTTATGGTTCCCCAACCTAGGTCCCTGCCTTCAATGGCTTCTGGGTGGTCAGAATTGGACCTAGCTTGATGCTGTGCTTTTCCCCTCAGACCGAATGGAGTATTGCACAGCCCCTGCATGTACAGTGTCCCGTTTGTCCTGGTGACCTGTCCCATGTGTTCTGTTCTTTAGCCCACTTTCGTGGCATCAATAGTTCAGAGCTTTCTTTGCCTGGCCCCAGTGCTTGTGGGTGCAGCTCCTGGCAGGCTTTTGCACCTAAAAAACTGTGCATCAAGGCCTAAGTACTGTCCTGCAAGCTGGAGCTGAAGTTGCTAAGGCACTGCAGAGAGGCAGAGGGGAGTGGAGTTCAGGGGTGAATTTTGATGTATGCCTGTGCTGTCTCCTTGGGCCTACTAGTGTAGCCTTTTTGCCATTAGTGTGGGGAGTGAGGGAGGGTTGTTGAGTGAGTTCAGGGTCTATGAATCAGTTCCTGGTTTGGGAGGGATTTTTTTTAGCCTTCTTTTGAATCTTGGGTGTCCTAGACCATGGCGATAGTGGAAGCTGCATAATTTCCGTTTTGGAGAGGTTGTGGGGATGGGAGAAAATATCTTGTCTGCCATCTTGTTGCTCAAATGACCTGGGAATACTCTAGTTTTCAGTTACTTTTCTTTTCTTCTTCTTCTTCTTTGTTTTTTTTTGTTTGTTTGTTTGTTTTTTTGGTGAGGCAATTGGGGTTAAGTGATTTGTCCAGGGTTACACAGCTAATAATTGTTAAGTGTCTGAAGCCGGATTTGAACTCATGGCCTCCTGAATCCAGGGCCGGTGGTGCTCTATCCACTGTACCATCTAGGTGCCCCTTCCAGTTACTTTGTTGTTGTTGTTGTTGTTGTTGTTTTTTGGTAGGGCAATGGGGGTTAAGTGACTTGCCCAGGGTCACACAGCTAGTAAGTATCAAGTGTCTGAGGCCGGATTCGAATTCAGATACTCCTGAATGCAAGGCTGGTGCTTTATCCACTACGCCACCTAGCTGCCCCTCCATTTACTTTTAAATGCTTTTTTAAAAGGTTCCTTTATTGATTATAATTTTTATTGCATCATGATCAGTAAATGACATCAGTCAATTAATAAACATTTATTAAATGCTTGCTTTATGTTCCAGGATCTAAGGAGTTTGAATGTGAATTTGAAAATAGGCAAAAGCCAGTCCCTACCTTCAAGGAGCTTACAGTCTAATGGGGAAGACAGGAAGCAACAAGTTCTATACAGGGAAAATGTGAAATAGTTAAAAAGAGAAGGCACTAAAATTAAAAGGGGTTGGGAAAGGTTTCCTCTGGAAGATGGGATTTTTGTTGGCACTTGAAAGAAGCCAGGAGAGGCAGTAGACAAAAAGAGGTAGAAACCCATTCTGGCCATGGGGGAGAGTTGAGAAATGGAGGGTCTTATTCTAGAAATAGCATCACTGCCTTGAAGATCACAAGGTAAGAAGACCAAAAGGCTGCAGGATGAGATGGTTTATTGTGAACGTTTTGAAGAATAAACGATTTTCTATTTGGCCCTGGAGGCAGTAGGGAACCACTGGCGTTTATCGAGTGGCTTGTGTTCATGTTCTGGTGAGTGCATATGTGTGCGCGAGACTGGCACTTTAGGAAGATCACTTTGATGGCGGAGTTGGAGGATGGATTGGAGAGGGGAGACTAGAGGCAGGCAGACATGACAGGGCTACTGCAGTAGTGTAAATGGGAGGTGCTGTGCCGGAATGGTTGCAGTATCAGAGGAGAGAAGGGGCAATTGGGCAGCCGTAGAGAGGTGAGATATTTTGTCTTAGGTTACAGAGTTATAGTAATAGTGAGCAGCCATCTGCCTGCCTGTCTATCTACATATGGTCTCATTGATCCTCACTACAAACTTGAGAGGTTGGTATGACATTATCATCCCCATTTAACAGCTAAGGAAACAGACTAATAGAGGTTGAGTGACTCAATCAGGATTTCATAGCTAGTAAGTGTCTGTGGCAGGATTTGAACTTATGTCTTCTTCACGCTCGGTCTAACATTATCCGTAGAACCACTTTACTGGTAGAGGGAAGATTTGAACACAAATCCTGAAACTTTAAAATCTAGCATTCTTTCTACTTTCCATATTTCCCAAGTATAAAATGGTCAAGATTCCTTTTCCTGGTATAGGTTCCTTCCATGCCTCAACATCCTGAAAGAATATGAGAGGCTGCTTTATGAGATAGACTGCAGCATATAGAAAGCACACTAGATCAAATTTGTAGACCTTGGCTCAACTCCTGGCTCTTCTGCGGACCATCCTGTGGCCTCGGGCAGGGTACTTCTTTCCTTGGAGTTTCTGTGTATGAAAAATGAGGAGGTGGATCTCTCCTGTGACCCACAGCAGCTCTTTCTTCCCTGGCCTTCAGTTACAGCATCTCAAAATAGGAATAACATTTTGCCCGTCCATAAGTCTCCCGAGGAATGCAAACAGATATTAAAAGGTCTCATGGCTCTGAAGCCCCAGCCAAAGAGAAAACTCTTGTGGTGATGACCTTTTTTAATAATTTTATGTCACTGTGTCTCTCCAAGCAAGCTTTAAGCTCTTTGAGAGAAGAGATTGGGTTCCCTTCTCCTTTTGGGTCTCTCTGAGGGCCCTGTTGTGTATCTCACGGTCTATTATCTACACAGTGAGAACGGGTGGGGGGAAAAGACTGACTCCAAAGACATCTTTGCTCTAGCAATAGAAATGATAGAGCTGACACTGGTCATCTCAGTGGCTGCCTCCCTCCCTTTGGTGCAGCCCAGAGCCCTCCTATTTCATGAGGATTGTTATTGTCCATGTAAAACTTTAGGACGCATGTATTTTTTATAGTGTGAAGAGAAGCGAAAGGGAACAAGCATTTATGAAGTGCCTGCTCCATGACAGCCATTGTACTAAACGCTTTCCAAATTTCATCCCCATTTGATCCTTACAACAAACCTGGGAGGGAGGTGCTGTTATTATCTTTATTTTATAGTTGAGGAAACAGAGGCAGACAGAGGTTAAGTGACCTGTCTAGGGACATACAGCCAGGGTCTGAGGTCAGATTCGAACTCAGGTCTTCTTGCTTCCAGGTCTAGTGCTCTATTGACTGTGTCACCTAGCTGCTTCAGGGCAAACAGAACAGTTTTTCCACCATAGCCCTAAGATTTAACTGGATGTATGTATGCCTGCCTGCCTGCATTCATTCTTTTGTTCATGCCTATGGTATGGAGAACTTATGGTTTGGAAACTTGCTCTGCCTATCCATGTGGGCAGTTCAACTGTCATTTGCAATTTTAGGAAGTTGTTGGGGTATGGTCGTTTGCATTCTTGAAAAGGACCATGCCTTTCACTGAATGGGATTTAAGTGAGGCAGGGCTGTGCAAGGTCACCAGCCTCACTCTCTCCTCCACAGCCATCTGGGTCCAGTGGCAAGATATAGATCAGGACGACTGGGGATGGCTCCGGATGTTTAAGGCAATTGGGGTTAAGTGACTTGCCCAGGGTCACAGAGCTAGTGTGTGAGGTGAGACTGAACTCCAGGTCCTCTTGACTCCAGGGCCTGTGCTCTCTCCACAGTGCCACCTAGCTGCCCCTATTGGGGCATGGAGAGATTAAGTGATTTGACTGCAGTAATAGTACTAGTTTGCAGGACTGGAAGCCACATCTTCATTCAGAGGCCAGCCCTCTAACTACTCTGCCACACTACCTCTCACTCTCAAGGTTCTATATGTGCTCTGAAGGGTTTTAGGTCTGGAAACTAAAACGAAAGTATCAGGCTGCAGAGAAGGCCTGCATGGCAGAACCAGGGGCTGGATCGGGCTCCCCCCGCCAGCCTCTTTTTCTCCCTACTGTACACTCCCTCTCTTTCTCTGTCTCTCATTTTTCTATTTCTGCAAACAAACTGTCTCATTGGATAGATTTTAAGCTCCTTGGGAACAGGCGCTGCTTCCTTTTTATCTCTATGTCTCCAGTGTCTGACATGGAACAGGCACTGTATAAACCGATTGTTTGTTGAAGCCCCCAGAGAGAATTGATTTCTTCCCCTGGGCACTTTGACATGTAGTGGATACTATTGCAATGCTAGGACAGTCCATCTGTCTGCCTCATTCTCACCACTCCATCAGTCAACTTTCATTTCGGATCACACATTTAATGATATTCCTTATAGAATTATTTTGGCCAGAAGTTATTGTTGAAAATGTGCCAGCAGGCAAGCAGTTTGGTGAGTGGGGCAAATGCGGCAGGGGTGGTATTGATTTGAAATTGATTTGGAACTACAAAGGGAGAGGGGAATTGGGTCGAGGGGAGATGGGCTTGGGGAGTCCAGTGAAGCCTCACTGGATCCCTGGTGGAGGCACCCCCCCACTTAGGACGCTGGGCCCCTGGGGCCTGCTGTCACCTAAGAAGTCCTCTGGGAGACATCTCCACTCAAGCGCCATCTCCGATGCCATGCCTTCTAAGCACTCCCTCTGTGCAGTGGCCCTTCTCTCTCCTTGCAACTCTTGTCAGAGAATGAGCATGTCTTGTTCGTTTCTCCCCCACTAAAGAGCTCAGAACCATGCACACAGTAGGCAGATGAATGAAATAAAGAATTCCAGGCCGTGGATTCAGATCCCAGCTTAAGCACCTTCTGACCTTCTGAGCAGACTAGTCACTCCATCTTTCTGAGCCTTAGTTTCTTCTTCTGTAAAATGGAGATAATCGTGCCGAGTCCCAAACTGTTTTCATGAGAAAAGTGCTTGGTAAACTTGAAAGCCTCATAGTAGTGTGAGTTATTATTAATTTAGACAAATGTTTGTTCAGTCCCAAAAGAATGTTGTGAAGCTTGTATGACTGTGCCAGACTCTGCTAGGCATTGGGGATTCAGTGACAAATACCAAAGCCATCTCTGCATTCCATAGGAATTCTGATTGCGGAAATCTGCAGTTATTATGTAAGTATTCTGAATGGACCTGTTATTCCTCTCCATCCTCACCCCCCTCCCCCCCACTCCCCCTTTTGTAAGAGATGTTTTTTTATCTAAAATATTTCAAGTCACTGACAAGGTGATACTAATAGTACTTGGTTTCTTCCTCCTGGAAGACCCCACTGTTCTTGGGGAATGCCTTGATGGATGCTGGTATTTAAATACACAATTGTGACTACTGTACTCTTTACACTTAATCCCTAATGGGAGTTGGTCTTGTATTTTATAAAGATGAAATTTGGCATGTTGGATTGGCAAACGTTGGTTAATTAGGGGCCACTTAAAAGTGGCTAATTTGAAGGAGAGGACATTTCCCTGAAGTCCTACATTCTGGATGAAAGGGGAAACTTGCCTCCAATTAAAGCATCAATGGAGATCAAAACACATCTAATTGATGAGATATAACAAACCCAGTTATACAGTTTACTGCCTACTGATAGGTCAGTGACTATGGAGATTAGCTTGTTAGCATCAGACTTTGAAAAAGACTGCAGGCATTCTCTATTGTTGAGTTAATGGACAATAAGGAATTTGGCCAGTAATGCATAAGACCACATACAATATGGCTGCAGTGCCTTTTCTTTTTGTTAGGGCTTGCAAACCATGGTTTTAGTTCCAACCTTAGGGTGCCTAGGATTGATTGATTGAGGAATCTTCTCTTGCCTTAGGTATGTAGACACCTGTCTCTGCACTCAGCATTGTTAGACTTGTTATAATGGGCTTGCGCTCCTGCTCCATCACTCACTCCCCTCGTGCTTGGGCGCTCTCTCCTCTCCTTTCCTCTCCCCTCCTCTCCTCTCCCCTCCTCGCCTCTCCCCTCCTCTCCTCTCCCCTCCTCTCCTCTCCCCTCCTCTCCTCTCCCTTCCTCTCTCCTCTCCCTCTCCCTCTCCCTCTCCTCTCCCCTCCCCTCCCCTCCCCCCTTCCCCTCTCCTCTCCCATCCCTCTCCCACTCTACCTCCCTCCCTCCTTCCCCTCTCTCCATCTTTCTTCATAATATTGTGCAACCCAGTGTTGTTTTCAGTAACACCATTATTTATATCACCATAATGGCAGAAAACTTCTAAAAGGGTTGTCACTGGTTTAGAAACATTACCCCTGAGATCAGTTGACTTGTCCTTTTACATCCTTCCTTTGAGTCTCAGTGGCCCCCTGTAATCTTGTTGGTTGTTTTTTCCCCATGTGTGAGTGCAGAACCAGTCAGTGCAATCATTAGAAAGTCTATGACAGCAGGTGACCATGAGCTGATTTTGGGATCCTTATGACCTATGAAGACTTGGTGACTCATGCTCGGACCCCTGTCTGTGTTAATTATCCCCGTCTGGGAATTTGTAACTAGCTGATGGGGTGAACTCTTAAGGTGAACTTCAGGGTCTCTTGAACTTCGGAATCTTTATCTCCAAAATTGTCAAGTGCTGATCTAAGCCCAGAGTTTACTTAGCTCAAGGTATCTAATTGCTAGCAGAGAAAGCAATTAAAAGTAACTGCAGAGTAAGAGGCCAACCTTTGTTAAACATGGTTTTAAGATTGTTACAGAGCTTTGGGGGAGGTGGGGGGAGGGGTGGGATGGTGACATGGTGTCTGGGCGGGATGTTACAACTGTAGCAGAGTGTTAATTACAGAATGATGTAATCTGCTGGGCAGAATTGTTAGTATTATGTGTCTGTTTAACTGGACAGGGGCAAATCTCGCCCCAGCTCCATGAAAAGCTCAGTAGAATGACTATTGGAATGATTAATGTTTTATTTTTTTTTGATGTCTGTCATGAGACAATTTAAAAAATCCCAAAGTTTGAATATAGCCCAGTCGTAAACAGTGAGGCTTCATCTCATTTGCATATTTGCCATATTTTTCTCCGGATTGCTGTGTGAACCTAATCTGTCATCGCCTGCTGCATTAGCTACAACAAACATTACATTTACATATCGATTTCTGATTTTGTTTTAATGTAAATAATCTGTAATTATAGTGAATTTGGGTTTCTGTTGATGGCAGTCTCTCTGACCCCATAAGTTCAGAAAGGTGGGTTATGTTATGTATCATAGCATTCTATTTTCAATCTTGAGAAATTGAGGGTGTAATCAAATCATTGGAGATCACAAAGGATTTTCCAGGGGACAAAAGACAGACTGGCATCATCTCGGGTGTTGCCCTCAATAAGAAAGATAGAATTTGTAAAATGAAGATAAAAAACCTGGCTGGGAATTCAATTTTTAATTACCATCTAAATTTTTTCATACAATATTTGAAACGTATGATTTGAAATGAACTCCTATTGTTGCCTAAGTTGCATGTTCATTAAAAAAGCAAACAGGAATGGATGCTTTAAAACCAAAACCTCTCAATTGATAATGGCTTGTTAAAAAATACCTAGGAGCAAGAGAAGAAATAGCACACACAGCAGGTATGAAACAGAAGAGTTAAGATACTGATATTGGTGTTAATACTTTTCCCATCTCCACCACAGACTGGAACCAAGATATAGGATTTCTTGGCAAAAATCCTAAATGTGTCAGTAGATACTCAAGAAAATTAAATAATTTCAAAATTCCACCAGGGTCCATTTGTACTAAGATTTGTTTATATTGTTTTTGCTTTTAAAGCATGTCATCTATCTAGCTACCAAAATAGTACTTGGGAAGGGAAGGATTGGAGGAATAATAGAAGCATTACTTAGGATCAGAGGATTCATTTCAAACTCCCCAGGTTATAAAAGAGGCTACTGAGATCTAAAAGAGTCAAGTGATCTGTCCAAGCTGACACAGGCAGTAAGTAGTAGAATTGGTGCTGGGATCCAGGTCTTCTGGCTCTAAATGCATCCTTCTTTCTGCTGAGCCACATTTTTCTGTGTCCCGTTTTTGAATCCAAGAGACCTCAGCTCCTCATAGCCAGCCAAAGTTGGCAGCACAAGAATTGTGATTCCCTTTTTGCAGATGAAGGAAACGAATCTCAGAGAAAAGAATGAACTGAAGCAAAGCTGAGAGATGAGAAGCAGGCAGGCCAAGGTTTGGGACCGTATCATCTGCCCGCCAGCCATTGTGCTGTACTGTCTCTCACCAAGAGCTCCTATCTCTATAGAGTGGTTTACACTTTTAGTGTTTTACACTTCTCTACAGGTGGTCCAGGGAGCTAAGGGCCACAGGCATCATACCATCAGGCTCCAAGGTGAAAGGGACATTGCCAAGGTTACATAGCTGGGAAGTGTAAGCATGTGTCTGGGGACTGGAGCATGTGTCTTCTGACTGACAAGCCCAGCTTTGCAATAGGAATTTTACCTAAATCAAGTCAAGTCAGTAAGCAGTTTTCTTGCATGGGAGTACAAAGAAGGGCCAAAACCCAAACCCAAACCGGTTTCCCTGCTCTCAAGGAGCTCACAGTCTAATGAGGGGAGACAGCTTGTAACAACTATAAATAAGCAACCTCCATATAGCATAGAGTGGAGTTACTCCACAGAGGGAAGGCAATATAATTAAGGCAGATAGAGAAAGTTTCTTGTAGAAGATAAGATTTTAGTGGGGACTTGAAGGAAGCCAAGAAGCAGAGATGAGGAGGGAGAGAGTTCTAGCCATCGGGGACAGCCAGAGAAAATGCCTGGAGCATCATGTACAAAGAAAAGCAGCAGCCGGCCAGTGTCACTGGATTGAAGAGTATGTGGAGGGAAGTGAGGTATAAGAACTTGAAAGATTATGAAGATAGGCTTTGAATGTCAAGCAGAGAATTTTATATTTGATTTTGGAGGTCATGGAGAGCACTGGAGTTGATTGTATGGTGGGATAAGATGGGCAACCTAAAGTTTTTGGACGATCAGTTTCCCATTCAACCTGTTCTCATGGTTTTCATGTGAGCATATGTAGCCAATGGTGGGAATGATCCAAGGATGAAACTGGGCAGGAAAAGACTAGCAATGAGATAAGGGGACAAAGGTTTATAATAGGAAACTTCTCCAGTCAGTCCATATTCTCCTATGATGTTCGAGGAATTAGAAGCATTACTTATTTTGGCCATGAGTGATCAATCTACAAAGTTTAAGCTTTCCTTAGATAGCAGGTCTTCCAAAGTATCAGAGTTTGTCTGTGTATAATCTATGATGGTGAGTTATTTCTCAGGTTTCTTCGTCAATATTTTCACATGAGAGTCAGGGTCTAAGCTGCTGGGACCTTGCTATCCATGGAAAATACATGCCAAAGTGGAAAGAACACCTGATTTAAAGGAAGGAGAGAAATGGTCTTGAATCCCAATTTTCACACCCACTTTACCTGAGCAATCTTGGGCAACTCATTTCACTTTCCAAGGCTTTTCGTTTTGTTATAGGCCATTCTTGATTGATCTCTAAAAAATTCTTACCCTGTGGCCTTCCTTCTCCTCTGACTCTGTTCTTAAATGGGCCTTCGATTGAAACCTAGCTGTCTTGTGGTTTCATTGAAGTCACTGCTTTGCTTTCCCAATGTCCAACTGTATGGGGTTATTCATGCAGATAACCAGTGGTTATTCATGCAGATAACCAGTTCATTTTGATATCTACCTATAGCTTGTTTTGAGAAATTGCTGGGGTTTCAATGTAACATTAGCTTATGATATACTTAGAAAGCAATGTTCTCCCTAGAGTAAAACAATCTCCCTGGTTATCTTCTTGTCCTCTATTCTGCATATATTAATCATCAAAGCACCCTGCGTATATGTTAAAAAAAACCATGAGCAATAATGGTAAAAATTTGACTTGGTGATGAAAGATGATCAACATCATATCCTCTGGCTTCTTTAGACTATTTATGATTAATGCTTGCCAGAAGGGAGCTAATGAATGTATATATTTGTTTCACTCCTGGTTTCAGCCTGGATTTTTTCTTGAGGCTAATAAAGCCTGCCTTTCTAGGAGCTTATTTTCTTTCCTCCAGACTTTCTTTCTACCCATCCTTATCTTTTTTTCAGCGAATATTTATTGAGTACCTACTGAGTACAAGGCAGAAACCTGAAAGGTAATTTAAAGCAGCTGAAGCTTAAATAGCTAATGAATTGAAATTAATTGATAGTCATTAGAAATTAGATGTTTGCCAATCACCTGCCGTGTTCCTGCTAAAATGTTAAAAATTAATTTGGAACATACCTTCCAACCATGAATCTAATCATCCTCATAGTTAATGATCACAGAGAGAGAATTTTCTGGTCCAAAGTCAGGTAGGAAGGGAGTGGCTAGGCAATCTGCCAGGGATCTCACTCCACCTTTGCTGGTGAGTTCTGGTATCATTTGATTGTTTACAGAGATTGAACTTCTGGAAAATGGGTTCATTTCCCTGTCACTTTAAAGCATTCAAATTGAGATGCATGGGCAGAGAAAATGGAACTAAAGGTGATTTGCCTGAAGTGCCAATAATTTTGTGGCACCCACTATTCTGAAGTGGGGTGGCTCAATTTGAATGGGGAAAATGTTTGACAATAATCCTCGTGACCAGGACTGTGGCTAGAAGAAACTGGACATTGAGTTCAACCCCATTGTTTTTATAAGTGGAAGGAAGGAAAACTAAGGCTTTAGAAGTTACTAGAAGTGAAAATACTTGTCCAAGGTCATATAGGAAGTATGTGCCAAATACAGTTAAGTGAACAAGCATTCAGACCCAAGATTCTTTGCAATGCACCATGTTACCACATTCCTCGGTAATTAATGGATTAACAAGATCCAGTAGTGAGATGTACTTTACCTTGGGGGGAAATGATTTTCATCTATTATTTCCATTAAACCTAACATTTAGTATTTGGTAAATATCTGACATATTTCCTCCATATTCTCTCACTAATTATTATCCTTCTATATGCATTAAGAAGCAGTGTGGTTTCACTTATGGGACTTTATTTCACCTGTTTGATAGAAGATTTTCCATACCATAGTAGGTGGGACTCATGAGTTGCTGAGAAAGACAACTCAGCTTCAGGAAGAGAGCGGGAAGTAACAAAAGTGTTTTTTTCAAATACCCCTATGTTCCAGGCACTTAGCACTTTACCAATATGGTCTCATTTGATCTCACAAAAACCCTAGGAAGGAGGTACTGTTATTTATCTCAGTATTACAATTGAGGAAACTGAGGATGAGTGAGGTTAAATAATTTGCCCAGGTCAAAGAGGTAGGAAGTGTCTGAGGTCAGATTTGAATTCAGGTCTTCCTGAGCAGCTCCAATCCTCTTTCCACTGTTGCAACCTACCTGGCCTTCAGGTGGCCAGTTTGGTGACGAAATGCTCTCTGTTGACCTACACCAGTTCTTGGATTCTGACACTGATATGATCTATCCCCAGACTCTTTCTAGCAACATAGCAACCTCCATGACACAACAAAATATCAGAGCTACATAAATCACCCGGTACCCAGGGCCACTGGCTTTATGCCAAGTGACTTTTTTCCCCCACATTTACTAGGTTAACATACTTTAAAAATATTTTAATTCATTTAAAAGGAAAAAAAATGATCAGAGCCATTAAAGTTTAATAGTGGGGGGCAGCTAGGTGGCGCAGTGGATAAAGCATCGGCCTTGGATTCAGGAGTACCTGAGTTCAAATCCGGCCTCAGACACTTGACACTTACTAACTGTGTGACCCTGGGCAAGTCACTTAACCCCCATTGCCCCGCAAAAAAAAAAAAAAAAAGTTTAATAGTGGACTAGGTCATAAAAAACACATGTGAAGTTTAATCAATTAATACAATTATTTTTCACGAAGGGAAGGAGAGACTTTTATTTTTTGCCTTTTGCTTGAACTTAAAAAAAAAATTAGCCTGTTTTCATTTTAATTTAATTTGTATACCTTACTGTCTTTCCATCCCACCACAGCAAATGAAAATCAGTTTTATTTTGTATCTTTGGGATTTGTTTTTAAGATGTCTCAAGAAATTGATCTTTAACATGAAGTTATCTGACTGCTACCACAGAAATTAAAAATGAAATAATGGATAAAAAAGTATGTATTCACAGAATCATCTGACAAAACTTTTTAACCATTTCACTCTTAAGTACAGTACGAGCATGAATAAGCTGGATCCTAGTAAGTCTGGCATATTTACAGTAATCCTATAATTCTTTTCTGCAGGTGATTCATAAGGATGGATAGCAGTCTTTATAACTGCACATAATTCTTTTTGCCCAATATATAATATGCTATGCAGTCAAAAAAGAAAACAGGGAACAATTCTACAGTGTGTTAAAATTAATCAAATATGAAATGTCTTACAATCACATTGCCAGTATTTTCCAAGTGTATTTGACATTAACAATGCAGAAATCAAAAGTGTTACTTGATCAAGATATGCTTTTGCTCCCAAGAAATGATTCCATATCAAAAAAACAAATGTGAATAAGAGCTGTAGGAAAGCATATAATACCTCATAAGGATATGCATGATCAGAAAAGGAGGTAGGCTAGTTTAACAATGAGAATGAGACAAGACAGACAGCCCAAGTCTACATTGGTTCTTTTTTTTGTTTTTGTTTTTTTGTGGGGTGATGAGGGTTAAGTAACTCACCCAGGGTCACACAGCTAGTAAGTGTCAAGTGTCTGAGACCGGATTTGAACTCAGGTCCTCCTGAATCCAGGGCTGGTGCCTTATCTACTGCGCCACCTAGCTGCTCTCTACATTGGTTCTTCTAAGCACCAACATTAAAAGAACTAGAGGAAGCCAGCTAGCCCATTGAGTGGTTTCTCTGAAAGATTTATGGAATGACATCAACAGCAATTGCAGAGGATGAAGAAAACATGCAAGGGAAGTGATCTGCCTTAGTGGAAGCAAATTATACAAACCCAATGAATCATAAACTGATCCAAGTGTCATGGAAAGTGTTTTTTTTTTTTTTTAAATAACTAAAGAATCTTTTTCCTGTACCCCCAGTGGAGGAAAAAAAATCTTCATTTTCAATATTCCAAATCCCTGTCCATAAATAGGATCCCATACTTAAGCCGTTATTAGACACCAATTCACAATCTTAAGATATTATCTTCCCTAAGATTCACTTTAGTGCGTGGGCTACCAAAAAGCAACAGCAAAATGAGTTATAAGGAATTTGCAGTAGAAATGGCAGTTGAGGGTACTGGGAGTGAGCTCTCGAACTCATGACACGATGGCTCCAAAAAACATTCAAATGATGCCATAGGATAATGCCTGGAGCAGCAAAACCCACAGAAGAATGTGCTGAAATCATCTTCTAACCAAGAATGGCTTGGAAGGTCAGAAGGAGGTAGCTGCTGTTCTGAGACAGGAGTGGAGCCCAAACCCACAGTCACCCTGACACAGATCCAGTCCCAGGAAGACCTCACTAGAGAAGGAGACCCCCAGAGCCTCTGAATCAGCTGAAGTGCCAGTGTCGTCTGGAACTAAGCTCACAGTCTGGTGAGAGAGCTGAGCCCTGGGCAGGGGGGAGACTACAGGGGTCTATGCTGGTGCTGAGGCAGAACTTGGGTTTTTTACCTCTGCTGGGAACCAGGAGGTAGGCTTGAGTAGCAGTGGCCCAGGTGGGGGAGGGGCACAGGCTCATCAGAGCTGACAACTACAACACACAAAGCCAGTTGATTAGCAAGTTGGTCTGGGGTCATCTAGGACCAGGAAACAGGCCGGGTGAGTGAAGAACCTGATTCTCCTTAAATCATACCACCTGGGACTTCTGAAGCTTGGGATAATGCAGCCTGGAAACAGTGCCCCACTTTAAGGAGCTAAAAGTCTAGTAAAAGAAAGGCAAGATGAGCCAACAGAGAAAGGTGAGGACCATAGAAAGTTTCTTCAGTGACAAGGAAGACCAAGGGGGCACCCTCAGAGGAAGATGTCAATGTCAGGGCTCCTATATCTAAAGCTTCCAAGAAAAATATGAATTGGTCTCAGGCCATAGAGGTGCTCAAAAAGGACTTTGAAGATAAAGTTAGAGAGGTAGAGGAAAAAATGGAAAGAGAAATGAGGGTGATGCAGGAAATACATGAGAAAAAAAGTCAACAGCTTGAAAAGTCAAATTGGCCAAATGGAAAAGGAGGTACAAAAGCTCTCTGATGAAAATAATTGCCTAAGAATTAGGATTGAACAAATGGAAGCTAGTGACTTATGAGAAACCAAGACACAATAACGCAAATCCAAATGAATAAAAAAATAGAGGGCAATGTGAAATATCTTCTGGGAAATGTCAGTTGACAGGCACCAAGAAGCTTCTGTACCCAAGCTGAAAAATTACTAGTTATAGTATTGAGGTTAAAGTTTAAATTTTCTCACATGGTCAAACTTAGTTGGAGAAGATAACACCGTTATAAAATACAACAAAAGCACCCTAGTGTTTCTTCAAGAACTGCATAATTTTGAATGAATTTTCTCTAACTGTAGACCCTTTAATCAAGAAGAGGTATCTTCTTAACCTAATTTTTCTTCCAATCCTTCTTTAGCCGTTTGGCTTTTGCAATGTTTTCTTGACATCTCTGTTTCTTCTTCTGCTCCTTTTCCCTGGCCTCAGTCATCTCTGGCAGTTTCCCTGACAGTTAGTGCAGTTGCTAGAAAAAGTGGAGTCGGAGCCCAAATCACTGCAGTGAGGAAGCCATGTGGATCTTTTGCAGCCCACTCCACAACATACTCAGCCCAAGCTCTAACATCAGTCATTTCCGTCGCTGTCCTTTGAAGAATCCTTTCCCAAGATGTTAGCGCAGGAATGTCCGTTCCTGATACTGTTGAGGACCTTAAGGCTTTACATTTCTTTGCGGGACTCCAACTCCTCTAGGCTCCCAAGTGACTCTTGAAGAATGTGGATTCGCAAATTTCTTAGATCCGTCCTTAAATTCTGTGCTTCCCATAGCTCCTTGGTCAGCAATGACATTTTATGGACTGTATCACTCAGCTATTTGGGGTGGAGTTTTATCCCCTTACAAGACAACTCAGTGCCAGAACTAGGTCTTGTCTAAACTCAACCTTTATCTTTAGTACTGCACAGTCATAAAGGTTTCCTTTATTCCTCCTTTGATGGACTTTCTTTACCACTTCTCTTGGCTGCTTAGTGTTCTAAAGCTTCCTGTCTGTCCTCAAGCCAAACCCCTTTTCTCACCAGCAGATATCTTTACCTTCTCCTCTGAGAAAATTGAAGCCCACACACTGTGAGTGCCATCATCTCCACTACTGAACAGCCCAGAACTCCTCCCCATCTTGACCCATCCTCCCCATCTTGACTCTGGTCTCTGAGGAAGAGGTAGCATGGTGTATACAGGGAGAGGGCACCATGGATTTAGGACCAGAGACTCTTGCTTCAAATACTGGCTCTCTCCCTTCCTACCTCTTTAGTCCTCCATTTCCTTAGCTGGCAAATGAGGGGGGGGGACTTTGGAGTCAGGCATGACTAAGGTGATCCTAGGATATTTGGATCTTCCTCCATTGCCCTTCATTTGCTCTTCCAACAAGTATTGATTAAGCACCTTTGGGGGGGTCTGTGCCAGATGCTGGAAATAGAGTAAAAATGAAGTAAAAATGAATAAATGCCTTCAAAGAGCATCTATTCTTCAATGCAGTGCTTGGCACATGGGAGGTGCTTAATGAATGTTTATTGACTGATTGCCTCGGTGGATAGGGAGGGGGGAGGATAGAGTGTATAAAAATCTACAAAATGGAAAGTAATTTGGCTGGAGGGAGCACAAATCATTGAGACTAGCAGGAAAGGCTTCATGTAGAGGTTGGCATTTGGGCTGTTTTTGAAGGAAGGAAGTGATTCTAAGAGGTGGCAAGGGTGGAGACCTTGCCTTTCTAGGCTTCTTGTGTGGGAATGTCCTCACATTCTGGAGTGCTCTTCAACAAGTGACTTGCCTTGCGTCTACTTGCCTCTGCAAGCACCATCCCCTAGGCTTGATCTGCTCTGCCTCAAAGATTCCTAATTTCCTTCAGAGCTCAGCTCGCTTTTCTAGCTCGTTTTACACATGAGGAAACTCAGATCTTCCAGAGAACCTGCCCCGATTGCTCAGTACCGGCATTCTCCCCTGCAAGTTACATTATGTATTTGTTTTTCCATATAATTTTCTAAGTACATATTGGGGCAACTAGTTTGTGTAGTGATTGGAGCATTGGGACTGGAGTCAGGAAGAGCCAAGTTTAAATTCGACATCAGACACTTACTAGCTATGGGATCTTGGGCAAGTCACTTAACCTCTGTGTAAGTTTCCTCATCTGTAAAATGGGGATAATAACAATAGGATCTCCCAGGGTCATTGTGGAAATTAAATGTAAAGGTTGGGTTGGTTTTTTTTTTTACAAACCTTAAAGCACTATGTAAATATTAGTTGTCATTCTTAATTACATTTTCTTCCCAATTAAATGTAAACTGCTACTGATTGAGAATTCTTAGTTTTTTGTCTTTGTATCCCCAGTGCATTGCAGAGTTCCTGATACACAGGAAACATTTAATAAATGTTTACTGAATTAATGAATGAGAACATTCCAGTTGGTAGCTTCTTTTTCACCTCCAAGATCACATCTAAAGTCATCAGTTTGGCTTTTAAAACTTGGCCCCTTTCCAGTCTTATATGCTGGAAGACCCTTCATCCCCTAGCTCTATGTCCTTGCACTGACTGTCCCCTATCCCTCCACATTTCCGGGACTCAGCTCCTCCAATCCTGCCTTCTTTGAGAGACCTTCTCACCTAACACGTGGACTGACTAGGATCCGTAGCTTTGTATTGAGTGCTCTGAATGTGACATCTTTGAGAAATTGGATTGAATCAATCTTGACATTCTCACGGTACATGAAACTAGGAGACAAAAGACATGGCCGCTAAATGAAAACAGGGCTCACTGGTTCTTCTTGGAGAGGTCAAGACAAGAGTGAGTGGAGGTAGTTTTATCCTGGCTCTATCTATTGCAGCGCTATTGGTAAGTATTAATAGTGGACTAAGTTGGGGCAGCTAGATGGCGCAGTGGATAGAGCACCGGTCCTGGAGTCAGGAGTACCTGAGTTCAAATCCGACCTCAGACACTTAACACTCACTAGCTGTGTGACCCTGGGCAAGTCACTTAACCCCAATCGCCTCACTAAAAAAAAAAAATAGTGGACTAAGTTGGCTTCCTATAGAATACACATAGAGATAAACTAGCACGCATTTTTATTGAGCTTTGGTGATTGCAAAGTGCTTTACTTTTGTTTTTGTCTTGGTCTTAGCAACAGCCCTGAGAGGTAGGTGCTATTATTATCACCCCCATTTTATAGATGGGGAAACAAAGGTCAGGAGAAGTGATGTGACTCACCAGGGGTCACAAGGCTCATGAACTTCAGGGGCAGGACTATATCTTCCTGACTCCAAATTCAGTGCTCTGTCCATTAGGGAAGTGGGGAAAGAACAAAGGGAGGTAGGGAGCATGTTGAAAGAGAGGGATGTGAGATTTAAAATTGGATATTAGATCATAAATCTCCCCTACTTAACTTTTCCCTTAATTTATCTCCCAGACTAGTAAGTGGAAGAAGCTTCTGGTTTTCTAGATAGAGCCTTTATTGTATATAGTCACAAGGTGATGTTGATTAGAAGGATAGGAAAATAGAAATACAATACAAATCATCTTAAGTCTAGGCTTAGTCTGTATTCCTTATAAAAACTCACCAAACCGAAAAGGCCACCTTTGGAGAGAGAGAGACCGTCTGTGCTGCGCCGTCAGGAGTCCTGCCAAGCAGGCAAAAGGGCCTACTCCCGTTCTCTCCACCCCGGAAGTCAAGAGCCTGGCAGGCAGTCTGACATGCGCAGCAGGCGGACTGTTCATCTCCCCAAAAGGGTGGTCCTTGAAAAACTGGCGTCTTTCAGTTATCCTAACCGACTGTTAAAAACTTTCATATTTTACCACAGGGAGGAGAGACTAGAGAACACCCTGAGAATACCACGAAAGGGATCTAACCTAAACTGGAGTTATTTTCTAGGGCAGCTAGGTGGAGCTGTGGATAGGGCAATGGAATTGGAATCAGGAAAACTCTTCCTGAGTTCAAAGTGGCCTCAGACACTTACTAGCTATGTAACCCTGAGCAAGTCATTTAACTCTACCTCAGTTCCTCATCTGTAAAATGGGCTAGAAAAGGAAATGGGAAAAAACCACTCCAGTATCTTTGTCAAGAAAACTCCAAATATATTCAAAAATAGTCAGACATGACTAAATAACAACAACAACAACAACAACAAATTATCCAGGATCTCATTGGTATTTTAAATCCTTTCCAATTTGCCCCTCCTACCTTCCAGTCTTCTCCCACCTTTTCCCCTCCACGGATGAAGAAACGGGCTCAATGTCAAGTCCATGAAATGAGTGTATTAGACTAGATGACCTCAAAAACTGCTTGTATTAGGGGGGCAGCTAGGTGGCGCAGTGGATAGAGCAGCGGCCCTGGATTCAGGAGGACCTGAGTTCAAATCTGGCCTCAGACGCTTGACACTTACTAGCTGTGTGACCCTGGGCAAGTCACTTAACCCCAATTGCCTCATCAGAAAAACCAAACAAACAAATAGGTGTGTCCTTCTCCAGTGGAAGGGGAGGAGAGGAGGGGAGGGGAGGGGGAAGAGAGAGCAAAAGGACACATGGGGTACTGTGGTGATGTAAGAAAGAGAAAATACCAATGAAAATTAATGGAAAAAAAAAGGATTGAGTTTGAGTGACACTCTGTAACTATTTGAACGGGACAAGTAAAACCTAGTTAGTGAGATCAGACAGAGAAAGAAAACTATTATGGACATTATCACTGATCAATATGGATGTAAAAATATTGAATAAAATTTTCACAAAATGCTTATTGCACTATATTAAAGAGATCATTCACTGTTGCCAGACTGAATTTATACTAGGAATGCAGGGACATAGTTTATCACTAGAAAACCTTAAATACAATTTATTTTCATTATTATCATTCCCCATATTAGTAATAGGTTTTTTTAAAAAATCACATGATTATATCTATAGATCCAGGAAAAACCAAAGCCTTTGGCAAAATAGAGCATTAATTTATATTGAAAACATTAAAAATATAGGAATAAATGGACCTTTCAGAGAATCATAGTATCATAGATCTATTTTAGATACCATTTAGTCTATGCACACCCCCATGTGCTGGCTCTCTGGCTCTGTTGCCCCACCCCCTCAATGTCTGTCTGTCTGTCTAAGAAAAGTTCACAGGTAGGAAGTGATAGAGGCAGGGTTTTTTTTTTGGGGGGGGGGGACGGGGTAATGAGGGTTAAGTGACTTGCCCAGGGTCACACAGCTAGTAAGTGTCAAGTGTTTGAGGCCAGATTTGAACTCAGGTCTTCCTGAATCCATGGTCAGTGCTTTATCCACTGCACCACCTAGCTGCCCCAGAGGCAGGTTTTGAGCCCAGGACCTCTGACTCTGACTTTCTCTACTATACTGTCCTCCCTTTAATATGAGAAACAAACTATTTAAATATGAGTTAGTGTTATTTGGGACTGAAGAAACACTGAAATACTTTCAAGTTCTGAAGTAAAGAAAAATCTCTGTCGTCCTGCTATTATTTGATACAGTTGTGGAAATGCACGCTGTAGCAGTAAAACAAGAAAAAGAAATTGGGGGAATAAATAAGGCAAATAGGAGGCAAAATTATCTCTGTTTGCAGATGATATGATGGTTTATTTAAATCCTAGCAATTCAACAAAAGAATTAATCAAAATAATTGGCACCTTAAATCAACAAAGATCTGTCAAGAACCTACTCTCCCCCACTCCTGTGCTCAGAGTACTGGGATACAAAAACAGAAAGGAAACAATTCTTGTACACTCAGGAGCTACATTGGGGGAGGGGGAAGGGGGGAGGGGGTGGGAGGAGAAGCCACATGTACATCTAAGTGTCTGATCAAAGTAGTTCCATCATTTCTATCTTTCTTATACAACTATATTCAAAATATATAAAACGTAATTACAAGGTAGTAGAAGAGAGTAATAGTGATTGGGGAGGCAGGGGGAGACGAGAAAAAGATGTTTGAGCAGACCCCTTTGTACGATATGAAGTATTTTAAGAGACACAGAGGAGTGAGTGCATTCCAGGCCTGAGAGGTGGCCACCCAAAGATAGAAAGTGGAGTGGGTTTTGTGAGGAAGAGCAAGAAAGCTAGTTAAATATCAGGAGTAGGAATTAGTTATATGATGTCATTGGCACAGGGAACTTGGGGGCTGAGGAAACTATCCTTCAATGCAGGTTGACACCTCTGAAACTTATCGTCTCAGAAGGTTGCATAGAGAAGTCTTTTATTTCTGTAAAATTTTATATAGTGTGATTCATATAATTCCTGAATATGTCTTGGCAGGCAGATTTCCAGATATTTTATACATTTTGTAGTTAATTTAAATGGAATTTCACCTCCTATCTTCTCTATTTCTTCCTGCTGTGTTTCATTGGTAATATGCAGAAATGGTGATGATTTATGTGAACTTACTTTATGTGCTGCTATTTTTCTGGAACTAATTTTTCAGTTGATTATTTAGGGTTCCCTAATTATACCACCATAGCTACCATTATCAAAACCCAATAGTTTTATTTTCTCTTTGCCTGTACTTATTTCACTACTTAGCATAGGGCCTAGCACCTAGTAGGTACTTAATAAATGTTTATTTTAACTGCTGCATTCATTCTCTCCTTCCTTCCTTCCTTCCTTCCTTCCTTCCTTCCTTCCTTCCTTCCTTCCTTCCTTCCTTCCTTCCTTCCTTCCTTCCTTCCTTCCTTCCTTCCTTCCATCTTTCCTCTTATTTGTAGAATTGATACTTCAAAACCTATATCAAACAGTATTGGGAAAATGGAATTGTTTTTTGAAAGGCAGCTAGTTTATTCCCAGTACGTATAATTATGATTCTTGGTTTTAGAAAAAAATATTATTTAAATTAAGGAAAGGCCTATTTATTTCCTGTGTTTTCTAGGGTGGTTTTTTTTGTTTGTTTGGTTTTTGTTTGTTTTTTTTTGGCAGGACAATGAGGGTTTAGTGATTTGCCCAGGGTCACAGAGCTAGTAAGTGTCAAGTGTCTGAGGTCGGGTTTGAACTCAGGTCCTCCTGAATGCAGGGCCAGTGCTTTATCCACTGCGCCACCTAGCTGCCCCATTTTCTAGTATTTTTAATAGGAATGAGTATAAAAAGGTTTCTGTCCCTATTGATATAATAATGATTTTTCTTGCTCTTGTTGTTAAAATGGTCTATTGTGTTGATAATTTTCCTAATGTTGAACTAATCCTACATTCCTATTATAAATCCAACATAATCAAAATGTATAATATTTGTAATATGTTACTATAGTCTCCCTGCCATATTTAAAATGGTTGCAACAAAGTTCCTTAGGATTGTTGATCTTTACTTTTCTTTCTCTACTTTGATTCTCCCTGGTTTAAGTCTCTATGGGGTAAGTATCAAGATTATTTTTGCATTATTGAAAGAATTTTGTAGGACTCCTTCTGTTCCTATTTATTTGAATAGCTTATATGATATTGGAATTAATTATTCTTTGGATATTCTATACAATATACTTATAAATCCATCTGGCCCTTGAATTTTTTTCCTTTGCAAGCTTATTATTTAGGTTTGTTCAATTTCTAGAATAAGAAATTTCAGAATAGAAATTGGGTTATTTAAATTCTCTATTGTTCCATTAATATGGGCATTTTATATTTTTGTAAATATTTATTCACTTCATTTAAGTTGTTTATTGGCATACAGAAGGGCAAATAATTTGGTTTTCTTCTTTCTTTGTTTGTACCAAATTAGCTAATGCACACGCGTTCTGTCTCTATCTCTTTCTCTCTCTCACAGTAGCTTTTTCTTTAAGTTTTGTCTGCTCCCTTTTCGGTTTGTTAGTGTTATAGGGGATTTTTTTTTGTTCCTTTTTGTCTTTTTAGTTTAATGCCCAATTCATTGATCTATTCTTTCTCTCTTTTGTTGAGGAAAGTGCTTAGCAATATAAATTTTCCACTAAGGACTGTTTTGTCTGAATCTTTTGGTATGTTGTCTTATTGTTGATGAAATTATTGTTTCAGTGATCCACAGTTCTTTATGATTAAGTTATTCTGTCTTTAATTTTAATTCTTTCATCAGAAGCCTTTTAATAAGTATAATTTTCATTGCATTGTAGTCAGTTAAAAATATGTGACATTTTTGTTTTTCTGAATTTGTTAATGAGTTTCTCATGTCTAAATACATGGTCACTTTTTATAAAGGGGCCATGTACTACTGAGTTACATTTATAGTTCTTTTTATTTCCATTCAGCCATCCCCAGAGGTCTTTGATATTTAACTTTCAAAAATCCTATTCAGGTCCTTAACTTCATTATTAGGGGTTTTTTTAGTTTATTTGCCTAGGTCTCAAGGGCATACATTGGGGTATGTCCCCCATTATCATAGTTTTATTGTTTTTCTCACTGTAACTCATTCAACTTGTCATTTACATATTTATGTGCTCTCATTTGTTGTATATATGTTAAATATTGATGATATTGTCTATGATAACTTTCAGCATGTTAGTTTCCCCATTTATCTCTTTTGATCAAGTTTATTTTTTGCTGTTACCATGCCTGAGATCATGGTTGTTATTCCTGCTGTTTATGAGTTTAGCTGTTCTGAGTGACTTTTTGTTTCAGGTGTATTTCTTCTAAACATCATTGTTGGAATATGCTTTCTAATTCATTCTGTTATCTTCTGTTTTATGGATAAGTTCATCATGTTCACAATTATGATAATTAATTGTATATTTCCATCAATCCTGTTTTCTTATATTTGTTCCTCTCATTGCTTTCCACTGCCTCCTCACTAAGAAGAAAAGGGTAATGAATAGGAAGGAGGAATATACTCTGAGTATTATAGGACTTGAAGTTAGGCATGAATTAAAATTCTGCCTCAGTTACTTAACAGCTGTCAGGCTTTGGAAAACTCTCTTAACCTCTTTCAGCCTCACATGTAAAAAGAGGATAATGGTAACATCTAATTTACTGGATTGTTGTGAAAATCAAATGAGATGACATGTAAAGTGCTTTGTAAATAAAATGTTACATAAATTCTGTCTCACTTCTCTCTCCCTCATCCAGGCTCCAGTCACAGGTTCTTACCCTTTCTTAATTTTTAAACCTTCCACTTCTCACAACCCACTGTAACCTCCCTCTTATCCCCTCCTGTTTCCCTGTTAATTTATGTGCGTATTCTTCTATACCCAGCTTTTTGTACATATACTAACCCCCTTATCTTTTGCCTTCTTTATAATCATAGATGCTAAATTTTGTGTGATCCTGGTTGTATGGCTTCTCAGTACTTGAATTCTTTTTTTGCTGGCTGTTGATTTTGTCTGACAGGGAAGCTGTATATTCTATCTATGGCATTACTGGGAGTTTATACTTTGGAATTTCTTTCTGGAGGTGACCAGTGGATTCTTTCTATTTTCACTTCCCTCTATGTCTTAGAGATCTGCATAGTTTTCTTTAATAATTTCTTGCAATATGAGGCTTCCCTTCTTTTTTTGATCATGGCTTTCAGGGAAGTCCACTGATTCTTAAATTATCTGTCCTTGATCTGTTTCTAGGTTAGTTATTTTTGATGCAAGGTACCTTATGTTTTCTTCCATTTTTTCCTCTTCTTTTGAATTTATTTTAATATTTCTTGTTGTCTGAGGAATCATTAACTTCTGTTTCATCCATCCTAATTTTCAAGGAGTTAGGTGAGGTTTTGTAAGCTGTTAAATTTTTTCCCCCCAATTCTTTCCTTTAGCGTACTCATTTAGTTAAGTAATTTTTAAGTCTTTTTTTTTTTTTTTTAAGTTTTTCTTCCTCTTAGCAGTTTCAGTTTTCCTTGTGTTTAAGATGCCTTTTTTTCTGTGGGGCTTTGCTTGTATGTATTTTAGAAGGTTTTTTTTGTGCCTTTTCTGGGTTTGTGTCTTTGGTATCTTGATGTCATCATAATAACATTTCCTAGTGAAAATCTTCTTTTTTTGGTTTACTTATTCTTCCAGCCTTACTTCCTGGGACTTTGTGTTAGGGTTAGGCTTCGGAAACTACTGGACCTTTCTGGAGAATGTCTGGGCCCTTCTTCATCTTGTTTTTTATTCTCTTTGGTCCTGTGGCTGCTGTCTTTGGATACTGAGTATGTTCTTCATGGACCTCAGTTACATCTCATTTTGGGGCCCTGCCCTCGGAGTAGTCTGATTCATTGCATGGTTTTATGATTGCTCTTCTGATCTGAACTTTGCAAGCTATTGACCCATTTGGGTTAGAGTGACAGCACTTTAAATTTGCTGCTGGTTGGAACTCTTGGATTCCTGTTGGCCTCATCCAGTTAGCTAGCTGGAAGATTCTACTAGGTCAGAGTGCACACCTGACAGTCTCTACCTTGGTCGGAGCTCCCTACCCTTTTTACTCAGCCATAGATCTCAGACCTGACTGAATGCTGAATCTGAGACCCAAATGTAGGTTCAAAGCCTCTCAGCCACTGCCCAGTAAGTCCATAGCCTTCAGGCCCTCAGGCCTATCATTGTTTGTAGTAGCTGGACTATAGCTCCTTAAATGCAGATCTCCTGTAGGATATGCTGGCTCTGTGGTCCATATTGTACAGCTGCACTTGGATTCTGCTCCTGCTCCTGGCACTGAGTCAGTCAGCCCTTGTCCTACAGGATCCGCGACCTTTTCTTGTCCCAGAGCCTAACTACAGGTTCTAGATTATTCCCCAGGCTAGAAGCCTCTGTATGATGCTTCTTGGCTTGGGAAGTTCTCTGTGCCCTCAGGCTTTTGTGCATCCATCTTCCTACAGCTGACCAAGGCTGTAAAAATGATTCACTGTATTTTTTCCTCTTGGGTTTCTAGGTCATGACTGTGTAGGGTTCTTTCTGGGTCTTTGTTGGGGTACTTATGGGGCAGAGATGCATTGTACTGCTTCCCTCTACTCTGCCATCTTTGCTGGTCTGGCATTTTATTTTAAAAGCCATCAAACTATGTAGACCCTTTGACCCAGTGATGCTACAACCAGGAATATGTATGAGGAGGTCAGGTCCAGAGTGAAGGGTCTTAAATATTACATAATATTTATAACTATGCAGAAATATTTATAGCAGTACTCTTTTAAATAACTAAAAAAAAAGTGGGTTCCAAACAATTGGAGAATGGCTAAGGAAAACTATCACACATGAATATAATCGAATAATATTGGGGCGTAAGAAATAATAAATATGAAGAATTCAGAGAGACTTGAGAACACTTGAATGAAGTGATGCCAAGTAAAGTAGGCACAATCAGGAGAATAATTTACACCTTGAGCACAATAATAGAAAAGAAAATATGGAAAGTCTTTAGAACTCTGATCAATGCAATGGCTATTTACACCTTCTGGGAATTAATATTGAAGCATAACCTCCTTCCTGCCTCTTGGAAGAGAGGTGGTGGACTATAAGTGCAGAATAAGTCATGCATCGTCAGATACAGCCAATGTGTTGATTTCTTTCATTTGACTTATTTGTTACAAGAGGAAGGTTCTGTTGCTTATGTGAAGGGAGCAGAGGGGAATGATTGAGACGGCACAGTGATAGAAATAAAAGAAACCAGATCAACAAAATATTGTAAACAATGTTATATAGTCTTATATCAAAAAGTAAATGTGACTTATCATCATTTTCTGCTCTTTTCCATCACCAGCCCCAAACATTTTTCATGTAAATACCCCCGTCCCCATACATACAAACATGACAGCTTCTTTTATGTTTCACCCATATTAACCATCATTTCCCAAACACAAAATCCAAATAAAAAATTAGCAAAGAAAGGAAGGATTCCTTAAGTGTGGAACTATCCCCTGGGCATTTTCTCCTACAGCGAAAAAAGTACATCACTGAAAAGTTTGGGTAACGGCACAGTCAATTTCTTTGTATTGGTGAGTCCCGGGTTGAAGAATATTTTTGACAGTGTTTTGACATATGAATTTGAAAAGTTATATAGGTTTCAATATTGAAATATTTCCCTTTCAGACCTATCTCAGTTACCACCTCCTTCATAAAACCATCCTAACATCTTCCACCACCAACTTTCTCTTAGGTGAAAGGGATCTCATTTTCCTTTCATTTTTCATAGTGTTCTCCCTGTACTTCTTTTTTGGATTTTGCTCACTCTTTTAATAGTAATATTCCCTTGGGCAAATATTACAGCCTTTCTGAGCCTTATTTCCTCATCTGTAAAATGGGGCTAATTATATTCCTACCAGCTCCCTCATATGATTGTTGTAAGGGAAGCACTTTGTAACCTTAGGGTGTGATATAAGTTGAAGCAGTCATTATTACTGTAAACTCTATTCTGTGCATTGGTCAGACACAACATTTTATTTCTCTTCTTCCATCTAATTCTTATAAGATTGGTCCAGAGTTGTGCTTTCTGTCGCCTTTGAATTTAAGTTGGACTTGTCATGTCAGGTGCTCTTGCCCATCTGAACCACTGAAAGATAAATGCTGGTGCTAATAAAAATGAAGACAGCATATGGCTCTCTATATTAACATTTTATTTTGTAGGTAAAATATTTCTAGGCAACTGACTCTGCTCACTTTGGTAGAGAAGGAGTTAACAGGTTAGCTCCCCTTGGTCATCCTCAGCATGGCTTCTTGCCTTTCAGAACTGCCAAGATGCTCACATTGTGCCTGGACATGTCGATGTCGAGGTTAGGGTCCTCCTGAGGGTTCTGTAGCTCGCTGCTCAGCAAGCTAGAACACGCTTGTCCCTGATTTCCTTGTTTTTCTTTCAACCCTTTCAGTGCCCTGCAGGAGTCATTAAATCAGAACTTCATGCTGATTGTCACCCATCGAGAAGTCCAGCGGGAGTACAGCTTGAACTTCTCGGGAAGCAGTACCATCCAGGAGGTGAGTTCTGTCTCACAGCTGAGGAAGAGAAGGAGCTCATTAGAGCTCATGTTGACCCTGTTAAAGAGGGCTTCTCTCTTCTGGCTGGAAGCTCTCTTTAGGTTTCATTACTGGGCTCTTAATTTTAATTAACTGGAGCATCAAAGATTACTGTAGATAAACTAAATGACCTGACCTTCAAAAGATAGATGGGAGCTTTTGATAATTCTTAAAATACTCTTATTTAATGTTATCGAAAAGAAAGTCTTTTAAATGTCATATTTTATGATGTAATAGTGAGTAAATAGTAGAAATATTCATTAGAAGAGTTGAGAAAAGTCATTTTGTTAACAGGATATATTTTAGAGAATTGTTTCCTCCTCAAATTTTGGTTACTCACCATGCAACTGAGGGGACAGGGAAAAGAGGTGCTGATATTTTATAAGCATGGCATCATTTCCCACTCCAAAATGGCCAACCAGAGCCACTCTTAGAAATAGAACCCTCCTTTCCTAAAGAGAAGCAGTAACCCTGGGTGTGCCCATGAACCCACCATGCCGAGCACCAGAACCCTGCCACATGGTGTTTTGTCAGTGTGCAACTAACCAACGTGTAGCCTAGGATTCCAGATTGTAAGTGACAGGCTACATTGCTAGGCTTTTTTCGGGATTAAACTTTCTGGACCTAAATCAGGCTTTTAACCTTAGGTATTTCCCAGACCAAATGATGCCCAGGGTGGTGGTTGTGAGGCGTGCCTTATGCCAAGGCTCAGTGAACTGCTGGTGATCTAGCAGATGACAAAAAGTAAGAACAAAGCTATTGCTAAGGATTGCCTGCTCCCCCTGAGATTGGCTATTTTATGCAAGCAACTAAAGTCGGAATGTCATTTGCGTCATTTGGCACTTGTTCCCAGTGACCAGGCTTCATCCTGGGAAATGGGTAGAAGTAGATCAAGCTGCTATGAACTTTACTTGTATAATTTCTTTCTGTATTTTAAACAAATTATATGGGCAAGTAAATTTAAATATTGATAACTTTAATCAATTATTTAACAACACTACAGTCTGGGCTTTTTCACATGTGTGCATTTTTTTTCCATGGGAAGGAGGGCTATAAAAATAAGCAGTGTCACTTCTGACCTGCATCACGGATGTTTTCTATTCTTGACATTTTAGAATATTCTTGTTCAAAGCCCCCATTATATTGCAGCTACCAGAAGAAGTAACTGTACTTAGGTGTTCCTCAAGTGCTGTTTGTGGTCAGAGTAAATTTTTTTTTTTTTAAACAAGGGAAATGTTTCAGTAACAGAAATAGAGAAATACAGTGGCCTTGATTGGCTTTTCTGAAGAGCAGTACATTTAATATGAAAAGGCTTGAGCAGTTCTTGTGAATAGTGGGATCTTTGAAGGATATGGTTATGTTCATTTCTTAGATGCTGTTAACATTTCACATTGCACATGCCCACAAGATGAAAATAAGTTAAGATTTATTTGGTTGAAAAATCCAAATGCCCAAGTGGTGAGCAGTCAACATGATAAAGAATCCAAGAACCCAACAGAGGAGTAAACCAAGGTGTGGACAGAGGAAGGGACTCACTCAAGGAAGAAACATAGGGAGAGAGTAGAGGAGGTTGGCTATGGAATTCAGCCTCATGGCTCAATATCAGAAGCTCTTCCAATTCATTGTACCTTATTTGAGACAGTGTTACTTTTCTCTTGGGGAAAATCATAGAGAATTCCTCCTTTTTCTTATTGAAAGTACCATAGCCATAGGTAGATTTTATGATTCACTTGGTATTTTACCTGTCATTTGTCGGAGATGCAACTTCTTCCCACAAGGGGGCAGAAAGGACTCTCCTTAGATTGTCTACAAATGCCGTTCAGTGCTTTCAAATGAGCTTCTCTCCTATTAACAAAAAGGAGCATAATGGCCAAGTTATTGTTTGATTTACAGATAATTGGCATATTGCAGGAAGGAGACTTAATTTCACCCTTTTAAATTAAACAGGGAGATTTAAAAAGACATAAAATATTCATTAATGTTCGGTGATTATAAAGTAGTGGCATATATTTATTTTTCCTTTATTACTGTTTCGATGGGAAAATACTGCAAATATTTCCGAAATCGAGTTGGCCATACTGACAAGTTGAAATGTTTAAGCAGTGTTAATGCAATCTGCTCACACCTGATATCCTATGCAGAAGGATTCAAAATGACTCCATTAATTATTAAAAGAAATATTTAAAATTCTATAAATGTACCATTGTTCGCCACAGTTGGATGCAACTGTCTCTCCAGGGTTTGGTATTTGGATTGTCACATATATTTTTAGGCTGCAGTGACTTGAAAGTCGTAAATATTTTTTCAGACTGTTTTCTGAGTATAGTTTACCAGTGATTTCTGGAAGAGTTTTGCAGAGAGAGAGAGAGAGAGAGAGAGAGAGAGCGAGAATGAGCGCACCTTCATTATTCCATAGTTTATTCTCTTTACTGGGGCTTCTGTTTTTCCACTGAGTTTTAAAATCTTTTAGATTGTGCTGGCCATAGCTAAGAAATGGAAGAGCCTGTGTTGTTTTCAAGCCGCTCCTTCCTGTCCACCACCATTCTAGTAGTAAACAGGTGCTTTTCTTCCCCTTGTCCCTCTTATACAGTAAAACTTTACAGGCTGTAGCACCCAGTGTTCTTCTGACCTCTTCCAGCAGTTTTGAGGCACCTCTTTGGGGAGTCACTGATGGTTTGCCATGAGCTTCTATTACTCAGAAGCAACAGCCACAGGCTCAGGGGGGTCAGAGCTGAAATGCAGCCATTTCTGCTAGAAGACTGAATCCCTGCTAGATTGGTGTGAAACCAAGAAGAACCTTGGGACTTATCTGCTGCTTTATTGTGTAACTAGCCCATGGGTGTGTTTTATATCATTAACATAGAGACATAATGCTAGATTTCCTAAATCACAATTACGCTGCCTCATGTTACAGAAATCTGCTTTCATTTATCTTAACCTGGTACAAGGGAGTAACTCCTAACCTGTTAATGTATCAAGAAAACCTCATCAGTTTTCATTGCACTGTTTGGGTACCCCATTATGGAAGGTCTTTACGTTACATTGGAAGGCGGGTCTGGTTTTTGAATGGAATTTCTGTTTAGTGAAATATGACTGAGAGATGAAGGCATGTTTGATCACCTGTTTTTATGAGATGTGACAATTGTGGACAAACAGTGAGGGAGAGAAATGGAGGCACCAAAATGGTTTGACTCTGCAGCCATATATGTTCGTGCAAGTAGACCCCAAGCAATGAGAGTTGGTGCTCGGCAGAGCTTTCTGTAAGCTATTGTCTAGGAAATCCCCAAGTGGTTGCAACTCTGCTCTAGGATTCCATTTCAGCCAAGAGATGTTGAAGTGGGCTTCTCTCAATTGAAGCTCTTTAACATATTTTCCTGCTTTAATTTATTTGTTCATTTAAAGTCCTAGGAATGAATCCTTCTCGAGAAGCGAGTAAAATCGAGATGCCAGAGGAGACAGAAGGGAGGGGAAAGAGGGTTCGACTGGCTCTAAGAAAAAATGCTTTTTCCTCCCTATCACTTTGTCAGTAGCATCTGCAACTAAAGTAACTAAATAATGTAAAAAATCACTATGATTCCTTGATTCCTTCAGCACCTTATCTGAAGTTCACTTAAAACTAATTAATTTTATTGGAAAATGAAAATAAGCTCACCCATATTTGAATGAATGTGCTATGGTGAGGATAAATGTCAAAATATATTTTGCATTATTATAGTATTAATAGATTTTACTGGTTGCAATCAAAAGCATTTGAGTTGGGTTAAAAATGTAATTTGCATAATCCTAAACCCCAAACACAGGTGGGGAAGGGAATAATTAGTGTCCCTAAAATCTAGCCAAACTCTTCTTGGAAACTGACCAGTTGTCTGTCTTAGTACTGCAAATGCTGAAATAGCAGGCAAAATTCTGCCCCTATTTCCATCTGCTATTCGCCAACTAGGTGCCCCCAGTGGGGCAAGGATAAGAGACCTTCAGTATCTCTGTTGTAGGTTGGGAAGTATTTTTTTTGTCATCTCTGCTAATAAGGTCTGTAAGTCATTGCTGGAAAGGTCTGAATCCTTGAAAATTTCATTCCCCACAACCCTCAGTAACATCACTATTCATAGTTGATATTTATTTAGCTTATCATAATAAAAATTGACCCATCTAAAGGTATCTCTTATACTCTTCTGGGAGACATTTTCCTTAATGGGAACTTGTCTAACAAACCCACTAGCAAGCCAATAATTGTTCAAGTGAGAATTAAAGGGAGACAGCAAAGGTCAGAAATCTGCAACAAGACATGAACTGTGTACATGAGTCATATTTGTCAGTCATCATCTGTGCTAAAGAATTATGCTGTGATAAATTAGACTAACCCTTAATCTGAAAAGAAAAGCCTCCCATGGTCCAAACTGTGAGAGGGTGTTTTGTTTATGGTGTGTCTCAAACCCACAGACTATTTTAGGCCCCGTTCCACCTCTGTGTGATAATCAAAGCTTTAATATTTAAATCTTGCCCACTAGATTTGTTTAACTTTTTTTTTAAAACCTTCATATTTATCACCAGTCTTTCCAATTATATATGTAAGAGCACATAAACTGTGGTTTCTCATGTATGTAATTGCACATAAACTGTGGAATCTAGTATCGGAAAGTACTTTTCTAAGAGTGGGTTAGAGTTTGAAACAAGGTTTGCAAATGCTTTACAGTAAGACCAAGTAAGGGTGTCGCTTTCTTGTTGGAAAGTTTCAAGGGAGGTGGGAAATGGGCTGCCCCTAAATTCGCGGGGCATTAGATTAGAATTAAATGGTTCTCATGGGTATGTTTCAAGAAGTGGTTTTTAAAAACCATTTGAAATCATGAAGACTGTGTTGGCAAGGAAGCAGGCGTTTCCCCCACTTCAGCTAAGGGTGAGATGGATTCAAAGCTCTCTCAGCTTTTAGCGAAGGAAATTATGAGCTTGCCGTTTCAATCTTCATGTTAACTGTGAGTTTCAAGTTGCTTTTGAAAGTGAGAGCTGGTGAAACCCAGCCAGCCCTCTTAGGCAGCCCAGTGATGGGGTCGCTTCTTTCCCCGGGCAGTTTTTTTTGTAGTGTTTAAATATGGACACCAGCCCCTAGGAAATCCAGCTTTCATCCGATTCCTCCTCGTGGCGGCTGCTGCTGCCAGAAGGGGACTTGCCCATTTTATCGCAAAACTTAATGTTTGCTTTGCTTTAAGATGCCCTTGGTCGGCCCGTTTTGCTCCCTTTCATTTCACCAAAGAGAACGCTCACGATGCCTGTCCAGAGTGCCCCTGACCCACGCGTATCCAGCGGTGGGACCCACTCACTGCACGAGGCCGATGTCGGCAGAGACCGGACTCCTGGGAGGCTCTGATGTGGAGGCCGGGTTCCTGGCCCTTGGTCCCTGGCTGCCTCAGGCTCCAGCTGGCCCCGGAGTTATGGGGAAGTCATCACCAGGGCCATCTTTCCGTGCAAGAAAAGGCAGAGAGGAAATCGTGGCGGCGCCGGGGCCCAAGACTGTAATAATCCTCTGGTACAATACGCCCTTGACAGGTTGTAATCGTGCTAATTGAAGAGCCTAATTCCTCCTCGCTCCGCGTCGCTCAAAGGCGGACCCAGCCGCTTGTTTTCCTTCTGACCAGATGGTCCCGATGAACACCTACTGTGCACTTGAAGGGCTCCCAGGAGCCTGACAAAGGCTGTGCCTGCCTGCAGCCGCTGCTGAAGACGCTGCCTCTGCCTGCAGCCGCTGCCGCTGCCTCTGCCTTTGCCTCTGCTTTTGCCGCTGCCGCTGCCGCTGCTCCGGGGCTGCCTGCCTCCCACCGGGAACACCGGACGCTGGTCGTTGGGAACCAGGCGGGCTGGGCTGGGCCGGCCTGAACCTGAGGGCAGAATCCCGGCACAACCCGTTCTGTCCCATTCTGTCCTGGCCAGTCCAGCCTGCCCCCACCCCCCACCCTCACCCTCCAGCTCTGGTGAAAGGAAGGAAGCCTTGGAGTAGTTCTTGGGGGCATGTTATTGGGGGGTCGCTGCCTTTGAGTGCTAGCAAGAGAAAAGCCGGAGCAACAGTTGACCGAGTTGACTGAGCAGGCGCTTTGTGTCCCGCCAGGAATCCCTGCTTTGGGGCCCTTTTGTGTTGGCCCTGGAATGTGGTCCCCGTTGCCGCCTCCCCGCTCTCCCCCCAGCCCCACCCCCAGCCCAGCTTAGGGCCGGGCTTATGTTCCTGGGCCAGAGCTGTTTATCATCTCTATTTTAATATTTTCTTTCCATCAAGTTAGCAGCAGCAGCAGAATGTGTGCCCAGGAGCTCCTGGTGATTTGGCAAAGTTGGGAGGGAAGGAAAGAAGGTTGAGGTAGGCAGGCTGGCAGCTCCCGGGCCTTACAGCTACAACACTGAGCAGAGGCCCCGAGATGATCGGGCTAATGAGAAGTCACTCGCACATACAGACCCATAGTAGCCCAGTTAGTCTTTCTTTTTCCCTTTTTGCTGAGAAGCGAAATCACTGTTTTCTAATACTTTTCCTTCCCCTCTCCACAGTGGACACTGAGAAGGAAAGAACTTGGAGGGAAGACTGGAGGTGGAACAGGGCAGGAGGAAGGATATGGGCTACATTTGGTCCTCAGAAACCCCATTGGGACCTGGGAATGTGGCCTCTTGTACAAATAGCCAAGGCAGTGTTAAGCTGTTAGAAATGGGACTGGGGTAGGAGCTAGCCTTACAAGCAACAAACTAGTTGGAGAATTTCTCCAAACTTAACAAAATGATCAGTATTAACCAGAAATAACACTGAGTGACCCCCCCCCCCCAACTGTGCTCCCTTAAGCTTGAAGCCAGCCCCCTGCCTAGTTTGCACAATGGGCAGCTCCTGGCCCAGCCCTGTGGCAGTCCCTGCTTTGAGCCCCTGGCCAAAGGCGTCAGAGCTAGCACTGCTTCCCAACGACCTGGCATTTTTGACAATCTTAAGCAAATCGACTTTTTATCCTGTGTTTTTATGGTGAAGCCCAGACCAGTATGAAGGGACAGGCAAAGGGTGATATTAGCAGCCCTTAAAGTCTGTCTTTGATTGTAATAAATAACAAGCAGTAGCAATGCAATCATTCTGATAGCTTATAATTAGTGAAACCGTAATTGTAAACATTCCAGCCCTTTCGTAAAGTTTATCCCAGTCTTCTTAAATAAATACCATGAATAGACTCTTTATGTAAAATTGAAAGATAATGCCCTGTGGTAGTCAGCATGTTTTCATTACAATCTCAATTAAATGTCTTGCAAAAAAAAAATCTTCTGGGATTTCTCAGAAATATAAGTATTTCAAACTGAAGAGGGTGGAAAATCATCACTGGCCATTAAAACAAAATTCATTCTTTTTTATTATTAATTTGGTCATTATTTTAGGGCTTATTCATTGGAATTCAGGGTTCAGGGGGGGAGGGGAGAACTCCAACCTTCAACCAGTCAAATAGGCGGGGATAGCGGTAAGCAGTGAGGTGTTAATGAATTGATATCCTGGATTTAAAAAAAAAAAAGCTTTCAAGAACTTATCTGAATGAGAAAGAAAAACTTATTGAATTTTTACGGCAAGAAACTCTTTAAAATGAAGGTTAAGCTGCTTGGTTCTATTACTTGTAGGCACAATAAAAGCTATCTTCAAAGAGAGAAGCTCAATTAACAGGGAAGGAAGGGAATGGGATTCATGGGGACCGTGCAATGGACACTCCCTTCCCTGAGCCCTGCCGGGGCTGCCTTCCTAATAATGAAGAGTTTGTTGATAGCCTTGTTTCAAATACTAAGTCCCAGATTTCATGGAAACTGGGAGCAGGGGCTAAGAAGGGGCTGTGGCTGCCCTAGGAAAAGGGCTAGGGAGAGGGTAACAGTTACTCCATAAATCTATCTAGGTGCTTCCTACTCACCTCTCCTCTCTCTTGGCAAATACGGGTTAGTAAGATTCTCTCCTTGTTTTGAGACAACCGAGGATAGGCTCAAATGATGTGGGAGCTTCATAAACATCAATTTCACCATAGCTTAGCCTATTCAAGTGATAGGGGTGCCACAAAATTCTGTATCAGTGTAGAACTGAGAACGAGCTTATTTATAAACTGTTTAGGCCACTACCCCATGTTTTACAGTCGAAGAAACTGCAGCCCCGAGAGAGGAAGGATTTTGCCCCAAATTAAAAGGCTAGGATCTGATCTGGGCTTTGAATGCAGGCCCTCCAAACTTTAAATCCAGTGTTCTTTCTATCATACCATATCATATCATATTTATGTTTTTTCTCGTGCCAAATTTAACTTGGTCATATTCTCCTAGACTCTGCACTTTAAATTATTTTCTGGTTTTTTAATGTGTCATATATAGTAGTGTCAAGCCAAGGATTTATTCCTTTGCAAACATATTTAGAATGGTAAGCTTTTTATTTATTCTCTCTCTCTCTCTCTCTCTCTCTCACTCTCATCCTGCTGCTCACTTATTAGGGGAGGAGTAAAATACCCCCTGGTTTCCCTCAATAGATCCCTGTTACTGTGTTGTTTTTTTTTTAAAGGAAAAAAAAAAGATGTTAAAAGCTCATGGCAAACATTTGTAATAAATGGCACAATGTATGCCTTGCTTTGTGGTAGTTGCGTGACCAGACAGTGGAGCCCAGGATTGTTTTAAGGTTTTTACAGCTGCAGGGGAAAAGCATCTGTTCGGAGCAAAGCCGGCATTGTTTAATTTTGACACTCACTTTTCCATGCTTCTTGTACCAGGCTCTGGATTAGATGCCACAAGGATGAAATTTGTTTTAAGTTGCTCCCCAGTGCAGCTGTCCCCATCGATGGCTGCGTCAGCTTAAGCACAGCAGACGTAGCCTAAACAAGCATCTTTGTCCAGGGTCACCTCGCTCGGCCAGGAAAGCTCAGAGGAGGAATGTTAGTAATAATGTTTATCATGAATAATGACAGAATTAATTTGCAGGCTTATTTAGCTCACATAGGATTCCAGTTTCAGTGATTTTTTCCCCCCATGGACAGGAGTAGCATTATTGAACCTCTCTTTTAAATTTCGTTTTTTCAAGAAAATCAAGTATTCTGTTTTCACAGACCTCATTCTTCCAAGGTAAATTGTGTGGCTTGTTGACTGAATTAGCAGGGAACTGAAAACAAAACCTCTCCAAGTCTGAGGGGCTTTGCGGCAATCTTGAAAAATGGACAATTTTATAGAATAATAATTTTTCTTTAATGTTTCAAGTGAATGAAAAATGAAAGAGCACTTCACTTTGCGGGCTTCCTGGAATTGTGTGAATTTCTACCCAGCTGGTCCAAATTGATTGATACAGGGCCAAATATTTGTCTGCCTACATTTCAAAGTCTGTAATTTGCTAATGAATTGTGGTAATAATCTTTCATCATACATGAAAGATTTAGCCAAACAATTTGCTAACTATGTATTTTGATCACAACATTTTTGGACTTAAACCAAGCTTTACATCTGTTTTACAGCTAATATACAGGGACTGGGAAGGGGAGGAAAATACTCTTAAACCTGGTCACTCATGGAGAGGGGATTAAGGGAGGCCTGGGGAAGAAAATCTTTAGGACCAGGGCAGGGTAATACTGAAGGGGATCTGTGGCCAAGAGTGATGTATCAGTACCATTCAGGCTTATAGTGTGGGCCAGCAAGGAAATGTCATCTTGACTTAAGCCTAAAGTGCCCCAAGGAGACCCTGGGCCTGGCAGAGAAAAAAACAATGGATGGCATATTGTATGTGTTTTGCAGCCCTTTGCCAGAAAGTTAAATGTACACAAATTGGAGCTAGTTCAAGGAAAGAGATAAAAGGTCAAGGGGCTGTTGGGTGACAAAAGTCATGGAGAAATAAGTGTAATTTGACCAATTAGTAACTAAGGTGAGAGTTGAAGCTCCCTGCAAATCTTTGAAATAGCCATTGAAGCCAACGAGATTCCGGGAATTCAGAATAGCAATATACAGGAAAATGATGAAGCTATTATTGTGAGGTGGATATTTTAGACAGGAATAGCTTGCCTGTTGGAGAAGCAGAAAAAGCCTTACTCTTGAAGGGTTTTTGTTTGTTTGTTTTTGTTTTGTTTTGTACATTTCAAGTTATACTCTGGAAAGAATTCTCCATTGGCTGGTGCAGAGAGAGAGAGAGGGCCAGGAGATGGTGAGAAATATGACTACCTGCATCACTCTGGCAAGCTCAGGGGGCCATGATTTCTGCTTTGCCTCATGGCGGCTGAATTGTTTCCAAGTTGCTCATTAAGAGGCAATTCACTAATAATATTTGAGTAATTTTTCAAAGCCAACAGTTTAATCTCAGGTTTTTGCATATCCCCTTACTAAATTTTAGCCCACTTCTCTTAAGAGCACCTTGGAAGAGGGCTTGGGTGGGTTTTTTGTTTGTTTGTTTTGGCTTTTTAATAAAGTGCTTGTGAAAGGGACCCTGGTAAAGACTTCTCTCTCAAGACTTCTCTCTCAGTGTCCAGAGAGAATGAGCGCACCCTTTCCAAAGGAACTGGGCCAGATGTCATCCTTGCAGAAGCATTCTGTTCAAATCAGAACCAAAGAAAGGAAATTGGGCCTATCCGTTCTCAACAGAAACCAGGGCATTTAGAAGTCTTCAAACAAGTAACATGTAGTGAAGATAACAAGAAGAACAAAAGAGGTGACCAGAGCAGCGTCTACCCACCCCGGACCACTGGCTGACCTCCCTTGGCAAGGGCTGACATTTGCCATCCTTGCCTGTCTTCAGAAAGATGAAAAGCATCGGTAATGTTTCCAAACACAGCCTGGCCACCTATGCTGCTTCCTCTTCCTCGTGGGACTGTGGCCGAGCTTCTCCTCTGAATTAGAATCTTGTTCCCTCTATCCCTATGTCTCCCTTCCCTTCACAGGACTCCCCAGGAGAGTTTCCCTGATTTTCCCTCAATTCTCCTTGGCCCTGCTCATCACACCCGTATCTCATCTTATTGTTTATTCGGGCATATCTTCATTTTTCAGTTGACTCACAATCTTCATGAGAGCAGAGGCTCTGTCTTTTCTAAGCTTTCTTTTGCACCCTGAGAGTAATATAGTACTCTGTACACAACAGGTATCTGATAAATGATCATGGATCTGAACTTCAAGTTAAAATTTGGTGAAGCTTCTACTGGTGGGGTTTTTTTTCTCAGTTGCTTCTCAATTGTCTGAGTTAATCGGAAAATATACAAAATCAATTTGAGAACAAAATGGTCAATGCATACAGAAATGAAATAACAAAGGATTTGATTTTGCCAATTAGAGAGATTCTTTTTGGTTCAGTTGTTGACTTTTGAGTTTTATGAAAAATTTGTAATTATATTTGATTCATTTTGAAACTCAAAATATAGCACTGGGTTTTTGATAAGTATTTCTGGATCATTGATGTTTTTATCAAGAATTCCTTTGCTACTTTGCCTAAAAAATATGTGAAATGCATATTTCATGAAGACAGTATTTTTGATGCAATCATTTCTCCAATGTTAAAATTTTTTAATGGACATGTAGAGATTAAACTCAAATCATTGTATTGATTAGCAGTCAGCACAGTGCCTAGCACATAGTAGGCATTTAATAAATACTTTTTGATAGACTGATTAGTGTCTGTTGCATTGGGAGAGAACCTTCCACAGGTCCAAGGTCATCAAAATTATACAAAGAGGGGGCAGCTAGGTGGCGCAGTGGATAAAGCACCAGCCTTGGATTCAGGAGGACCTGAGTTCAAATTTGGCCTCAGACACTTGACACTTACTAGCTGTGTGACCCTGGGCAAGTCACTTAACCCTCACTGCCCAGCAAAAACCAAAAACCAAAAACAAACAAAATTATACAAAGAGAACTTAATCTGGTGATATTGAACATCTCTTCCCTCAAACTGGAACTCTCTAGCTAGCCATGTATGTCAATAACTCTGAAGACCCCAGTGGGCTTTAGAGATCGTTCTGCCTTAGAAGGAAACTGAGCACAGAGGCAGGGCTGCTGGTAGGTGTTTAACAGTTGGCTCACAACAAACTTCCACGTTTAAGTTGCAATAGGAACATTTTCTCCATCAGTTTCTTAATTCCAGACAATCAAGAAAACAATGAGTCAAGTGCTGGTTTGTAACATTTGCTGATTTAAATGTGTACTCTGAAAATTTATGGGCTGTCCCAAGCACAAGCTGACCCCAGCACCTTCTGCTTAGAAGGCAGAAAGAGCAGAGCCTGCATGTGAACCAAGCAAGGTCAGGGGCTGCTTAGTTTTGCAAGATGATGCTACAGGAGGGAAAAAGAATATCAGTGGTGGGAGGGATCTGAGAGACTGTGTTCTCTAACCCCATAAAGGTTGTTCCGGGGGCAGCTAGGTGGCGCAGTGGATAAAGCACTAGCCCTGGAGTCAGGAGGACCTGAATTCAAATCCAGCCTTAGATACTTGATACTTACTAGCTGTGTGACTTAACCCTCATTGCCCCACAAAAAAGAAGGAAAAAAAAAGATTGTCCCAAGGTTATACCACGTGGATATGGCAGAGCCGGAGTGTCATTTGTACTGATTCCTCGCCTCATTCTGCACACCATGGAATCAGTCTAGCAGAATTACAATGTAAGAAATTCAGGCGGGTGGTTTTTAAGTTTTTGTCTCCAGGGGTAATTGTCTGAATTTTTTATGATTTGTAGCTAACAAATAAACTCAGAGATTTTGTAGTAATGGGATGTGGAAGAAACAGTAGAACTTAGAATAATAAGTTTAAGCTGTAGAGAAGACATGAGGAATGCACGGAATAGATTGAATAGGTTCCAGATCACAGGCAGGTCACTGTTTGGGCTAGAAGCAGATGACCCCTTTTCAGCTGTGTGGAAGAGAGAATTCTTTCTCTAGTTGTCTCTGAAGTCCCTTTAAACTCCAAAGTTGTGGCTGTCTGTGAGGGTTGAATTTGGAATTAGTAAGACATAGGCTTAAATCCTAGACCTGACATTTACTAATTTAGCATCGATGGGCAAACCACTCTGAAACCACTCTGGGCCTCTGTCTTCCTATCTGTAAAATGGAGATAATCCCTGAAGTACTCTATCTCATGAGGATTCTTTCCCTCTCTCCCTCTCTCCCCTCTCCCCATTCCCCTCTCCTCTCTTCACTCTCCCCTCTTCCCTCTCATTTATAGGTATAGCTCCCATTTCTTTAGCATTTCAAGATTTCCAAAGCTCCTGACCTCCCAAAAGTCTGGGAGGCACATAGTGTGTCATAAAGGTAGCATAGTTGCTATTGTCAAGCATGCATTTTATTTCCTTCTGAATAATAAAGTGATTTAATTTTGTCTCGAAATGAACTTTTGGCTTGAATATTCAGGATTCAGCAAGGCCTATAACCCCAAGTCTGTTTCCCAAGTCAAAGTAAGGTGGAGTTCATTTGATTTCAGTGCCTTTTGTTTCACTCATTTATTAGGGAATTAAATCCACTTGGGAAAATTATTATCTCAATGATATTTCCAGTAAACTCAGATTAAAAGGACCATGTTTTTACTTTACTCTTTCATGAACTCTGCTGTCTTATCAGTGAAGGCCTTGTCCTCTTCTCCCAATGCAAACAATGGCCCTTCCACACGTCAGCTAGCATGGTTCTTGTTCTACACATTTTCCCCTGAAGTTCTCCCCAACATGCTGGTGGTATTGCCCTGGAGTGTGCTGGCATCCCAGCATAACTCTTGGGCCCGTAAGCTGGACCGGGGCTGGGGGGAGCTGGAGGAGGGGCGCATCCTCACTGTGGGGCTGGCCAATCACTTTTCCTACCATATTCCTGCCATAAAGATCCCTCAGCCATATTTTTGGTAGTACTTCTCACATGTGAAGGATCATTGCTGGCGTCCTGTTACCCAGCCATGCCCATCATAGATTTTCCTTCAACTTCAATAGGACTTGATCCCCATAAGCAAGGTGAGGTGACTGGAAAGCAGTTTTGATCATCTTTGCTTTCCATGGAAGGGAAATATGGCTTGCCCCACATCACATGGCTGGTCACTGTTTGGGCTAGAAGTAGAAACCAAGTTAATGACTGCTCAAATCTTGTGTTTCCTCCCTTGTTTTTTCTCTCTATCCCCATACCTTAGATGATTTCAGAAAGAGACATTCTAATTTTGAGATGTCCTTTGGAAAGGGCCAGGTTTCCTGATGTTGTCATCTGAGTTCAGACTTCAATAATTTTTCTTGGAAATGAAGGGTCTTAACTTTTCAATTTGCCAATCTGCTATATTATCTCATTTTATGAGTTCAATGGCTGTTCATTCAACTTATTATCCTTATTGCCATTATTATTCATTTAATTTATTTATCAAGTTCCTCTTCTTTGGCTATGGAGGCTTCCCACTTTCTCACCTGACTTCTTTCCTTAGGTAAGTGACCTTTCACTTACGTTCCAAGTTAGTGTGACCAGTCTTAAATCATTTCACAAATATCAAATTCCATTTTTCTTTAATTTTGTTGTTAAATTAGTTTGGGCCAAACTTTGTATTAGCATTGCTGTCCATTAATTATATTGATACTGATATTTTAGTGAAACAGAACTTTAATTTACTGATGATAGGTATCAGTTGGCTTTCTTGTTTTGATTGAATTTATCATTGACACAAAATTTAAAAAATATTTGCATTATGATCTTCAATTGTTTTATGTCTCTGGTCTCATTGAAGATGCATACAATGAAATTCTGATAAGTGACATTTTCTGCTAGATTCCACAACTGTTAGAGGTAGGAAAGATCACATACAGAATCACAGAAGTAAAATTAGAAATGGTTTTTGCGGTTATCCAGGACAAATTTCCATTTTTGTCAATGGGGAAAGTGAGAACTAGAGAGGTGAACTGATTTTATATACTCAGTGTTTGTTGAAGCAGATGCGTGGTGGCACCATATGCCCAGAGCCGGCTCTTGGGCAGGGCTAGAAGGGTGCTGGCCACATCAGCTGTCACACTTAGAAGTTGGGGGCTTTGGGCAAGTCGTTCAACCTTGTAGACTCTCTTTTGTAAAACTGGGGCAACAGGGCTCACTTCCAGGGTTGTACTTGGAAGAAACTTTATAGATTTTATCATCCTTTAGAAATGTGATGCATGTAGATGGCTATCCAGTATTGGATTGAGCATAGCAAGTACTACTCAAGGCTAGGTGGGTCATTCAGGAATGGGAAAGATGCACATTCTCATTTAGATACGGTCTCCTGTGTGTGAGGAAGACCTCTTGCCAAATTCCAGGAAAATAAGAACATAAAGGTCTTAATAGAGCTTTAAGGGAGAACCAAATAACTATGGCTAGGGTGATACTCTTCCACCATATTTTATTCCCATTATAAAAATACCATTTCAAAGCATAGTTTAAAGAGTAGACATTTGCAGTCAGAAGACCAGGTTGGAATCCTGACTGCTATTTACTACAGCTGTGTCCATGGGCACCTTCTCAGTGCCTCAGCCCCGCTACCTAGCATTTATGTAACCTAGACCAGTAATGTCAAACTCAAATAGAACCTTGGGCTGCATGTTGACTTATAACATTATTTATATTTTATTCTATTTTTGTTTATTTTGTTAAACATTTCCCAATGACATTTTAATCTGGTTTGGGCCACACTTAGGAGTGTTTGGGATGCATGTTCTCCCCAGTTTGATACTTCTTACTTAGGTGACTTCTGCATCCCCTCTGTCTCTACATCTGTGATTCTACGATCATCCCTTGGTCTCAGTTTCTCCATATTTAAAATGGGGTCTCTGAATCCTTAGAGAGAGGCTGTGAGATGGTGGATAGATTACTGGCTCTAGAGCCATGAAGACCTGGGTTCAAGTGATGCCTCTTTTACATCCTGGCCATATGACCCTGGGCAAGTCACTCATCCTCTAAATGCTTTCAACTGCTAATGAATGAGAAAGAATTTATTAAGCAATTATTATGTGCAAAGCACTAGGCTGAGTGCTGGAGTCAGATAGAAAAGCAAAACAGTGGCAGTTTTCCGGGCACTCATATTCAAATAGAAGGAGGCTTCAGCTGGTTTAGTGTCATCTCCAGTTCCTGATGTTGCACTGTGTAATTGTGCATGGGGAGGCTCTGCACCTCTTCAGGAGGAGCACAGTCTGCAGTCAGAGGGACTAGCTTCAGACCGGTCCTTTGATCCTTACTCCCTGTGTAACCTCAGGCATGGCAGTTTGCCTATTAGCTGTAAAGTGAGGTCGGAGGCATTGGCCTCTGAGGTCCCTTCCTGCTCCAAACCCATGACCATGTGAGGCACTTTGGAGACCAGAAGCTCTTGGTTGGGTCTTCTGTCACTGTGGCTTCTGGGAAGGAGGGGGCTGCAGCACCTATGGAGACAGGCAGTTTGCTGGGGGCTGGAAGCAGGACCAGAGGCTTGGGGTTGAGAGACAACTGTTTGTGAGGCTTTGGGGCTTCCCTGACCACTGTTGGCAATTGATGGTGGCAGTAGAGATGATGGGGGCGCTTCTCTGCAGGCCTGACTCCTGGGAACAAGAGCTGTTGTCCTCACTGGGCGGCCAGTACACCTCCATGTCGTACACTTGTGATGTCAGCCTGCATTGCTCAAGAGTTTCTTCATTCAAGAAGAGTTCCATGTGCCAATGAAATAAAAGTGTTAGGTCCCCCTCCCCTAGCACATGACCTTCCTGCTCTTCCTTTGCCTTTGGTATATTTTAAATCCTTACTGTATCCTGCAATAGAATATAAACCCTGTGCAGACAGGTACCATTTCATTTTTGGCTTGGCTTGATTGATTTGGACTGGAGGTTCTCTAAGTCATGAGTAAAAGCAAATGGCCACGACCCTACACCCTGGGAGCTGAGCCCCATCCTACCCCACCCACTGTTCTCTTCCTTATTCCTTTGTTTGTGGGAGGTGGGGGTGATAAAGCCTAACCTCTTTCCAACCTAATTTTGTGTAGTACGAGTATGTCCCCTTGTGAGCCAGGCCTGAAAAGTTTGGTTGGCAAAACTTGGAGTGACAAAAAGTAACATCAGAGACAAGCCACATTTATTTGTTGATTTTATTGTAAGTGCGAAAAATTTCAAACAGGCCTAATTAGGTGCAAATGTGCTCTCCCTCTGGAGGTGCATCCTTTTCTGCCTCTGGTGTTCGGCTACACCAGGCAGTTGGGGGCTGTGTGGAATGGATGCAGTCTAGACAGGCATAGAGAAGGTGTTTGCTTTAAGGATCCTATGGAGGGATGGCATTTGTATAACACTGGCTATTCTGTAGAAAAGTTAAACGATATAAACTATTCAGAAAAATCAGTGAACTCAATTTTATTTCCAGATTTGTCCCTTAGTCTCGTTTGGTTTCAGATGGGTGTATGTGTGAGAATGCTTTTAGGAGCTATGATTTCATCAGTGCAGGTCCTCCCTCCACTAATGCAAATTGAATCACAGCCAAGCCAGCCATAGGGAATGGCTTTGGCTCAAAAATACTACCCTGCTGCAGCCATCCTGGTGGCAGTTAGACCTCTCCAAACTTGGATTGGTTGGGCCTCAAAGAACAGACAAGTCCAGATGAATGACAGATCCAGTGTGACAGCACCTGCTAGAGCTGCTGAGCCCTGGACATCTTCCCACCCAAGAACACCTCATCTCAGGGGAGACACCTGTAAAGACACACAATACTATACTTGTTAAATACTCAGAGGTTCATAATTAGCTGGCCTTTCTAATCAGTCCATAGATGCTCAATAAAAGCAATGTAGAGTGTGCAGTGGTATTGTGAAACCTGGTGTTTATATATGGATGACTTAGAGGCTATGGGGTGGGGTGGAGAGACAGAGTACACGTGAAGTACATATATGTGTGCATGTATGATACATACATACCCACACATCCATACATGCACCACTCACTGCTCAAGCAATATTTGTGAACCACAGTTGTTGTAGTATTCCTCTACTCCTATTAGTCTAAGTGTCTTGCGTGCACACACACACACTCAGGCACACGTGTATACAAATATATAATATAGCATTAAAGGTTTTCAATAATCTGGCTCCAGCCTATTTTTCCATCCTTACCTGATATCATTCCCATTCACATACTCTGTCCTTGGTCCTCACCTCACCTTTAATATCTCTGTGCCTTTACTCACGATGTTCCCCTTACTTGGAATAGAGTTCTTCTTTTCTGATAAGTGCTGCCTCATCCATGAAGCCTTCATGATGTGACCCCGCCTCCAACCCCTGCCAAAAGTTTCCTTCTTAGATTTTCCTCTTTAGATAAATGTTGTTCATGTACATGTATTTTCCTCCCTATTAGATTATATGTGTCTTGAGAGTATCATGTGAGTCCAAGCTAGCTAACTTCATATCTCCATGATCCGGTGTAAGGTCTTGGCTTTAGAGAGTACTTATTGCATGTTTATTGAATTGGTTTTTAAATTTTTATTTTATTTTTATTGGTTTATTGATTCTTTTGTGTGTGTGTGTGTGTGTGTGTGTGTGAGAGAGAGAGAGAGAGAGAGAGAGAGAGAGAGAGAGAGAGAGAGAGAGAGAGAGAGGGGCGCGCATTTGGGGTTAAGTGACTTGCCCAGGGTCACAACGCTACTAAGTGTTAAGTGTCTGAGTCCAGATTTGAACTCAGGTCCTCCTGAATCTAGGGCCGGTTCTCTATCCACTGCGCCACCTAACTGCCCCTTATTGATTCTTTTAAGAATCCAGAAAGCACTTGAGTCCAACACTTGACTTACTTTTTAAATGGAGAGAGATGAAGGTCAAAGTCAGTATGATTTAGAGTACAAATTTGTGTATTAAAATCTTAGGAAGGAGGATAATGAACTTTTGGGAACACTCTTGGCTCACAAAGTAAAGAGAATCATTAGAGGGTAAAATCAGTTTAAAGAAAACTTAGCCAGAGATCCAACAAATGAAAGTCACCCCCACTACATTTAAGGGTAAAAACTGAAAGAAGACTCTAAAGAGAAGACAAATAGAAATGGTCTGCAGGGATGATCATGATTAACTTCTCACCATCTAGGATAATGGAGCTGCTGCCATACTTGTACTCTAACATCACAGTGCTCAACACTCTCATGTGGAAGTGGAAAGGTCACTAACAAGAACAAAGAATATATAGCAGCCAGGTTGGAAAGGAGGCAGGCATCAAAGGTATAGAAAAAAATCTCAGGCTTTGTAAGTACTGAAAAAAGGCGACTGGGGTGGTATCAATAACTGCTGATCTATATGTCTATTTTCCCTGTTGGACAAAATCTTTGCAAATTGTCAATATGTAAATTGGAGGTATCTTTAGGTAGATAAAAACAAGCAGGCAGGGCTTCCATGAGAATATTCAACACTCTACCCCCACTGTTCCCCTCACCTAATTGACTGAAAGCTGTACAGAACATCAGATTATATGCTACTTATTGCGTGTGGTCTATGAAAAAGCACTTGATTTGGTCGATCAAAATGCTATTTTAAAAGCCATTTTCAGGGCAACTAGGTGGTGCAGTGGATAAAGCACTGGCTCTGTATTCAAGAGGACCTGAGTTCAAATCTGGCCTCAGACACTTGACACTTACTTGCTGTGTGACCCTGGACAAGTCACTTAATCCTCATTGCTCCCCCCCCCCCCCAAAAGCTATTTTCCAACATGGTGTCTCCCATTCATACATCAAAATCATTCAGGATTCATTAAAAAATAACAGAAATAACTCTGTTCATTGAACCCTCTTATCCACATCAAGTGAGACATGAAACAGGGAGATGTGTGTTCACCAAATGCATTTTCCCCTGTAATGGAGGAGACCCAGTGCTAAGTTGAAGTTGAAGAGGCATTGCCTATAGATGGTGAAAATCCTCCCTCTGTTCCTGTTCGTGGGTGATGTTGTACTGATTGCATTAAGTTCCAGAACCTACGAGAGCCTCCCAAATGAGATCAGTAACCATTCAGAAAAGTTTGTCCAGGTGGATGAAGAATGTTAATTGCCCACAGCATGGGCATGTATTTGAATGGAAAACCTTTAATGCTCATTCACTAGTAGGTACATTTGAGGCAGACTACAGATGGACAATTGGTCCCAGAATTGAACAGGAAGACAACTGTAGGCTGGATTGCTTTCAGGAAACTGCAAAGATCCTGCAATGATATCATACTTCATGTGGGCCACCAAAATGTCTCGTTACTTATTTCAGTCCATTTTTATGCATTTATTTTTTAATATTTTGAGTTCCAAATCCTCTCCCTCCTCTTTGAGAAGGCAAGCAATTTGCTATCAATCATACATGTGACGTCATGCAAACCTATTTCCATATTAGCCATGTTGCAAAAGAAAACACAAAAGAAAAAAGAGAAAGTTTAAAAAATATGCTTCAATCTGCATTCAGAGTTCATCAGTTCTCCCCTGGAGGTGGATCGCAATTTTCACCTTAGGTCCTTTGGAATTGTCTTGGATCATTGTCTTGATTAGAATAGCTAAGTCTTTCCCAGTTGATCATCTTTACAATACTGTGTACAGTATTCTCCTGGTTCTGCTTATTTCACTTTGCATGAGTTCATATAAGTCTTCCCAGGTTTCTCTGAAACCATCCTGCTCATCATTTCTTATGGCATAATAAATAGCATTCCATCACAGTCATATCACAACATTTTTGCCGCCGCAGAAAGAGCTGCTGCAAATATTTTTGTACAAATAGGTCCCTTTCCCTTTTTTAAATTCATTGGAATGTAGACCTAATAGTGGTATTGCTAGGTCAAAGGGTATGTACAGATTTATAACCATCTTGGCATGGTTCCAAATTGTTTTACAGAATGCTTGGATCAGTTCACAACTCGGCCAACAATACATTAGTGTCCCAGCCTTTCCACATCCCCTCTACCATTTGTCAATGGCCTTTTCCCTCATGTTACCCAATTCAATAAGTGTGAGGTGGTACCTCAGAGCTGTTTTAATTTGCATTTCTCTAATCAATAACTTTTTAGAGGGTTTTTTCATAGGACTATAGATGGCATTGATTTTTTTTTTTATCTGAAAACTGCCAGTTTCTATCCTTTGATCAACTGTGGAATGGCTTTTTAAAAAAAAAAATTGCTCAGTTCCCTACATATTCGAGAAATGAGACATTTTAGAGAAACTTGCTATAAAAAATTTCCCCCCAGTTTCCTGTTCCCTTCTAATTTTGTGTTGGTTTTATTTGTGCAAAACCTTTTAAAATTGTATATTCAAAATTATTCATTTTATCCACATTGAGCCATCTTTTTAATGTCACCATTGCTACTGGTGTTGTTCCCTGGAAGACACTTGGAAAACTATAGTTTCTAAAGAGCTAAATGTGAATATCCTATAGAGGGAAGTGAATGGTGATAGTGGCAGGGAGTCATTGGGGAAATATGTGATGAAAGAGCCTAGGGGCTAGGCTTATGGCCACAGTGAAGGGGCATAGATGGGCAGCCAGGGAAAGTCACCCATCTGGATTTTTGGAGAGGCCTCCCTCATCATTGAGATCTAAAATCCACTGAATTATTTAAATATAGAATTGAATAAAGGTACTTCCTCCAGATCACACAGCTAGAAAGTGGCAGACCTTGAATCTACATCTAATCCCTAAAGTACCCACTCAGGCTAATGCTCAGGCCAGAAAACATCTTCCCTGGGATTCTAGAGAAGGCACTTAATTTCCTGTCCTTCTTTTGGTTTGTTTTTCCTTATTCTTTTGAGCCTCTAAAGAAAGAAAGATATAAAGAATTAGGGTGTGTTTTCTAGGTGTTTCTATTCATCAGTTGATAAAAAAAAAAAAAACTTCTTTGTGAGAGGATCCATTGTATTAAGAGTCCTCGATAGGAAAGAATCCCATTCTTACTACAGATCATGTATATCCTCACTGAGGAGAACTGAATGGGGGGATTTCCGAGGTTCTTTCCAGCTCTAAATGTGATCAGTTCCAGTAGAACAATGATTACAATGAAGAAGCACATAGCTTAGTGCATGGAGGGCCAGCCTTGGAGTCAGAGACCTGGGCTCAAGTCCTGTGTCTGCTGTATATTGTCTCACCAACCTCTTCACGTCTGTTCTTTAAGACTCAGAGTTGAATTGCCAATCTGCATTGGTGGAAGGAGTTCCCATGTTAAAGAGTACGTGTGTGTGTTTAATGGTAATGATTTTAAATTCTTGCCAGTGTTTGGAAATTTGTTTCATAAAACATCAACCATAGGCATGTAATAGTGCAAAAAACTGTGGACATGGAGTTGACACCTGGATTTGAATCCTGACACTGCTAGACAGTCAATAGTATAGGTTCATAGATTTAAAGCTGAAAGGAACCTTAGAGCTTATAGTAATAAGAGCCATCATTTAAGGTTTACAAAGCACTTTATTGTTTTGTTTTTGTTTTTTGTTTTTTTTTGTGGGGCAATGGGGGTTAAGTGACTTGCCCAGGGTCACACAGCTAGTAAGTGTCAAGTGTCTGAGGCCAGATTTGAACTCAGGTACTCCTGAATCCAGGGCCGGTGCTTTATCCACTGTGCCACCTAGCTGCCCCCTACAAAGCACTTTACAAATATTTCATTTGTTTCTCACAACTGTGGGAGGTAGGTGCATTCTATGATTCATCTTTTATAGATGAGGAAACTGTGGTAGATATAGGTCATGAAGGAAGTGTCTGAAGCAGGACTTGAATTCAGGTCTTCCTAACACCAGATCTGGAACTCTATCCACTAAGCCATTTGGTGGCCTCCTTGTATCCTTGTACCTCATCTGTAATATGGTAATGGTAACACAAGGTTAGTGTATGCCATCACCTTAGTTCAGGCTCTTATTACCTCTCTCCTACATAACTGTAACAGTCTCCCTGCCTCATCTCTTCCCTCTTCAGTCCATCTTGCATTCTGCTACCAAAAGAATTTTCTCCGATTACAAATCAGACCCAATACCTCCCCAGTTCAGTCAGCCTCAATGACTTCTTATTGTCTTCAGGGTGAGCGTTCTTATCCTGAGGTCCGGGGGGGGGGGGGGGCTGTGAACTTGGTTGGGGGAAAAATCATGTTTTCCCCCCATTAAGTAACTGACATTTAGGTTGTCCTTCAGGCACTTAAGAGCGTTGTTCTGAGAAGGAATCCAAAAGCTTCACCAGATTGCCAGAGGAGTCTGAGACACAACCAAAGTCTGAGGACCTCTTCTCTAGGGTAAAATAGAAATGGTTCTGTTTTGTTCTTAACTCCCTTCACAACCTGACCTCAAACTGTCTTTCCATCCCCAGCGATCCTTTACTCTGGGATCCAGCCAATCCGGCCTTCTTTTGGCTCCTCAGAACCACAGGTGGCCCTCCCCATCCTGGCTCTGGGGCTTTGCCCTGGAGATCCCTGACCTCTGTGCCTGCTCCAGAGCTCCCTCCCTTTCACAGAGTCCCTTTTGTGTAAGGGGCAGCTCAAACATCATCTCTGTGAAGCCCTTACTGAGTCCCTCAGTTGTCAGGGCTTTGCCTCCCCAAACACCTACATTTAACCACTTTGAGTATATTGGTATTTGCTATCCTGTACAGACTGATAGATGTCCTTGTTGTCTCCTCACTCCATCTGAGCTCCTTGCAAACTGTGATTGTTTCATTCTTTCTTCTTGCCTACCTAGTAGATGCTTAATAAATACTTGCTGATTGGCTGGCAGACTTTAAAGAGGCTCATATAAACAAAAATCTATAAAGAAAATCGTATAGGAATCAGGAAAAAAAGCATTTATTAAGCACTCACTGTATGCCTCACACTGTGCTAGGCTCTGCCACCTGCTGGGCATGTGCTGAGTCCTGGGAATACAAATAAGAACATGCCAAGCTCACCCTTGAGGCACTCATTGTCTAATGTGGGGGGCAACATACAAATGAGTGTATACAAACTGTAAGTATCTGCAAAATGTATGCAGAATCTCTAAAACGCAGTTACAGGACGGCACCAGCAGCTGTGTGGGGCAAAGGAGCAGGGCAGCAGGGAAAGCCTTCTGCAGGAAGGGGTGTTTGAACTGACCGTGAAGGAAGCGAGGGAGGGATGAGAGAAGGCCAGAGTGTTACTGGCAAGTGAGGTGGAGAAGGGTTTTAAATGGAGAGAAGCTAGGGGTGTCATAGTGCACAGAGCTCTGACCTGGAGCCTGGGAAGACCTGAGTTCCAATGTGGCATCATATGCTACCTAGCTGTAGGGCCCTATCTGCCTCAGTGTGCTCATCTGTAAAGTGGGGGGAATAATAACATAGTGAGTAAGTATAAAGCATTTAGCAAAGGGCCTGGCACATTACTAGGTGCTATATACATGTTAGGGACTGCTGCTGCTGCTCCTACATCCTAGCAGCAGTAGGGAGCCCCTGGAGGCTATTGAACCTGGGGGTGATTGGGTAGGGGATTGGAAGCAGGAAGACCAGTGAGTCAGCTGGTACCATACTCCAGGCAAGAGGATTTGAGGGCCTGAACTAGGGTGGTGTCTGTGGGAGTGGGGAGAAGGTGTAGACTAGGAGAGTGGCTGTAGAGGCCCACACAGCTGACCTCAGTATGTATGTGACATCATGTTGGGGGACATCTGTCAAAAATACCAATAAAGTTGGGTATTTTTCCATCCTCTGTAATATATCAATGTTGCTGCTTTCAGCGTTCTGGAATTCTCCGATTGCATCTCGTTTTAATTTTCAGGTTGTCATGGGGCATCCATGGGGCTTTAACTCCCAGTGCCCTTGTTCCTCCTCCTAACAATTGCCAACCTTGGCATTATCTCAGCAGTCTGTTCAGTACTCCAGCCAGAGTTGTGACCCTCCTAGGCTTCAGCAGCAACTGGTCGGACCATTTCAGTGTGTGCAAGAACAGGGGATATTTATCTTTGAATATTTGCATTTGGAATGTGTGTGTAGTGCAAATACAGGCAGAAAGACATAGCAATTAACAATATTTTATTTTATACTCACCGATTCTGTGCTCTACATTTTAAATCATAATGTAATCTTTTACATTTTAGCAGGTATGGATAAAAATGTGCTTGAAATGACACAGAATTGAATTGGGCATTAGGGCTTTTTTGTTTGTTATTTAAATAACTGCTGTGGGGTTGTGGAAATAAAACAATATTGTCTTTCAGGTGAGACAGAGAGCTTCCTTTAGTTAAGGCTTCCCCAGGTATTTGGCTTGAGAGCTGTGATTGTGGGTCCCTGGATCCCTAGGTTGACTTGAAGATTCTGCCAATGCTTGCTAAGTCCCTTCAATACTCTTAGCCTTGTGGAATTGATTTTTACTCACTTCACCCACATGTTCTCCAAAACGAATTAATTACGGCTGACTACTTGGGAACTAGTGTGCATAAGAGACCCAGGTGCCCCTCAGCATGCTGTCACCAGTTGTAGAGAGCACACTGTTAAGATAAGGAGGCAGCTGAAGGGAGTGGGGGGGAAATAGATATCCATACCCAGGGACATAGGCATTAAAAAAAAAATAAACAAAACTGGTCCTGTGATCTTTGGGGGGAACTACTAAGAAGGAAATTCTTTCCATCAAAGCCAGTGGGTGTCTGCTCTGTTGTTCATCCTCTTAGAGAATTGCTTCAGGGGCCAGGAGAGGTAAAGGGACTGGCCTAGGACCATACTGCCTGGATATGTCAGGGATAGAACTTGAACTCAGATCTTCCTGGCTCTGAGGCCTCCACTCAATCTGCTCTGCTTGTGTAGTACTTTACAGATTTGGATGTCACACTAATATGCATTATTTTACCTCATGTATATGTATATTATATATTGTATATGGATATACACATATGAATATACATAACTGGCACCTGGTACTTTATGGTTTAAAACAGATTAGCACAGAAGACAAGTAGTACACGGATTATTATCCTATCTTACAAAACTGAGGACGCTCAAGTGTCTTATGTAGGATGTGATAGCTAGTGAATGGCAGAACCACAATTTGGACTCCCAGTTCCTGCCAGCTCATTTCCATTCTACATGTGAATGAATGAATGAATGAATGAATGAATGAATGAATGAATGAATGAATGAATGAACACTTCTTCTTCTTCCTTTTTTTTTTTTTTTTGGTGAGGCACTTGGGGTTAAGTGACTTGCCCAGGGTCACACAGCTATACATGTCAAGTGTCTGAGGCCAGATTTGAATCCAGGGCTGGTGCTCTATGCACTGCACCACCTAGCTGCACTTACTGTGGTCAGATCCCTCTGCTAAGTTCTGGTGCTCTTAAAGAGCTCTCATTCTCAAATTGGGGAGACAACATGGAAGATTTCATATCATCCCTGCTGATAAAAATCATATTTTTTCTGATGTTGAACCACTTGACAATGCCAAGAACTTTGGTGTAAAAACCCTTATTTTCTGGGTTTTTACTGCCTTTACTCCCATTGCCCCTCCACAGGAACAGTTGCCAGGCTTCTAAGATATTGGCTCAGGGCCCTGGGCTGGAAGAATGGCTGTTCCCCAGGCTCTTGGGTTCAGGGCCCTGGGCTATCTCCACCAAGTCCAAGGGGGGAAGTGGTGGTCAGCATGGTGGTGGGAGTGGTTTGATTTGCCTGGCACATACTACCTTCCGTCTCTCCCCCAGGATGCTCCAATGCTTCCTGATATTTGTTAAGTGCCTATAGTGTACACAATCCTTGCTCTCCTGCTTCTCACAATCTAGCAAGAGATAATATACACGCAACTATAATAAAAATATTATGGGAATAGTGTATACGAAAAGGCTAAGCAAAGTGCCTTTTGAAGTGATTGCTGTGATAGAGCAGGGGAACAGGGTCAGGGAAGACTTTCTGGAGGAGTTGACATTTAAGTTGGGCCTTAATAAGCAGGTAGGAATTCAGCCAATAAAGAGGGAGAGGACATTGTAGGGATCTGATCAGCAAAAGCAAAGGCATGGAGGTGAGAATCACTGAGTCTCAGATTTGTGAAGGATGTCAGTGGTCATCCAGTCAACACCTTCCCTATACAAGAATGGCTTCTCCTAGGGACATAATGGCTCCAATCTAAATTGTACAGAGTATTGGCCTCATAAGTGCCCAAGAGAGGATTTGGACCTGTGGCAAGAGCAGGCCCTGTGTGGTCTGTTGTGTTACTGTCATGATGGATGACTAGGTAAAGTATTGCCATAACCTGTGATACCAAAGACTGGGGGCCTAGGAAAGTTCTTTTCGTCCTCTCTGTGAAGACTACATTACAAATAAAACCAGAAATGTTTTCCCTTCATGGTGCCTATCTTCCTTAAACAACACGGTGTAAGCAATTGTGACGATTAAAAACCCCTCTGATTAGACCCCCAGAATGCACTAGGAACATAACTGTTGTAAGGGACCTCAGGGATGGTGCTGGCTTAAGTGGGAGGGGATGGAATTAGAAGAGCATGTAGGATTCCCCTTGTCCTGCTGGGCTGGGAGACCACGGAGGAGCCTCCTCCCTGAGAATGCCTGAGATGAAGGAGAATGGACAAGTGGTTTGTGGCCTTGGGCAAGACTTTCTATAGCCCTTCTCTGGGCCTCAGTCCCACTCGTCTCTGTCAGTTCTTCTATTCTGTGATTGTGGATTAAAGTTTCAAATTGTTTTTCTCACAATAACCCTGTATAAAGAAGAATCTGTTTCCCAGTTTTCAGAGAAGGAAACAGGCTCAGGTAAGAGAGATGGCCGCACTGCTATTCAGTGTCCCAGCTGGGGTTTGAGCCTGCCCTTCTTGACTCTTGGCCTAACACTCTTCTCTATCGTGATTTTGAATTCCTTTGAGCCCAGCCTTTTGAACCAAGCATCATCTCCCCATCATAATGAGACCTTGAAAGACGCCTTTAATGTAAGATACAGGTAGGTGAATAGAATCCTTTCCAGCACCTAAACGATGCCCAGTTCATGCATAATCATCCATGTGCACACTGGCCTCCCCTCACTCCTGGTGATACGGAGGCAGGCCTGCCTTGCTTTAGTCAAGGCGTGACCAGTGCTTAAACACCTTAGTAAGGGGTAAGGCAAAATAAAGCAAGAGTATCAAGATGCCTAGAATAGTTAAGTTATGGTGCTCAGAAGAGGAACCCGTGACCGTGTGGGGAGCCTGGTGCAAGCACGCTTCTGGCCCCCTTCCTCTTCCTCTCCCCTCTCAATGCCTCCCAGGGGCATCTCTTCACAGTCCATTTTCCTAAATTGACTGGATTCCTGAGCACTTGAAGAGATGAATGGGAGCACAAGTGCCTTGGGAGGAATAGCCCCACCTCAGGAGTGTTGAGCTGTATTATGGGCATTGAAATGCCCGGAGCTGACTGCCGTCCAAGCCAGATACATGTTACGGTAATTATGGCACGTAGTGTGCCCAAGTCCTCACATTGTGTCACGTCAGAAGCAACCAACCAAAACTGAAATGGAATGAATGCTCTGAGCAGCGTGTCTTAGAGGCTGCCAAGCTCTGCTTTTGGCAGCCCCCCAAGGGGAACAAAGCCCAAAGGCCCAGGTTTTCTACAAGAGTGCCCGCCACGGGCCCTAGAAAGTTCAGTTCTAGGAATCGACCGCAAAGAACCTCCCAGCCCCATATGGAGTGTTGGCAAAAGGTCAGTTTCACATCATCGCACTCGGCCAAGCTCGGACTACAGTAGAAAAATCGTGACTTAGGCTCCATGTTGTTCCTTACTCAGCTCTGGAAGCCGAGGCCAGACACAGAATAAAAGGGCCACATGGCCCATTGAGTCCTGCCACACTCAGCAAGGGGCGGCTACGCTTTGTACATGTCAAGGATCACTCGAGTTGTTGGGGGGCGGGGGGCGGGGAGCGAGGAAAAGGGGCGTGGAGGGAAGGTGGGGGTTGTTACTGTAAACTATTCAAGGAACAATGAATGATGGTTTTGTGGAGGCTCCCTTTCAGGCTACTCGAAACCCCATAAAGAAATCGCCTGAGAGCGAAAGGAGGAATGGGGGAGTAAGAAACATTTTGGCTAAAGATGAGCTGGAGACCACCTTCCACCCCAGCTTAAATCCCAGGCGTTTCGATTCATTCCCCTTCCTCCACAACAGTGTGTGACATGGGAGAGTAAGGAGTACAGATGAGAAGGCAGTGCTGAACATACTGATGACGGGGCATCCCAGTCGCATACACTGGGGGCATTCACAGCCACCTCCTGTGGCATCATTATGGCCCAGCCTGTGTAGGCATCTGTCATGGGGAGGCCGGTTCCATCTTGTGTGAGGAGCCACTCGAGGGGAAGTGGTTTGCAAAATGAAACGGTGGAGCAATTGGTACAGTGTAGCCCCTGCCCGATTGAGCACATTGTTTGGGAGTATTATGACACTAAAATGGCTAAACCCATATTTAAATACAAGACCCACTAGAGAGACACATAGGTGCTCTAGGACAGACCCTGAGTGCTCTGACTGGAGGGCAACTACAGGGCCCAGTACCTGAGAGTGGTTGATTTTCTAAACCATTCGACAAACATTTGTTCATCGCCTACTCTATACAGAGCATTATGCCAGGCTCTCGGGACAAGCAAAGTTTAGATAAGACGTCCTCTCTGTCCTCATGGAGTTTGTAGTCTTGGAAGAAGATTTGACATAATACATGGTATTATATGAGGAGTGCATAAGGTGTGCTGGAGAATCTTAGGGTGAGGGTTCAATTCCTATCTCTGACAGATACTAGCCATGGGACTCCCTGAACAAGTCATTTTATTTCTCATTACGCTAAGGAAGTCTCTTATTACTGTAAATTACAGAGGAATTGCATGGGTACAGGGAATTTTTCCACAGTGATACAATTGCAAATATGAACCTTTCCCCCTTCCTCCTCCCCTTTCCTCCCCCTCTTCCTCCTCCTCCTCCTCGGATAAAAAGTGCTTAAGACAGGCCCCAAAGTCAGTGTTCTGTCATATCCCTGGGAAGGAGGACTTTTACCAACCAAAGGTATGAGAAAAGGTTTCCTTTAGGAGTTGCCATTTGAGTGAGGCTTTAAAGCACAGGCCTGAATTCATTGGGCAGAGGAGGGAGGGCACCAAGGTAAACAAAGGCATGTAGAAGAGTTGTGGGGCATAAAGAGGAGGTAGAAGAGCAACATAGTGTGAAAGAAATCTAGAGATGATCTAGGCAGAGACCTTAATTTTTGAGATGGGGACACTTAGGCACAGATTTTTATTTTATTTTATTGTGATTTGGGGGGGGGGGGAGTGAGGGTTAAGTGACTTGCCCAGGGTCACACAGCTAGTAAGTGTCAAGTGTCTGAGGCCGGCTTTGAACTCAAGTCCTCCTGACTCGAGGGCCGGTGCTTTATCCACTGCGCCACCTAGCTGCCCCTGTGGAAAGTGATTTTACCTGAGGACAGCGAGCATTTGTGACTGAAGATGAAAACCCCAATCTCTTGGGTCCCAGGCTTGAGCTCTAACCAGGCTGCCCAAAATGAACGGTTTGAGTTTGGATTTGAGTTTTCTGGAGTGTCATTGGGATCCACATGATTGCAGGACATAGGGTTACCATTTACCATCCCATTTAATGACCCTTTTAGACCTATTTGGGCCTGTAAGCTCAGTCATTCCGGGTCTCTTTCTTTTTATTCCGCTGAACTCTGAGATTCTCCTTTGCCTGTAATACCTTGTCATCTGCCAAAAGGCTAGACATTCATACCTTCCACCTCACAGAGTGGCAGTGAGGAAGGCACTTTGTCGACCTGTACGTGGGATAGAAACATGAGTCACGTTCAGCATAGTCGTGGTCCTTCCCCATTGCCTCCTTGCCCTTCCCAGCCTCCCTTTGGCTCCAGTTTTCCCATCTCCTTGCTTCCCCTCCTACTCATTCTTTACTTCAGCTCACAGTATGTGCGAGGAATATTCTTCAAGGCCCAGATCAAAAGCTGCTTTTCCCCTAGTCTTCTCTTACCCCTGACTAAGATGTGGGCCCTGCCCCACCTCCCAGGAGAGGGGCCAAGCCCTCTGAACTTCTGCTGGTGCATCTCTCTCACTCCCACTCTAAAGAGATGGTAGATTCCTTGAGGACATTGTGCCATATTCTTATTTGACACCTAGCACAGGGCCTTCCATTTGGTTGGTACCCAGGCGTCCTTTACTGAAGTCACGTGGTCTCCTTAGGACTAAAGAACCAAACCAGATTTGGTCATAATTACTGCTCCTGAGCCTTTAATGGTTTGTTTCCCCCGAGAGGGTTGTCGGGGTTGTACAAACAAGCCTATGGACAAACCATTGCAAACCTTAGTAGCAGCTATTATTGAAGCTATCAGTAATATTAAGTTACACATAAGCTTTCCTTAGATCGAGAGTCCTTCAGAAGGGTAAGTATAGAAAATGGAAAGATTCTAGTGGATGGGAATTACATACTCAGGGTGTGGTTAGGTAGTGTGTGCCACTGGCCAGCCGGTGGCTTCCTTCGGAGATGAGCCTTCAGCATTGGATAACTAGCCCTGGGAAAAAAACTGACCCCATTTTTAAAGGTCGCCCTTGGTGGTTACAGGATTGTGCACATCCAAATCTCAACATTCCGTACCACAAGATCAGTATTCAACTGAAAAAGCATTTTAAATACTTGAGTGAAAAATGAATCTGTTGTTTAAAAAAAATTAAATGTGAGCTTTAAAAAAAAAAAGGCAGAGAGTGATGGCACATCCCTACCCTGTTACAGTGGCAGACTTAACTTTTCTTTAAAACATAATAATGAGGGGTAGCTAGGTGGCGCAGTAGATAAAGCACCGGCCCTGGATTCAGGAGGACCTGAGTTCAAATTTGGCCTCAGACACTTGACACTTAACTAACTGTGTGACCTTGGGCAAGTCACTTAACCCCAATTGCCCCACCAAAACAAAAAAAAAACACATAATAATGATGATGTGAGTTGGTAGAGACTTGGGTTCACATCGCAGCTTTTGTTCCTCTGAACCTCAGTTTTCTCCTGTAAGATGAGGGAACTAAAGTCCCTGGGAGTTCACAGTACTGGGCATCCAGCAGGCCATGTCTTACAATGAATTCAGGCGTGGAGGAAGTGGAGGAGCTAGTTCTGTGTATGGTAATAATGCTTCTCAAACACAAATGAAGCAAGCTTCCTTTAGAAGTGAGGAAACCAGATTGGTGGGGAGAAAATAACCCTGGTTCAAGTGCTGCTTCTACAAACACTTCCAAGCCAGGTGACCTGGGATAGATCCTAGAGCTTTAGAACCTTGAAAGACTCTTTGATCTGGTGTGGAAGATGCATACCCAAGTATTTCAGAAAAATAGAGGGGCATGAAGTCAGGGGTGAAGCCAGCCACTGCCCCTTTCTAGGGCTCCACTTGTAAAATGACCAGATGACACCTAGGAGCTCGTGATTAGAGGGTGAGGAAGGATAGTCAGGGTGGAAGGTGGCATTTGAGCCAAGCCTTGAAAGATGAGTTGGATAACAAAAGAAGGGTTGGGAAAAGGGCATTCTATACATCCGAAACAGAAGGAGCAAAGGTGTAGAAAGGGGAGTGTGAATTGTATTGCAGATAGTGTTTTGTCTAAATTCACTGGATATAGTTCACCTGAGGGAGAATAAGGTAATAGATAAGACTGACAGGGAGGTCATGTTAACAATATAACAGCATTTTCGAATATTTTACAGAGGCAATCATTTAACACTCCTTGATTTGTGAAATGTCTGTGATAACTCCTTTGAGGTAGTTAGGAATATTGGCTTCCATATTTAAAAAAAAAAAAAAAAAGGAAAATTGACCTTTGGTCAATTGGTCAGCAGTTTATTTCATAAGTTTGGATTATTTTATCTGTTTAAAGCCACAATCAATAGAGAGGCAGCTTGGCATAGTGGATAGAGTACTGTCCTTGGGAGCAGGACCACCAAGATTCAGGCCCCACCTCTGATACCTTCTGGCTGTGACATCAAGCAAGTTACTTAACTCTTGAATGAGCTAGGCAGGCCTTGTAGACCAGAAGTTGTAGAGGAGGTGCCAGCCATTCATAGAGATGAAGAGGGAAAATTGGGGGATGGTGGCATTTATTAAGCACCTACTATGTACCAGGCACTATGCTTAATGCTTTACAGGTATGATCTCATTAGATCTTCACAACAACCTGGTGAGAAGGTTCCTCCCTGGAAATTCCTTCTATCAGTGAAATCACAGGTTCAGTCCCTATACCAATTTTTCTTTAAAAGCTGCTTTTCTGCAATAAAAATTCTGTAATTCCCTTTTCTTACCAATTCACACTGCCCTGTTGGCCCTGCATCCCTATTTTGAAAAGGGAAAGGTTGAGTGAGAGAAGTAAATCATAAACTCCTGTTGTGAGTAGCCTGAAGCTGATTTCTTTGTGCCTTGCAACCCGATGGGAATGGCAGACACATGCAGGGGCAGAAGGGAGTCATAAGCTTAATTTTTTCCTTCTCTAAACAAGCTCTACATTAGAAGTTTCTCTCTATATCAAGATGGAATCAGGATTTCTCTCCTACATCCCCTTAAGTTGTAATTACATATTCCCTACCCCCAAGGCCAAAATGAATGTTTTACTCTTCTAATTCATTATAGAACTTTAATTTCTCCAACACTCTTATTATTATCTTGCTGGTGTATGTTTATTTGTATGCTTAGCCCAGTCCTTTTAAATTTCTGAATGGAAATGGTTCCCTCCTCTTTCTTTCCTGTCCTCATTCTCCCCATCACCCCCATCTACCCCACACTGCCATTTTGTATTCCCAATGCCAAGGGCAGTGATATATACCTAGTAAGTCTTCAATGCCATCCTGATTAAAAGAGGGCAGAAAAAGCAAATTAATAGGAAAATGGGCAAAGTGAAATCACAATAAAGAACAAAAACCTATTCTGCAAAGTTATAATTAAACAAAACTGAGAACAAAAGAAATATAAAATGCCATTCAAAAATGTAAAATGCCCAAACTAACAGAATATTAGATAGAGAGCCTCAGTAATCGAATTCTAGAATAGGAATTAGATGAACTCTGTAGGAATTACTAAAGGAAAAACACTCCTGTTCCAGACTGGTTTAAAAGGAAAATATATCAAAATTTAAAACAAACAAACAAAAAACCAGGTTTAAGTACCAATATGACATAAATTATTTTCAGAAATGGAGAAAGAAAGGATTCTACCAGATTCCTTTATGAGACAAATGCAGGATGTCCCAGAAGTCTTAGGGGAAGTTTTACATTTTAATAAGCTTATTAGTCTCTAATTTAGAGACAGTGGTACCCTAAGACTTTGGGGACACTCCGTGTAGCCCTGATACTTAACCAGGTAAGGACAAAGCAAAGAAAGAATAACAATTCAAGATGTTAAATAAAATATGTCAAAGAGATTATAGAAATTTATCCCAGAAATCATTCATGATAATTTTTTTTGTACCAAGGATAGAAGATTGGTTCAATAGTAGGAAAAATTAGTGTAATTAATCATATTAAACTCTGATGATTAGCTCAATAGTTAACAAAAAAGGCATTGACAAAGTATGTGTTTTATATTTTATGCTTTAAAAGTTTTTTATGCTTTATGCTTTTAAAAATCAATAAGATATAAAGTATCAACATAGACTAATGATTATTTAATATGATAAAAAGTATCTAAAATCCAAAGCAAGCATTATATGCTTGGGAAAGTACTAGAAGTTTTCCCAATAAATACAGGAGTAAAACAAGGAAAACAATATACTACACAGTAAGTACAATGCTAGAAATGGAAAGAACCACAGCCACAAAACTATCAAAACTGAACGTTGTAAAATTATAATGACTAAGTTTGGCCCCAACAAAAGATATTCAAAGATACTTCCCTTTCCTTCCCCCTCCCCCAACCCCCCCAGCCCTTTGCAGAAGTCAAAGGGTATGCAATGCTGTAAATAATGTCAGAATTTTTTTTGTCTTTTGCTGATTTTTTTTCCTCTTTTAAAAATTCTTTTTATATGGTATGGCTTTCTTAGAGGGAATGAGGAAAGGGACACAGCAGAATTGTCAAGTAAAAACAAAAGATGTCAATAAATGTCTCTGAACACTTTTAGAAATGTTTATTGAGCCCAGATGAGGGAGCTCTATGTAGTTTGGCCACTCAATCCCATGCTACACGGGGATTAATGGAGAGAAATGGGGAAGTTTGGCCTGGAAAAGTACTTGAATGGCTGTTGTCTGGAGAAGCTTTTGCTTGACCCCAGAAGAGGCCAAGAACAATGGGGCAGAGTTGCATAAGAGCAGTATTTGGCGGTGCCCATTAGTCATTGAACATTTATTTAAGCACCCTCTGTGTGACCAGGCATGGTGAAGGCTTGAAATGGACAGACCCTGCTCTCAAGGGACTTATCCTCTACTGCTAGAGCCAATAGGTATATAGAGGAAGCTCTTCAGGCTGTATACAGAGTAAACGCTGGTAGCCTGGATGGAGGCACTGGCAACTGGGAGGAGCAGGAAAGAAGGCACAGGTGGGGAGAAGGCATTCCAGGCATGGGGCACAGTAAGTGCAAAGACAGGGAGGTGGTCACTAGAGTGTCATTAAGACATTAGGAAACTTACATGGTAGGATTCAGAAAGGGGAATATTGTGCACTGAAGCTGGAAAAACAGAGTGATGATGTCAGGGCTTTAAAAACCTAGATCCTAGAAGAGCAGCTTTTTGTTACCTGGGCTCTCTGAACTTTAAGAAGCATAATTCTGTGAAGGGGATCCAGAGGCTTTTCAAAATGCCTATCCAAAGGGTCCATTGCACTACACAAGAGTTTAATGAGTTAGGGATATCATATCGTCAAACCTATATTTTAGGACAATCAAAGCTGGGTAGAGGAGAGATTGAGGTGGAAGGTTTGAAGCTGGAAAACCAATGAGGAAGTCATTCCAATGGTCTGAGAGAGAGGAGATGAAGGCCTGAATTAAGGTGATGGCCACTGGAGAGGAGGGACGGAAAGGGCAACAATGGGATGGGAGATAGTGTGCAGAGATAGAAAAGGTTTGGCAACTGCCTGGCTGTGTGGAATGAGGAAGAATGAGCAATTGAGGATGACACTGGGGTGTTGAACGAGTGCTTTCTCACAAATAGGAAAGTCTGGAAAGGACGTGACTTTGGGTGGTAAGACAATGATAATGACTCACTGGTCTGTATTGGACACACTGAGTGTTCTGAGAAATTTCCTTAAAAGCAGGGCTTTTGCATGATTGAATAAAGGCAGTGCCTTTTTACTGGATGTATTCTGTCTGAAACCAGAGACACCCCTCACCCCCCCTTGTGCAGGTGACAACATCAGAGCAGGGTGCAAGGATTCAGAGGCCCCATCCAGTTCTGTGCTTATGTATTCCATAATGACAGTTTAAAAAATTCAATGTGTAATATTCTAATAAAATATTTTGGTTAATTGAATATTATATTCATCTATTAGAAGGTATGCTATTTTAAAAGCCAAATTATATACAGATTGGTTACTCTTTGTTGAGTTTGCAGTTCAAGTGGATTCAGTTTCCCTTGGGTCCTGCTCTCCAGTTTTCATTATTTACTAAAAACAAGGAGACTTTGCCCAATATAGTGAAGAGTTTCATTACAGAATGTGCAGCAACTACAATGGACTTCCTCCTCTGGGTGAGAATGAATTTTCCCTCCATAGTGTCTGGTTTTCAGGTGGAAAGTGCATGGCCACTTGTTGGGAATGTTGTAGACAGGAGGGATTTTGAGACAGGGTTGGACTAGGTGACTTTATTAATTCCTTTTAATTCTGCTGTTCTGTGACTAAAAAAATTAATTTTCCATTTCAAGTACTTAATAAGTATTTGTCATTTTAAAATGTAATTCTGTCTTGAATATATAAAGAAATGATTGTCAAATGCTTTGTTTAGTTACATAAACAGTATCAGAAATTCACGTTTTCCTTCAGCCCTTTCCTCTCAAATCATTCTTTGTCTATCATCCTTCACCAATTGGAATTTTGTTCACTCCCAAATGGCATGTACTTTGGAAATGAATAATAGTTCATAGAGACACTACTGTGGACAATTTTCCAAATTCACAGATAATTTTTAATAACATTTGTAAGGTAAAAATGTTCCCCTTTCACTGATTAATACCCCTTTGACATTTTTTCCTTAATTAAGATCATCTGACATTTGGCAATAGGATCATGATTTAAAACTCTCTGGGGCCGTGGCCGTTAATGGGGATGAAATAATATAAGAGTGTTAATTTTTTTTTTTTACAACAGTCTACGAATGACAATGTCAACACAGACCATGTTGACTGTACCCAATCAAATACTTGTTAAGTGGAGATTTTGCCCCTTTATCTTATTAAGTAAATTATATGGTTTGGGTTTGTTTTTTTTTTTTTTAATGGAAACCTTTGGTGTGGAGATGTAAAACAGCAATTTCTTGGCTCTCCAGCGTGACATAGTTGAGAGCCGAGATTAGAGAAACCCTGTCGAGTCGCTAATACTCGAGGGCATCCCCAACTAGAGAAGTATGTGAATTTAGGCATGGGAGGAAGGAAGGATCTGTTTTAAATTTAGTGTAGGGTCACTGCATCTTAATGATAGATTAAACAAGGGAGGGGGCAGCATGAATAGGGCTGTGCCTTGCAGAGCACTAATACCACAAGCCTATGGTTTGCACTGGTTATTTCATGTCCTTTCCCATATGTTTTTGAATAGAGCAGGTTATGGCAGGGATGAGCTAAGGAATAGCTTTGTTAGTGAACAAATAGGAGTAATTTTTATAACAGGAGACTTGAGTGTGTCGGTTTTGAAGGCTCCCTCGTTTCCACCAGAATAGAGCCCTTGGTCATTCATAGCCCAGGCTTTGCTCCCTGATTGCTCCCAGAATGTGCCACCACTAGGGCGGAGAGATGGGATTTCTGGTCACGGTCTCTAATTCTTCTCCATAAAGATTTATGGAGTCCCGACTCTTGTGTGAGACTTTGCATTATGGATGCAAAGAGAAATGTGACCGTTCCTATTCTCTGGGCACTTAGAACCAGGAGGGGAACAGAAGGAACTGTGACATAAAAGTAAAGGGGTGGCCAGATCAAAGCCCCTTGGGATGCCTTTGGTTGAATCTTCAATGTCTTTTGGGGGCTGGAAGTAAAAAAAAAAATTACTGCTCATGGTTGCTAGATGCCTTAGGTCAGTTGTTTTACACTGCTCTAGCTTCTCCATGACCCTGGGCAGCATGCAACAGCAGGCAAAATGGCCACTGGGCCTGAAGTCCAGATCTGTTCTAGGCCAGGCCCTGGGAAAGTAATTTCCTTTCTAGCTTAAGATTCCCCATGTGTAAAATGGGCGTGATAATCCCGGTTCTACCTATCTCAGGGGGCATTTTGAAGAAAGCATGTGTAATGAAGTCACCCAATAAAGTAATGGACAAACATTTGTTGCTTACTGTGTGCTAGATGGGCATTGTACCAAGCCCTAAGGCTCCAGACAGAAAGAAGAGGGAGCTGCTCCCTTCCAGGAGCCGAGAGCTATACAAATAGGCCTATACCAGATGTATAGGAATAGCTGGCATTTCTATAGCCATGTGAGGTTTACAAAGTGCTTTTCACACCATCTCCTGAGAAGCTTATTGCTGCTGCTGCTCTCTCTCATGCTTGGCATATAGTAAGTGCTTAATAAATTTTCATTCATTCATTCACATATTTGTGTTCCATCCACTGCTCTTAGTTTTGCCAAATCTTCTCCATCTCCTTGTTCTTTCTCCTCCTCTCTTGCCACCCTTTCCTTACTACCCAAAGCAGAAACCCTACTGTGCGTGGTTTAGCTTTTTCATATGCCCTAACCAGTAGGATGGCCTCTCCTGGCCCACTGCTTCCCAAAGACCTCGGCCCTGCTTCCCTCCATTCACCCTTTGCTCTCCAGCCTAGGCAGCTGCTGTGATGCTGAGCCCTTCTTTTGTGGAGATATTTGTGGATCACAGCCACTCTACTGCTGCTCTGAACCAAGGGCCCTTTCCAGCTTTCTTTCTCTCTTCTATGTAGCTCTTTCCCCTAGAAAATAAAAATTCCTTGAGGTACTTGGGTTTGCCCATAATAATTGCTCAATAAACATTTTTTCATTCATTCTCCTCAATGCAGTAAATATCTATTGTATACGTCTTTGTATAGAAACATGAGATGTGCAAATTTAGAGCCATTTCCACTCCACATGTTCACGTGGACTATTTGTTCTTGACCTGTGGTAGAGCCTTCAGAGCTCATACTGGGCTGATCAACCATAGCGGGACACACTGTACCTTAACTCCAATTTAGTGACATCATTTTGGCCCAACCAACCAACCAGGTCCTGTTTGGATCCAAAAAGGAAAATCGTTCCCATCTTTAAAGAACTTACATTCCAGTGGGGGAGCAAAACGTGCACAGAAAAGTGATTTAAAAAAAAAAAAAAGATGCAGAAGATATATAGAGTCCATCTAAAGTGATTTGGGAAAGATGTGTAGATGAGCTTGCACTACTGAAGGGATCCTTAGGATTCGAGGGGAGAGTATGTTCTCCACTGGGGACGTCTCTAGCCTAGGGCCAGAATCCAGAGAAAGCTTCTTACTGCCTGAAGTGAGGAGGGAGGATGTCTGTGAACTGGAGCATGCCTGGGTATAGAGGGAGCCTGGACTAGAACTAACCCCCCACCCTGACACACACACTCACTCTCTCTCTCTCTCTCTCTCTCTCTCTCCCTGCCCCCCCCATTTCCTCCCTCCCTCCCTCCCTCCAGGTTTTCTGCTCCCTACCCCACATTGTCTTGCCTTGTTCTCTGATCCCAATCACGACTCTTATATCAGTTTCAAAATAAAGATGGGGGTGGTGAGGAGGACAATCAACTGGGAAAAGCTGCTAAGTCTATGGAAAAAAAGCCCCTCCCCCAGGTGCCGTACCACAGAGTGTTTTAATTTGTCCTCTTGCTTTTAGTCGGACTTGTTTTCCTCTGAGCATGTTCATCTCTGGGTACCTCATATGCCAACAGGCATTTGACACTAAGACCTCTCTCTTTTCCTGAGAAGTCAATAGTGCTGGTTGAAAAAATAACAATCACTGTTTGCTCTGGCAAATGGGGCTATTTGACAGCACTTTCAGAAGAGCGTTTTCTTGCTAATTGACAGCTTGGACCAGCCTCTCATCTCCAATGGCAATCGAACTGTTGTGCAGAGGGCCATCTGCTCCCATGGCAAGAGCACAAGCTCTGGACCACTCGGACAGGTCACTCCTTGTACCTTGTTCGGCAGGAGTTACAGTTCAGCATGCCTGCCCAGTGGGTCAAAATGTTCTTGCTGAAAAGGCATCAGAGCAATCATCTGCAGAGCATGGTAGGCTGAGCAGTAGAGGGCAAATGATCCCATGCAACCCTCTGGAGTTGGGAAAACCCGAGGCCCAAGGGAAAGAAGAGACCCATGGGCTAAGTCAAGACAAGCATTTATTTAGCACTTACTATATCTGAAGCCCTGTGCTTGGTGCTGGGGACACCCAGAGAAGGAAAAATAATTCCTGCCCTCAGGGAACTCACTCTCTCTAATAAGGGAGACTAAAAGCAAAGACTAAGTATTTATGAGATACAAGGTAAATTGGAAGTGGGGCAACTAGGTGGTACAGTGGATAGAGTGCTAGGCCCGGAATTGAGGACCTAAGGTCAAATCAGACTTAGCTGCGCGACCCTGGGCAAGTCACTTCACCCTGTTTGCATCAGTTTCCAAATTTGTAAAAATGAGCCGGAGGAGGAAATAACAAACCTTTCCAGTATCTTTGCCAAGAAACCTCAAATGGAGTCATGAAGAGTCAGACACAACTAATTGCCAAAAAACAAATTGGAAGTAATCTCAGAGGAAGAGGCACTATTCAGTCCAGAGAGGGCTGGGATGAATGAAGGAAGCCAGCAGGTACAGGTACAGTGTGCATTCCCTGCAAGGTGGATATTGCTTGTGAAGGTAAGGAAATGGGAGGTCTAGGGTTGTGGGTAAGGAACAGCAGGAAGGCCGGGGTTCTAGATTATAGCGCACATGGAGGGCATTTATGGGGTCAGACGAAATCCAGTGCACTGAGACTTGAACCCAAGTCTCCTGCCTCATGGTCAGGGATTCTTTCACCAACAACCTGCTTGTATTTCAGGCTGTCACAAAATTCTTTTAAACTATTGCCATAAAAGTATTTTAAACATATTTTTTAGACTTTTCTAATTATTCCTTCTGTGACTCTTGGCCTTTGCTTTAGCTAGTCTTATTTCTAGGCAATGTCATGTAGCATACTGGGTGTCAGGAGACCTGGGTTCAAGTTTTGGCTCTGTAGAATCTGAAACAATTCACCTTCCTTCACTTACTGATCCTCAGCTTGTCCCATCTCTAAAGTGGGGAGAATTATGTTTGCTAGCATTTTTTTCTAGCAGGGACATCTTTCTCCCTAGAGGTGATTATAGAGTAATCAATTCCCTTGTTTTACACTGAGTAGGGCAATTGAGAGTCTTTTCTTGGAACCAATAGGATAATAGTTTGCTTCTGTGGTATATCAGTGATGTAGTGGAAAGAAGACTGGTAAGAGCCAGAGTGTAGCCAGAGAGAACCCAAGTCCTGTCCCCAAAGAGCCATAATACGTGTACCAAATAATGAAGCAACACAAATAACATAGAGCATGTGAAGTGACTGAAGAGAAGGACAAACATGTTCTTCAGAGGCCAGGATGGAGGCCATTTTCTGGGGTGAATCATCAGAAGGGCTTTGGAGGAGGGTTTTGCCATTGAGATGCACTTAGAGGGACTGGGAGGGATTCAGCTGTTGCAGGGGGCAGGGCTGAATGTAATTCCAGATCTGAGGCTCAGTCTGTTCTCTTTATGCTTTTAACTTCCAGGAGAATATTAATGCACAAATTCAGGAAGCATATGAAATTTCTTTAGCATAGGGAACTCTTTCCAACTCCCTGAAAACATTGCCAACTTCTTGTTGACAGAGACTTTTTAAAAAATGTTCATCTTTGTCTCCCCAGTGCCTAGCACTGTGCCTGACCCATAAAAGGCTCTTAATAAATGGTTATGAACTGATTTACGTTGGACCAATGTGCTGATTGCTTAGTAGATAAATCCTAGAGGCACCTAGGGGTTAAATGGCTTGTCCAGGGTCACACTGCGTATCACTACTAAGTGTCATGGGACATCTTGAATCCATCCCATGCCCAGTACGTACTGTGCCAGGCTGCCTTTGGTTTCAAGGGATTCTGCTTGTTTTTATCCTCAAAACCTGGGACCATGTTCAACATAGTTTCATGTAGAGTGCCAACAGAATTCAGGGGTTCCTGTGGAAGAACCATTGGCATTCCCATTCAGAATAATCAATTAGAAGTGGGGTGCAGTGCCTGGATTTGGGAATCAAAAGCCCAGATGCCTACTAGTGAGTTGAATGCTTTTTGTTTATCTTTTTTTTTTCCTCTTCCAGTTTTGCCATTTCCAAAATGGAAATAATAATCTTTATGTATCTTTATGTGAGTTAAGACTCACAGGGGGGTTGTGAGGAAAATGCTTTGTAAATATATCACCTTGGGAGAAATGGGTGTTAGTGCTGGTGTTTGAAAATGGGGTTTACACTGGGGTTAATCCCTGGCTCAAGATTAAATGAGATGATTTATTCGTTGGTGCTTCAGTGAATTTCTGTGGTCAGAATATTCATTCACCATGCAGGTGATGAGCCTTCCTGCAGGTAGTCCTGTCTTCAGGTGACACGTTTGCAGTCCATCATTCTGGCTGTCCTCTAAGTCTTCCTGGATGGGTTAGGGCTTGCCAGAGTTTGTGCTTCTATTTGGAGGAAAGAGCCGGGTAGTTTTGCAGTTTCTAGCCATGGGTGACTAGCAGAATGGTGGTGCCAATAACAGATGAGTCTTTCATAAGATCAGTTTAGGTTTGAAAATCCTGGAGATCCAGATGAACATCTAGGTGACAGGTGACCAACATCCTTGGATGGGTGGGACCTCTCTCTAGATCCAAATGACTCCTCCAGTTATTTTGAAGCCAGAAAAATAGATGAACCTCCAAGGCTCAGACCTTAAGAGTTTATAGCATTGAAGGGCCAGTGAAGAAAAGAAGGAAGGGGTTAGGAGAAAACTAGGAGGAGATCCAGTAGAACTAATATCACAGAAGAGCAAGATTTGAGAAGTTAGGGAATGTCTGATGGGATCAGCCATTCTGCCTGCTCAAGGAGGAGAAGGGCTGAAAATGTCATTGGATCGAACTGATAGGAAGCATCTTTGGAGAGGACAATCTCATTGGACTGATGAGAATTAGCTAGATTGTGAGAGATTCAAGACTGATCAGAAAATGAAGAATTGGAGATAGAATTGTACAGACCGCTTTTGAGGAGCTTGGTGGTCAGAGTGAGACCGGAACAGCACAGAACTAAGAGAGTGCATAGCAAAGTTAAGGGAAAAGTGTATTGTTTGGAAGATGGGACTCCATCCATTTAAGTGCCCCCCGCCCCACCCCTGCCTTGGATATTCAAGAGAAAATTATGGCTCCTTCACATTGACCCTAGTCCAGACACTAGTGAATTGTAAGTCCAGTTGCGTTCCCCTATAGTAAAAATAGTTTGAGTCTATGGTTTGTTGAATACCTTTTCTTCTCTCTCTCTCTCTCTCTCTCTCTCTCTCTCTCTCTCTCTCTCTCTCTCTCTCTCTCTCCCTCCCTCCCTCCCTCCCTCCAATTGGGGTTAAGTGACTTGCCTAGGGTCACACAGCAAGTAAGTGTTAAGTGTCTGAGGCTGAATTTGAACTCAGGTCCTTCTGACTCCAGGGCTGGTGCTCCATCCACTGCACCACCCAGCTGCCCCCTGAATACCTTTTCATATTACATTTGCCTTAGCTGCTCTCTGGAGATCTCCACTAGACTCTATTCATGATCGGATCCATGGGAAGTGAAACCCGCTTTGGACATTGGCGCACTAGGGTTCAAAATTGGCTTGGGGAGAGTGACAACACTGTCCTTGGCACTAGCATGGTAATATTCAATTGCATCTCCAAGTTGTTGTCTGCAGGCAAAACACTAGCAATATCAAACTTGTTACCTTGAAATGACATCTTCTTTATTTGCTGGGAAGAGATTGGTTTAGATTTCCCCCCCCCTTCCCTCCCCTCAATTTATCACTGATCGTGTAGGTCCATACATCTATCATGAGTTTGCTAAATAACATTTGATTATAGATGCCACATTCATATTTCTCTTATCCCCAATAGTTACATTTTTTGTTGTTGCAAAGAACTGTTTTAGGAGAGTTTTAACTGGCAGTTTAGGATAGCCAGTGCCATGGGCCACTATGGCTTAGTATGCTCAGGAAAAAGAAGAAACGTTCTCCCAGTCAGGTGAGAAGTGTTTGAGAAGTATCCTGAATCTCAAGTCCTTGGCTTTGTTCTTTCCTCTTAGCCTTTCATGGAGAACTTAGGGAACAGAGGCTAGCTGGAAACCAGGACCTGAACATAATGTGTGCTCTGAAGTTTTGTTTTTTGTTTTTTGTTTTTGTTTTTGTTTTTGTTTTTTTAAGTCTTAGGTGCTGTGCAGCAAGTCTTTTCCTTAGTATCAGCTGGGAGTCTTCCTCCATTCTTTAGCCCTATCAATTAGTCTGCAAATAATTAAACTCCTAGTCTGTGCAGAGCACTGTGCCACTCTAGTCTTCAGGTTTAGGTGTAATTCAATCAGAAAATCAATAATACATTTCCATCGCACTTTTTCTTGTATTTCTTTCACCCTAGTTTCTTTTCAATTTCTCTGGAATCAGGGAATGTCTGCGAGAGCGAAAAATGCTCTGATCAGATAGACTAATTCTCCTCATTTTACAAATGAAGGACACTGAGGCTGAGAGAGAAGAGATGAGCCCAAAGTCACACAGCTATTTAGGGCAAAGCCAGGGGCAGAACTCAAGTCTTCCAACTTTTATTCCAGCCAGTCATCATTCTGTAACGCAGTGCTTCTTTTTTTTGAGACTTTTCTTGCTGTGGTAGAAGGAGCATCAGCCTCTTGAGAAAAGTGCTTTGTAAAGTCTCTCATTTCTATGATCCAATTAAAATGTTATCTTATCTATACAGTTACGCGCTGAGAAATTCTGCTGAAATTTGTAGGAGTTTTCACTAAAGTATATAATGTTTTCTTTATAAAATCACATTTTAAAACTGAGCTATTTGTGGGAAATGAATATTTTTCTTATTGATAATAATAAAATTTATAACTGGTTTATAATGTATAAGTAATTAGGTAACCCATCTTTCCTGCAGTGTTGTTCTTAGTACAGAAAACACCATGAACATGAGGGTAATTTGAAGCTTGGTATCAAGATTAATTTTAATTTTTTTTTATGTTAGATAATTATAAGAACTAAGAAGCAAGTGTTTTTCCACTGAAAAACAATATTGGCACTAGAACAGGTCCAGGTAAATTCCGTTCTAAGTCCTCTAATTATATGTTTTGTTGGTCATGTACAACTATTTTAGCTAAAAGAGTTGGAAAGAAATTAAATTTTACCAGCAAAGCAACCTCTAGAAACCTGTCCTTTCATTTGGCATGTTTGACATGGAATAAATTCTCCAGCAGGACACTAACATTTAAATGAACGTTAATTTTATCCAAGTCATTATTAAACAACATTCAGACCTAATTGAAACATTTGCGGATTCTTGTATCCTGAGACCATGTCGATTTAGAGTTTAATGCAAGAACAGATTTGAAAAGACCACGGAGGGTGAGCATGATCCTAAGCCAGTGCTGATCAAAGAAAGCGTGTAAGACAAAAAGGCCCTTGGGAAACATTGCCCTGGGAAGTGGCACTTGTGCGTACAGAGAATTTTGTGCAAGTCTACAAAGATGAAATCCGTCCAGCAATGGCAGTCAAGCGTGCCAGCAGGCACCACCCCCAGCCTTCTAGGAGAGGCACCAAGTCCTTGATCAATTTCAACGATGACTTGAACATGATCTGCCCGCCCCATCATCTTCACAGCTGGGCTGTGTTCCTGCATTCTCTGTGAATGCTAATTTTTCCTGACCAGAATAATTTTTACCATTGCTTTGTGTGCCTTTTGGATTTTCTCTTCCCTGCAGAATTACAACTTTAAATGTTAATTAAATATAACAGTTAATAAAGATAATGGGGGGAGTTTGTAATGTCTCCATCAGTTCAGTGCTAACTGCATCTATCTTGAGTTTTTGTTATTTTAGCAGTTGAGTCTTTATCAGACTGATAAAAACATCTATATGTGAATACAGTATTGATAAGGGTAGATTTACTTGGAAAAACAAGTACATTTTCCTTAAAATAGTTGATCAAAGTTTGTGGTTAAGCAAAAAGACTCTTCTAGATGCATTTCAAAATACACTTGTAAATAGAACCCTTGTTATGGGTCTAACAAAACTGAGGCTTGATGGGTTTTGCAGGCTTCCCTCCCTGAAGGCCTTTCTGCCTGTGTGGAAGAACTTGCTGATTCTATGGCAGCTCACTTAACCCATGTCCTCCCAGGAAACAAAGCCACCACAATACTTGTGTGTTGGCTAAAATCACTTTAACTTTGATCATTTTGTTCTGCACATCAATTTGGCATTGCACTTTGTCCCAAATGAACACACTTAACGAGGACATACTTGCCTTTAAAAGCCGAGAGCAGCAGAGGAATGTTACTGAGTTGGGAGCGGTTCGAGAGGAGTTACTGTTCATTTCATAATGCCCCATCGTTGTGTTTTGGAATGAAATGGAATGTTAAGAATCCAAGCCCTTGGTGTTGTGTGTGTGTATCCATCCTCAGAGAGCAGCCTTTTCATCTCTATCCTGGTGTATGACCAATGTTTGGAGGAGAGATGCTTCCTGGTGTACATCAGCAACATGGCTGTGCAGTAGCACTCAAGAAGGATACTGCTCAGTGCCTTTAAAGCAAGGCTTCTTCATCCTGTTTGTGTCCCGTACCCCGTGGGAAGTTTGTCTGCTGAAGCCAGTGGGCCCCTTCTAAGAATCATATTTTTAGATATATAAAACAAAAGACACCAGATTACAAGGGAGCGTAATTATATTGACAGTCATCTCAATATAAAAGCAAAAACAAGGCCATGGAGCCCTGATAAGAAATGCTTCGTTAAAGGAAGGTTTTCTCTTGAAGCACGAAGTGACTTTACCTTTGCCATACTTAGCACCCCCTCAGTGTTATAAATGTTGGACCTTGCGTTTCTCTGATAGCTTACTAAGCACTTAGCATGGCAAATAGTGTCAGAGAGTCAACATTCGAAGAGATTAGCCTAGTTACATATGGTTGGGATACTGTAGGGTCAATAGTGACGAATGACAACTCCTAACCTCAGTGTGACTGAACTAAATATTAGCACATGGCAGGCTGGCCCCATGCTATGGAGCTCTGAAGAATAGCTGTTTGTTTGGAATTCAGTGGGGATCAAACCTTGTCCCAAGCTCTCCTGCTTTCCTTTTCCTGTTCTTCTTTCACAGGTGTATGTTGGAGATAAAAAAATAGATTGAGTTCCTTACTTTTTCCCCAGTGAACATATTTCCCTGTTTTGCTGGAAAGGTGACTTAGATGTGTTTACATATAATAAAAAGTAATGTGATACAAAATGCTGTAATTAGACAACATGATACCCAAGGCTTCTGCGTTTTAAAAACACGAATGAATATCCTTTGTTTTCTTCATTGAAATCTCATTGTGTAACACATTCTCTACTGAATTCCAACTCAGAAAGTAGGGAGCCCTCTTTCATTGTTGCCATAGGATAATGTCAGGCTTGTGTTTTTCCATCAGGAGAGTTGGTTGAAATGCTATCTTTGTTATTCTTGTAATTTATTAATTTATATTCACCTATTATCTACAAAGAAGGAAGCAGAAGTGGGATTGATGTGTACTGCTCAGGAAAGGGAAGAGTGTTTTAGATGACTGGATTTCTTGTCTGTTGATAAATCTTTTTCTTGTGCTCCCCCTCCCCTTTTAAAGGTAACAAGAGCAGATGTTTATTAAGCACCCACTGTGTTCCAAAGTACTATACTTATCAGGGGGTGAGAGGAAATGTAAAGTTTAGGTGAGACATGGATGGTTGGTTTTATTTTTTGTTTGTTTTTTGGTGAGGCAATTGAGGTTAAGTGACTTGCCCAGGGTCACACAGCTAGTAGGTGTTAAGTATCTGAGGCCGGATTTGAACTCAGGTCCTCCTGACTCCAGGGCCAGTGCTCTATCCACTGCACCACCTAGCTGCCCCCCAAAATGTTTATTTCATATAAAATGATAATTGCCTTGTATTTTTTAAATACTAGGTCTGAACATTATACTAAGAATAATGGTCAGGAAATGCTAGTGTATACTGTTTTGAAATTTGGGGCATTTTAAATTTGATAATGATCCATATCCTGTCTCTTCTTGTTTTGCTTCTTCTTTTTCTTTTTTTATTAATTTTGCGGGGCAGTGAGGGTTAAGTGACTTGCCCAGGGTCACACAGCTAGTAAGTGTCAAGTGTCTGAGGCCAAATTTGAACTCAGGTCCTCCTGAATCTAGGACTAGTGCTTTATCCACTGTGCCACCTAGCTGCCTGCTTCACTTTTTTGTTTTGTTTTTGGTGAGGCAATTGGGGTTAATTGACTTGCCCAAGGTCACACAGCCAGTAAGTGTTTAATGTCTGAGGATGGATTTGAACTCAGGTACTCCTGACTCCAGGGCCGGTGCTCTATCCACTGCGCCATCTAGCTGCCCCTGCCTGCTTCATTTTTATAGATTTTTTTTTTTCAAAATCTGTCTTAATCATCCAGGCGACTTTACTTCCATGTCACATTCTAAAGGCTAGTTGTATAATCAAAATTATTCCTCCTCAGGCTTTCTCTCCATCTTGACACTTTGAATTAAAATCTGCTTTGTAAAATGGTGGGCGGGGGGGGGGGAGAACCACAACCCTAAATCATTGTAAAAGTACCTCCGGGTGTCTGCCCCCTATTGAGTCTCGATATGCCACGACTGCAAGAGCACTGGGTACTAGATATGCGACCAAATCCTAGGTCTTCAGCTTCACACTCCAGGTGACCTGGGCAAGTTCCTTCCCTTCTCTATGTTTGTAAAGTGAAATGGTTGTTCTGGACACCTTCTTAGGTCCATTCCAGCTCTAGAACCTACAATCCTATTACTTAAACAAAGACCTAGAATTTCTGAAAAGAAAAATAAAACACAAAAAACTTGATGGCATCCATACACAGACGAACAATACTTCTTCCACCTTGGGCCTTCTATACTATTCCCCGGCAAGACCTCCAGGGATGGGAAACCCCACCCCTCTCATGATAACTCTCATTGAATTTGTGGACAGCTCTTATTGTTAGAGCAGCTTTTGACCATGGGACTCTCAGTTCATTTATAACAAGCGTGGACTAGGGGGCAGCTAGGTGGCGCAGTGGATAAAGCACTGGCCCTGGATTCAGGAGGACCTGAGTTCAAATTCAGCATTAGACACTTGACAGTTACTACCTGTGTGACCCTGGGCAAGTCATTTAACCCTCATTGCCCTATTAAAAAAAAAAAAAGAGTGGACTAGGCTTAGTGATCTACAGGAACCCTTTCAGCTCCAGAATGCTGTAAGACCAAAGAGCTACCTTCTCTGGTCTTCTTTCCATGGGGGATTAGAGTCCTGCTTTCTCATTTGTCTTCTTTTTTTTTTCTTTCTAACTTATCTTCCATTTTCTTAACTTGCAGTTTTCATGTAAGTGAAATAGTCGAAAATTCCTATCAAAATCCATCAATTCAGCAAGCATTCATTAAATATGTACTGTGCGTGCTCATGGCCAAGGGAAAGAGACAAAGTAAAACCATGTCCTTAACTTGGTAGTGCCTATTCTCATAGGAGAATGGTGTGAAAATAAAAAGAATGAATAGGAAAATGTTCTTAACCTGTATTGAAAACAGTGGGTTTTTTTTAATTTTTATTTTTTATTTTTTACAGGTTAAAAGGAATGTATATGACCTTACTAGTATCCCTGTTCGCCATCAGTTGTGGGAAGGCTGGCCACCTTCAGCCACAGATGACTCGGTAAGCAATGGCATGATTCAGCATGTGACCTTCTGGTCATTCTTTCTTCTACATGGTGACAGTTTTGTGACAATTGCCTTGAAGAATATGTTCCAGTCAAACTGTAAGAATGAAATGGTACCAGCTCTTTCTCTTATATAAAGCATTCCACACTCATGGGCTTCTCACATCTCTATAAAAGCACTTTTCTCCTAACAGTCCTGGAAGACAGGCAGTGCCTCTTCATTTCACAGAGCACCCTAGGGACTGCCCAAAGGTTATCTTATCCAGATGTATCGAACCTAAGCCAGGGCTTCCTCAACTTTTTCCACTTGCCACCTCTTTTTGCCCGAGAAATTTTATGTGCCCCCGAGTAGAGAGGTATATAAAATAGGTCTGCATAACTTTTTGCCGTTGCCAAATTTTTCACAACCCCCACAATTCGGTTATGTGACCCACAGTTTTGACCAATGAGAATCTGGATCACTAGTTGGCACCATAGTGCATAGAGCACAGGGACTGGAGTCAGGGAGACTCATCTTCCTGAGTTCAAATCTGGCCTCAGACACAGGAGCAGTGTGATCCTGGGCAAGTCCCTGCACCCTGTTTGCCTCAGTTTCCTTATCTGTAAGATGGATTGGAGAAGGAAATGGCAAACCCCTCCAGTATCTCTGCCAAGAAAATCCCAAATGGGGTCCTGAAGAGTCTGACATGGCTGAAACTGACTGAACAAGACAAGAATCCAGAGAGAGGTCAACTGGCAATCTTTCGGTTATGCTACACCACATTCCTGCTGTGGAATGGATCCCTTGAAAATGGGGTTACCACCTGAGCCTTTTCATCATACCTAGAATCTTGTCACATTCTTTAGGAATGAAATGTGTCAGGGAAACAAGAAAAATCAAAGACGGATCCTTCTCCTTGACTCAGCCCTCTTCATATTGTGGTTAGGGCACTGGGGTATGGCAGTAAACATTGTGGATTTTGACTGAGTCTCCACAGCTATACATGCATATACACACACATACACACACACACATACAGGGACTTCTACAGATTAATCATGTGTTTATTTACAAAGCACTTAGTAAAAATTAGAGTGGTCCATCCTACAGCTCACATTCATGAAGTTCTTAAGGGTTTACAAAGCCCTTTACTCAAAATAGCTTTATGATATTGGTAAGTGTGGTTTAAGTCTCTTTATGCCCATTTTACAGATAGAGAGCATGACCTTCAGGGAACTGAAGTCAGTCTCCCAAGTTAATATAATGAGAACATGGCAGAGCTGAGACATAAACTGGGTTTTTTTTTAGTTAAACATTCAGTGCCTTTTCTGTTACGCCAGAGTGCAAACTTCTTGAGGATAGTGACCCTGTACTTAATTTTTTTCTATCTCACCCTGTACTGAGCACAATATGTTTGTACATTGTAGGAACTATATAGATACTTGAATGAATTAAATGAAATTGAAAAAGGAGATTAATTGATGGGAGTAGGTCTCATTTAACCTGAACTTTTTGAGATCTGTGATCCTAAATCAGTGTAATTTTTCTGCCACTTTGATAGTTCTCTAATACATCTCTCTTTAGATATTCTGATAAGTTTGCCATTTCCATTCAATGCTCTGCCAAGGGTTTCCATTCAATGCTCTACCAAGAGACTGCTCATTGCTATATCGATATGCTGGGCTGTTACCCTATCTGTGAGAGTTCACTGGGGATCTGTAAATCCAAAATAAAAATGTTTCAAAAAACTCTAAAATGTAATATAATTTTAAAAGTAAATAAGGGTTTGAAAGTAGACTTCTATAAATATCTTATTTTTTTAAAAAATACCCAAGGAACAATTGTAAATTTGAATCTAGTGTTTCATGACTTAAGTAAAACTAGTATATCTGTTTGATTAATAAACAGTACCTTTAATTTTCTTTTTTTCTTTCTTTCTTTCTTTTTTTTTTTTTTAGTGAGGTAATTGGGGTTAAGTGACTTGCCCAGGGTCACACAGCTAGTAAGTGGTAAGTGTCTGAGGCCAGATTTGAACTCAGGTACTCCTGACTCCAGGGCTGGTGCTCTATCTACTGCAGCACTTAGCTGCCCCTACCTTTAATTTTCTTTCAAAATTTTTCCATCTTTAATATAGTGACATTTTTAACTGTGTTCTTTCTTAGTAACGTTTAGCTGGTCACTTTTTTCTAACAGAATAAAACATGAACACACTTTGAACAATGTTTTGTAGCTATTAAAATCATAGATCTTTGGAGTGATGCACATCAGAAAAAAGGGGCTGGGGGGAGGCGCAGAATGGGTATCTTGGAAGTTTTCATTCCATAAGGAGTGTAGAGTTTAGAGAGGCACTAGGTAAGTAAAGTGGCCATGAGCCTGAAAATGAGTGTCTAGAATAGACAGAAAGGAAGGATGGATAGTGAAGAAAATGAGGGAACGAAATTCTTTCTGGAAGGGAGTACAGGAAATGAAATTTTAAAATAAACAGGACAAGTCAAAGGAGAGGAGAGAAGTTAGATTCTACTTGACTGATGGGGGGAAAAGAGAGAATTAAATAACCAGATAAAAGGAAACTAAATAAGCAAATCTTCAAAGGGAAGAATGTATCAAATGGTAGGAGAGGAACTCAGGAATAAGGGTAAAAGATCCAGTGGAAATAGGACCACCTCTAAAAAAAAAAATTAGACTGACATAACTGAAGAGGCACTGTATTATGTTATTATGTTTATAGTAAAAGAGGAAACAATTTAACTTGGAAAAAAAAAACAATTTTAGAGGCAAAGGAAAGAAAATGTAATAAGCCTAATTTATAATTTTAAATGTGAATGGATTGGGGGCAGCTAGGTGGTGAAGTAGATAAAGCACCAGTCCTAGATTCAGGAGGACCTGAGTTCAAATCCGGTCTCAGACACGTGACATTTAACTAGCTGTGTGACCTTGGGCAAGTCACTTAACCCCAATTGCCTCCCCCCAAAAAACCAAAAACCAAAACAAAAAGAAATGTGAATGGATCAAGCAATCTAATAAAATGAAAAAGAAGGATAGATTGGATAAGAAAACAAAATCCCACAACCTGTTGCTCACAAGAAACTATTTAAAAAACAAAGACATATACAGAATAAAACTAAGGAGCTTGAAAAAAATTACTATGCATCAAATGAATTAAAAAGTAGGAGTTACAATCATAATATAACAAAGGAAAAATAAACATTTTTTTTAAAGGGGGGAAAAAGGAAATACGTTCAAAGGAACCATAGACAACAAAATTGCATCAGTATTAAACTTAAATAGTCCAAATGCCTTAGCATTCAACTTCAAATTCATTCATCAATTGAACTATAAGAATACATAGACAGTAATACAATAGTGAAATACTTCAGCGACCCTTTCTGTTTTGGACATGTGAAACAAAAAGAAAGCAAAAAGGAAAATTTAGAACTGAACAAATTCCTTGAGAAACTAGAGCTAAAAGATGTATAGTGTTTTCTAAATGGAACTACGAAAGAATATACATATTTCTTAGCACAATATGGAACTTATACAAAATTTACCTAATGTACTAGGGTACAGAGATATTGCAAGCAAATGTAAAAAGATAGACTAGTGAATACATCTTTTATAGACCAAAATATAATAAAAATACTCATTTGTCTTGAGACCACAAACAAAAAACAGATCCAAATGGTGACTTGACAATGAAATCCTCAATAATGAATGCTCAAAGAACATATCCTAAAAACAATAGTTATGTGAAACAAAATGATAATGATGAAATAACATACCAAAATTTCTGGGATTCAGCTGAAGTAGTCCTTAGGGGACAACTCTTATCACTACAAACATATTAACAAACTAGAGAAAGAGAGGATTAATGAACTGAATATGCTTTTTAAAAAACACACAGAAACCAACAAATAAATCTAAAATAAGCACAAAAATGGAGATATTAAAAATTAGAGAAATAGATTAATTTGGGAGAAAACCCTATTCAGTAGCTTTTCAGTTGTGTCCAACTCTTTGTGACTCCATTTGGGGTTTTCTTTTTTTAATTTGGTTGGTTGTGTTATTTGTTTGTTTTTTGGTGAGGCAATTGGGGTAAAGTGACTTGCCCAGGGTCACACAGCTAGTAAGTGTCAAGCATCTGAGGGCAGATTTGAACTCAGGTACTCCTGACTCCAGGGCTGGTGCTCTATCCACTGCGCCACCTAGCTGCCCCCATTTGGGGTTCTCTTGACAAAGATAGTGGGAGTGGTGTGCCATTTCCATCTCCAGCTCATTTTACAGATGAAGAAACTGAGGCACCTAGGATTAAGTGACTTGCCCACAGTCACACAGCCACTAAGTGTCAGAAGCTAGATTTGAACTCAGGAAGTTGTGTCTTCCTGACTCCGGACCAGGCACTTTTATCAATTACACCATCTGGTTGCCCCCATCAAAACAAGAAAACAAATTTTAAAATCCTATAAAAATTATAAATAAAGCTAAAAGCTTATTTGAAGACTAATAAAATCAATAAACCTTTAGCTAATGTGATTGAAAAGTAGAAGGCAGAAAATCAAATCAGTAAAATAAGAAAATAGCAAGGTGACATTACAACAAAAACAGAAGAAATTCAAAAAGAGTAATCAGAACCTATTATACACGATTATATGCTAATAAACCTGAGAACACAAAAGAAATAGAATAATGTCTTCATAAACATAAAATAACTAATCTTACCAGAAATTCAAATAGAGATCTTAAATTACCCAATTTTAGAAAAAGAAATAGAATGAATAGTAAAGGAACTATCATAGGGAAAACAAAACAAAACAACTTTTGGTCCTGATGGATTCACAGAATTCTTTTTTTTTTTTTAATGTATAAGGTATTTTATTTTTTCCGTTACATGTAAAGATAGTTCTCAACTTTTGTTTATACAAGCTTTCCAATTTCAGATTTTTCTCCCTCCCTCCCCTCTCTCCTCCCTCCCCTAGACAGCAGGTAATCTGATATAGGTTATATCTATATATCTCTATACATATACATATAGATATAGATATATACACACACACATATATATACACATAATAACATTAATCCTATTTCTGCATTAATCCTGTTACAAGAGAAAAAATCAGAGCAGTGATGCAAAACCTCAAAATAGAAAAAAAAAAACACAACAGCACCCAAAACAAAAGAAATAATATGGTTCAATCAGCATCTATCCTGCACAGTTCTTTCTTTCTTTTTTTTCCTTGGATTTGGAGATCCTCTTCCATCAGGAGTTCCCTGGAACTCTTCTCACAGAATTCTAAAATTGAGATCTTGGCCCTGAAAGATCTCAAGATCATCTGATTCAACTCCCTCTATCTAGGTGGATGGTGCCATCTGCATTTTACAGATGAGACAATGAAATGTTATGTTTCTTCTAATTGAATTTCATCCTATTGAACTTTCTGAAGCTTGCTTTGTGGATCCTTGAACTTTATAACTCAATGAGCAACTAGAAGAATTCTTTCTTTAAAAGGTGAACTATTCATGTGAATGTACTTAGATCACCAGATTGATACCATGATTGACTACTTTTTAATTGATTCCGCTCTGCTATTTGCTGGGGCTATAAATAGGGAGTTCACCTTGGAATGAATGAATGAATGGTGGCCAGTAAGGGGTATGTTGGTTTGCCAAGCCATGGGGCTATTGAGTGAAGCTGTAGGGAAGTAGATTGAAGCTCCCTATCTAGGAGCAGTGGCAGTATTATTTTAGTTCCAGAGCTGGAGGTAGGGGGCAGTGACTAGATAGCTGATGACAAACAAGCTGGTCAGTCAAGCAGGGACATAGCGGACCCCATGAGGAGGCTTGGGAGACCCAGAGCAAAACTAAAACTGAAGAAGTTTTGTCCAGTCCCTGGAGCTCTGAGGGTTAGAAGATGGCCAGGAGAAGCATGGTGGAGCTAGCCTTGTAGCAGATGCAGGAGCTGCCTTGAGAAGGGGTTCATCATGACAGGGCTTGGCTAAAAAGGGGAACAAAGGTCACCTTTTCTGTGTTACTTGGAAGTTATCATTTAGAGAGCAATATTAAAAACATAACCAATATATTTAAGTGATTCTTGTCCAAGAAAGATTGCAAAAAGAAGGAAAACAATTCCCATTTTGGTGCTTCACGTACATCCACAGGTGGACTGTACTCCCTTCCTCTCTAGACAGTCCATAACCCTACCTTCCCCAGTCTTCACTCCACACGTTCTTCTTTTATTGTACCTGAATCTGGCTCTTGGCAATTCCCACCCCTTGGTTGTAGTTCCCCCTTTTTGGAGGCAAATTCAGAGTTGAAAGAGACTGACCTTAGAGGCTTTTGAACCCAGCCCCCTTACTGTACTCAGGAGGAAACTGAGACCTAAACAGGGGAAGCCACTTGCCCAAATTCCTGCATCTCTGCTGTAACTGAGCCTGCATTTGACCCCAGCCTCCACTCCAGCTCTTTGCACTAAGCCAGGCTTCCTCTTCCACATGAAAGCTCTTCAGGTCGTTGAAGGCAGCTTCCACGCTTTTCCTGTGGTGGCTCTTCTCCAAAGCACAGCCTCTGATTGGCTGGCTCCTCCCAGAACCTCCATGTTCAGGAGGAGTCCCAGGCCAACCATGGCTCTGCTCCTCTATGGGCTGCACTGCTGACTCACAGGACTTTCTCAGCCATGCCCTCTTGGCCAGGCACCTTCCCCTCTTCCCCCTGACTCTGGCTTCTGATTTCTCTTTCCCCACTGGAATGGGAGCTCCTGGAAGGGGCAGGACTAGCTTGGAACATAGCACACAATAAATGCTCCCGGACTTGAGCTATACAATTTAGAATCCTAGGATTTGGAACTAGACAAGAGGACAACTCCCTCCCTTTACAGCTGGTACACCTAGGTAGTTAGCAACCCACCCCCTCAGCGTCCAGATCTAGTGTTCTTTCCAGGAGGCCCCCAGTCAGATAGTTCCAAGCTCAGGGCCCTACAGAGATGGCCGATCACACTGCTTGGATTTCAGCCAGAGGGATCCTTTCTAAAGAGCTTCTTGTTGAGGATTCAACCAGATAAATGATGTAGAAACCTTTCTTTGCAGGGTCTAGTCTGCTTGAAGCTCATTATTCTCTTGTTTATGTTTGACATTGTTGCTTGTGTTCCTCTTTGTCCTGTCTGTTGAAATTGCAAAAGTTGAGGCATCTGCTATGAAGCAAAATCATCTTCCCAGCTTGGCTGCTCCCGTAGGGTGCAGCTGGGATGTGTCAGCTGTGTAAACAGTTCTGACTGTGTTACCAGCAAAATATAGAATTAATTTCTCTGCACATTAATGTGCCATAACTTAATACCTAAGATGGTTTAACTTTCTGGGGAACCACCTGAACAATTTCTTCCTTGTGCCAGATAAGGATATTTGTTAATAAGGTTCATTAGCAGTGTCCCTTTCCCCATCAGCTACTGCAGAAACCTTTGTTGGCATCAAGAGGTCAGGGGACAGTGTCACGGTGCATGTATGTGATGGTGGTAGAAGGAGAGGACTGGGAGCCACCTCTAATATTCACTTGGCTGTGTGATCATAGACAAGACACTGCCTTGCTGTGGGCCTGTTTTTTCGTCTAAGCAAAAGCAGGGTATCCTAGGGTCATGTGATTGGAAGGGAACTTAAACCCCTCAAATGGTCAAGAGAAGACCTAGGCAAACTTGAACCCATAGCTTGGAGATCTTTCTCCTACATATCGTCCAGTCCAATCTACCTGGAAGAGGGAGACCCACAATCAAGAAGTGACTTCTCCAAGGTCACAGACTTGGTGAGCAGGGGAGCCACGATTTTAAACCTAGCCCTGTCAATGAGATTGTATTATCTCAGGGGGCTTTTGTTCAGCATCATTCTTGTTAACTTTGACCTCCACAAATAGGGTGATGAAAGACTTCCTGGGTGATCTGGAGTCTCCAGTGAACCTGGTGGACTTAGTCTTCTGGCAGTGCCAGGCAGCTGTCACAGAAACATTACCTCACCCTCCTCCCCTGAGAGGGAACATTCTTGCCCTGCTATTGGGATACTGTCTGTATCCTCACCAAATCCAGTCCCTCCTCAGAGGGTGATGTCCTCAGACTCTCCACTGGGGAGGGCTTGGCCATTGATGCCATTTCAACCAGGAAGAACAAGGCCTGGGCTTGTGGGCAAAACTTTATTCTGGACCTTGACAAGGTCTCCTTGAGTTTGTAACTTGGAATACAGGCCTTATACCTTATTAAAAGGCAGGCACCTTGGGGGCAGCAAGGTGGCGCAGTGGATAAAGCACCGGCACTGGATTCAAGAGGACCTGAGTTCAAATCTAGCCTCAGGTACTTGACACTTACTAGCTTTGTGACCCTGGGCAAGTCACTTAATCCTCATTGCCATGCAAACTGTCCCCCCCAAAAGCCCCCCCCAAACAAACAAAAAAACCCCAACCAACAACAAAAAAAGGCAGCACCTCGAGCATGTAAAATGAAGTCTGGATTTTCAGATTTGGCACGGATAGAAAGGAGAGAGTGCCTTGCTCAGGCTAAAAGATTATGGACCTCAACCAGGAATTACAAATCCCTTTCTTTCCAACAACCTTGTAAGGAAGGGAGAATGAGTAAACTAAGACTGTCCCAAGGCAAGAGGCTGCTCTGTGTTCCAGCTGTGGGGCTCCCTCCATTGCAACACACTGCCTGACATTATGCTCGGGGACCTTGCTAGAGCTGTCTGATTGTCATCACATTGTGACTCTGCTAATGTCCATGAAAACGTGGAATGTGGGTCATAAGCTGTGAACCAGGAAATTCCTTAGAATACACCCAATTTTAAACAGTATATATATATAAACTGTATGTATTTTGAAAGAATTGGGGGTATCAGTCAACATTTATTAAATGCCTATGTGTGTAAGGCACTGTGCTAAGTGCTAGGAAGACAAATAGGCCACCATCCCTGCCATGGAGGAGCTTACAGTGTAATAAGGAAAAAGAGCCCAAAAGAGGAAGCTGAAAAACCGGTAGGCAGGTGGAGTACCTGGAATGAGTGTCATGAAGGGGTATAGCTGGTGGGAAATGACTGTTTAGCCCAGGAAAGATGTAGGGAATGCATGCTGATGAGTGTGACTCACATTTATATTGTGCTTTAAGGTTTCCAGGTGAAACCATCAGAGACCATGCATAGGAGGAGCTAAACCACAGGGCTCTGCTCTCTCTGCGGTCCTCAGCCATGCCCTAGCCATCTCCCATCTTGTCAGCCTCTCCTCCCCGCCACGATTTTCTTCTTTTCAGTTGTAATTCAATGATCTCTTACATTTCCTCTGGAAAAGGCTTGTCAGTTTCCTTTTCTGTGTTTTCCTAGACTAAAACACCCCTCCCTCCTGGCCACTCCCTACCTCTCCACGTCTTGTCTCCTCTGTGAAAGTGTATGCTGCTTGTGGGTGGGGACGTCACTTTTACATTTGTGTTCCTACCTGTTTGGCCACTCTTCTGTTTCTTTTGCTGGATCATCATTCAGGTCAAGACCACTAGCTGTAGGTGACCCACCTGGATGGGAGGGTGATACCTATGTGTCAGCCCCCTTGGCTCTCTGTCCTCGTCTCTTTTCTCCCTCTATACTGTTTCAGTGATGCCAGCGATAATAGCCAGCATTTACAAATCACTTGAAGGTTCCTCACAGCAACTCTGGGAGGCAGGTGCTATTATTGTGCCATTTTACAAATTAGGAAATTGAGGCAAACAGAGGTTAAGTGACTTGCACAAAGTTATACAGCTATTAAATGTCTGAGGCTGGATGTAAACTCAGGTTTTCCTGACTCTAGGTCCTGCACTATCCATAGAGTCACCTAACTGCCTCATTCACTCCTCGAGATTCATTTACCATTGATTGATTGATTAAGATCTGTTTATCTAACCCAAACCTCTGTCCTGACCTCCAGACTTCCATCTCCCATTGCTTGTAAGACAACATAAAATGGATGTTCCACAGACATCTTAAACTCATCCTGTTTACCCTTAACATTCTCATTACCCTTAACTCAAACCCTTCTTTCTTCCAAACTTGTGTTAATTGTCAACAGTACCACTGTCCTTTCAGTCACCTAGGCTCACAACGTCACTCTTTCTCAGTCCCCATACACTAATACTTGCTACGTCCTGTTGGTTCTACTTTTATACATCTCATATGCAGCAGACAACGTGGTTCTCATCTCCTTTGTGCCTGGACCATTGCAGTAGCCTGCTGGTTGCTAGCCTTGCCTTAAGTTTCTCTTCACTCCAGTCTCTCCTCCACTCATCTATAAAGTTGGTCTTCCAGCAGCACAGATCTGACCATGTTGCCCCCTTCCCTATCCTCTAAACTCCTTCCAGGAGGAAATACGAAATTCTTGCTTTGGCCTTTCAAGCTCTCCGTGACTTGGTCTTCTACTTTTCCAGTCTTTTGACACCCTCCTCCCTTTGATGTTCTCTGTGATCCAGTGACTGAGACATTTCATCTCAACTCCATGGAGCGTCAGTGACTGCCATGGCTGGAATTCTCTTCCTGCTCACCTCTCATCTCTGGCTTCTTTGTAGTCTCAGCTAAAACCCCACCTTCTGTAAGAAGCCTCTCCTCATCCTCCTTAATGTTAGTGCCATCCTTCTGAGATCGTCTCAATTCATCATCTATATCATATATACATATGTATCTTTTTATACGTAGTTGTCCACTTGTTGTCTTCCCTCATTAGACTGTGAGCTCCTTGAGGGCAGGGACTGTTTTTCCCTTTCTCTGTATCCTCAGCACTTCGCAAAAAGCCTGGCACATAGTAGAGCTTAATGCATGCTTGTCGACTTCATTAGTTGTATCTCCAGCACTTAATACAGATCTTGACCCACTTAAAAGGTATTCATTCATTCACTTTCCTCAACTCCCTAATGCAGAAAGTGTAAGTATATTTCTCCTCTTTATCAAGGGAGGTAATTGAGACTGAGAAATTAAGTGATTTGCTCATGATCCATACAATTTATTAGTGTGCAAAGAGGGATTTGAACCCAGGGCTTCTGAATCTCAAGTTCCACTCTACCCAACTATGCCATTTTGCCTAGATAATAGCTGTCTTCAACATATAGAGGACTATCATGTGAAAGAGGGATGAGCCTTGTTCTGCTCGGCTTCCAATGCAGAACCAGGAGCCATGGGAAGTAGTTGCAGAGATGCAAATTTCAGCTGGATAGTAGGAGAAACTTCCCCATGATTACAGTTGTTAAAAAGTGGAATTGATTATATAGGTAACACTGGGCTGTCCATCACAGGTGTTTAAACCAATGCTAGATAACCAGCATGTTCTTTAGATTTGGAACAAGAAGGGACTTAAAGGACTTTGGGGGTTATTGAGGATGATATTTCTATACATTTCTATACTGAACTAAATATTTTCTGAGGTCTCTTCCAGATCTGTGATTCTGTGACTCTGGGTGATTAACACCATATTGATGAACTATTTCAGAGTCCTGAGGTTTTCTTTCAAGTAAAAATGAGATTATCACAAACCTGTGAAGTCACACAGAGGGAAAAGTCAGCTCTGAGGAGTGCAGTTTCGCCCCAAAGAGGTCAGCCTCTTCTCTGCTTTAGCCTAGGCTAGCCAATCCCTACGGCCCCAGCATGTGTCTTGTTGTATGTGTCAGGCGTTGGTCTAATAGGGCTGGATAGATGTACACGCAGGGCGGTGCTGGATCTCCCAGGTGAAAGGGAACTCAGGCTATCTGGTTCAACTCCTCCCTGGCTGAGAATCCCCTCCAGAGCATCCCTGATGAGGGTAAACAGTCCTGCTATGACACTTCTGAAGCAGGGCATTGCTCTACCTCCCCCTGGCATGCCCCAGCCCATTTTGGCAGTATTCTACCCTCTCGCCCACAGTAACCGGCCTTTCACAGACAGTGGCCATATATCTATCTCTCAGTCTTCTCCTCCTCCAGGCGCGGTGTGCCTTGTTCTGTCAGCACACTCTCATGTTGTGGTCTCCTGTTCTCTCACTGTCTTGGTCATCCCCAGTATAGTGCATGTGTCATTTCTTGTACTGAGAACATTCAAATATCAATTTTGGAGGGATTATGTTCATAATTGGACAGGCATTTCTAGCCTCATTTGTACTGGGCACTTCATCTCTCAGAGCCTCAGGTTCTTCGTTTGTCAATTAGGGATAATAATCCTCGCCGTGTCTTCCTCACGAGGCTGTTGTGAGGATCCAATGAAATCCTAGACCTGCATGGGCTTAGGAAGACTGTCCAGGACCCGTGAAATGGAAGAAAGGATTTTGGGTGTTAATCTCCACATTAGAACGTACTTTGACTATGGCAGTAAAATCTAACATGCTTGATAGTAAGAGAAGTGATTGGTAGTGTTTTCTGCCTCAGCACCCAGCTGTCTTTTCTCACTTTAGAAATGTCTCTGCCCCTACACTTACCCCTTCTCCCACTGATGAGATCCCACCTGACTCTCCATTTGAGGAAGTGTCCACGCCAGTCTCAGCTTCTCACCTTGCCCTCCAACTCCGGCTTCTCAGCTCCTTTTTATGTATTGCCTTCCCTCTTGAGAATGTAAATTTCTTGAAGGTGGAGATTATCTCTCTTTTTGCTTCTACTTGGATCCCTAGGGCTTAGCACAGTGTCTGGCACCTAATAAGTGCTAAATAAATGTTCTGTCCATCCATTCAACTGTGCATATGTCTGTCTGTCTATCATTCTAAGAGCAAGGGAACTGGAGGTAGGAGAATGGGGTCTAAGATTTGGCTTTTGGCCTTTCCTGTGATTCTCCCCTCCCCTCCCCCACCCCCCATCTCTTATATTCAAAGATTACTAGGAGGGTTAGATCTGGTACCAGCAAATTGGATGAAAATTCTAGCCAATAAATATTTGTTGAGAACCTATTATGGGCACTGTGCTTACCCCTTGGGTTACAATTATGAAAAACATTCAGTCCCTGCCCTCAAGGAGTTTACAGTATATTGAAGAGGTTGAGAAATTCCTGGCTCCATCTTCAGTCCGAGGTACTGATGAGGTGTGAGTTCCATGGCTGATTAGGAATTATAGGATGATGAGATTTTGAAATCAGAGAAGTCCAGAATGAGTGCAGCCAGATGGGAAACGAGGAATATGACCTTAGATAAATCCCTTCCCCTCTCCGTAAGATTATATTAATAGAGCACCACCAACCTTATGGGGTTATTGTGAAGAGGGCTCATAAACCATAAAGGATGACTCCCTCTTGGCTGACCCTCCCATATCGATGGAGATAAGAGGCACAGCAGAAACTGATGCTGGAGAGTCTCCCAGACAAGCCGACTGAGGCCACTACAAGGATGTTCCCTTATCTTGTGTGGGCTCTCCCTGCTGCACACTGTCTTTTCTTCCTTGATCGACTCTCTACAGTTCCTCATGGTGGCCCCTTCTAGTCTCTTTGGCACTTCTCTGTCCACTTAGCACATCCTTCCCCAAATTCAAAATGAACCTGATAGCTTTTCCCCAAATCTCTCTCCTCCTGACTTCCTGATCCCTCTGAGACATAACCTCCTCAAATTAGCAACATCACCATCATTACCATCATCACTAGCATGTATGTAGTACCTGCTGTGTGCCAGATGCTTTGCTTTGCACTTTACAAATACCTCATCTAGTCCTCACAGCAACCTTAGAAGGTAGGTGCTATTATCATCTCCATTTTATAGATGAGAGAATTGAGGCAAAAAGAGGTTAAGTGACTTGCCCAGGCTTATCTAGCTAGTAAACATCTAAGACTGAGCCCAATGCTCTATTTACTATGGCATTACCTAGCTGTAAGAATAGTGAATATGATATAGTGCTATAAGATTGCCTAACGCTTCTTAAGTATAGTCTTAGAGGCAAGCCTCTGAGATATAGGGAAGATGCTTCTTGGAACATTTATGTAAGAACTGAGATAAGAACTTCATTAGAAGAAAAGATGTGGGAAGGGTTGAGATCTGCATCAATGTAATGAGTAACCACACCAGGAAACCACAGATTCCCATGCCATGTGAGGCTGAGTTAAAGGAACTGGAGCTATTTAGCCTGGAGAAAATAAGACTCAGGAGGGACATAAAACTCTCTTCAAGCATTTAAAAGTTTGCCATGTCGGGGGCAGCTAGGTGGCACAGTGGATAAAGCACCAGCCCTGGATTCAGGAGGACCTGAGTTAAAATCTGGCCTCAGACACATGACACTTACTAGCTGTGTGACCCTGAGCAAGTCACCTAACCCTCATTGCCCTGCCCCCGCCCCCCCCCCCAATGGGGAGCAGCTAGATGGCACAGTGGATAAAGCACCGGCCCTGGATTCAGGAGGACCTGAGTTAAAATTTGGCCTCAGATACTTGACATTAGCTGTGTGACCCTGGGCAAGTCACTTAACCCTCATTGCCCCGCAAAAATAATAATAATAATAATAATAATAATAATAATAATAATAATAATAATAAATGTTGCCATGTCACCTAGGCAGGTAGGTGGCACAGTAGAGTGCTGGACCTGTAGTTAGACAGACATGAGTTTAAATCCTTCCTAACTTACTAGCTGTGTGACTCTGGACAAGTCACTTAATCATTGTCTGCCTCAGTTTCCCCATCAGTAAAATGGAGATAACAACTGGGAGGAAAGTGCTGCTATTGTGATGATTAAATAAGTGTTTTACCTTAAAACACTATATAAATGTTAGCTGTGATTATGATTAACTAGGTCCTGATTAATGGGAATAAGCCATCCCCTGAAGTATACACTTTTTTCAGATTTACACTGCACATTTCACTGAGCTGGAATTAATTACCACCTTTTATATCATTATAACTTTGAATAGTAAAAATTTAAATACATGCAACCACTTAAGGGCGATGTATTATTTGCCCTAATTGGAATTTAGCTTACTATCATCTTCATCCTCCTCCTCATCACATGGAAGAGAGATGAAACTTGCCAGAAAACAATAATAGGAGCAATTGAAGGAAGCTGCCAAGAGGCAGATATATATTTGATATAATGATAGTTTTCTTAACAATTAGAACTATCTGAAAGAGAGTGAGAGGATGGGCCCCCTCCCAAGGTCCTTTCTTAAGTTCATCAAGTAAAGGGCATAGGACCATGTGACAGTGCATTTTAAAGAGCATTATTAAACAATAATTTCCAACTTTGAGATATTGTAACTTTATTCCATAAGAATTATTATCCTTTGACTGGTTTCCTACATATGGCCCCATGTCTAAATTACCATCAGAAAAGTTATGACACATTGTTTTAATGTACATGACAGGGAAGCAAAATGACTCAAATTCATATTTGAATATGTTGTCCCTCCTATTAATGTGACCTCAGATCTACAAAACGATAAGATAGACAACCCCATGGTCTCTTTCCATCCTTGTCCAAATTGTTCCTATTTAACATTTTAGGCTCTTAGGTCGGTCATCCTTAATTGTTGATATTCTCATTTTCATCATCCATCACCCCTGAGGCCCAAGGGGACCTAAGTGACTTGCCCAAGATGACATGAGCAGCAAGTTGACGAGCTGGTATTTGAACCCAGGCCTTCTGATGGCAGATGCTAAAAGTAAAAGAGAATGAAAAAGGTTTCAATGGAAGAAGCTACAGGACTCAGAGAGGGACCATCCAAGTGACTTGAAAGGAACAAGAAAGTTAAAATTGACTGAAGTTTTGAGCTCACTTGACCGGTAATATGTCTTGATGTCAATGGGAATTGGAAGCTAGAGAAGCTAAAAGGAGTGTCACTGTTAGTGTCTTTATGCTTAGCTGTCGTAAGAGCGTGCTTTCCTCTTCTGACTCCTGCCACTCTGGCCATCTCAAAGAAGAAACTGAATCCTGTCTCCTGATAATTTGCGATATTCTGGTTTGACAGTCCCATAATAGACCCTCTTGAATGGAATAAACAAATCTCAGCCCAAGAGAAACTATGGTAATTCACACCTGACTGGGACCCTCTGCTGAGAAAACTTAACATTCTGTGGGCATCTGGAAACCTTACTGAAAATATTATTCACAGGACACTGTTCTAAACAATAACAACAACAAAAAAAGACAAACAGGAGAAATACAACTTAATATTTTCAAAATTTCTTGAGAAGCCTTTCAGCCAAAGGGTAGAGATACAGATAAAGAGATGGATATGTGACTGTGTCTTAATTTTGCTAATAGAGGACACTCCAGTGCAGGTCAGCCAACACCCACTCTGCCATTTATAGTCACAGAGCACTGAGCAGTTCAATGCCAGAACATGGCTAAGAGTGGAATTAAACTCAGCTCTTCCTGGCTCCAAGACAAGTTGTCTGTCCCCATACACATGCACATTCATTCTCTCTCTCTCTCTCTCTCTCTCTCTCTCTCTCTCTCTCTCTCTCTCTCTCAGACACACACACACACACACACACACACACACACACACTCTTTTTTAAAATTTTAAATAGATTTTATTTTTAGTTTTATTTTCTTATCCATGAAATAGCAATTCAATTTTTTTTTACATATAAGGTATTTTATTTTTTCCGTTACATGTAAAGATAGTTCTCAACTTTTGTTTATACAAGGTTTACAATTTCAGATTTTTCTCCCTCCCTTCCCTCCCTCCACCCTCCCCTAGACAGCAGGTAATCTGATATAGGTTATATCTATATATCTATATACATATATATACATATATATATATCTATACCACACATAATAACATTAATCCTATTTCTGCATTAGTCCTGTTATAAGAGAAAAAATCAGAGCAATGATGAAAAACCTCAAAATAGAAAAAAAAACAACAGCACCCAAAACAAAAGAAATAGTATGGTTCATTCAGCATCTATACTCCACAGGTTGTTTTTTTCCCCCCGGATTTGGAGATCCTCCTCCATCACGAGTTCCCTGGAACTCTTCTGTACCATTGCATTGGTGAGAAGAATATAGTCCATCACAGTGGGTCAACACTCAATGTTGATGATACTGTGTACAATGTTCTTCTGGTTCTGCTCATCTCACTCATCATCAGCCCACGTAAGACCCTCCAGGTTTCTCTGAACTCCTCCTGCTCATCATTTCTTACAGCACAATAGTATTCCATTGTGTTCATATACCACAACTTGTCCAGCCATTCCCCAATGGATGGGCATCCCCTCAACTTCCAATTCCTTGCTACCACGTAAAGAGCAGCTGTAAATATCTTTGTACACGTGGGTCCCTTTCCCCCTTCCATGATCTCTTTGGGGAAAAGACCCAAAAGCGCACACACACCCTTACCTCCCCCAAGCCACATGCTCCGGATTCAGAAGACAACTGTCTCCAGAGACAGCCATGAAAGTCCTTATAGAATTAGAGTTATTTACTCCCCCATTATCTTTTTTCCATTCTTTAAAGTTAGCCAAAGAGGTTTAACCTGCGAAGTCTCTTAAAATTTTTGAGATTTGTGATTCTTTTTTTTTTCAGACCAAAGCTTTTATTTACTAATTTCTTGCATTTAAAATATTCTTCAGTGACATCTTTGGCCTGAGATTCCTTGTCAAAGTTTTTAACAACAAGGCAACTACAGCCAACTACTTTGTGGGGCTTTCCCTCTCTGTCAATTTTACAGAGGCCTACCCATTCACCCTTGATCAACCTTGATCAAGTTAATTTGGTGCTCAGTACACAGGGCTTCAACAAATTTTACATACATAGGTTCATGTGATTCTCTTAATACTCCATACTTCCTTTGATGGATCTGTTATCTCATTGGAATCCTTGCTCTGTCAGTGCTTTTCCATAAGTCTTCTCTAAAGGATCTCCCTGGCCAAATTAGGATTGGGAAGGGCACCCTTTGGTCCTTTTGGGTATTTGTTTGGCTACCATGGTGATCTTGGGCAGATCACCTACTCTCCCTTGATGCAGCCTTAGCTCCTGTCCTTGGCAGAATGCCAGGGCTCTAGGAACATTCACCAAGGACATTACGATCACTTATTGGGGATTAACCACTCCAGTGATTATTCATTATTGGATCCCTTTTACAAGGGAGATAACTGAACACCCAAGAAGTCAAGTGGCCAGTTTTCATGTTGACTGACAACAAGCACATCTGCTCTGGCCTCTGAACCTCTAACTCTTCCATAGGATCATGGGTCTTAGAAGTAGAAGGGAATTAACTAATTTTGTAATTAAAGAAACCTAATCACAGAGGGGACAGGAGCATCACACGTAACCAGCAGCAGCCACAGTCTCCTTAGAGAGACACTCTGAATCAAGTGTATAAACCCTACGCTCTCTCACTGGCTGGTGAAACCTTTGGTTTGAATGACTACTTTCTGGTATAGAGAGAGTGGTGTCTTAAACTCATCAAGAAACTTCATGTTTGTAAAGTGTTTTTGAAGAATAATATATTTGGTTCTTATATACTGGCCCTTAGTAGGTACTTAATAGACACCTGTTGAATTACTCCAGGTCATAGGGAGCTTGAGGCAGAGCTGGGACTCAAACTCAGGCCTCTGGACTCTGTTGGTGCTTTTTAGACTGCTGTCTGCCAAGGATCCCCCCCTCTTTTTCTCAAAGGGTCAGCACTCCTACAGGAGCAGCAGAGTTTTCTCTTCCTCTCCTTCTTCTCTCTTCTCTTCCTAAGTCCTTGAGCCCCAACTCAGAAATGGATGCTTGTTTGTAAACCACTAGCTTTGGGGTTTGGGGATACAGAGTACACTGCCACTCCTTACATCAGAATAGCCATCTCATGGGGTGGGAAGCAGAATAATGTGTCTTGGAGGAGAGAGTGGTAAATAACTCCTAGAACATCCCAGATTTTCAGAATGCTAAGTGGCCATACCAGAGCAAGAATTCCTTCTTGCTCTATACAATGTAGTACCCCGCCCCCAATCTTCCGCTGGCTTTCAGTATTATATTAACAGCCTATGATATTCTTATTCCTTATACTATTAGTAAAACTGATAATAATCGCTCCTTTCTATAGTACTTTGAAGTTTACAAATGGCTTTCCTCACAGCCATCAAGACAGGATTGGAGACTATATTAAGGCTAGTACGACCCCAATGACACATTTTTGATGAGGAAAGGGATTGTTTGCAATGGTGCTTCAATGACCAGATTCTTTGAATTTTACATTCATTTCCTAACCTTATAAAAGGCCTTGGAATAATCATTCTTAAGTCATAGCCCTCTAAGTCAGTGGCTGCTCTATCAATAATCCAGTCGATTATTGAACCGTATATATCATGCCACTGTTTTAGATCTTTCTGTAGCATTTTTTAATAAATATCCACATAAGATAGTTGGGAGCGATTATTCCCATAACCAGTGAAAGTCTTTCTGTTCTTTTTTTGTACATTTGTTGACAATCGTGCTCATCATTGAATGAACTGCATTTCCAGTTTCCTACTTTCCAAGTACAAATTGGAACACGTAGGATTCAGATGTATAAAAGAGAAAATTACCGACAGCTTTGAGTGGCAGTTACATATCAAACCTCGCGGGGGTTTGACAGGCAACGAATATCGTTATTAGACGCTTTTTCCATAATTGCTGACATTTATCCAGTGTTTCACAGTATTTGCTAATGTATTAATGCAGTCAGTCTTGGGGAGGCTGCACATGCCTTCTTCGCCCTGGCTTTTATGGGATTCTTAAATTCACAGACCTGCGGATACTTATTCCCTGCTGGTTGCCGTAGTGACAGAGCTCAGAGATAAGCCGCGACAGAGCCCTTTTGTGATTGCTTTTCAGGTGACATTCAGAGGCAGCTTGAGCAGAGTGTCCTTTTATAGTTCCTGTAATTCAGAAAATGATAACAGCTTTTTGCTGCTTAGAAGAGAAGGCTGTTGACTGCTCCCCGTGGGATTTCCGTTTGCTGGGCTACTTCAGACCAACACCAGTCTGATAAAGTTCTTATATTATTGGGCAGATTGCAAAGTGCAGGAGATGGAATTAATGATGATGCTTAGAGAATACAGGACTGATACTACAAACCAAACTTTAGGAAGCCAGGACTGATTCCCTGTCCCTTAAGGGATAAAAAATAGAAAAGAAAAATTGGGGCATATTAGAAGCCATTAAAGGCAGCACACTTCGAAGGATGCTAAATTAACCAGCCTGGGTATGGAATTGATTCCCAGAATCACAGTATGTTTTCAGTACTCAGAGAGACCTTAGGACATTGACTATTACAATTGGAATATATAATACTGTATACAGTATATGATTGACAAGTTTGCCAAAACCAACCAAGACAACTGAGAAATCAAGGATTCTCCCATTCTTGGTTCTCCTGAGTCTGGAACTTCTGTGAGAGTTCTGTCATCTTGTAATGTATGCATCTGACAAAAGTCATGGACTGTCAGAACTAGAAGGGGCTGTTTTTCTCATTTTACTGAGAGAGTTAAGATCCTTCATCCCATCCATGGCAGAGACACTGGTGGAACCCAGGCTGTCTGAGTCCAAGTCCGGAGCTCTTTCCATTGTTCCCCTCTGCCATTTGGTCTTGAAGTCCAGAACTATTTCTCCTTCCTCTCTTACTCTAAACTATCATTTCATTCATTAAATTTATTGTTTAAAATGTCCTAATTGCCTATTCTGACGGGTCATTTTCTGATGGCAGTATATTGTGAACACATTTTAAATGCTAATAAGCTTTTCACTGGTCTTATCCCTGTAAAAGTGGCTGGGGAAGAAACTGAGCCCCAGGAAGATTGTACTTACTCAAAGTCCCACAGCCACATAGTTCCAGATGTAGGTCATGGGCCTAGAAATAGGTCCAGAGCCCCCTGCTCTGAAAATTAGAGATTCTGGCTAAGTCCTCCATAACTTTCTTTTGTCTTATTGTTAACTGACTCTCTTGTCAGGAGATGGGGGTCTATAGGTATGCAATATTGTATATACTGTCAGACTTGGTTGAGGTCTTGGCTCCTTTTGTTGAAACTTTTTTCTCTCTTTTTTTATCCTTGATTAAAAGGCGTAACTCCTTGGGTAGGAGAAGATGGCAGGATATATTCAGAAGAAGCTTATAGAAAAACAAAGGGTATCATCAATAGAAAAAATGTTTTTTAGTTGACTGTAAGGTCTTTAGCAATTGCTTTAGCTTTTCTTTTTCCTGAGCCTCTCTGAAATAAGGGACAGGATCTACATTAGGAGTCCTTCCCTTTTGTTGTGCCATGGATTCCATTGGCAATCTGGTGGAGACTAGGGTCCCCTTCTCAGGATAAAGTTTTCTTATTTTGTTTTTTAATTCATAATCAATGAAAGGGGGGCAGCTAGATGGCGCAGCGGATAGAGCACCGGCCCTGGAGTCAGGAGGACCTGAGTTCAAATCCGGCCTCAGACACTTAACACTTACTAGCTGTGTGACCCTGGGCAAGGCACTTAACCCCAATTGCCCCTCAAACAAAACCAAAACCAAAACATAATCAATGAAAGGTTAGAGGTTAGTAAAAATAAGGATGTCATTTTTCCCCATCCAACCTCTAAAATCCATCTACTGATCCCAGATTAAGTGATCTCTGCTCCTATCTCTCCAAAACCCACATTCCTATGAGTTTGTATGAAGTTTAGCAAAACCAAAAATCTTATAATGAGAAAGGCTTTATAAAGGAACATTTCCTAGCGTCTTTCAAGGCTATAAGAATTGCCAGTTCAAAAGCAAATCCAGTATCCAAAAATGTACATTACTGTGGATGATGCTCTCGAAACTGATGCTGAGGAAGAACGCAAAGCCCAGGGCAGGAAGAGAATCCCAAACCAAACGCAGCAGATATTAAAGAAAAAGATCCAAAGCGTTTTAGACACTAACACTTGAATTTTAGATTGAATTTGCAGGTAAATAATGAACCAGGGCCATTGTTTGAATAAATGAAAGTAGCATCAGAATGGAAAGAGAGCCCTGACCAAAGAGCCTGAAGGCATTTGCTCGGTGCTGGGAAAGGCCAAGCAAGACACTCTTCCTTGTCTCTGTCAAGGAGCCCCCAGTCAGGGGTCAGGGTCAGCAACAGCTTTTTCAAAGCAGCAGCAGTTTAGCCCAGCAAGCTTGCCTCCTTGCAGTCTGTTTTTATTGCAGAGCCAATCAAGGAGTTTGATTAGACCTGAAATTGAAAAGCCTTAAGATGCGCTTTAAGATACTTGTTTCTAACCTCTCTGTCCTCTAGGCAGAGCAGATGGAAAGTAAACTTTTATAAAATTCAAATATTTGTAATTCAGACACAAAAGGGTAATCTGGAGGCTCGTGACAAACAAATATGACATTTTCAAAGTGACGTTCAGTAAACCGTTATTATGCTGTTGGTGCCCAGTGGTGTTGCTTGGTTTCCCGCATGTAGACATCCTCACCCTCTGGCTTTGGCACAGAAACACTAGCAGAAAGATGGGAGCAGGAAAGCTATGTGAGTGCATGGTCTGTGTGGGCTTTGGACCCCAGAAAGGCACAAGGAGAAGGTGATTCTTCTGTTTTTGTATGCTGAGAGCTTCCACCTGCTCTGCCTGTCACAGCCTCTGAGACTCCCTCAGGACAGAGATGAACTGAAACCAGTGATTTTGGTCAAGGTTTTGTTGATTTTGCTGCCATCAGCAATTTGCCACCTAAATAAAATACTTATCATCATAACGCTGTGCATTTTGGTGGTGTTCTGGGGTCATAGGCTGCTTTCCTCCCCGACTCGATGAAGCTAGGGATGTGTTCTGCCCTCTTTCACAGATGAGGGGACTAAGGCTCAAGAAGATTAAATAACTTTTTGACAAGGGCTGGACCCCTGTAGGTTCAAGCCTAGGTCTCCTGATTACAACTCCAAGGTTCTTCCTTCCTAGAGTTTCAGAATCACCCTAACTGAAGGCATGGAACCGCTTCAGGGGCTACCTCAGGGCTGCAGGGAGTGTGCAACCTAGTCTACCCTTTTCTTACTGTGATATCTTGGGGAGATTCAATATTCCCCCCCCCTTTCCCCCCTGTGTGCGCGCGTGCGCGCACACACACACAAATGCTTCTGGTTTTTCCTGAAGGACTTTACTGATAAGATTTGGACTAACTTTCTTGCATCAAACCACTCCCAGGTAAAAGCTATTATGCTGCCCTCAGCTTGGGTGGGGGTTTCCATTCTTTGAATTGATGAACTTATATAGATATACTTTCCTCATCCAAGTGACCCTCAGTCCTTCATTTTAATATAGTTCACCTCTAATCACATCAGCCTAATTTGATTTTATTCCTACTTGATGGACCACCTACTGTTTGGAAGAGTATATAAGCTGTGAGTCCACCACCATTTTTGTCTTTGGTCTGAGAGAGACGGCCAATGACCATCCTTTTATTAATAATCTGCTGCTTTATTAATAAAATGATCAAATTACCCAGAAACTATGTCTTTCAAATTTTTAATGGTCACAACTGATAGTAATCACCTGGGGTTACCAATGAAACATTGTAGTAGGGCCTCAGGGTTGGGCTTTCTGCACAACACACACTTAATGTATGTTCAGTTCATGAGTAGATGACCATTCAGTGTGTCAAGTACTCTATTTAGTGCTGAAGATTTAAAGACAAAAGGGAGACTAGGCCTTTACTTCAAGAAGCCTACATTGTAATGGGGTCAAGGATGAATATAAACAAGAATAATCAAATATAAAATAATTGTGATGATAATAGTTGGCATTTATATAGTGCTTTAAGGTTTACAAAGCACTTTACATGTGCTATCTCATTTTATCCTTATGAGAAAATTGGGACTGAGAGAGGTTAAATCACCAAACATTAAGAGTTTACTATGTGCTAGGCATAGGGCTGAGCACTGAAATTACCAGTTCAAGCAGAAGGACACAACCCCTGCTCTCAGAAAGCTTATATTCTAATATGAAGAAGAAGAAAACATATTAAAGGAGACTTAAAAACAGATTTGGGGAGGTAGGGAAGGGGGAAGGGATGATGCACAGAGGGAAGAGTCAAGTGTAGAACCTGGAGAGTAATGAAAATGATGTTGGCCTGGGCTTGCTTCTTAAAATGGAGGTTCTGGAAGGAGTTAGGAGGCCCAGGGGTAGAGAGTACTTCCAGGGTTATAGTGAACTTCCAGGGTGCCTTCTGTGGCATGGTAGCAAAAATCCAAAGAGTCAGGAGAGGAGCCTAGAGAGGAATAAAGGCATGGTTGGCCTGAACATTTTCCTTTGAATGGAGGGCCTGGGAGAAGCTAACAATCAGAAGAGATCTCAGGGACATAGAATAAGTTAAGTGACTTGTTTAGGATTACACAGCTAATAAGTGTCTTAGGCATCATTGGATCTCATTTTCCTGACTTGAAGTCTAACTCCATACACTGCATCACCAAGCAATGTAATTTGGGGGGTTAACTTGGAGTCTTTTCTTTTCTGGAATTACTATTGCTTCAATTGTAATCATAATCCCATTGGCATTTAGTACTAAGGACTTCACAATTTAAAATCATTCTTTGCCTATGAAATTGGAAAGCATGTCCACAGTCCACGCCACCTCTTCTAAGACTTCTTTTTTTTCTCAGTTTCTTAGAGGTGTTTGGCAGGTTTAATTCCTTGCAAGTACCTGTGACCAAATGCTGATTGAGACATGTGATATTTTCAATGAAAGACTTTTAAAAATCCAAGATCACAGTCATCTGACCCTTTTCTTTCCTAAAGCTACAGACAGAGACTTTATTAATTGGCCCATCAACCTCCAGAGGTGTTAAGAACCCTTAAATCCATTTTAAAGATGAGGGAAGCTGTGATCCAGGGCCAAAGAGTTCAGATTAATTGCTGGAAGCCTTTGAGGTTGAGTTTTTTAGAATACCCATTGGACCCTGTGTGGCCAGCCAGCAGGCAGAGCAGCCAGTACCAAACCACGTGCTAACTCAGTGGGTCTCAGAAGTGGGAGACTTTGATAACAACAAGCATGATTTCCATTAATTGAGTCCTTAGCGGACTCCCAAGACATTTTCCTCACAAAAATCCTGTGGGGTAGGACATGGAATGGTCATTGCAAAGTAAGAATCAGGAGTCCGAGACATACAGTGATCTGTCTCCCAACCCAGCACTCTTCCCATTGTTCTACTCTGCTGAATAACTCAATAGGAATAGTCAATAGACATTTATTAAGCAGTTACTATGTGCCAGGCCCTGTGCTAAGTGCTGGGGATGCAAATATTAAAAAAAAAAAGATAATCCCTGCCCTCAAGGAGTAGTATAATGTAGGAAGTTAGTGTGAATAATAGCACACAAAAGTCTTTGAAAGGAGGGTGAGGTAGTAGTCAGTGAAGAAAGTTTTGATGTAATCCTTTATCTCCGTGCCCTATTCAAAAATATTGCCAAATATGCCAGGTATGGAAGATGGTGAGAAAAATGCTTGCCTGAGCTCTCCCAAATTCCTCTGTGATTATCTTTAAATAAACACCTCAAAATGAATTCTAGAGTGGCATAACCCACAAAAGAATGGGGCAAGACAATTTTCCAGGCCAAGACAACTTAGAAATTTGGCAAGAAAATTCTGTTGCATAGGGATGAGAGTGGTACATAGTTCAGCAGTGGATTATATCAACACAGGCCATACCCCCAACAAATCAGCAGTAATCTGGCAGCAGTGGCTTCCAGAGCTCTCAGCCCACAGATAACAAGGGGATTGGACAACTGGTCAGAAGGAGATTACAGGGGTCCTTTTGCTGGCACTGGATGTAGGACTCTCTTGCATTGCCCATACCTGGATCTGGGTCTCAGTTCTGAATCACATTCCCTTGGCAAGGAAGAACACTAGCACACCAGAGCTTGTTACTAAATAGGAACAGGGACTCTGGTCCCAGTTCCAGGGTGGGAAAGAGTGCTTGTGGTCACTCACAGACCAGAGCACAGGCTAGGAGAGTTGTAAACATATCTCTCCTTAGATTATATCATCTTCTGGGAACTGAAAACTTATAGACCCACCCCCTCCGCCACCCCCAGAAATAGCTCTGAAAACAGCAGCACAAAAAACCCTAAAGTTTTGGACAATGGCCCCTTTAGCCAGGTTATGGAGCCTAACTGTAACATAAAATTAAGTCAAAAATTTAAAAAAGTAAAAAAATAGGCTGGAAAAATGAGCAAACAACAACAAAAGAACCTAACCATAGAAAGCTACAGTGGTGATAGGAATGACCTAAAAACCCCACAAACTCAAAAGAAGACAACAATGTCAAAACTGCTACATGCAAAGAAAAATGTGAATTGGTCTGAAGACCCAAAAAGAGTTTCTGAAAGAGCTCTAAAAGGCTACCAAAAAAAAATCAGATAAGAGAGGTGGAGGAAAAAGTAGGAAAAGAAATGAGAATGATACAAGGAAATGATGATAAAAGAGTCAACAATTTAGCAGAGGCACCAAAAAAAAAAAAGCCAAAAAACCCCCAACAACAACAAAAAGCTTAAAAAACAGAATATGCCAAATGGGAAAAGATATACAAAAATTCACTGAGAAAAGCTACTTAAAAAGCAGAATAGGCCACATGGAAAAATATGTACAAAAGTTCACTGAAGAAAAAAACTCCTTAAAAAGTATAATTGGCCAAATGGACAAGGAGGTATAAAAGCTCACTGAAGAAAACAATTAGAATTGGGCAAGTGGAAGCTAATGACTCCATGAGAAATCAAGAAATAATCAAACAATCAGAAGAATGAAAAAATAGAAGAAAATGTGAAAGTCCTCATTTCTCATATATATGGAAGACTAAGTCAAATTTAACATGAGCCATTCCTTAACTGATAAATGGTCAAAGTGTATGAACAGGCAGTTTTCAGACAAAGTAATCAAAGTTATCTATAGTCATGAGGGGAAATGCTTTAAATAAATCACTATTGATTAGAGAAATACAAATTAAAACAACTCTTAGCTACCACCCCACTCATGTCAGATTGGCTAATATGACAGAAATGGAAAACAACAAGTGTTGGAAGGGATGTGAGAAAATCGAGATATTAACACACTGTTCGTGGAGTTAGAACTGATTCAACCATTCTGGAAAGCAGTGTGGAACTATGCCCCAAGGGCTGTAAAACTATGCATACCCTTTGATGCAGCAAATATCAGTGATAGTTCTGTATCCCAAAAGAGACTATAAAAAAAATGAAAAAGACCTAAATATACAAAAAATGTTTATATCAGCTCTTTTAGTTGTGGCAAAGAATTGGAAATTGAGGGGATGCCCATCAGTTGGGGAATGGCTAAACAAGTTGTGGTATATGATTGTGATGGAAGACTAATTTGTACTATAAGAAACAATGGGGGGCAGCTAGGTAGCACAGTGGATAGAGCACCCGCCCTGGATTCAGGAGGACCTGAGTTCAAATCCGGCCTCAGACCCTTAACACTCTTGACACTTACTAGCTGTGTGACCCTGGGCAAGTCACTTAACCCCAAAGTCATAAAAAAAGGGGGGGAGGAAGAAACAATGGGCAGGATACTCTCAGAAAAACCTGGAAAGACTTGTATGAACTAATGCAAAGTGAAATTGGCAGAACCAGGAGAACATTGTACACAGTAACAGCAGTATTGTATGATAATCAACTGTGAATACTTTAGATATTCTCTGTAGTACAGTGATCTAAGATGATTTCAAAAGACATGATGAAAAATGCTGTCTACCTTCTGAGAAAGAACTGATGGTGTATAAATGCAGATCAAAGCATACTTTTTAAAACTTTTTTTTTTTGCGGGGCAATGGGGGTTAAGTGACTTGCCCAGGGTCACACAGCTAGTAAGTGTCAAGTGTCTGAGGCCAGATTTGAACTCAGGTCCTCCTGAATCCAGGGCTGGTGCTTTATCCACTCTGCCACCTAGCTGCCCCCCTTTAAACTTAATTTTTCCTCATGTTTTTTTTTGGGGGGGGGGTTGAGGAGGTCTGCGTTTTCTTTTTCTTTTCTTTTTTTTTTTTTGGTGAAGCAATTGGGGTTAAGTGACTTGCCCAGGGTCACACAGCTAGTAAGTGTTAAGTGTCTGAGGCTGGATTTGAACTCAGGTACTCCTGAATCCAGGACTGGTGCTCTATCCACTGCGCCACCTAGCTGCCCCTCTGTGTTTTCTTATATAGATTGATTAATATGGAAATACATTTTGCATGACTGCACATGTATAACCTATATCAAATTGCTTTCTCAATGAGGTGGGGGGAGGAAGGAACGCAGGAATTTAGAAATCAGAATTTTTTAAAACATGTTAAAATTTCGTTCTATGTAATTGGGGGAAAATAAAATATTAAATATCTTAAAAGCATGCCAGGTATTGACTTTAAAATGTTCCCATGCCACCTGAGGCTCAGCTAGCTAACAAACATTTATTAGACACCTTTTGGTGTCTGTGATAGGCACCAAAGATACAAAGGCAAAAGTGAACAAATCCTTGCTTTCAAAGAGCTCACATTCTAGGTGAGGGAAATAAATGTGTACATAAAAATAGATGTAGGATAAGTGGATCTGTACAGACTTCATGTTAATGGTGATCTGAGCAGGCCCAGAGATCGAGGGTGGCACCTTGGAGCAACCCTTTGTCAGCCCCAATGCTAATATTGATTGGATTATTAGAAAGTAACATGGCTGAGGCAGAGGCAAACTGACAGATGCCCATAACAGCTACGCCCAATAATATGCATCTTTTGGGTCAATATCAACTAAATTTCTGTCAGCAGGAAAATTTTTTTAAATCATAAAAGTATTTTATTATTTTATTATTTCCAGTCACATGTAAAGATAGTTTTCAACATTTGTTTTCATAAGATTTTTAGTTCCAAATTTTTCTCTTTCCCTCCCTTCCCTCTTCCTTCCCCAATCAGAAAGCAATCTGATATAAGTTACACATGTACAATCACATTAAACATATTTCTGCATTAGTCATGTTGTGAAAGAAGACTCAGAACAAAAGAGAAAAACCTCAAAAAACAAAACAAAAGTAGAAACAGTATGGTTCAATCTGCATTCAGAGTACAAAGTTCTTTTTTTTTTCTGGAGAACATTTTCCATCATAATTTTAATGAAGAAGAAAAGGGAGAAGTGTCTAAAGAGACCAGTTTGACTGAGCAAGGAGCTTGTCATCAAACCCAGCTATTAAAAATATTTGTTAGGGGCGGCTAGGTGGCGCAGTGGATAAAGCACCGGCCCTGAATTCAGGAGTACCTGAGTTCAAATCCAGCCTAAGTCACTTAACCCCAATTGCCTCACCAAAAAAAAAGAAAGAAAGAAAGAAAGAAATTTGTTCAAGGGGCAGCTAGGTGGTGCAGTGGATAAAGCACAGGCCCTGGATTCAGGAGTACCTGAGTTCAAATCCGGCCTCAGACACTTGATACTTACTAGCTGTGTGACCCTGGGCAAGTCACTTAACCCCCATTGCCCTGCAAAAAAACAACTAAACAAAACAAAACAAAAAAAAATATTTGTTCGAGTTCCAGAAGCAAGGAACCTGAAGGTCAGGACAGAAGATCCGTGTGGTCCTATAGTGGTATAGGGTCAGGAAGACTGAAGGCTCATAGATGTGAGGAATGATCTACCAACTAATGAAATCTAGAGTTTCAGCACCAGAAGGGACCTCAAAGGTCATCCAGACCCAGCTTTGCCAGGGAAGAATCCACTTTATCACATCCAGTCCTTTCTTGAAGACTTCCCATTGGGGGATCTCCATTACTGCTTAGTGTAGCTCAGTCTACTTTTAGCTGGGTCTAATTGTTATGAAGTTTTCTCTTATACCAAACCTAAGTGTCCCCTTCTGCCGTTCAATTTCTGAGTCAGGTATTAAGTGCCTACTATGTGCCACAGGCATTGGGAATACAAGTACAAAGAATGAAACAATCCTTGCAAGGAATTTACCTCTTAATGGAGGAAACAATAAATAAGTATAAAATATATGTAGTCTAAAAATAAAGTGAGTAAAATCAAATTTATACAATGTAGTTAAGTGCTTCTTGGTTTCAGAGGAAGGAGGGCACAAGCAGTTGGAAGAATTTTAAAAGGTTTCTTAGAATATTGTGCTTGAGTTCCAGTCCCTGTTTATCATTCTTAGCTGCATCCTCTATGACCAAAGAGACACTTCTAATCCCCCTTCCACAGAAACCTGTCTGTTGGAAGACAGCTCTCACATATGGCTGTCTCTGGGTCTCTGTCTTTGTCTCTGTCTCTCTCTGTCTCTTTTACACACACACACACACACACACACACACACACACAGGCATGAACTTAAGGCCCTTCACCATTCCATTTGTCTTTCTGGATACTCTTCCACTTATCAAGATAATAAAAGGACACCCAGCTGTCCTGAGCACATTTAAACCCCAAGATCCAGGTGAGCTACATGGGAAAGAATTTGCAAATGTACTTGCAGTTGCTTGCCTTTGGGAAACTTGGGGCAATCCTAGAAGTTGTGGGGGGTGTTGCAGGCCTGGAAGAGCAATGGTCCTGGTTTTCACAAAGGGAGAGAAAGAGTAGCAATCCCATAACCTTTCTTCAAACTATAGGCTGTTGAACTTGACTTTGATTCCTGGTTAAAATAAACAACTTAGATTCTTATTAAGAGCAAATCCTTTTCTATTAATTCTGTGTTTTACAGGACCCTTTACTCATAACAACACTGAGAGGTAGGAATAGAGATATCTCCATTTCACAGATGGAACAAAATACCAAGAGTAGGGAGAGTTATACAGTGGAGATATGATTTGCACCTCCTTCTTTGCAGAGTTATTATGGAGCCAATGTTTTGTAAATCTTAATGATAGAAATGTGATGTTAGGAGGAGGGGGAGGAGAAGGAGGAATCACCATCATCATTGATCATCATAATCATCATTTTCATCATGGTATTTTCATCCCACTAGGACACTAGGTGACATATGGTTATGATTTCCTACATACACACAAGCTTGAGTCTAGTTGTATTAGTATCCTGTCATTTCCTGTATTTGATCCTTGGAACTTAAAAAAACAAAACAAAACAAAACCAGGAGGGCTTGTACCCTTCTCTTTTTTTCCCAAGCCTTTATGGCTAATTCTACAGTGTACTTGCTTTTCTTTTTTAAATTTTTATTGATATATTTTGGTTTTATATCACCTTTATTTCCAAAGATATCCCTTCCTCGTCCCCTCCCCAGAGAACCATACTTTGTAACAAAGAACAAAACAAAACACAAAAAAAAGGGGGGATGGCAAAGCAGTTCAGAAAAACTAATACATCCCCAGTGTCTAAAACTATATGCAGTGTTCTATATTCATATTCCCCTCCCTTATCAAAGAAGGGAGAAGGGAGAGAGGATACTTTCTTCTCTTCTCCAGGACTAAGTTTGGTCATTATAATGTTTTATCATAGGAGTGGTTTTTTATTTACATTGCTGTCATCATTGTGAATGTTGTTTTCTTAGTTCTACTTCTTTGCCTTAGTTCAGTTAGGTCTTCCAATGGTTCTCTGTATTCTTCATACTCATTATTTCCTATAGTGTAGAAATATTCCACTGTAGTCATGTATCATAACTTGTTCTGTTATTCTCCAGTTGACAGGCATGGTTTTTTTCCTTAGTTCTTTGCTACAGAAAACGCGGTTATGAATTGTCTTGCATGTATGTGTGAAATCTTTTGGTCAAAGGGTATAAACATTTTATTCTATACATAATTGTGAATTGCTTTCCAGAATAGTTGGACCGGTTGATAGCTGTGCCAACAACAATATACTACTATGCCTTTTTTTTTTTTTTTGTGGCCCATTACGCTTTAACTCTTCCATCTTTTGTCATCTTGGCCAATGAGATGTAATCTTGACATTATTTTGATTTTTATTACTCTTATAAGTAACTTGGGATAATCTTTCATATAGTTGCTAATAGTTTGCAGTGCTTTAGAGAACATTTGCTCATCACTTTTGACATGGTTCTTTGTTGTTCATTTTATCTTTATACTATACTTTATAATTTATCTCTCTATTCTACTCATTTCTGGAAGTAGCTCCACATTTTCTTTTGGATTCTTCACTTCACTCTCTGCACCTATTCTGTCGGTCAAAAAGTCTTGTAATTTCTTCCTCCACAATACATTTCACACAAGATTCCATCCTCTTCTTTCACAGAACTAGTAGGCCCTCATTGTCTCTTGCCTTTGTTACTGCAATAGCTTTCTGATTAGACCACCTGCTTCAAACCATGGCCCACTCAAATGCATCCTTTATCCAGCCACCATGGTCATTTCCCTAGATCATCATTCTGACTGTGTCATCTCCTCAGTAAACTCCAAGTAGTTTACTGTTATTTCTAGGATCAAATATAAACTTTCCTGCTTAATGCCTAAAACTTTTCACCTGACATTTAAAGTTCTCATAACAACTTCTTCCTCTCTATCTAATCTTATTACCCATTTCCCCTCTGTATATTTTACTACTGTAAGTTTTCAAAGAGATCGTCCTCTGAGGACTTCATTAGCTATATCTCTTGCCATCAAGCTAAACTGGCCTTCCCCTGTAACTCCCCACTGTCCATCTCCTGTCCCTGAGCCTTTGCCCTAGGTGTTACTCCATGCCTGGAATGCACTCCCTCCTCACCTCAAAGAATACCTTTTTTCCTTCAAGACACAACTCAAGCACCACCTTTTATGTCAACCCTTTCCTGATTGCCCAACTTCTAGTATGCTTCCAAATTGCCTTATGGTTAATTACTTTCTATTATTGGTATTAATTGACTTTATATTTATTCTGCATGAACTTATCTGTGTACTTGTCTTCCCTTTAGAAGATAAGCTACTTCCAAAAGGGGATTGTTTAATCATTCCTGTGCCCAGTGCTTAGCACAGTACTTGGTACGTGATAGCTATTTAACAAATAAATGCTTGTTGATTGATTGCTTTGTGGCATTTTCCAGTGCTTATGTCCCAGGAGAGTTCAATTCTGTGACAGGAAACATGTTCCAAGTTAGTATGTTCCTAATTTCTTAGTGAATTAGGCAGCCAATGATTCTTCTAGGCATTTAAAGGAAAGAGGTGCCACTTGCAACACCAGTGACTGTGACCAGCTTCCTAGGAGAGATGGGATTTGAACAGGGAGGTTATAAATCATCCCGGAAGTTATTCTCATGAGATTGAGAGCTAGAAGAGATCCTGGGGATGGTATAGCCCAATGCCTGTGGTGGGTAAGGAAGCTGAGGCTCAGAAGGGGAAGTATCACAGTGCCTGTGAGCCTCAGTTTCCCTGTCAGTGGCACCCCGTTATCCTGTGGCTCCTAATGCTGACTCAGGAATGCATGCCCACCAGCACCCCAGCTGGGATGGAACCCAAGCCCTTGGTGCAACAGCTTGAGTTTTGCCAAGGATTTAGCTGCTACTGGAGGAATGAGCAAGTGCTCCAGTATCTGCTAGCCAAATAGTTGCGCCATACTTTGAGTAAATGGCATCCCACTATAGACTAGTCATAAGTGGCTGGTTGATACAGTGAAAACAGAGTAGGCCCCAGGATGGCTCCTGGCATATCTGTAGACAGCATCTGCAGTGATCAGTGTTCACGAACACGTGGTGATCTGATCCTCTTCGTCACTGTCTTTTCAGTGCCATGACTGCCTTTTTTTTTTTTTTTTTAGTGAGGCAATTGGGTTTAAGTGACTTGCCCAGGGTCACACAGCTAGTAAGTGTTAAGTGTCTGAGGCCGGATTTGAACTCAGGTCTTCCTGAATCCAGGGCTGGTGCCTTATCTACTTTGCCACCTAGCTGCCCTCATGACTGCTTTCTGATGGCTGCCCAGTCCCCTATATAACTAGCAGGGCCTTTGGTACCCACATGACAGAAGCATGAGGAGGGACATTTTAAGGAGAGCTTCGTGCATGTTTAATTCTCCTGTGAGGAGAAAGGCTAAGAATGCCACAGCTTTCTGCCTCCCCAGAAAAGTGTGATGACCCATCTGGGTTTGCCAGGACTTCTTTGTTGCTTTTTACATCTGCTTGTATGTCAAGCCAAGCTGTCCTCCAGAGGCTCTGACCCTGAGGGGGGACTCTGAGCACTCTAGGGGATCCAGGAGCACCCCAAGGTACAATACATGAGGAGGAGATTCAGCAGGACCATTCTCAACAGGCCTGAAGTCTCTTTAATTTCAGGTCACCCTGCACACACTCACCAGTTTTCTGGTGCTTCATTCACCTGAGTAGATAAATGCCACAGCATCTAAGGTGCGCCAGAGTTTGCAGCCCCTCCCTCCTTCAGGATAGCTTTGAAAGCCAGCTTGGATAGAGGAGAGGAATATACCTTTGAGGGACAGACTTAGTTCTCAAGACAAACATTCATTCTAGGGCTACAATTAGTTAAGTAAAAAATCACATCTGGTGATGATGGCTATGCTCTCAGGTGCAGTCCCCACTATAACTTGGTTTGTACAGGAGACTTGGGGTCCTTAGGCCACTGAGCACATGAGAAATGCTTCTGGGTAGCTTCCAAGGCTCCTTTTATTCTGTATAACTTTTTTTTCTTTTTGGCAGTGCAATGAGTGTTAAATGACTTGCCCAGGATCACACAGCTAGTGTCAAGTGTCTGAGGCCAGATTTGAACTCAGGTCCTCCTGACTCCAGGGCCAGTACTCTATCCACTGTGCCACCTAGCTGCCCCCCAAGGCCCCTTTTATTAATGACAATTTAGTCACTTCCCGAAAAAAAGAGAAAAAGGATCTGTCTCTAGTGCTTGTTGCTCATCTTGGAATCAGTCTCTGGCCTTAGCCTGGCCTTAGTACAGCCAGCACTAGCTTCTTGTAGCCAGAGGCCTTCACACTCTCATATTGTTTTTGCACCAATCCTGCCTCTTACTTCACGGACACAGGATCTCCAGGTGAGAAAATGCCTTCTGTGAACACAGATCTGCAACTGCATCTGAGACTCTTCCAAGGAGACATGGAGAGCTTCAGTGACTTGCCCAGGGACATATAGCTAGCATGTGTCAGACACGGGACTTGAACTCAGATCTTCCTGACTGTGCAGCCAGTGCTCCAGCCACCATGCCAGACTGCCTCTTTAATTAGCCATCATGAAACAACACAGAAAGAACACCAAGCTACCCTGGATCTTCAGGCACCATGGAGGAAACTCCAAGAGCCAAACTCATTTCATGGACTGTCTGTTGGGCAGCCCTTTCTTTTCTTTTTCATTGAAAAGGAAATGGCCAGCCTCTGAGTGGGTGCCTTCAGGGGTTCCTTGTAGCTCCACCTCTACCATGGGAACCTTCTCTGGAGCTCCCAATCTGTTTTTCCAACAACCTGCCGTAACAGGTTTAAATTCCGGACTGTGACACTGTTCTTGTGGTTGAATTAGAAACTTTTTTTTTCCTTCTTCTTTTTAAAAAGTGAAACCTGTGATAAGTAATTGTCACAGTTAGCGCCCTGGCACAATGCTAATTTGAAGTGACATGTCCATACTGGCCCTGGGTAACATGAAGAAACTGAACAGGTGTGAGGGGTGGGGCTTCCCATGGGCCCGGCTGAACTTCTAACCAGAGAAAAAGAGCAGAAAAAGTGAACTGAACCTTGACTAAAGCTGTCAGCAGGAATTATCTCAGCAACACTTGGTGGGGAGCGAGAATCCGCACTGGGGCTTGAGAGCCTGCACACCCTCCACCAGGCAGCTTGTTTTCACCCATTGCACATCAAGTGCTGAATACCTTTCAAGAGAGATTTTTTTTTCTGTGCGGTGCGTGTTTTTTTTTTTTTTTAAAGAACAAAACCCTATTTTTCTAGGATAAAAAATAGTTTCAGACTCTCCCCCCCCCACACACATACCTTTTTTTTGGTTGTTGTCCAGTTTTTAAAGTAATTTATGTAACAGGTTGCAAAATTGTAGATCAGGCCTTACATTTTGATAAAGCTGAATGATGTGAAACCATTAAACAATCCATAGAGAATTCTACTCCCTTCTGGGAGTGGTGTGTCTCCCAAGAAAACACTTTGAAATAGCTCACTAGCCCTTGAAAGTTTGGGTTTCATAGTTCCTCTGAGAGATGGCTAAACCACTGCATCTCCCACAGTGCTGTTCCACTGGTTCTTTCTTGGCTCCAAAATGACGTAAATGTTCTTTCATTTTATCCTTTAAAATAACCATAATAATGTAGTGATTGCTTGTGTCTTCCTAAATACTGAGATGGACCTGGAAGTGAAAGGAAAAACTTCCTTTGGCTGTCTTGAAGCTGCCAGTCTGGAGAAGGAGGAATAAAAACAGGCCTGACTTATGTTTCCATCTTGATTCCTCCCTTGGATATTATGGGCTTTAATTAGAGAATATACTTTCCTAGGCCCGTTTAGGTAATATTTACAATATTAATTTTAACATCAGCATTTTAGGAAATGAAGAAATGAAGGCCAGAAAACCAAAGTCAGTTGCTTTATAATCATTCAGCCAGTAAATGTTAAAACCAGCATTTGAACCCACATCTTGGAATTCTGAGTCTAGTGCTCTTGCCACACTACACCATGCTACTTGTTGACTTTTAAAGGAATTGTATCATTCAGCCTTTGAAAGAAGGATGTTGTGGAAAAGGCTAGGCGAGCTAAGGAGTGTTCAGAGCAGTAAAGTTTAACATAGATCCCTGAGAGACCAGGATGGGTTATCATGATTCTTAGAAGGAAAACCAGGTTCCAGGCCTACTCTTGAGCTCACTAACCATGTGACCTTGGCCCAGTTCCAGAATCTCAGAATCTGGACAAAGTAAATATGCAGTTCTTTGGAAGGGCTTCTTTGTTGCTTTTTGCAACAAAGAGAGATGGTTCTGAAGCTCAAAGCTTGGGGCTCCAAGCAGCTTTGTGGAGAAAGTAGTATTTCCACAAGGCTTTTCTTTTCTTTTTTCTTTTCTTTTTTTTTGGCAAGGCAGCGAGGGTTATGTGACTTGCCCAGAGTAAGTGTTAAGTCTCTAAGGTAGGATTTGAACTCAGGTCCTCCTGAATCCAGGGCCAGTGCTCTATCCACTGTGCCACCTAGCTGCCTTTTCCACAGGGTCTTAAAGGAAGAGAGGTAGGTACTCTTAGAAGTGGCCATCGGAGGGGGAGGCATTCAAGAAGGGGGGGGTGCAGTCAGTACAAAGGCCTGGAGATGGCAGGTGGAGAGTGCTGGGTGAGGATTGTTTGTCTGCGTTGCACAGTAGAGGATGTTGATGAATGGAGAGAGAGAGAGAGAGAGAGAGAGAGAGAGAGAGAGAGAGAGAGAGAGAGAGATTGATTTTATTGTATCCTAGAAGCTCCAGGAAACCCCTGGAGTTGGTGGTTGGGTAAGGAAGTGACATGGTCAGATCTGCACTGAAGGAAAATTACTTTGGCAGCCATGTTTGTAGATTGGACTAGAATGGGAAGTACGCTGAAGCAGGGAGCCCATTGAGGAGGGATTATGTTCATTTAGGCAGTGTTGATGAGGACCTAACCCAAGATGGTGTTGTGTGAGTAGATGTAGAAATGGTCTGCTTTGGCAACGGAAGGGTGTGTGAATTGAAGAAGAGCTAGAGGCTGAGGATCCTAAGGTACTACGGTCAAATGGTACTACTAGTATAGAGGACTGGAAGGAGAGTGAACATGAATATATAATTTTGGAAGATGGGAAGATTTGGAGAGAAAGTTACTAAGTTCTGTTGTGGACATGTTGGGTTTTAGATGTCTCCAGAACATTCAATTTAAATAGTCCAGTAGGCAGTGTTGCAGTATTGAAGCTCAGAGAGAGACTGGGACTGGAGAGACATATGTCCCCATATGAATATACATTGTCCATGCACGTGTTTATATGTAGATGATGTGGGTCATTTACATAGAATGTGTACGTGCATTTATGATGACATAACTGGGCAAGTAGGTGGTAAAGTATGTAGAGCACTGTGCTGGGAATCAGGAAGACTCATATTCCTGAGTGCAAATGGAGACTCAGATACTTACTAGCTGTGTGACCTTGGAAAAGTCACTTAGCACAGTGTGCCTCAGTTTTTCATCTGAACGATGGGCTGGAGAACCACTGGCAAACCATTCTAGTGTCTTTGCCAAGAAGACCCCAGATGGGGTCATGAAGAATCAGGCGTGACTGAAACGACTGAACCCAAGATTGCATGACTGATAATGTGAGTCAGCTGTTTAAAGATGATAATGAAACCCATGAGAGCTGATTAGGTTACCAAGAGAGTGTGGGAGAAGAAAAAAGAGCCTGGGACAGAATCTTGGGGAGCATCCACAGTCAGGAATGTGCTTTGGAAGATGAACCAGCAAAGGAGACTGAGAAATAGCAGTCAAAAAACAGGAGAAGCAAGTGAGTTGGATCAGGAAAACCCAGAATAGAAAGATTATCCAGGAGGAAAGGGTAGTCAGTAATGTCAAGTGTAACAACATAGATTGAGAAGGATGAGGACTGAGAAATGACCATCAGAATTGGAAATTGAGAAATCATTAATGCTGTTATCCACATTTTACAGTTGAGGAAACAGAGGCAGACAGAAGTCAGATGACTTACCCAGGGTCACACAGCTGGTTAGTAGATGCCTGGCTCCAGGCCCCAGCTCTCTATCAACTACCCCATCTAGCCACTTCCGAAAGCAATTTCAGCTGATTGCTGTGGCTAGAAGCCAAATTACAATGGGTTGAGAAGGAAGGGGTGGCAGTGTGTGCTAGTTTGAGGGAATGGAAGGATCTAGGTGAGGTTTGTTTTTTTTTTTTAGGGACAGGAAAGACTTAGGTCCATTAGAAGGGAAGGAATCAGTGGGTAGGAAGAGGTTAAAGATTAGAGAGCAGGGGTGATTTGAAGGCAGCCTCCTGAAGAAGATGGGAGATGAGAGAATTGAGGGTATGTGTAGAATAACAATGATAAGGGCTGTTCATGGTTAGAGACTAGGGGAGAGGAGAGAATAGCAGATGATGTCAAGAGTTTGAGAAGAAGGGCAGGGAAGAATGAAGGAATGAAGCACTGATTCTGCTCTTAGCATCTGCAAAGAGAGTTCATGGCCAATGTAGCTAGCTGTCCCCGTAAGTAAGAATTGAGATCCTAATGTAAGGGGGTAGCGGTAGGACAAGGTGTGGGAGGTTTGAGGATGAAAAAGAACATTTGCAATAGGGAACCTATAAGAGAGCAATAAAAAGGCTGTAGCCTTGTTGCAGGGAAGGTCCAACTGAAGCTTGAGAACTTGAATTTGTAATGCACTTGGTCGCCGGCTGTGAGACTTCCTAAAGAGGCAGATGATGAAAGTAGTCCAAGGCTGAGGTCTGGCAAGAGATACTCAGCAAAAAAAAAAAAAGAGAGAGAGAGATACTCAGCAATAGTAGATGTGGAATTCAAGAATTGAAATGACTGACTATTGGGTTGAGACAGAAGTTAGAAGAAAATTAAGTTGGAGGAAGGGTAGTAGAATGGTCCTAGGAGACAGAGCTGAAGTTCAGAGCCCAAGGGCATTTTCCTATGTCCACTGCCACAGCAGGCGGGTAATAAGAGCATTGGAGAGGCACATAAAACCTCAAGAGGAAAGAAAGGATCTTCTTGGTAGCAATTCCAACTTGTAGTTTTAATTCTATCCCCATGAGATAATGAGAGTAAGAAGAAGAATAGCAGTAAATTATAACATGCTCAAGAAGCACTTTCCTGGTTTGATCATCAGGTAATATTATTCCAGTTTTTCAAATGAGGAAGGTGAGGCTCCAGGAGGCTAAATGATTTCCCATGATTCTACTGTTAGCAAGGGTCAAAGATAGCTCATTGCAGTGGAAAGAGGGATGAATTTGACATTGGAAGGTCTTGGGTTCAAACTCCAGTTGTAGCCACTTATTACTGGCTCGTGCAAGTCACCTTCAGCTCTGGACTTCAGTTTTCTTACTTGTAAAATGAAGGCCCTGGCAGTTCTAAAATTTTAATCTGATGGTCCATGGCCACTCAAAAGAGGTTAACTTAGCCCTTGAATAGAAAAACAAAGTAGATGAAGAATGCATCTGGCCCTGAAGATAGCATGGAGTTGAATGAGCATGGGCCCTCTTTTAATGTTAGACAGCTGCTTCATAGGAGCTGGGGTGCAGGATGGATTGCATTTGGGGAATGTGGGAGATGCTGTCACTGATGCAGAAGCCCATCTTTTTAAGTTAAGCATTCAGCTAGTAGTCGATCTGTAAACGTTTATTAAGCACCCACTTTGTTCCAGGCACTGTGCTAAGCAGTAGGGATACAAAAAGAGACAAAAGACAGTCCCTGCCCTCGAGAAGCTCACAGTCTCATGGGGGAGACAACAACCATGTGTACCCACATGCTCTGTACAGGATAAATAAAAAAATTAAATGTGGGAAAGCACTAGAATTCAGAGGGGCTAGGGAAGGCTTCCTGGAGAAGATGAGCTTTTAGCTGGGACTTGAAGGAAGCCAGGAGTCAGAGATGACGAGGAAGAGGATTTGAGGTGTGGGGGATGGCTGGGAAAAGGCCAGAGCTAGGAGTTAGTCTTATCGAAGGAGCGCCAGGAGGCCAGGGCATATGGAGATCTCAGAAAAATAGAAACGGCAAGTGACCAGAAGTGCCATGGGAAGATGCACAGAGACTGTGCAGGGGAGCACAGCTGGTGACTGGTTTTGACTTGGACAGTAGAAGTGGCCCCAGAACTGTCACTGAGAAGAGAGAGGGCTGTGTAGGCACTGAGCCTCAGTACTGCACGGTATTCCCTCACGCACTGAGGATCTCTGTCGCCACTCTACAGAATGGCCTGGCTCAGAAAGGGTTGGTATCTGTACCTGTGTCGACTGTGTAGTGGGGAAGAATAGGAACAAACCCTCTTCCCAGCCCCCCAATCCCCTCCTCCCCCAAATCACAAAAACTTACCTGAGCCACTTTGCAAAGACAGTCCAACAGGGGTCAGGAGGTCTCGTGCAGAAAATGCATTTGATGTGGGGTCTCACCCCGGGAGACAAATAAGTGCCTATATCACTATATACCAGACAGATGCAAGGTAATATCTGTGGAGGACTGGGGAGTGGAGGAGGAGGAGGCGCTGGCATTTGGGGCAATTAGGAAAGACCTCATGTAGAAGGTGTTATTAGAGCTGCACCTTAAAAGCAAATAGAAATGGGGGGCAGCTAGGTGGCACAGTGGATAAAGCACCGGCCCTGGAGTCAGGAAGACCTGAGTTCAAATCCGGCCTCGGACACTTGACACTTACTAGCTGTGTGACCCTGGGCAAGTCACTTAACCTGCATTGCCCTGCCCTCCCCAAAAAAGGCAAATAGAGATGATGAAAGCTGGAGGTGAGAAAGCAAAGTATGGTAGGCATGAGGACCAGCCGAGGTGAATGCATGGGGATGGGAGAAATGTTGTGTATGAGGAACAGTAAGAAGACTGGGCTGTAGTGCATATGTGTAGTATGACTGCCAAGGGACAGTAGGGTCAGTCCAGGTTGTGAAGGGTTTTAAATGATAAAGAAGTCGAGCCCCAGGATCTTATCTGCCTGCCAAACTATGAACTCGATGAGAGCAGGAACTGTGTCTTAAATAAACTTACTATCTTTGTATACCTCATACAAGGTTCAGCTTCTAGCAGAATGAAAAGAAAACCTTCTTTCACCCAAAGTAGCCCAGCTTCACCTTGGGCATAGCTTTTGTTAGGAAGCTAAATCCTACTTCGCATTTCTATAGTATTTTTTTTTTTTTTTAGGCAATGGGAGTTAAGTGACTTGCCCAGAGTCACACAGCTAGTAAGTGTCAAGTGTCTGAGGCCGGATTTGAACTCAGGTACTCCTGAATCCAGGGCCGGTGCTTTAACCACTGCGCCATCTAGCTGCCCCTTCTATAGTATTTTTAGGCTTGCAGCCCCTTTCCCTTGTGTCCTGGTAAATACTAGGACTTACTTTGACAGACTAAGAAATTGAGGCTTTGAGAGTTTAAGTGGCTTGCCCAGAGTTACCCAGCAAGTAGATTCCAGAGTCTGAATTTGCACCCAGGTCTACAACTTTAGTGACCACATTTTTCTTTTTTTTACTGTAACCATTGGTTATCAGTAAAATTCAAAAATTGCCCACTTCTAGCAAGGCAACTGCTGATGTGGCCAAGTCACTTTCTCAGGAGGGGGATGTGCAGCTCCTGGATAATTGGTCCTGACCCATAGGTCTCTTTTCCTCCACTAGGGCCTCCAGACCATTATTAGACACTTCTTTTTTAACAGTGGGCTTTTTTTTTTTTAATTTGGTGACTAAACTGCTATTTAACCTTGCTACAAGAATGTGGCAGCAGGCTAGTCCAGGCAGGTTACCATGGGCACTTGGTAACTAACATTCTTAATAAGCTTGCTTCAACCTGCAGCAAATTAAAGCTTTGTGACTTTCTAGCACATAAGTGATAAAAAAAAAATGCCCCACTTGAATTATGGAGGAAAAAAATAGAATCTTTCTAATGAAAAGTGAAACTTTAGCCTTGGAATACAGTGCGATTTTAGGCTGTTGCAGTCATTGGGTGTAGTAGGATCCTGGCTCCAGAGCCAGTGGGGATGTACCCTTAGAAGTGTTCAACAGGCTGCCCAGGGAGGCCGGGACTGATGAAAATGTAATTGGGAAAGAATTAACAAGATAAATAAAGCTATGATAGGGCATAGATGGCATCAGCATGTGGTACTGTTCAGCCCCTTTACTCTGAGCTTTCTTTACACCCTTGCCCCGCGCCCTTAACAGACATCGAAACTGAGGCCCGAGAAAGGAAGCGACTTGCTCCAGCCAAGCTTATTAGTTTTTTCATTCATTTACATGACAGCCTTACAGCCACATGTTTGTTGTTTGTTCTTCGTTCTCAAAGAGGACCATGGCATTAGGGTGACGTCATGACTTGCACTGCATTGGATTTAAATGACAGAGGGCTCAACTCCCAACCTCACTCTCTCCTCCAGAGCTATCTGGGTCCAGTGGCAAGATAAAGATCAGGACGACTGGAGATGGCCCTGTATGTTTTTTAAGGCAATGAAGCTAAGGGACTTGCCCAGGGTCACATAGCTAGTAAGCATCTGAGGTGAGATTTGAACTCAGGTCCTCCTGACTCCAGGGCCAGTGCTCTATCCACTGTACCATCTAGCTGCCCAGCCACATGGTTATGGACCTTTAGAATTGGAAAGATCTGTTGAAAATGTGTAGATCCTAGTAGAATGTAAGCTCCTTGAGGGCTTAGACTGGTTTCCCCTTGTGTCTGTATATCTAGTGCCTGGCACATAGTAGATGTTTCATAAACACTTATTAATTGATTGCTCTCGTCCAGTTCCCTCACCTTACAGAAAGAAGAGAACAGACTAAAGCCACACAGCTACCACTTGCCTTGCTGGGACTTGAACACAAGCCTTCACGGCCAGGGCTCTTTCTGCTCCCTCATGCAGAGCTCTGGCTTGGGTGTCTATGGGCTTTGAGGCACCAGGCTTCCTCTTCCTGAAGCTTATTGGAATTGAAAAAAGGCCTCGCAAAACTCCTAGCTGTGCCCAGTAGGGTTTCAAGCTGCCAGAGCCTTTTGTCCAGTCTTCTTTTTTGAGAGATGAGGAAACCAAGGCCCAAAGAAAATCCATGATTTTTCTGAAGTTGCCCAGGAAGAAGGTAAACTAGATGAGTCTACCAGTCTGTTCCACAGATTCTCAGAGGTGACCAAAACTAGCTGTGGTTGGGCCTATTTCAGCTTGACCATCTGCCTCCTGGTTTTGTAGCCCCCCTGCTGATCCCTGGTATTGCTGCATGCTATTCCCAGAGCCGAGTGGGTCACTATTAATAAAACTAGGGCTGAATCAGAGCTGCTTTGTCAGGATGAAGCACTATCAAGGTTAGAGATGTTGTGACACCCACAAGGAGGCAACAGTGTTTTACAACTGGAAAAAGAAACGAAGAGAAGAGTTATATTTCCCAGCTTCTTAGATAATCTGGCCCAACTGCTTTGCAAACCTGAAAACACTCTATGAATGTGAGATTTTGGTAGCAGTAGCATTCTGTGGAGTCTTCCCAGGGAAATGTAGGCACTTCTAGATCTCTCTCCTCTCTCCTTCTCTCTTCCCTCCTCCTTTCCTCTCCCTTCTCCTGTCTTCTCTTCCGTTTTTTTCCTTTCCTCTTCTTTGCTCCTCTTTCCCTCACTTTTTGTCTCCTTGTCCCTTGTGCCACCCCACCAACCCTTTTCGAAGTTCAGAAAGTTAACTTTGAGGACATGTTGGGGACATGTATGAGAATTCTAACATTTTCAGCATTTCTAGCAGCATTTATTAAGCACTTGGTGTGTGTATGCACAGGATCAAGAAAACATTAAAAGCAAATTAAGAAAACATAGAATAGTTTATCTGTCAGATTTATGGACAGGGGAGGAATTTAGAACCAAAGAAGATATGGAAAGCAATACAAAATGTAAAATAGATCATTTTGATTATCTAAAAGTAAAAAGCTTTTGCACAAACAAAACCTATGCAACCAAAATTATAAAAAGCAGAAAACTGGGGGTTTTTGAAATTAGTATCTCTGATAAAGGCCTCATTTCTTGTATATAGGTTACTGAGTCAAATTTATAGAATAGAAGCCATTCTCCAATTGATAAATGGTCAAAGGATATGAACAGAACTGATCCAACCATTCTGGAGAACAATTTGTAACTATGCCCAAAGGGCTATCAAACTGTATATCTTTTGATCCAACAATACCACTGCTAGGTTTATATCCTAAGGACATCCAAAAAAAGAGAAAAAGACCTATTTGTACAAAAATATTTATAGCAGCTCTTTTTGTGGTGGCTAAGAATTGGAAATCAAAGGGATGCCCATCAGCTGGGGAATGGTTAAACAAGCTGTGTTATATGATTGTGATGGAATATTATTGTGCTATACAAAACGATTTCAGAAAGTCCTGCAAAGACTTATATGAATTCATGTATAGTGAAGAGAGCAGAAACATTGTGCACAGTGACAGCAATATTTATTTGATGATGAACTGTGAATGACTTAGATATTCTCAGCAATACAGTGATCCAAGGCAATCCCAAAGAACTAATAATGAAGCATATCCTCTCCAGAAACAAAACTGATATTTATTGAACACAGACTTAAGCATGCTATTTTTTACTTTCATTTTTTCCTTTTATTTGTGTCTTTACATATACAAAATTAGTATTATGGAAATGTTTTCTATAATTGCACATGCATAACCTAAATCTGATTGTTTACCACCTCAGGGATGGGGTTGTCAGGGAAGGCTTCCCAGGAGTAAGGGGCACAGCAATTGGCCCCCACATGTGCCTAGCCATCAAGAACAGCTGGTTGAGAGAGAGGAGGTGGGCAGAATGCCTTGGCTGGAATTTAGGGCACATTGTGAGGATTAGACAAGAAAGATTTTGAAGTTTAGTCTGATAAATCTTGAAACTTGAAAAGATTGTTTGATATTGTTTGAAGAAAGCAACTTTTATAAGCCCCTGGGGAGCCAAGCTTCAGAAATAACATTATGTTTTATTCATGACTATCAGCCATAGACACCCAGCTTGTAGCAGCACAGGATACATGCGTTACCATCTGCACATTGTCCAAATATTATGTTTTGATTTGTTTTTTAAGTAAAGCAAATACTGTATATGCTGTTGTAAATTATGCAAAGAGAAATTCCCAAGGAAAAGGTTTGGAAACCTCAGAATAAAGGGCCTAGGGCCACTGCTGTCCTCCAGTCACTGCAGATCCATGAGTGGGAAACTCACTAAGCAGATGTGGAGCATGGACAGAACATTTGACAACAATCAGACCTGCACTCCAATTCCCTGCCAGGACCTGGAGCTGCAGTCACTTTTCAGTCCTTTTGAACTCATTCCTGGACACCAGCTCCCCTGTGTTTAGTGTCTCTCCACCTCCCACCCTCCCTTAAAATTCTCTTGTAAACTCCTTGAGGGCATAGATTGTCTTATTAGCCTGTATTTGCATCCCCATTTCCTTTGGTGCTGGGCATCTGACTAGCACTTAATGAATGCTTTTTCATTTTTTCTTTATGCCTTCATTTTTTTGTTATTTAGTGCTTGTAGTTTTATGGCCTTCTGATTCTTTTCTCCAAGAAAGTTTTAGGGGCTTGGGGCATCATGGTGGTCTGTAAGTCTTTAACCTTTCTCATTGGGACAGCTAGGTGTCTAGAGCTTCAGCCCTGAAGTTGGGAGGACCTGAGTTCAAATCTCACCTCAGATGCTTACTAGCTATGTGACCCTGGGCAAGTCACTTAACCCCATTGTCTAAAAAACATCCAGGGGCCATCTCCAGTCTTCCTGATCTATATCTTGCCACTGAACCCAGATGGCTATGGAGGAAACCTTGAACAACCCTACCTCACTTAAATCCAGTTCAGTGTAAGTCATGACCACCACTCTGATGCGAGTTTCTTGCCATTTTCATCTGTTTTCACCTTTATTTTGAAGTCCCTAAGTATTTAAGTTAGAGGATCTTAGCAAGATCTTCATAGACTTTCTCCATCTCTAACCAACATTTACTACAGCTAATATTGATGTATTATTAGCGGCAGTTTCATGGTGCTCTTTTTTTTTTTTTTTTTTTGGTGGGGCAATGAGGGTTAAGTGACTTGCCCAGGGTCACACAGCTAGTTAAGTGTCAAGTGTCTGAGGCCGGATTTGAACTCAGGTACTCCTGAATCCAGGGCCGGTGCTTTATCCACTGCGCCACCTAGCCGCCCCGCCATGGTGCTCTTTTTAAAGATGCTTACCATGACCTCATCAATACGAGAAGAAAATATACCCCCATGAAATGATATTTCCTGTTGCTTTTTAAAAAAATAACTTTTTGTTTGTTTGTTTTTTGTTTTGGTTTTTTGTTTTGTTTTGCGGAGCAATGAGGGTTAAGTGACTTGCCCAGGGTCACACAGCTAGTTAAGTGTCAAGTGTCTGAGGCCGGATTTGAACTCAGGTACTCCTGAATCCAGGGCCGGTGCTTTATCCACTGCGCCACCTAGCCGCCCCGCCATGGTGCTCTTTTTAAAGATGCTTACCATGACCTCATCAATACGAGAAGAAAATATACCCCCATGAAATGATATTTCCTGTTGCTTTTTAAAAAAATAACTTTTTGTTTGTTTGTTTTTTGTTTTGTTTTGGTTTTTTGTTTTGTTTTGCGGAGCAATGAGGGTTAAGTGACTTGCCCAGGGTCACGCAGCTAGTAAGTGTCAAGTGTCTGAGGCTGGATTTGAACTCAGATCCTCCTGAATCCAAGGCCAGTGCTTTATCCATTGTGCCACCTAGCTGCCCCATGCCACCTAGCTGCCCCTGTTGCTTTTGAGAATATAAGAAAACTAACTCTCCAAATTTCTTTATTTGCCTTACCATAGACTACCTATGAACCATCCTTTCATTTAATTCCACCTTCCTTCTTTAATTATATCTTAAATCCTGGCAGAGACTCTTACTGATATGAGAATCCTTCCCGCACCAATCATGTATAGTAAGACCATTGACTTGTTAGAGAAAAATCAAAATTAGTATAAAACTAGAAGAATGAAAAAAAGATATGGTCTGGGATTGGAACAAGTCAGTCCTGAGCTATCCAAAAAAATTATTGGGTGATGGATGATAGTAAGTACATGAATACTCAGAATAATGATTTCATGCCAAAGTTTAACTCATGTAAATCATTTGCCATGATAAGAATACCTGAAAGCCTAAAAATGCCTTAGCTGGCAAAGATGGGACTGAATTGCCAAGTGGAGAGTTATAGGGCAGTTGAGCAAAGCCAGCTCTAGTTTAGACAGCCAGTCAGTAATCGATTAAGAAACTACAATGTGGGGCAGCTAGGTGGTACAGTGGATAGAGCACCAGCCCTGGATTCAGTAGGACCTGAGTTCAAATCCAGCCTCAGACACTTGACACTTATTAGCTGTGTGACCCTGGGCAAGTCACAACCCTCATTGTCCCACCCCACCCCCCAAAAAAAAAAGGATTTGAGATTTGGTCTTGTAGTCATAGCAGCCTCTAACCCTGTAGAGCTTATTCAGCTGAGACTGATGATTAGACAGACCTATACTTCAGAAAAATCAACTTGGCATGAAAGTGGAGAATGAATTGGAACTGAAGTGAGGAGAGACTTGAGGCTGGGAGAAGAGTTAAAAGGCTGTTGCAATAGATAGGCAAGAGGTAATAAGGGCCTGAATGAGGTTCTTGGCTGGGTGAGTGGACAGGAGAGCTATGCATGATATGTTAAATGTAAGATGTCCTTGCCTGAAACAGAGTAGATATGCTTGTTTATTATGGATATCACAAGACTTAGTTATGAGGGATGAGTGAGAGAAAGGTGACCAGAAGGATGTTGGTGCCCTCAGTAGTAATAAAGAAGTTCAAAAAGGAGGTAGAATACATAGGGGAGGGGTGAGGAAGAAATAATACATTCTTTTCGAGACCTTGAATTTGAAGTGCCTGTGTGACATCTAATTCAAATGTCCGGCTAGCAGTTGGTTATGTGGGACAATATCAGGAGAGAAACTAGAGCTGGATGAATAGGTCCCAGCATCATCAGCATAGAGTTTGTCACTGAACCCATGGGAAATAATGAGATCACCCAGAGAGAATGTAGAGGGAATAGGAATTGGGCCTTAGAGCCTTGGGGTACAGGGTCAAGTAGTATGCCGGACATCAGTGGTGATCCAGCAGAAGAGACCTAGAGGAACCAGACAGACATGTAGGAGAAGCAAGAGAGCTAAGTTATCAAAACTAAAAAAGAGTATCTAGGAGAGGAAGGGCTGGTCAGTAGAGAAGTCATGAGATGAGGATCAAAAGAAAGGGAAGAGAGTGAAGGAATGAATAAAAATCCTGGTATACTGAAAACTTTCCCATCTATATACAATTCTCATAATTATCATCAGCACACTCCCATGAGGTTATCCTTAAAGAAGGTCTTAATAAGAAATAAAAAAGGCTTTTGTAAGTGATATCCTAAAGTGAACCACACCTTTAACATAACAGTTAATTGAAAAGACAGAGGACATGATACCACTGGGCTTAGTTTTTTATTATTTTGTAAAAAGCATTTGATTTGGTAAAGCCTCTCTTTCAACAACACATCACCTGTCCAAACTTCTAAATCATTTGGGGTTCCTTGAAAGGTGTAACAGAGTGAATGGATGGATGCAGTATTAAGATGCTTACTGTAAGGACAGCACTGTGCTAAGCTCTGGGGGTACAGATAGAGAAACGAGACAGAGAGAACCTTATTTAGTGACTCATCAGATAAGGAAAAAAATAGACTTGTACTAGCCATATTTATTCTCATCAATGTGATGGAAGACATTCAGCACAAAGTCTAAATCAAAGAAGGGTTTCTTAAAGAGGAATTAGTCCTAGAAAGATTGTGGGTCACTAACCCGGGTATGCCCCAAGGCTTTGTCCTGGACCTTCTTTTCTTTTCCCTCCATACCACCTTCACATGGTGATCTCATCAGCTCTCATAGGTTTAATTATAATCCCTATGCAGATGATTTCCAGATCATTCTTTCCAGCCCTAGTCTTTCTCCTGAACTCTACTATTGCATCACCAACTCTCCTTTGGATGTCTTAAAGTAGACATAACAAACTCAGCATGTCCAGACTAGAACTCATTCTCTTTCCCCATAAACTCTTCTGAGCTTCCCTTTGAATGATCACCACCAACTCTCCAGTCAACCATACTTGAAACCTCAATGTTGCTCTCAGTTCTTCACTTGTATTCACCCCACAGATCCAGTCTGTTGCTAAGCCTTGTCATTTCTACCATTATGATGTTTATTATATACATTTGTTTCTCTCCACCTATGTAGCTGCCACCCTAGTCCACACCTCACACCTGGGTTTGTACCAAGAGCCTTCTGATTGGTCTCTGCCTCAAGTCTTCCCCACTCTAATCTTTCCTCTACTATCCTGCCAAAATTATTTTTCTCAAGTGCAGGTTTGACTATGTCATCCCCTCTACTTAATAACTGCCAGTGATATCCAATTGCCTCCAAGATCAAATGTCACATCCTCTTTTTTGGCTCTTAAATCCCTTCACAGCCTTGTCCCTTCTTATCTTTCTAGTCTTCTTTTTTGTTGTTGTTGTTTTAATAAAAGTATTTTATTATTTTCCAGTTACATGTAAAGATAGTTTTCAACATTTGTTTTCATAGGATTTTTAGTTCCCAGTTTTTCTCTCACACTCCCTTCCCTCCCTCCTCCCCTGACGGAAAACAATCTGATATATGTTATATATGTACAATCACATTAAACATATTTCTGCATTAGTCATATTGTGAAAGAAGAATCAGAGCACAAGGGAAAAACCTCAGAAGGGGGAAAAAACAGACCAAAAGTAGAAACAGTATGGTTCAATCTGCATTCATAATCCACAATTCTTTTTTCTGGATGTTGAGAACATTTTCTATCATAACTTCTTTGAAATTGTTTTGGATCATTGCACTGCTGAGAAGAGCCAAGTCTATGACAGTTGTTCATCACACAATGTTGCTGTTACTGTGTACAGTGTTCTCCTGGTTCTGCTCCTCTCAGTCAGTATTAGTTCATGTAAATCCTTACAGGTTTCTCTCCTCCTGCTCATCATTTCTTACAGCACAATAGTATTCCATTACATTCATATACCACAACTTGTTTAGCCATTCCCCAGTTGATGGGCGTTCCTTTGATTTTCAATTCTTTGCTACCACAAAGAGAGATGCTATAAATATTTTTGTATATTTGGGTCCTTTTCCGTCTTCTATGATCTCTTTGGGATACAGACCTAGCAGTGGTACCACTGGGTCAACGGGTATGGACAGTCCCATAGCCCTTTGGGCATAGTTCCAAATTGTTCTTCAGAATGGTTGGATCAGTTCACAGCTCCACCAACAATGCATTAGTGTTCCAATTTTTCCACAACTTCTCCAACATTTATTATTTTCCTTTTTTGCCATATTAGCCAATCTGATAGGTTTGAGGTGGTACCTCAGAGTTGTTTTAATTTGCATTTCTCTAATCAGTAGTGAATTAGAGCATTTTTTATATGGCAATGTATAGCTTTGATTTCTTCATCAGAAAACTGCCTGTTCATATGCTTTGACCATTTCTCAATTGGGAGATGATTTACATTCTTATAAATTTGATTTAGTTCCCTATATATTTTAGAAATGAGGCCTTTACCAGAAATACTGGCTATAAAAATTGTTTCCCAGCTTTCTGCCTCTTTCTAGTCTTCTTACACTTTGTTCCCTTACATGTACTCTACAGTCCCCTGCCAACAGCTACCACGTTGTTGGCCTGAATGTGACTCTCCATTGCCACTCTCTGTGCCTTTTCATTGGCCATATTCCTTATGGCTGAAGTGCTCTCCCCTCTCCCCTCTGGCTTCCTTCAAGATTCAGCTGAAATCCAGCCTTCCACCAGAGGCTTTTCCCAGTCCCCTACCCTATCCTTTCCCTCACTAGTCTCTTCCCTGTGCTAGCAGAGAGTTGGAAACAAAGTGAATTAATCATTCATAAATGGCTAAAATAAATTGTGGAACATGAATGTAATAGAATATCACTGTACCATAAGAAATTATAAACACAGAACTACATGAACTGATACAAAATAAAATAAGCAGAACCAAGAACATGACATACACAACAACAATAGTTTAAATGGAAAAAACATACACACATCAAATGAATGTTGCAAAATTATAAAGTACAATCATGGCTCAAAAGAAGAGATCCCAGGAAAATCTCCCACTCCGCCCCTTTGCAGAGATGGGTAGTCCACAAGTGTTGTATCTTATATATATTTTCAGAAATTTTTTTGGTGCATTGATCAGTGATGCTGGACTTTTTGTCTTTAAAAAGTACTATTTGTTATATTACATAGTTTTTTGGGCAGAGAAAGTAAATGGATCCTGGGGGAAATATAGTTTTGGGTTTTTTTGTTTTTTTTTTTGGCGGGGCAATTGGGGTTAAGTGACTTGCCCAGGGTCACACAGCTAGTAAGTGTTAAGTGTTTGAGGCCAGATTTGAACTCAGGTACTCCTGACTCCAGGGCTGGTGCTCTATCCACTGTGCCACCTAGCTGCCCCTAAAAATTATTTTTTAAAAAAGAAAATACTTTGTGAATTGTAGCACACCACAGAAATCTGAACCATAGTTGCTGTTAAAAAAATAAACCAATGGTTACATGAGCTCAACTGTGTTCCTTGGCTACCACAGATCACAGCCCACCATGCCTTCTCAGGATGATGAATTTTTGTCCATGTCTTTCTATAATCTCAGTAGGAGTCCTAGCCAATGTGCTGCAAGCCTTCCCCTGATTCACCTGCAAAGAATAACAGTAATTATTTCTCTTTCTCTCCCTAAACCCTCCTCAACTAGTGTTCTTCCTCTTACTACCTTATATGTAACTATTTTGTGTATGTCTTTATTATTCTCTTTATATTATGCTGAACATACTTATGTTAAAATGTAAACTCCTTGGAAGCAGGGATTGCTTCATTTATTATATTTCTATCCCTAGCTCCCAGCATAGGACTTAGCACTGTGAGATTTAAAATTGGATATTAGATCATAAATCTCCCCTACTTAACCCTTCCCTTAACTCATCTCCCAGACTAGTAAATGGAAGAAGCTTCTGGTTTTCTAGATAGAGCCTTTATTGTATATAAGGTGTTGTTGATTAGAAGGATAGGAAAACAGAAATACAGTACAAATCGTCTTAAATCTAGGCTTAGTCTATATTCCTTATAAAAACTCACCAAACCGATTTAGGCCACCTTTGGAGTGAGTCAGACCGTCTGTGCCGCGCCGCCCGGAGTCCCGCCAAGCCGGCAAAAAAGGCTACTCCCCTTCTCTCCACCCCGGAAGTCAAAAAACCCGGCAGGCAGTCTGACATGCGCAGCAGGCGGACTGTACCCGGCAGGCAGTCTGACATGCGCAGCAGGCGGACTGTACCCGGCAGGCAGTCTGACATGCGCAGCAGGCGGACTGTTCATCTCCTCCCCAAAAGGGTGGTCCTTGAAAAACTGGCGTCTTTCAGTTATCCTAGCCGACTGTTAAAAACTTTCATATTTTACCACATTTCCCCCCTTTGCTTCCTCAAGAAATGGAATGTTTCCTTGATGGAACAGTAAAAAGAATATAATAACTTCTGCTGACTAATAATATGCGAACAACAATACAGAAAAGGAAGAGAGGAAAGTTTTGTCCAGAGGGACGATTTTTTTTTCTTTCCTCATGAACCGACGCTTTGACATTAGTCTTGCAAAGGGAGAGCCTCTGCAGAGAGTACATGTTACAGATAGTATATAACAGAAAGGAGATAGTAAAAGCTAATAAAGCAAAACAGTTCATATAAAGTCTCTGAGTTCTCTTGTCTTCTTGAAGTGGTAAGATGTCATCAGGAGGAAACTGGATTCTGGTCTGGAAAACTGGATTCTGGACTCTGGTCTGGATTCTGGATTCTGGACTCTGGTCTGGAAAGCTGGATTTCTTCTTTAACTGTTTGAATTGCTGTATTTTTTTTTTTTTTTACTAAACCTTAGCATAGCATTTTGCAATCAGTAACACTTTTTACCACCATGTGTCTGGATCAAAGTCAAATTTAGTATGTGTTCATGACACCTGAAAATGTTATGGAAAGGTTATCATACCATATCTCATGGTTCCGAGACAGCCAGTGATTGTGCTAGGCCACAGGTGAATTCAACTGAGTGAGATAAAAAGATAAGTAAGTTCAGTTAAATTAGGTTAAATTAGGAGGGAGAGAGGATGAATACTGGACTGTGCCTAGTAATTGTGCTCTACATAGTCACCATCATAAGCAAACCATGGACTTATGTATACCTGTCTCTCCTTTTGTTGCACATATATTCTCTCCAGGGCCTGCATCAGAGTTCACAGCAAGTTAGTCTCTGAAATGATAAGTTTCCATATTTCTGAAATCTCATTAATTTCACCAAAGACAATATGATGGTAAAAATGTGTGCTATGCTGCATAACTGAGAATATATTAGTGATATATACAATAATTCCAAACCATACCCAGAGTATAATGACATATAAATAATAAACGAATGTAAATAGCTGATTATATTAGACATTGTTACATAATCTTCTTTTAGACATTATTACATAATCTTCTTTTAGCAATTAGACCACATCATCTTATACATGAATTCTCTAGTATAACAGTAGCAGATACTTAAAGTGGTGATTAATTCATCAAAAAGAAATAAGACTTCAATAAGCAAGATTCAATATTCAATAGCATATACTTAAAATGCCTTTGAAAAGTCACTTAGTTTACAAAATCGGGTTTTTAAAGAAAAGCAAAAGAAACAAAAGTAAAAAAAAAAACAAAGCAAAACCAAAAACCAAAAATAAAAGGCAAAAGATTCGCTAAGCACCCTTTTGTGCTCTTAAAGAATTTAAAGGTGTGGTGAATTCCAGGTCTTTTCAGTGCCTTTCAAAAGTCAAAACAAAACAAAAAGCAAAAAGGATAAAAAAAAAAATAGGTATAGGGTAGGGAAAAGGGTGGGAGAAATTGAGGTGGGCCAGAAAACTAGGCCATGTGCTTCAGTGCTTTTGCCTGTGGAAGGAAATGCTTGTTAAATTTTAAGGTATTTAAGCTGCTAGAGTTTGGGGTATGCCACATTGTTTTAACTGGTTCCCCAATTCTCTGCATGCCAAAGTGGCAGGGGTTTCTGAATTGTCATTGATCTTTCTAATGCTGTCATAATGTTCTTTATGGTAGAAAATGTGGAGTTCTCTAGCATCAGTTTTGTCTGTGCCACTGATTTTCAATAAAGGCTGATTTAATTGATGAACCACAACATTCAGCTGATGCTGCTTAGCAAATGCTACAATTGAATCATTTCCTCCCCACTTTCCAAATTTCTTTAATTCATCAACATATTCTTCAAAAGGGGAGTCATTTACTATAAAAGACTCAAACTCTTGTCTATGGTTAATCATATAAGAAGCAGCTTCTTGTCTGTGTCTGAGATGATTTCTACAGTGACCTTCTAGCTGGTCTGCTAAAGCCCTAAAAAGGCAATTTCCGTCTCCTGATACTTTACGAAGACTGAGTCCCAAAGCATTTAACTGATCAGTGGGATTATTAAATGGGAACTGCCTTTTTCCTCTGAACTCTCTTTGCTCTTTAACAGTTGCTATCTTTAGGGTTTTTACCTCTTTAGCGTCTACCTCAGGTCTATCTGAAATCTCTTCACCTATGAATGGTGCAGGCTTTATATGAGAGCAATGAATCCATGAGTCTTTTTCACCAATTTTAATGGCAGTAGGAGTTGTCAATAATACCTGAAAAGGTCCTTCCCAGGCAGGTTGAGTTCCACTGGTTTTCTGAAAATTCTTTACATATATTTTATCTCCTGGGTTGAAGTTATGCAATGAAAAGTCTAATGGTCCTGCCTGGACCACAGCTCCTGCCTCATGGAGTTCACGTAGCCTGGTCTGTAATTCCTGTATATAGGAAGCAACAGAAGTATCACCTCCCACCAGTGATGTATAAACTGGGGAAAAAGTTTTAGCTTGGATAGGAGGGTGACCAAAAAGCATTTCATAAGGAGATATATGAAGTTCTCCTCTTGGTCTACTTCGTAGATAGAATAATGCCAATGGTAGAACATCAGGCCATTTCAAATGGGTTTCAGTACATAATTTGCCAATCATACTCTTAAGCTCTTTATTCATACGTTCGACTTGGCCGGAACTTTGTGGATGGTAGGGCGTGTGGAATTTTGGAGTCACTCCCAAGAAAGAATAGATTTGGGATAAAATCGAATCAGTGAAATGTGTGCCTTTGTCAGAATCGATGCGGGCTGGTGGGCCAAAACGAGGTACTATCTCTTTAAGAAGAATTTTGGCAACAAAGGCAGCTGTGGCTCGGGGGCTGGGAAAGGCCTCCACCCACCGAGTGAGCTGATCAACTATAACAAGGCAAAATTTATAATGTCCTGCTTTTGGCATAGTAATATAATCAATTTGTAAGTGCTCAAAAGGTGTATATGCTAGAGGACGCCCTCCATAAGCTTTGGCCTTAAAAGCATACTGATTATAAGACTGACATGTGGAGCAGCCCGAGCAGATTCGAGATGCTGTATTAGTCACACCTGGTGCTATCCAGGTTCTCTTAATAGAGTCTACAATGCCTTGTGTACCAAAATGGCCTTTTCTGTGAACAGAGAGGCATACCTGGTGGTAGAATTTCCGGGGAAGAAATGGCTTACCTTCCGGAGACACCCAGATGCCATTGATCTGTTTCGCCTTAAATTTCTTTTTCCACTTTTCTACTTCAGAATCGTCATAGGTTAGGTTGGAAGGAATATCCTCAGAAGGTGAAAGGTTAAATACATGTTCAGGAGCTTCTAATGCAGCTAGCTTGGCTGCAGAATCGGCTCGTGCATTTCCCTTTGAAACAGGATCACTATTCCCTGTGTGGGCAGGGCAATGTACAACGGCTAGGGAAGAAGGCAGTTTTAGGGCATCTAAGAGGTCCTTGATAAGGTCCCCATTGGCAATAGCCTTGCCCGAGGATGTTAGAAAGCCTCGTTGACGCCAAATCATACCAATAAAGTGGCATATGCCAAAGCCATATTTCGAGTCAGTAAAAATGGTGGCACTCTTATCTTTAGCTATATTACAGGCCTGTGTAAGAGCCACAAGTTCAGCAGCCTGTGCACTAAAATGGGAAGGCAGAGAAGCTGCCCAGAGGGTGTCATAATCAGAAACTACAGCAGCTCCAGTAAAACGGGTTCCCTCTCTCATAAATGAGGAACCATCTGTATAGAGGACAAGATCAGGATTTTCTAAAGGTGTATCAAAAAGATTGTCACGGGGTTTTTCAGCCATATCAACTAAAGAAGCACAGTCGTGCAACGGTTCCCCCGAGAATGGTAAGTTAGGGAGTAGTGTTGCTGGATTAAGAACTGTGCAGCGTTTTAAAGTGATATTCTCATTACCTAACAGGGTTATTTCATACTTAGCCAGCCTTTGATCTGAAAAAGCTTGTGTCCTGTGACGTAGTAAGAGAGCCTCCACTTCGTGAGGGCATTGCACAGTTAGAGGGTTACCTAGGACCAAATCAGAGGCTTTTTCTACCAAAAGCGCTGTGGCCGCCACTGCTCTAAGGCAAGGTGGCGCTCCAGCCGCTACAGGGTCCAGCTGAATTGAATAGTAGGCTATAGGACGTTGGTTAGGCCCCAGTGACTGAGTCAGGACTCCAGAAGCCACCCCCCTTTGTTCATGCACAAAGAGAGTGAAAGGCTTACTATAATCTGGCAGTCCTAGGGCAGGTGCTGATAACAAGGCCCGTTTTAATTCTTTTATGGCTGAGAGATGCTGGGGATCCAACTGTAAACTGTCTGGAACAGAACTTTTTGTAAGAGCTATGAGGGGTTTAGTAATTTCACCAAAAGAGGGTATCCATTGTCTACAGTACCCAGCTGCTCCCAGAATGGCTCTCAACTGCCTCTTAGTAGTGGGGGCAGAGAGTTGTTGAATGGCCTGGACTCTCTTAGAAGAGACAGAGCGAGTTCCAGCAGCCAAAATAAATCCTAAATATTCTACCTGGGGCAAACACCATTGTACCTTTGTCTTGGAAACCTTGTGTCCTCTCTTGTGCAGCTCCAGCAGTAAGTGACGGCTATCTTCCTGACAAATTTCAGCATTAGGAGAGGCCAAAAGTAAGTCATCAACATATTGTACTAGTATGGAGCCCTTAAAGGTAATAGAGGCCAGATCCTGCTGTAAAATTTGGGAAAATAATGTGGGACTGTCTACAAATCCCTGTGGGAGTCTAGTCCAGGTCCACTGTCTATTTTTCCAGGTAAAAGCAAATAAATATTGGAAGTCCTCATGTACTGGTATGGAGAAAAAGGCAGAGCAAAGGTCTACCACTGTGAAACATGTAGATTCATAGGGAATCGATGAAATTATCGTAGCCGGGTTTGGAACTATGGAATGTCTAGGAATAACATAATTATTAATCGCTCTAAGATCTTGCACAAAACGATAAACAGGTTTACCATCTGGCCCAGGCTTGGGTTTTTTAACTGGCAAAATGGGAGTATTGCATGGAGAGTGATGACATGGAATAATAATACCCTGGCTTTTCAAAGCCTCAATTATAGGGGTGATCCCTTCTATTGCTTCCCTAGACAATGGATACTGTGGAATGGAGGGGGGTGGTCCCCCCTTAACTTTAAAGGTAACAGGCATGGCAGACTTAAGGAGCCCCACCTCATTAGGGGATGAGGCCCATAAAGACTCAGGAATGTCAGAGGGGATTTTGGATACCTCCCCTGCTGTTCCTTGAGCTTCTGTAAGTAAAATTGGTAATAAATGAACAGTATCCTCTGGCAATTGTAAGGAGACAGCCCCATCTGGAGCACAAGATATGGTTGCTCTAAGCTTGCAAAGGAGATCACGACCTAATAAATTTACAGGGGCATCAGGCATGAGTAAAAATGAATGTTCCACTGTTAAGGGCCCCATAGATACCATGCGAGGATTCAATTTTGCCACTCTCTGGCTCTTTCCTGAGACTCCCACTACATTCAAAAATCCTACAGGTCTACACCCAGCATCTGGTTTGCTTACTAATACTGATTTAGAGGCTCCTGTGTCTAGCAGACAATCATAATAAGTCTCCCCCACTTTTAAGGTGACATGTGGTTCATTACTCTGGGGAAGTGAATGGACTGGCACAAGTGCATTCAAAAAATCTGGATCTGGGAATATATGGCTTTCATTATCTATGTTCCATTCCTCCCCAAGACACCATCATTCCTGTGTCCTCTTCTGAGGGGGGTCTTGGTTACCATTATTCTGGTACTGCCTTTCTGTATTCCTCCAAAAAGATCTATTTCTATTTTGATTTCGCCTGTAATTAGAATTAGAATTTCTTCTCCAAGTCCTACATTCTCTCAATTCATGCCCCTCCTTACGACAGTAACAACACACCTTAGTGTCCTTGTTCCGGTGTCCACATGGCTGACTAGGAATCGCTGGTGCCAGAATGCTCTGTTTAGGGTGATCTGGATCTTCCTCACGTGAGTCAAAGACATAATTTGCAAGTTCCTTAATTCTATCTACTGAGAGATTTCTCCAGTCTGGACATTGTTTCAGAAAGTATCTGCGTATTTCTGGCAGTGAATTATAAACAAATGTGTTGAGAATGATACAGGAATCTCTTAAATCTACTGGATCCAATCTGGTGTACTGTCTAGCGGCCTCACAAAGTCTATCATAAAATCTGTTTGGTCTTTCATTAGCCTCCTGAGGTAGGCTTAAAAATTTCTGCCAGTTTTCCGGTTTTCTAGAGCAAGATTCCATTCCCTTCAGAAGTGTTTCTCTAGCATCTTTTAATCTTTGGAAATCCCTATCATCATTATAATTCCACTCTGGATCCTTTAGAGGCCATTCCACATCGGCCTTACCTTTCGCAACAAGGGCATTTCCTGCTGAGATAATATCTGTAATCTCAGTTGGGGACAGTAAAGTTTCCAAAAGGCAAGTAACATCAGCCCAACTGGGTTGATATGCATTAAATATAGTCCTTAACTGTGAAATTACAGTGTTTGGATTTTTCTCAAAACTAGGGATGATTGATTTCCATGCGCTCAAGTCACTTGGTCTAAAGGGGCTATATTTTCTGACTTGAATTGGCACTCCCTTCTTACTATGTTCTATAGCTTCCTGCAGAGGGAGTAGTTTCTGCTGATCTGATTCTGAACTTGGATCATCTCTAGTAGAAACAGCCATTTTGAGGTCTCTCTCCATATGTGAGAGTTTCCCCCACATCATAACAATGATAATAACAAAAACAATGATAATAACAAAAAAAAAAAAAAAACAACAAAAAAAAATAAAATCCTTAGTCGTATGAACTATGGATGTGGTATTAAAAGGTATTTCAATTGCAGGCATAAAATTTCTACTTATATTAAACGTATTTTCCCAAAGATTCTCACGTATACTATTATACAAAAAACCTTTTGCTGCCTGAATGAGGAAAAAACCAATAATGTTATGAAGGACCATTGAGTAAACTATTCCTCTAAGTCGGGATGTTATGCTGTCCCAATACATTCCGATGAGAAAAATCAAAGGGATGGTAGAATATTCGAGCATCTTGCCCTTTAAACTGGGCTGGCTTTTCTGTTTAAAGCAAGACTTTTAGAGGCTTAAAGTCTTTAAGGGAGATTAGACAAAGGGAAAGTCCGCGGGGGGGGGGGGGTATTTGGAAAATCCACCGAATTAGCCGGCTTATGGCCAAACTAGGGAGGGTGGGAGGGTCCTTAAGGTCCCTTCGGGGTCGCCAAACTGTGAGATTTAAAATTGGATATTAGATCATAAATCTCCCCTACTTAACCCTTCCCTTAACTCATCTCCCAGACTAGTAAATGGAAGAAGCTTCTGGTTTTCTAGATAGAGCCTTTATTGTATATAAGGTGTTGTTGATTAGAAGGATAGGAAAACAGAAATACAGTACAAATCGTCTTAAATCTAGGCTTAGTCTATATTCCTTATAAAAACTCACCAAACCGATTTAGGCCACCTTTGGAGTGAGTCAGACCGTCTGTGCCGCGCCGCCCGGAGTCCCGCCAAGCCGGCAAAAAAGGCTACTCCCCTTCTCTCCACCCCGGAAGTCAAAAAACCCGGCAGGCAGTCTGACATGCGCAGCAGGCGGACTGTACCCGGCAGGCAGTCTGACATGCGCAGCAGGCGGACTGTACCCGGCAGGCAGTCTGACATGCGCAGCAGGCGGACTGTTCATCTCCTCCCCAAAAGGGTGGTCCTTGAAAAACTGGCGTCTTTCAGTTATCCTAGCCGACTGTTAAAAACTTTCATATTTTACCACAGCACATAGTAGGTGCTTAAATGCATTTTGATAGACTAATTGAATAATAAGGATTGTGGGTCAGAAAAAGCAATAAAATCATATGATCATCAGATTTAAATTCCATGTCTAAAGTACCCTCCCTCCCTACTTTACTTAAGAAAACCTCAGTTCTCTAAAGGCCAATTCACATACCACTCATTCAAGGAAGCCTTCCCCAATACCCCTGGGAGTCCACAGTTATTTTTGAATCCTTGAGTCACATAAAGTACCTTCACTTTGTACTTCCGTTACATTTTTTTGTTGGTTTTTTCCCTTTTCCCCCCTTTTCCCCCTTAATTTCATTGGTGTAAGTAGCTTTTTATTTTAATATTTTATTTCTTCTCAATTACATCTAAAAACAATTTTAAAACTTCATTTTTTACAATTTTGAGTTATAAATTCTCTTCCCATCCTCTCTTCCTTACCCTCCATTGAGGAGGCAGGCAATTTGATAAAGGTTATATACATGTGCAGTCATATAAAACATTTCTATATTAGTCGTTGTGAAAGAAAATGAGAAAAATTATTCTTTGATCTTCATTCAGATTCCATTCATTCTCCAGAGGTAGATAGCATTCTCCCTCATAATTTCTGTAGTATTGTCTTGGATCCTTGTATTGCTGAGAATAACTAAGTCATTCAGAATTGATCACTGTACAATATTGCTGTTACTGAACAATGTTCTCCTGGTTCTGCTCATTTCACTTTGTATCAATTCGTGTAAGTCTTTCCAGGGTGTTTATCATTTCTTATAGCACAATAGTATTCTATCACAGTTTTGCATTCCAACTTGTTCAGCCATTCCTCCAATCGATGGTCATCACCTCAATTTCCACTATTTTGCCACCACCAGAAGAGTTACTATAAGTATTTTTGTACATATATATAGGTCCTTTTTTCCCTATCAAAAAAAAAAAAATCTCTTTGGGATACAGACCTAGAGGTGATATTACTAGGTCAGAGGTGATGCATGGCTTTCTAGCCCTTTGGGTGAAGTTCCACATTGCTCTCCAAAATGGGCGGATCGTTTCACAACTCTGTCACCAGTGTAGTTTTCCCACGTTCCCCTCTACCATTCATCATTTTCTTTTTCTGTCATATTAGCTCAATCTGCTAGGTATAAGGTGGTACCTCATAGTTGTTTTAATTTGCTTTTTTCTAATCACTAGTTATGTAGAGCATTTTTTTCATATGACTATAAATAGTTTTGATTTTTTCATCTGAAAACTGTTCATATCCTTTGACCATTTATCAATGTGTAGGTAACTCCTGATGAGGGTATCCTTGCTGGTAGTGTAGGCCAGCATCTTCCTGGCAACTGAGGGTCCTATCGAATTGCCAGGGGGCACTGAGAGGCTATGTGACTTGCCCAGGGTTACATAGCCAACATGTATCAAGGCAGGACTTGAACCCAGATCTTACTGAATCAGCCCTCTACCCACAAAGCTGTGCTGCTTCTAATGCACACACCATGTATTATTTTGAATTATAATGATATGCCATTGTTTCTTATCCCTCAGCATTCCATGAAGGCAGTACCATATCTAACATTAGACATACAATAGGTATCTAACCTACCTGCTATTGTTTAGGAAAGATTTGTTTCAGGTCATATTTTCTAGATTCTTGTTTTCAATTCCTGCATCACCTCTCACCTGGACTGTTGCAGTAATTTCCTAATTGGTTTCCCTCCTCAAATTTCTTTCCTTCCAATCTATCCTCCACACGGCTGCCAAAGTATCAAAGGGATGATCCTGAAAAATAGGTCTATGTTACTTCTCTGTCCAAAAAATCCCAGTGCTTGCTTTCTCTCAACTCTAGGATTTAAAAAAAAAAAACTGCTTTGGAATTTGAACCTTTCATATTCTGGCAACCGCCCAATTTCCTGGCCTTATTGCCTTCCTTCACGTAATCTGTGTTCCAAGCAACGTGGCTTCTTGCTGTTCTTCTCAGAGTCCACTGTGTCCTCCCTCTCAGTGCTTCTGTGCTGCTTGGCTGCCCTGCTTTATATGCCCTCCTCCCTCATCTGTTTCTTTCAAGGCTCTGGCTCAGGGGCCTCCTTCCTTACCTGCCCCTGCCAGTCTCTTTGTCCACTTCCCCTCACATGACTTTGTACATATGCTTTCTCTCTGATAGAATATAAGTTCCTTGCCTAACAAAGTAAAGTACCTGGCACATCGTGGATAGTAAATGTTTTTTTAATGTATTGATCACTATTTAACACGAATCAAGAAGATCTGGTGAGAGGAGCACTAGAAGAATGAGAAAGCCTGGATGTTAGCCAGGCTAAGCCTTTGTTTCCGTATCTCTCAAATGGAAGTAATATGGCCTCCCCAGCCTCCCTCAAGGGAAGCTGCCAGAGCTGACTAGAGCCTGGATGGAGGAGCCTTAATAAGCAGAAAGCATTATTGAAATAGAAAATGATTTCTCTCAACAAACGACAAGTCTTGAACGTCTCCTCATTTCCTCCCTCTTTTAGGCACAATTATTAGCTGTTTTGCTGTTCAGTTTATCGCCAGTACCAGTGTTTGTTTGCCATTTCATTAATTTGGGGTTTAAACTTACCATCACAATGAGATGGTGACGCACCCGGCCTTCCCTTAGGAAGGTGTTAATGGATATTTTTGTTACTACAGACCACAATCACACCGGCTACAGATTGCTAGGCCCCCAGGTGTACAGTTAGACGATTCAGGTGGGCGGTAGCACAACTTCTAAATTACCGTATTAGAAGCCAAATGTAAACAGTCATAGAACAGAGTGTCAGAGATGGAAGGAACCTTGGAAGAGAGCATAGAATGTCAGACCTGGGAGGGACCTGGGAAAACAGAAGCTCATTTTGTTGATGAGAAAACTGAGGTGGCAGCCAGGTGGCACAGTGGATAAATCACTGGCTGTGGATTCAGGAGGAGCTGAGTTCAAATCTGGCCTCAGACACTTGACACTTAACTAGCTGTGTGACCCTGGGCAAGTCACTTAACCCTCATTGCTCCACCACCCCCCCCCCAAAAAAAAAATAGAAAACTGAGGTCCAGGGAGCTAAGTCACTTTGTCCAGGCTTACACCAGAAATGGGGGTGGAGCTGGAACCAAAGTTTTTCCCACCAAGTCCCAGGAACTCTCCCTGAAGCCCTTGGAAAAAGCATGGAAATGTTTTTCTTATTGTTTATAACATTTTACTTCTGAGGGCTTTCAGTTTCTGTATTAAGAGCCATAATCTCTAGGGATAAAGAGGTGTTTGTCCCTCCATACTCTATCCTTGTCAGACGTCATCTGGAATAATGGATTCAGTTCTAGGGACAACATTTTAGGAAGGACATTAATGAACTGTAAAGCATCCAATAAGATACCCCAATTATGAAAGCTTTCAAGTTCATGTCATATGAAAAATCACTTGAAGAAATGGGGAGTATGTAGCTGGGAGAAAAAGACTGGGGGAACCTGAGAGCTGTGTTCAAGTTTAGAAATACTGTTATTTGGTGGAGGGGTTAGTTCTGTTCTGTTTGGCCCCAAAGGGTGGAATCAAGTGTAGGGGGGAAAGTTGTAAAGAGATGAATTTAAACTTGATATCTGGGGAAAATTCCCCAACAATTAATCTGTCCCAAAACGGAATAGACTGCCTTAGGAAATCATGGGTTTCCTCTGGTTTGGGGTCTTCAGGCAAAAGCTGGATAACCACTCAACTATTCAGTTAATAAGCATTTATTAAAAGTTCACTATGTGTTAAGTGTTGTGCTAAGCACTAGAGATACAAAGCAAAAAATTAGTCCCTTCTCTCAAGGAGCTCCCAGTCCAATGCAAGAGACAGTACTGTAAACAGATGTGTATAAATAAGATGTGTATGTACATATACATATCTTATGTACATGTATGTATGTGTACAATAAATTGGAGAGAATCTGCAGTGGGAAAGTTTAAGAATTCAGAGGCGTCAGGAAGGGCTTTCTGTAGAAGATAAGACTAGCTAAGACTTGAAGGAAGCTGTGAGGCAGAGCTGAGGCAAGAGAGTATACTATATATAGGGGAGTCAAGAAATAGTATAAGGATCAGCCAGGAAGCCAGTGTCACTGGGTCACAGAGGCTATGGAGGGGAATATGGTCTTGGAAGACTGGGAGGATAGTAAGAGGCCAGGTTATGAAGGGCTTTAAATGCCCAACAGGATTTTATATTTGATCCTATAGGAACAGATAGATGTACAGTGGATAGAATGCTAGGCTTGGAATCAGGAAGACTTACCTTCATGAGTTCAAATCCAGCCTCAAACACCTAGTAGTTGTGTGACCCTGGACAGGTCACTTCCCCCTGTTTGCCTCAGTTTTGTTATCTGTAAAACAAGCTGGAGAAGGAAATGGCAAACCACTCTTTGCCAAGAAAACCCCAAATGGGGTCATGAAGAGTACATTGGTGCCACCAGCATTTAATAAATAGGGAAGTGATGTGGTCAGATCTATGTTTTAGGAAGATCAATTTGACAGGCAATTCGAGGATAGACTACAAGTGTAGTGTCAGTAGCTGTTAGGATTTTTGTCCTAAGATCTCTTCCAGTTTTAACATTCTTTTTTCCCCCAGCTCTGGGGGGTGGGGGGGGCAGGGAATCACATTATCCCTACATTTTTACAGAGTTTCCAGCTTGATTGAAGAGTGAAGTATGGTATAGTCACAGTTTAGTATAATAGAGGAGGAATGCATTGAGGGCAGAGGATAGGGTCAGACCAAGTGCTGAGAGACATGTGAGGAGACATCACTTTTGTGTAGATTTGTGGGTGGAGAGTGAGAAGAGGTTCCATGAAGCAGATGTCCTGTGAGACAGAGATAGAAATGGAATAAATGAAAGCTCAAGGATGGGAGGTGGTAGGAGCCAGAATCACAGCACGGTGGAAGAATCCTGGATAAGCAGGTTGGAGGCAGATCATAAAGGTACCTGAATTCCTGGGTCAGCAGTTTAAACTCAAATGGAGACGATGAATGAAGGTAGATGTGACCAGGTGCTCCTCAGAGTACTTTTGGGCAGTGTGTGGAATACGTAGTTGGAAATAGGCTCTTAGAGGCAGAAGGGTTATTACAACAGTATGGGGGGAAGAGGCCAGGGCCCAAGTGTGGGCTTGACAGTGAGAATGGAGCAGAGCGTGGACCTGAGAGATAGGTTTACTTTAGTTCGGGTAAACATATTAAAGGACTAATCCATGTCCTGCTTCTAGTGGTTCTGTGAACATGGTCATGGTTCTGCCCCTGACAGTCGCCAATGTGGGATTTGAAATGAGGGCCCGAGTCCAAGCCTAGTGCTATTTTCACTGTATCTTATTGCTGTATGAAACAATGGATGAAAAAATGACTGAAGCATTATGAGAGGTAATGGAGGTGGTGGTGTTATAAGAGAAGCTTCTAGAAGTGGTTTCGAGAGTCTAAGGGCTGGTTCCAATTCTTCCTGGCCATGTAACTGAGCAGGTCGTTTTATCTCTGAGCCTTAATCTCTACATCTTTAAAATGGAGATAATAATCCTTGGACTACTTAGCCACTGTGATTATTACCTGAAAGCTCTTTTTTAAGCCTTAAAGTTCATCATCAGTTATCATTTTTGTAATTATGATATAATCTTATAGAGATACATTCTGGTTTAGCTGTTAGAGAATCAGCCTTTGAATAAGACCCATCTCTGACACACTGGCTAAGTGTCCCAGGCACTGTTTAACTTCATAGTCTCTCAGACTCTACATCCAGTGCCTGACACATAATAGTGCTCAGTAAGTACTGTGGAAATTTATTTGGGGACCCTACCTTTAGGCTGAGGTTAGAAAGCCTTAGGTCCTCAGGGTCTCTTCCCCTCCCCCTCTGCTTCAGCTGAGCCGTAAAGCCCCGTGGGCTGTGCAAGAGCCCCCAGCTCCTTCCAACCTGAGCGGAGGTATCTGAGAGATGCTGGGCTCTGGTGTAGCCTGTGCTGAAGCACGTGAAGCTGGAGCGCAGCCCCCCCCCCCACCAGCCGAAGCCCGGGCTGGAAGATTAGTTTGGTCTGTGGGGGCGCAGGAAGCCCTAAGATTTGAGTGGAGAGAAGAAAAGGTATATATAGACCTGGGAGTTAGACTAGAAGGGGGCTGAGGACATTAGAGAGGTTTGGAGGGATGAGGGCGGATAAGGACGGAGCGGTTCTGTCAGACGGGGGGAGGTGGACGAGAGAGGCTGAGAAGAGGTTCAGACAGATAAGAAGAGGTCAAAAAGCAGCTGAGGAGATGGCAAAGATTGGAGACTAGAGATGGGTCTACGAGGATGCAGGAGAAGACGAGAAGGACTAGGAGCAGAGAAAAGAGAGGCCGAAGGGCAGACTGACGGAGCAGACAGACAGAAGGTCGGTGAGAGAGAAACACAGGGGTTCAGCGGTGGCAGTAAGGAGAGGAAAGTTAGAAGCAGGGGGATTTACAAAGTGAAAGGGGCTCAGAGTTAGAATAAAGGACCCGAATACCCTGAGGCGAGAGGTGGCTAAGACCCTTATTGTAGTCAAAAAGTTTGAAGCACAGCAGGTGGGAAAGAGACACAGTGGAAAGAGAAGCACCGCAACCGCATTCAGGTTGTACTTTATTTCCCTGTATTCTTAATTTTAAATAGTATCTCATAAATAAACTCTGCTTTGATTGTTTAGTTAAGAGGCTTCTTAATATTTTGCTTATCAATTTGGGAGTGGAGCAGTGTGATGGAACTTTATAAATGGCCCATGCTAAGTTAATAGCAGTCAGATAGCCAAATAGTCAACAGTCCCAGATTAAGTACCCCAGTCAGCTTTAGCCCCCAAATTAAACTAGTCATTCAAAATATTTCTACAGTACTTTTAGGAAGGAAGAAAGGAAGAAACACTTATCATGTGCTTACTCTCTGTCAAGCATCTTGCTAAATACTTGCATACAAATAGGGGGAAAAAAAGACAGGTCGTGCCCCCAAGGATTTCATAGTCTAAAAAGGGAAGTTTGGGCCAGGGGAGGTATGATCTGGTCTTGGAGTCATAGGAGTGGTGAGTGGAGCCCTAGGGAAATTCCCTGGCAAGTCCTGTCCAGGTGTGCTAGTGTTCATTTGACTCTTGTGCCAAGCTTTAGAAGTGGAGGAGGGGATTGCACGGGCGTGAAGATGACTAAAGAGTAGCAGACAGTGTTAGGGAATCTTGTTCTGGCTGCTTAGGAGCAACTCTGATCAATGAAGAGTGAGTCTCCCAGGGCAGGAGATAGAAAGGTATGGCATTAAGATGACCAATCGGTTCCTTGGAAAATTACCAAACCCACTCTGGTATCTTCCTCTCCACCCTGCCCTTTCACTTTCCTTTTCTGTGTTGGCATTAGCATTGGAATGTATGCTCCTTAAGGGCAAGGACTGACTTTCATTAGATGGGTTTTTCTTACCCAGAAGTTCCCTATACCATTAAAATCATAGTTCTGGGGCAGCTAGGTGGCGCAGTGGATAAAGAACCGGCCCTGGAGTCAGGAGTACCTGAGTTCAAATCTGGCCTCAGACACTTGACCCTGGGCAAGTCACTTAACCCCAATTGCTTCACTAAAAAAAAAAAAATCATAGTTCTGGACTAAATAAATAAGTGCAGGGAAAATTCAGCAATAAAAGGCCATATATTCCATTTATTTTATTTATTTTACATTTCTTGTAGGCCCAGTCTAATTGGCCTTCATTCTTGGCACACAACTCTTGGCAAACTTTTCATATTAGAATGAAGCCCAAAAACCTAGGTTCAAAACTCAGTTTTGCTACTTGCTACCTTTGTGAGTTGATGCAAGTCCATTCACCTCTCTGAGAATCTTTATCCTCCTCTGGAAAATAGGGATGGCAATCCCTGTCGTCTTTACCTGCAAGGATGCCTATGAGTCAGGGTCTCACTGAGTCTTCCTTGTTCTCAGTGGAGCCATTTCAACATGCCATTTTGTTCTTGGACAGGTAGAACAAGACCCAACAGGATATGCTTGGTCAGAAGACAGGTTCAGAGGTTTACTTAGTCACTCGGTGACCCTCTGCATCTTGGTTTCCTGTCTGGGCCTTAGTTTCTTGACCTGTACTATGACTTCTCAGGTTTCTTCCTGTTAACCAGTCCTTTGATTGTGTGTTCTGCCTAGGTTACCTGGACACATTTCCCAATATAACAGTAGGAACTATTTGAAAGATCCCCACTTTATTGGACCCAACTCACCAGTGGCTGCTTCTCTTTGCAGATGTGTCTCGTGGCAGCGGGGCTTACCTACCCTTGTCACCAGCTCACAGTGGGGAGAAGGTCTTCACCAGCACAAGCCCGGGAAGAGTCAGAAGAGGTAAGGCTGCCCTCTTGGGCACCCCAGAAAGAGGGGTGGGTGCTGCCAAAACACAGCCTCCTAGGGTGTGAGACTTTGGTTCTCCTCCACCTCTGAATATGGTACCAAAAGATTGTTTGCCTTGATTATATTGATTCAAGGGAAGCATTCGGGTGAATTCAGCAATATCACTGTTAATTATTTCTTTGTCATTGAAACAGAAATGATGCTGGTCACATAGTAGGGAGGAGCCGTATGCCAGTTGACCAGCCCAAGGGCCCCCAGCATGTGGCAGACTTACAGGAAGTCAGGGGCATGAGCCATGCAGTGGGTTGAGAGTACAGCTCCATAAGATAGAAATTGTGTGTGGAGGTATAAGTGATTCAATAAAAAAGGTAATGTTTAGAATGCTTAGGAGCAAGAATGCTAGATCTGACTCTCAGAAGACCTGGCTCTAAACCTTGGTTCTGCTGCTTGCTCCCTGTGTCACCTGTGGGACCAGGTCCCTTCTGCTTTCTTGGCCCTGTTTTCTCATCTGCTGCAAAATAGACTAAGGCTTGGCCTCTGAAGTGTCTTCCAGCTCAGAATATTATAAGGAAATTTGAGGGGGGAGGGTCAGGGATTGTGACTGAAGTGGTAAGGCCTAGGAAAGGATTCCCAAAGAGACCCCATTCTCGTTGTTATTTAAAGTTCCTGGTTTGGTCACTAACTCTCTTTGTGTTCTTCATTGTATCTTAAAAGGATCCTGTTCGTTGATGCTAGTTATAGTCATAACAAAAACAAAAAAAAATTCTAAATCCGCAAGAGGTTGCTCTGTAAGGAAATGGTTGGGTTTTTTTTTTTTTCCTCCCACTACCCTTTCACTGTTTTCTTGACCCTTTAAGCACAGTTTTCATGTACATAATGCTTTTGTTCCAAGGAGCCCAAGCATTTCCTGCTGTTTTTCTCTCCTTTGCTGAATACAACCCAAGGAGGTTCAGTGTCTCTTCAGTGCTTGGGCCCACTCATGTTAAAAGATTCAGCTAAAAAAAAAACAAAAAAAAAAACATTGCTTGAAGAGTTGGCTGAAAGTCACAAGAGTCTGGTTTCTCTCCGCAAGCATTCCTTCTCTGACCCTCCCTTTTCAAGGTTTCTTGGACTGAGAGCCTTCACCAGACAGAATTCAGTGATGAACTGCATTAAACATTCATTCATTCTGCAAACATGTTGTATCTACTGTCTGCAGAGCACTGTGCTGAACACTGGGGGAATTTAATAAGGTGTGCTTCCTACCTTTATGGAGCCTCTATTCTAGACAGTCACCAACTAGAGAACTCTGTCCCAAGGGTGCGTGACATTTGTCTAGACATCATGAGCCAGAAGGACACAGTGAGCCCCTCTCTGTGTAACAACTTTTACTGAATGAGTGAAGCTCTATTAGATCATCTTTATTCCATTTAATTTAGCCAACATTTATTAAGCACCGACAGTTACATTTGGAGAAGATTACATGAGTGCATAGCATAAGTATACAACTCAGTTCTTTGGAAGTTTCAGAAGAGAACACTATGTGTTTTATGAGCCTTCTCAGACTATAAGGTCATGGTGGGATAGGAGGGAAGGTTCCAGGGAAAGATAGGGCTGCCATGTAAATACCCAGAATTATCCATCAGTGAATGTTGTTCAGAGTAGCTAGGTAGTACCATGGATAGAGCACCTGGCCTGTAGATAGGAAGATCTGAGTTCAAATCAGACACATAACTGGCTGAGTGATCCTGGGCAAGGCACTTAACCCTGTTTGCCTCAGTTCTTCATCTGTAAAATGTACTGGAGAAGGAAATAGCAAACCACTCTAGTATCTTTGCCAAGAAAACCCCAAATGGGATCACAAAGAGTCAGACATGACTGAAAAGACTGAACAACAACAGCTTGATCCATCAGCAAGCTTTTTTTTTTATGTGTATGATAATCAAATCACTGCCTATCAGAAGGGCTCATAGAGGCAACAGCAAGACAGTGGAGAAAAGGCAGGGACTTGCCTGAGCTCTCCCAAATTCATCTCCAAACAACTTTAAAATAATGTCTCCAAATAAATTCTAAAGTGGCAAAACCAACAAAAGGATGTGGTAAAACTGTTTTCCAGCTTAAGATAACTTAGAAGGTCAGCAGGAAAGGCATGTCTCACTCGAATGAAAGTGGGACGAAGTCTAGCTCAAGCTACACATTGGCAAGCAAGCATTAGGCCTTGGAGGTGACCAAATCAGTGGAGGCTTCCAGAGCTCTCAGCCCACAAATGGTAAGGAGTTCAGACAGCTGGTCAGAAGATTACGGAGGACCCTTTGCTGGTACTGGATGCAGAACTCTGTTACATTGTCCATATGCAGTTCCAGGTCATAGCCCAAGAGCAAGGAGAAGCACTAGTAATAGCAGGGACTTTCTTCACTATACCAGGGTAGAAAAGAGCACTTGTGGTCACTCACACATCAGTACACAAGCCAGGAGACTAGTGACCACACCTCTCTTTAGATCATACCACCTTGGAAGAATTGAACACTTGCAGACCCCCAGAACTAGCTCTGAAAAAATCAGCACACAAAAAAATATCTGAAGCTTGGGACAGTGTCCCCTTCACCCTGGAACAGAGCCCAACTTAAACATAAAATTAAAAGTCAAGAAATAGGCTGCAAAATTGAGCAAACATCAAAAAAATAATAATAATAATTTGACCATAGAAAGGTACTGTGGTAATAGGGAAGATCAAAACACAAACTCAGAAGACACTAATGGCAAAACAGCTACATCCGAAGCCTCAAAGAAAACCATGATTTTGTATCAGGCATAAAAAGAGTACCTGGAAGAGTTCAAAAAGAATTTTTTAAATGAAATAAGAAAAGTAAAGGAAAAATTGGGAGATTGATGCAAGAAAATCATGAAAAAAGAGTCAGAAGCTTGGTAAAGGGAGCACAAAATAATACTGAAGAAAATAACACCTTAAAAAACAAAATAGGCCAAATGGTTAAAGAGGCACAAAAATCCACTGAAGAGAACAACCCCTTAAAAGCATAATTGGCCTAATGGGAAAAAAAATGTGCAAAAATTCACTAAAGATAAGAACTTCTTAAAAACCAGAATTGGCCATATGGAAAGAGATGTATAAAAAATCACTGAAGAAAAGACCTGGGGGCAGCTAGGTGGTACAGTAGATAAAAGCACCAGCCCTGGATTCAGGAGGGCCTGAGTTCAAATCTGGAAAACAAATCATTGGAATTCAATAAAGTTATGAAAGGGATAGATGGATATATGTGAAAGAAATCAGATGGAGAGAAATGCACAACTAGTTATAATGTAAATGGAATGAACTAACCCATAAAGTAGAAGTACATGACAGAATGGATTCAAAATCAGAATTCTACAGTATTTGTTTACAACAAACACATGAAGAGAGACAGAAAGTAAAGGTAAAGGTCTAGAGCAGAATCTATTATGCTTCAGCCGAAGTGAGAAAAAAAGCAGGGGTATCAGTAATGATTTCAGACAAAACAAAAGCAGAAATAGATCTAATTAGAGGTAAGCAAAAAATTATATTTTGCTAAGAGGGGCCATAGATAATGAGGTAATTATCAATACTGAACACATATGTATCCAATATTATAGGATCCAGATTTTTAAAGGAAAAGTTAAATGAGGTACAGGAGGAAATAGACAGTAAAAATAAACTATTGGGGCACCCCAGCTTTCCCCTTTCAGAACTAGATAACTCTAGCCCAAAAAGTTAACAAGAAAGTAGTTAAGGAGATGAATAGAATTTTTCTTTTGGAGGCAATTGGTATATCTTTCTCAGCAGTACATGGCACTTACATTAAAAAGTGAACATGTATTAGAGTTTCAAACCTCATAACCAAATGCAGAAAAACAAATATTAAATGCATCCTTTTCAGATCAAAATGTAATAAAATTACATTTAATAAAGGGCCATGGAAACATAGATTTAAAATTAATTGCAAACTAAATAATCTAATCCTAAAGAATAAATGGGTCACACACGTTCAAAAATATTTCTAGCAGCTCTCTTTGTTGTGGCAAAGAATTGGAAATTGCGGGGATATCCATCAATTGGGAAATGTCTGAACACGTTGTGGTATATGAATGTAGTGGAATACTATTGTGATATAAGAAATGATGAGCAGGCAGATTTCTGACTTAAAGTCTGGAAAGATTTAAATGGACTGATGCTGAGTGAAGTGAGCAGAGCCAGGAGAACACTGTACATAGTAATAGCAACATTGTGTGATGAACAACTGTCATAGACTTAGTGCTTCTCAGCAATACAGAGATCGAAGACAATTCCAAAGCACTCCTGACAGAAAATGCTCTCCATATCCAGAAAAAGATCTATGGAATAGTTTACCTGTCAGATCTATGGATAAAGGAATAATTTATTACCAAGCATGAGATAAAGAGCATTATGGGATGTAAAATGGATAATTGTGATTATATTAAATTAAAAAGATTTTGCACAAACAAAACCAGTGCAGCCAAGATGAAAAGAAAAGCAGAAACTGGAGAAAACCTTTAGAAGTTTCCCTGATAAAGGCCTCTTGTCTCAAATATATAGAGAACTGAATCAAATTTTTAAGTATGAGTCATTCTCCAATTGAAAAATGATCAAAGGATATGAACAGGCAGTTTTCAAATTAAGAAATCAAAGCTATCTATAGTCCTAATGCAGAAATAGGATTAATGTTATTATGTGTGTGTGTGTATATATATGTGTGTGTGTATAGATATATCTATATCTATATATGTATATAGATATATAGATATAACTTATATCAGATTAACTGCTGTCTAGGGGAGTGGGGAGGGAGGGAGAAAAATCTGAAATTGTAAAGCTTGTATAAACAAAAGTTGAGAACTATCTTTACATGTAACGGAAAAAATAAAATACCTTATATGTAAAAGAAAAGAAAAGGAAAGGAAAAAAAAGAAAAATTAAAATAAAATAAAAAAAGCTATCCTATTAAAAAATACTTTAAATCATCGATTAGAGAAATGCAAATTAAAACAACTCTGAGGTACTACCTCATACCTATCAGATTGGCTAATATGACAAAAAAGAAAAATAATAAAAGTTGGTGAGGATGTGGAAAAATTGGGATACTAATACATTATTGGTAGAGTTGTAAACTGATCCACCCATTCTGGAGAGCAATTTGGAACTATACCCAAAGGGCTATATAACTACATACCCTATGACCTAGCAATACCACTACTAGGTCTATATTCCAAAAAGATTATTCTTCCCCCCGCCCCAAAAAAAGGAAAAGGACTTATATGTTTAAAAATATTTATAGCAGCTATTTTTTTTTTGATGGCAAAGAATTGGAAATTGAAGGAATGCCCTTCAGTTGGGGAATGGCTGAATAAGTTGTGGTATGGTTGATTTGTTGTTGCCCTTCATTCTTGAAGAGGACCAAAATGACATCACTATGTTAAAGTCAGGTTACGGTGTGTCCAGCTGAGGCTAATCAGTCCAGTACAAGCTCGGAATGCTTCACTACAGGTCAGGCACAAATAGTGCATGTGGACATTTGTGATGGATTCTCTAAATTTGCACGTCATGTTTCTTTTGCACTACTTCAATTCTGCTTTGCTTTATAGAGCACAGTGCCTTCTTTGATGAGGGCATGCCATGGTGCAAAGTCCTGTGCCAATGTCTCCCATGTCATGCAATCAATTCCAAAGTTCTTCAAAGAGACTTTGAGAGGTATATGACTAATGGAATATTATTGTGTTGTAATAAGTAATGAACAGGATGCTTTCAGAAAAACCTGGAAAGACTTACATGAACTGATGCAAAGTGAAGTGAGCAGAATCAGGAGAATATTTTACACAGTAACAGCAGCATCATATGATGATCAACTGTGAATGACTTAGCTATTCCCAGCAATACAGACCTGGGATATCAGGTTTTCTGAAGGTAAAATGGCAGAACAGCTATGAAGAGAAAGACTATGTGAACACATGATGGAGTGAATTTGGAGTGCTTATTTGTCCAGAGTAGGACTCTGCTTTTCCCAATTTAAAATGGATACTTTGCTGCCCCAGGATCATAGGGTTTAGAGTTAAGCTGACATTTAAACTGTGAGGTTTAAAATCTAAATGTGTGGTCGCCTTAAATTAGAGTCTTTGGGCATTAAGCATTTATTAAAACATACCAGGTATTCACGTGGAGTTCAGAAAGTTAAGAAAAGACCTATCTAGCCTAGCGTTCCATCCTGGTCTGGTTCTTCCTCAAGTCCTCTGCCATGAGCCTGCTTCAACCATGAACTGCTCTCAAACTGAGTGTGGAAGCTTTTTATAGGGCCGGAGCATGGGCGGTCCTTACACACTGCTTGAAGCTGATTGCTCTTTATCTTCTGGAACCTGATCTGATTCATCAGAGAGGAGAACTGAGGTCCAAAGACTGTCAGCAATTTCTCTTGGGAAGCTTCTAAGAATGACAAAGGCAAGCATGAAGAATGAGAAGAATTTCGAAGTGACCTGAGTAGACTAGGCGCTGCTTTGGTTTTTGTTACAGCTGGATGATTTAGTTTCATTCACTCACAGGGAGGCTGGACTCTCTGCTCTGTGATAAAATAATGGGATTTGGCAGACGTCCAGGGTCCTCACCTGAAGATTGATTTGGAATTGATTTGAGTTGAGTGAGACTGAGAAACTGACTGAGAACCTACTTAAGTTTGATAAAATCAAGACCATGCCTGGCCAGCCCTGAGTGGTGTGTTTTCAGAGGCTGTGGACTATGACATCAACAGGAGACCACCCTCAACCAATCAGCTTGAAGGACTTCCCCTTTTGGGGAGGGAGAAAGGAAGTAGGAAGGTGAGGGTGGCTCGCTGAATTGGTCTCTTTTTCATTTGGGACTTCGGCTTGGCGGCAGAGAGAGAGAAAAAGAGAGAGTCTCTCTTTTCGTCCAGGACTTCTGCTTGGCGGCAGAACTTCATGTGGGCTGCTAGGGAAAGACAAGGTTTTCTCTCTGGCTATACCGAATAGATCTAAGCTAGGGTTTTCCATTCTATAAGAGATCTGTTCTCAACCTCTCTCTCTTCACTAACTTCTAATACATTTTAATAAATACTTAAAAGCCTAAACTCTTGCTGAATTTGTCAGTAATTTTAGCCAGTCCCCCCCCCCAAAAAAAAAACTGGGGGGGGGGCAAGTTAGAACCCACATTAGATTTTAAACATCACAGCTCAAAGGGTTATAATGCAGGAAGAGCAACAACACAAGTGCCTACAAGTCACAGGGGACAACCTATAGGATGATCCAGCAGGAAAACACAGAGGTCTCTGTGTGAGGGTTGGGTGAGTTGACGATCCTGAAAGCAGGAGGCATAACTGACTTCTTCGTGGGATGAACCCCATGGCTGGAGCATGACTCTGGGAGGAAAGAGATTGCTAATTCCAAAGAGAGGAAGCTCATAGAGACAGCAGATCACTACTGTAAATCAAGCTGATGCACTCATGTGAGGACATCCAGGCACCAAAGTGGAAGTAGAGATCAACTTTGAGAGACTACCTTGGCCTGGGGAGAGACAACACATCTGCACTACCTTTCTTGGCCTGCTCCCACCCCTCAGTGCTCTCCTTCTGACCTTTGCCTCTGAGAACCTTAGTTTCCTGTGAGGCTTAAGTGTCATGTCCTTTAGGAGGAGATACTTTGTTAGCCTTCTCTGCTCTCCAAGTCATAATTTATTAACTTTGTATATATCCTTATTTACTTAACTGTGACCACGTGTTTCTCTAGTGGCATGTAAGCTCCATAAACAATGTGAGTTTCTCAGTTGTGTGTGTGTGTGCTGTTGTCCCCCCATTAGACTGTGAGCTCCCTGAGAGGAGGGGCAGTTTTTGCCTCTTTTATCTTCATCCCTTACCATATTTAGAGCACGTGAATGCAAACTGATTGATTGACATTCTAGGGTCTAGAAAGAGCTGCCAAAAAGTACAGAAACAGTCTTGCATAAGGTAGGAAGGGGATATGCTCTGGTTTGCTTGAAATATAAAAAGAGTGGAGGGAATGAATATGAAAAGCCTAACCCCAAATTGTGGAGGGCTCTGAAGACCAGACTGAGGATTTTTATTATTACTTGGTGGGCAGGAGGAAGCCACCAAAGACCTTTGCTCCTCAGAAGGCTCAAGATAGCATACATGCCTTCCACACCTTTGTCAGTCCTCCTTACTAGAGCTCACTGGTACCTGGCCTTCTTATTTCTCTCAGGTGAGTTCTCTAAAATCCCATTATTATAGCCTACCTTCTATGGTTACTTCCACGAACATTCACAAAGTACCTTCCCTGGAGTGAAGCACCTGACTTGAGGAGCCCTAAAGTGGCAGGAGAGGAGAAAACTGGCAGCTGATCCACAGGAATGATATTCAGGAAGGCACAGGGCTTCTGGGAGGGAGGCTTTGTCCACGGTTGTATTGCTAAGGGTAATCTTGGCCTCCACTTTCCTTGAATAGCAGTGCACCGATGTTCACATGGTTAGTGACAGTGATGGAGATGACTTTGAAGATGCTCCTGAGTTTGGAGTGGATGATGGAGAGATGTTTGGTATTGCATCCTCTGCTCTGCGAAAATCACCAATGAGTGAGTATTGATACCCCTGGGGCCCAAATTTGGAGCAGTGCACCCTTGGTTCACAGTCCCAAAATAGAAAGCAGATAAGAAAGGTCTCACTGACTTCATGGTCTGTGGTGGTTAAATCTAGAGGGAGTGGTCTCAGCCCACTCCAACAGCTCCTCCAGAACTGGTACCCTCTCTACCTCAGGGTCCTGATGCCTCCAAGAAATTCAGAAGAACCTTGTTCTGGGTGCTATTGCTGATAAACTTGAGTCTCATGCTTAGAGCTCTTGGTTAATGAAAAGCAGCAGTGGGTTCTGGTCAGTTCTCCCTGGACAGTAGGCAGTGTGAAGAGGCAGTAGGCAGTGTGAAGTTGGCCCAAGGCAAGTTAGCTTGTGTTGTCACCTCCTTCTCCACCTCTACCACCTCCTCTACCTCCTCATAATATACACACTCCCCATGGATGGATAGAGGTAAAGTGGAGGGTTCATGAAACTGTAGAACTATGGTGGCCAAGACTAGAGCTACATTCAGGTCATTCTGTTTCTGAATTCCTGCCAAGATTTACAAGCATATATCTACCTGGTGTTTTCAGTAAAATTGGCTTTCTCATCTCCCACCCGTTCTTTTCTTATAAATGTTTCAACCTTTGCAAGAAAAATACCCCAAATCCCAAGTGATAACTGGCACCTATTGTATATATTCCTTAGGACCAACAAAATAGTCATTCTTCTCTAAGGTTCCCATTCATTTTGTTTTGCTGAACTCATATAACATGTCCGTGGCAAGTGAAAGTCTCCCAAAAGCTATGGTGTAGGCAATGATCTTTCATTTCTTCCTTCTTGTTCAGTAATATTTCTTAAATGTGGGGTTAAAGGTTATGTGTGTGTTTTTGTGCTTTTTTTTTAATTAGTGCCAGAAAATGCAGAAAATGAAGGGGATGCCTTATTACAATTTACAGCAGAGTTTTCTTCAAGGTAGGTAAATCATTAATATATAAGCTTGATATACATTTCTGTTACTGTACTATGGTAGTTGGATCTATTTTCATCATAGACAATTGACAATAAAGCATTTAATGGTCCCAAGTTGAGTTTATAGAAGAATTTAATTCATAGATTCTTGGCCCTGAAGCATTCCATAGGACCTTAGTGGCAGACATTTTCTTACTTGGCAAGTTTTGGGATTTTTCTGGCATGGCTATGCTACCTATTACCTCCCACTGCAGTCCGTCCACTCAAAAATAATCCTGGATTTGTTTGTTTGGGTTTTTTCAATATAAGACCAATACAAATAAAACTTAAGAACTGGTCAAGTTGTGAAAATACTTAGCCTTAGAAATTTTTCGGGGCAGCTAGGTGGCGCAGTGGATAGAGCACCGGCCCTGGAGTCAGGAGTACCTGAGTTCAAATCCGGCCTCAGACACTTAACACTTACTAGCTGTGTGACCCTGGGCAAGTCACTTAACCCCAATTGCCTCACTTAAAAAAAAAAAGACAATAAAAAAAAGAAATTTTTCACATAAACTATATTCTTTGTTTAATGTTTGAAAATAGTATATTCCCACAGAAATTCAACCCTCTTGAGCATATAAGAAATGTGGGTTAAGCAGCTAGATTCATTAGAATTGGAAGGAATCTTAGACAGCCTCACCCATCCCTTTCATGTGATGCAGTCAGAAGCTTTCAGCTAGAAAAAAGAACTTTAATGAGGCCTCCCAGGCATCTCCAGCCCAGGCCAGCCAGAGCCATAACTCAGGGCTCTCTACTCCTAGCCCAAGGCTTTGGGAAACCAAATGAGATGGAAAAACAAAGACACTCCCTCTTTTTCCGTTGTGGGCCTTCATTTGACTTTAGGGCTCTAACCACTTTAAGGACTGCATCCAGGGAAGAGCCTATGATTTCACTGGGTAGAGGACTCCTTAACTACTGGTGTAATTCATTTCTTTCTTGGGGATGTACACAGCCTCAGAGAGTTCCCAGAGGCCCTGAGCAGTTATGTGACTCCCAGTGTCACCTGGACAGGATATGTCAGAGCTGACCCTCAAACCCAGATCCTCCTGGCTCTGGGGCCAGCCTTTTCTTTCTATCAAACTAGGCTTCCCCTGCTCTGCATTTTAAAAATGTTAATCTGATCAATGTCACTTTTCTTTGTGTTGGATTATGGACTCCAGAGGACTTTGTTCTCCCTGAAATTGTTGGAATAATGAACACTAATGAAGTTTACTTGAAGGTGTGGGGAGATGTTTAAGAATTGTCTTTTTTTTTTTTTTGAGGCAATTGGGGTTAAGTGACTTGCCCAGGGTCACACAGCTAGTAAGTGTTAAGTGTCTGAGGCCTGATTTGAACTCAGGTACTCCTGACTCCAGGGCCGGTGCTCTATCCACTGCTCCACCTAGCTGCCCCAAGAATTGTCTTTCTAGGACAAGTTTCTACTCAGATGTTTTTGCCTGGCATTTCTTTAAAATTAAAGAAAAATTGGGGGCAGCTAGGTGGCACCGTGGATAAAGTACTGGCCCTGGATTCAGGAGGACCTGAGTTCAAATGCGACCTCAGACACTTGACACCAGCTGTGTGACCCCGGGCAAGTCACTTAACCTTCGTTTCCCTGCAAAAAAAACCAAAACAAAATTAAAGAAAAATTTAGTTACAAATCCATTTTCATTCATTGATTCATTGTCTTAATTTTTCCCCTAGATATGGAGATTGCCACCCTGTTTATTTTATTGGATCGCTAGAAGCTGCTTTCCAAGAAGCCTTCTATGGGAAAGCTCGAGATGTAAGTGAACTTCAAGACACTGTCAGGTCAAAAGTGCCGTCTGTGGCCCAGGGTTACCCCATAAACAGGGAGCTCTGTTCTGAGTTGAGTTGAATCCTCCAGACCCGGGTTTGTAAGCATTCTATCCATTGTTCTCCCTTCTCCCAGTTGTAATTTTGGGGTCGATGGTATGTTTTCAAAGACAGACTCTTTCCATTGACTTTGAGAAGGATGATCCATGGAGAAAAATAGGACTATGGCTGTGTGCAGCCTTACTGAGGAGAGGAGCAACATGGGAATAAACGGAACCACCAGTGTTGTTTACAGATCCTGAAGCCACTGATTTTAATACCTACTACAGTGAATAAGATTTTCTTGTGTCCTGTTTTCTTATTCATTCCTTGGTGAGATATTTTGTGGTTTCTACTTCTAAATAGGAGAAACAGGCTGTTGAAAAAGTCCACTTCTGTTAAGAGATACATTGCATTGGAGATACTAAAAAGAAAGGCATCCCTTAAAAATAATTCTGCAAAAATGAATGTCCTTTAAGGAGATCGTTACAGAAGAGTTGTAGAATCTCAGTGCTGGAAGGGACTTCGTCGAGCATCGAATTTGGTCAAGCCCTTCTATACTTCAATCTTGGGTCAAGGAGAGGGCATAAAAAAGGTGCTGATTCTGGTGCCCTTTGGGCTGCTTTACTGCCTCTATGATCATCCATAAGGCTTTTGCTCTCAGTTTCCTCCCCTTCAAGATAAAGAGTTTGGGTAGATGGTCATGAGGGATGAATGGTCCTGGGGGATGGGTGTGGGGGTTTCCCTTCCAGCTCCATTCCCTCTCATCTTTGAGTCATCCATTCTTCACTTAAGACCTCCATTGGCCTGAAGTTCCCAGTTGGTGTACCAAAGACAGAAGGGACTGAAGGATAGTTAAAGATCTGGCCGGTTTCAGGTTAATCCCTTCCTCCTCTAAGGACACTTAGTGTCCTTCAGTCCCTTCACTCCAGTCAGTTCACCTTGCAATATAAAATCAATTAATTTAGTGATAGGTGAAAATAAAAGTCTGTTCACCAAAAGATATTATTAAAAGTCACTTAAAAGAATAGCAATTGACCCTAAAAGTAAAGTTTATTGCCTGCATTTTCTTTGAGGAATAAGGCATGATGATATTCAGCATACCTTTTGCTGACATATTTTCTGCAGATATTCAGCAAGCATCCATTAAGCACTTAATATGTGCCAGTCACTGAGCTAAGCACTTGGAGATACACAGAAAGGCAAAAAAAGAGCTCATAGTATATTCGGGGACAATATGTAAATGTCAGGAGACATTTCCAAGGCAGAGCTTGAAAGCACCCTTCCTAGAACCAGTCTGTAAAGGAGTGCCCAGTAGTAAATCTTCGTCATTCAGAGTTGTCCTGCGTGCACTTCCAAACTCACTTCTGAAATCACGGCATTAAAAAGCTCCAAGAGATCTAAAAGATGAAGGAACCCATCTCACCCATGTGGTGTATGGGGAGGAAGCTGAGACTCAGGGGTGGGAAGAAGGAGCTTGCTCAGGCTCCAAAGTCATGTCAGAGCTAAGGTTTGAAACTCAGCTCTCCTGATCCCTTGTCCTTTGTCCTGAGCTGACCAGCTAAACCAGACTCAGATATTCCATTTGGGAGGCCTGATATAACTGTTCACAACAGCATGACTTCATGTTTGTTTGCTCCTTTCGAATTGTGCTTATGGATAATCCTTCTCTTCTGATGAGCTTTGGGCTACTTTGACAAATGAAAATCTTAGCCACTTAGCAGCAGAATCACTGAATTTTTGAGCTGGAAGAGACGTCTAAGACTGAGTGAAGGCCACCATTTTATAGATGATAAAATGGTACCTTTACATCACATCTGGAGACTGACCCACCTTCTTAGAAGGTAGGTCAAACATTGCTAAGAAAGCTTTCAGGTGCAGTTAGGTGGTGCAGTGGATAGAGCACCAGCCCTGAAGTCAGGAGAACCTGAGTTCAAATGCGGCCTCAGACACTTGACACTTACTAGCTGTGTGACCCTTGGCAAGTCACTTAACCTCAATTGCCTCACCAAAAAAAAAAAAAGCTTTCCTGTCCAACCCTTAATTGATGTTCTTTTTCCATTCTTCCTTCAGTCTCTCTCTTCAGGGGTAAGGGTTGGCTAGAGACCCATCTCCTTATTCTGCATTTAAGGAAATCGGGTCACAATTTATTCATGTGACAGGCAGATTCTCCAATACAAGACACACTTGCTGGCAGAGTTGTTCCTAGACTCACAGGCATTGGTGCTGGAAGGGATCTGGAAGATCATCTCCAGCCTCTTCGTTTTGAAGAGGGGGAAGCCACGCCCCAAGAAAGCACTCACTTGCTCCTGGTGCTTTTTCTGGGAAACAGGCAGCTTTTGCACCCAGGTCTTTAATCCTCTTAAGCCCAGGGTGGCTTCCTCTACATTAATCAAAATGATCAGCTAGCCTGCAAGCCAGTCACTTCCCAACACTGTGTCTGTGTAATATATACACATGGAGTGTCTCACATGACAGAGTTTTCTTGTGTGGTAAATACTACAAGTATGATTGTTCCCATTTTGCAGATGGAGAAACTGTGCTTCAGAGAAGTCAGGTGACTTGCCTATAGTCTCACTCTAGTACATTGCAGAGCAGGAATTTGAACCCAAGTCTTCTGACCAGACCAGTGCATAGACCAGACTTTAAGAACCCATAATGATGGTGAAGTGTGCTGCTTAGTTTCTTCTGCCCTGTAGTAATTGCTTGACTGGTTTGTAATGACTTAAGTGGCGAGGCTCATTCCTTCATTCAGCAAACATTTATCATATTATTAAGTACCTGTTGTACACTGAGTGCTGGGAGAGGTTAGATGATTCTGCTCCTGATCAAGTAAGGGGATAAGATGCTATCACACCCAACCTGGTCTGCAACCCTGCCCCTGGCCCTGTCATATTGCCCTCCCTCCTCTGCTTCCTTCCCTGCTCCCTTAGCCACCTCCTATATGAAGCCTTGCCTGACACGACCTTGTAGTTTTGTCTGTGCTTTGTACAGATGTATGGGCCAATGTATGTGCCTCAAGGGCAGAGACGTGTCACTTTTGGGCCTAGCCGGTAGTCAGCCCTTAAGAAGAGTGATTGTCTCCTGATAACATGATTATCCCCCTTTCACCTCATTATTGAATGGCATCTTGAATTTCTCCTTTATCATGCTCTGTTTTCTTCTGAAAAGCTCATGAATGAAGCATATTTGGGAAAACTTAATTTCTGCTGCTGATAAGAGTCTTGAGGTGAAAGTGACCGATACAGTGACATTTTGCTGACATGGAAAGTTAAAATTTGTTTTCCATCCCCCTTAATATCCAATGTTTAATTTAAACCGTGGGAGGCGCATGAGTTTTACCAGGGCAACAGATGAGCTTTGAGTACCAGCATTCTTCACTTCAAGTGAGAAATTGAGTTCCAAGAGTAAATAAAAACAAGATTGAAGGTTTAAATCCTCTGCTCGGCTTTTTGAACTTCTATACTCATTAAATGTTTATTGGAGTGGTGGGATTACAAAGGATTTGGGGAGCTTCATCAGCCGGTAGAGAGATAATCACTAAGTAAAACACTACATTTGATAAAGTGTTTCTCACGATGCCACACTCAATCCATCTTAATGAAAACTGCTTCCAGCTGATTGAATTGGAGAGCACTTGGTGGGGAGAGTGCCCGTGCTGCCTGATGCCTTTTCACTGCCTCTCTGTTCTGCCCTTAGCAAAGCAGCTGCTGGAAGCCATTGTGTTTCTGAAGACATTCCTAAAAATGTCCACTTTCTGACTGTTGTCACACTCGTTTTGCAGAATCTTTGAAAGTTGTGGCAGTCATTTAGGGTTCTCTCTGCACACAGAAACCTCCCTTGTCCTCAGTACAGAGATGTGTGAAGAAAGTACAGGCTGGGGTGTAGGGGTTTGAGGGTAACTAAAGACTTACCAAAGTTTTGGACGGCTTCTACTCCATCCATTTCAGCCTGGGAAATTATTTGAAGCCACGTATGCTGCCTAAAGGACTGGGCTTATGTTCAGGGCCATCTCCTGCAAGTTCCTGGAGAAAGAACCACATCCTCAAGGCTGAAGACCCCCCTTCTTGGAGGCTTAAACGCCTCTGACTACCCCACCAGTTCTCCTTTGCTGGGATTCTGGGATTATCCCTGACTCCTCACACACAACACACATAAGCACTCCCAACAGACGCGGGTAGGAAAGGGGAAGTGGAAGGGAAGAAGTATTTATATAGTACCTACTATGTCCCAGGCACCATGCTAAGCACTTTGTAAATGTTGTGCCATTTTATCCTCAGAACAACCTTATGAGGTAGGTGCAGGTTTATCCCCTTTTGAAAGTAGAGGAAAATGAGGCAAAGCAAGATTAAATGACTTGCCCAGGGGCATGCAGAGGTAGTTTCTGAGGTCTGATTTGAACTCAGGCCTTCCTAACTCTAGGCTCTATTCACTCTCCCACCTGGAGGAGGCAGCACTCATTTGAATGGCTGAATTCTGAGCTATTTAGTCACTTTTATTACCTTAGCTCCATGCTGAAAAGATGAACAAAAACCCAACTACCTCCAATTGGAAAGAAAGCCAAATGGACTAATTAGGTAACTTCCTCGGTGCTTCAAGGATCCATTATTTCCTTAGGGTGGTCTCTTCCCTCCACAGCCTCTCTGTTCCTTGGCAGGTATTGGGAGGGTTTTTTGTTTTGTTTGTTTGGTCCCGATAGGTGAAATTTTTTAGGCAACAATCTTGAGGCTGTCTTCCAAATATAGCAGGATAGAGACAGATTTGGGTTTGAGGTGAGGGAACATTTTTAAAAGTTAGAATTATTTCAACATAAAATGGGTCACTTCAAGTAGTAGTGGGCCTCCCTCCTTTTCTGATTTCTGTGAGCATTAGCTGGGACCCCAACTTCTCCCCTTACTAGAGAAGCAGCACAGTATACTGGATAGAGGCAGGAAGACCTGGGTTCAAATCCAGCCTTTCATGTTTAGTAGTATGCAACCCTAAGCAAGTTTCTTAGCTTCTCTGACCTTCAGTTTCCTCCTCTCTAAAAGCTACAGTACCTATCTCACAGCGTTGTCATGAGACTTAAATAAGATGATGTTTTTAAAGTTCTTTACAAACTTGAACAGACTCTGTAAATGTCAGCTGCCATTATTATCACTAGACCATGAAATCCTTGGGAGAAGAGACTAGTGCTGAATCCCCTTTGTGTCTTTCTCACAGACGACCAAGTCCAGGACCTTGCACATGGTAAATGCCTTCTACCTTTGTATCTCCAGGCCTGAGCCTGGACAGTAAGGCTCGGCCCTGACAGTAAGGACTTAATCAGTGCTTTTCAAATGGAATAAATGTTAGTTAAATTGTTGAAAAATTAGAATATTATTTTTAAAGTCATCTGCATAGACATTTCTATTTCCATCTTGCTTTCATCTCCCACTCAATTTAGAGAGATAGATGAACCCACTGTACACATGGGAGAAATACCTCTGTTCTGGTTGTCCCGGTTGCTTTTTCCAGATAATTCCTGAAAGGCAGAACCATCTCTGTTCTTGTAATTGAGACTGACAGGCAGTGCTTTATTTTACACATGTGTGTGCCAGATAAGAAATTCCTAACATATACTGTAATTATTATAGAATCTGAGATTTAGAGCCAGAAGAAATCAAAGAGGAAACTGAGGACCAGAAAGGAGAATTGACTGACCCACACTAGCAGTATGTCACTGAGCCCAGACTTGCACTTACTTCTGTATCTTCAAGGCCAGTGTTCTTTCCACTCTCTGGCTATTTCAGGAGTTATTTGGAACACAGAGGTTAAGTGCCTTCTCACGGCTTAGTTATCATGCTGCTTGCCTTTCCTATGAAATGAGGACCTTGATATTTCTGCTGCAAAATCCAAAAGCCTCTAATGAAGAAGAGCCTGAATTGCCTATTTGGCATCTCCAGCTGACTCTCCTATAGGCTTTTCACACTCAGCATGTCCAAAACCGAGCTTGTTTTCCTACCAAAAAAACAAGTTTCCCTGTTCTGTTGAGGGTCCCACCATTCTCCCAGGTACCCCATTTCTAATCAGTTGCTAATACTTTGTAATTCTACATTTAGAACAGCTCTCCAATCTGTCTGTGGCCACGTATCACCCCATCACTATCTCCTGGGCTACTCTAGTAACTTCATCAATCTCCCAACCTTCATTCTCTCTCATCTCCAAGCCTTCTTTAATACAACTGTCAACATGCAGGTCTGGCTGCCTTTGCACATGCTCCAGGGATTTGTCTCCTGCCTCTAGAATAAAATAAAGATGCCTTTGCTCGGAATTTACATTCTGGCTCCAGTCTACCTCACCAGGCTTGTTGTCAATTATCTTATCTGGCTCTCTAGATTGTAGCCTAGCTGGTCTTCCTGGGATTCCCTGTGTGTGCCACTCTGCCTACTGTCTCTGCACAGGCTACTCCTTCATCTCTCTAGTGCCAGCTCAAGGGTCTGCTGATCCTTCTCAAGGGCTACTATCCAGCACCCTCTCTCAATTTTTTTTTTTGGGGGGGGGGGGCGGAGTAATGAGGGTTAAGTGATTTGCCCAGGGTCACACAGCTAAGTAAATGCCAAATGCTTGAGGCCAGATTTGAACTCTGGTCCTCCTGAATCCAGGACTGGTGCTTTATCCACTGTGCCACCCAGCGGCCCCTCCCCATTTCTTCTATTAGAAGTTGACATATGGGCACACCTATTGTTTGTTCCCCAGAGAATAGAAGCCCATCAGAGGCAGGGATGTTTCACGTTTGTCTTTATATCCCCAGTAGCCTGGCACAGAGCAGATGCCTATTGAATGTTGGTTAAACAGTTGTGTGATTAAAGTACTTCCTCCCTCTTTAAATAGTGAGCTCCTGTCCTACTCATCGCAGTCCTTCTGTGTACAACACACAGTTGTCCCTCTTCTCCCAGAGGTCCCTTCTGTAAGAAATTCTGTAGCCTCTTCTTTATTGCTCCAGCGGGGCAATCAGCTAACCCCAATCCCCAGGGATTTGCATATAAGAATTCAGGAATGTCAATGACTTGCATTCCAGGAGTTGCTTTAAATTGCCTAATTTCCTTCAACTGCAAAGCTGAAAGAATCTCTCTCTGGGCTGCATCCTTTCTTCTCCTCCTCCTCCTTCTTCCTTCTCAGTTGGGATTAAGTGACTTGCCCAGGGTCACACAGCTAGTAAGTGTTAAGTGTCTGAGGCCGAATTTGAACTCAGGTCCTCATGAATCCAGGGCCTGTGCTCTATCCACTGGGCCACCTAGCTACCCTGCATCCTTTCTTCTTGCAGAAAGAGCGGGGAAGTCAGAGGAGCAAAGGTAGAATCCTGGCTGTGTGACTTTGGGCCAGTAACTTCCCCTCTCTGGCCTTCATTTTCCTCTTAATCTCATTAGGGTCCTTTCTAATTTTAAATCCTGTGATCCTGACTTTTGCCTATTACTGTTGTTTTCAGTTTAATCTGGGGTTTGTATTTTAATCTTCTCACCTTTGATTACTCACTTAAGATACCTGAAGGGTTGTCTTGGGCCAAAGGTTCGATCCAATGCCATCACCTCCCTCAAGTCTTCCCTGTTTCTCCCAGTGAGTAATCGCCTCTTCTTCAAGCTCCGCATATGGCTTTTCCCTCTCGCTGTTCATGTAATAATGGTGCAGTGCAGCTCTTCTTGTTGGTATCATGTCTCCCTACAAGATGGTGAGCTCTGTGATCCCTTGGCAGTACCTCAACCTATGTCTCATCACATTCCCCCCAATCTATGTCTATTGAGGGAATGAATGAATGTTCCATGGGACCAGGAATGGCATCCATCCATCCCCATCTCTTGGATGGGCCTCCCTGCCTTTAAGGCCCTCCACACATTTATCAGATCATTTTGCCTAGATGTTTCCTTTGCACTTATCTCATTCTTCATCGTATCCTTGTGGTTGGTTTGTTGTTTATAAGCTTCTTTAGAGCAAGGTCTTATTGTATATACCTTCATATCTATTGGGCTTTTCATGAATGAATGCGAAATCTGTTTTCAATCCCACAAACCTAAATTATGCACCTGCTGTGTGCAGAGTATAGAAATTATCAGTGAGGGAACCACGGAATTTAATCAGCCCCATCTCTGCCTTTGGGCAAATGGAGGCATGGGGAGGCAAGATGACTTCAGCAGACGGGGTATGTTCAGGGAATGGTGAGTGATCCACATAGACTGAAGCTGGGAATTTATCTGGAGGGAAGAGTCTAGAGAGTTTGTGCTGTATCATCATGATCATGATCATTTCTGCTAATCCTAGGACGTAGATTTGGCCGGGACCTCAACAGCCTCTAGTCCAACCCCTAGACCCAAAGAATCCCCGCTACAACACCCTTGGCAGGCGGTCATCCATCCTCTGCTTGAAGGCCTTCACCCTACCCTGGGAGCTTCCTCCACTCTGCTTAGGAAATCTCCCTTGACCTCTAGCCTCATCCTGCTGCTCTCTGCAGCTTCCCCCCATGGGGACAAACCAAAAGAAAGCTAATTCTTCCTCCCCGTTGTAGCCTTTCAAAGACTGAGAAAGTTGCCACATCTCGATGAGTTTTCTCTTCTTCAGACTTATCCTGCCCTGTTCAGAGGAAATGCAGAAGGGATGACTGTAAAGTCTCTCCTGGAGGTTCCACAGATCACCTCACTGGGCACAAGAGAGGGGAGGTGGGTTTCAGCAGCAGTTTACCTAAAATAGGTCTGGAGGTGATAGTGGACGGGAGTCTCAGTTGGAGCCCTTGGTGTGTTTTGGCAGTGCAGACAGTTCACCTTAGCTCTCATCAAACAAGGCAGAATGCCCAGCACCAGGGAGGCCCGTTGTTCTCTCCTTTGCTTAGGCCACAGCTGGGGAACGTTGTGTTCAGGATTGGGCACCAGGTTTTAGGAAGCATTTCGTGAAAATGGAGAGTAACCAGGATGGCAAAGAGTCCCGGACATAGGAGGATCGTTATGGGCCTGTCTGGGGAGGGGTTGATCACAACTGACACCACATGGAAGAGGCCCTGGGTTTAGGAGCACTAGGCAGAAACGACATCATTGCCAGTGTGGACTTCTCCTTGACCAGAGAGTGACTCCCCATGTGGGCCTTGTTGTTGGATGCCAGATGAGCACCCCCAGTGTGGTTCCTTGGGATTGTGGTAGGAAGGTTCAAGTCCCAGAGGAGCTGGGCAGCCTCTACAGTCCCCCCCCCCCCCCAGCCCCCCAGCTGCTGAGCACCTCGAGGCCATCAGCATCCTATGAGCCTTACTTGTCTATATCAGCTGAGCAGTGGGAATACAGCGGAAACTCCCAATCAGAGGATCCCTGTTTGTTGCTTACTGGCCATGTGACCTTGGATAAGTCATTGCCCAGTTCCAAGCCTCCGTTTTCTCTTCTTAAAAATGGAGACGAGTACCCCTGCACTTCTTGCCTCCCTCAGAACAGTTGGTAGTGAGGTTGTACAGATGGGGAGTGTGCAGCTTCAGGCTGGCCCACATGGACATGGACATGGCTTTCATAATCTCTTAGCTTCTGTGTCCATTTTCTAACCACTTCTGCCTTGGATTTTTCTCTTCCTTTTCCTTCTTTGGTGCCAAGCACAACATTCAGACCAAAGTAAGTGGCATTCAGTCTGACAGAAGAGCCTGGAGCCCAGATCCTACCAGTGTTTCCTGGTCTTTGTTGCCATTCTTACCTTTCAGGGGAGCCTGATGAGTTTGGTTTTCCTCACCATCTCAGATCTGCCTATTGGCTTCTTCTGTAAGAAGAGCAAACATTGTGCTTGTAGTCCATTCTGCTTTCTTGTGTACTTGGGCCCTGCCTACAGAGCTGGGGGCTGACTCCAGGAGGCTTCCGTTGAATAGGAAGGGCTTGGGCAGCAGTTCTCCTGCTAGGCTGTCGGCAGGCTTCCCTTGTCCTTCTGCTCCTGTTTATGTTAGCCTCTGTTGTCTGTGCTGGGTTGGGTTGGTTGGGAGACAGCTTGTAGCCACTTGGCTTGTGATTTGGAGGGAAAACGTGGAGAGTTTTCTAATGATTCGATAGGGTTCGGGCTGTATCTGGAATTTCCTTGACATAGACGTCTCTAGATTGAAGCTTCTCCAGTCCAGGTCAGCACTTCTTCTCCTTATAGCCTCAGAGAATTGCAGCTTCACCTGGGTCATAGAGCCCAGGTTGGTCAGAGGCAGGACGAGAGGCCCAAGGCCAGGTCTCCGCCCACTATACCACACTTCCTCTCTGTAACTCGGCTCCTTGGAAATGGAATAGTCTTCTTTATGAGGTATTTGGGCAGAACCTGAGCAAGTGTGGATCATTTTTGCATTGAGTGAAGAAAGGCTGTTTCAAATGGGTTTCTAAAGGTCTTTCAGGCTCTCAGGTTCGAGGACATAGTTACTATGGGGCTTCTTTCTAGTCCAACTTCTCAGCATAGGAATGTCCTCTTGTAGCAGCGCTGTCAGGTAGGGGACCCCTCAGCTCCTTTGACAGCCATGAGTTAGTTTGTCTTAATGTGCCCTGCAGTGTATACCTGAGTGATGTGAGACTAGCTGACCATTTTTCTCCCGTTCCAGGCTCTCACTGGTTGCAATTTGCCTGGACACTGATGAGTATAGAAGTGCCCTTTTCCCTTTGTGGTTTCTTCCCTATGGACGATTCTTGCCATTGTTTTGAAGTTAGCCTTTCACTATGCCTCGTTTTCCTTAGAAAATGGAATGTGCGAGCTAAAAGGGAGTTCCAAGATTCTATCATTCAGTGTTTCATTTTTACAGAGGTTCAGAGATTCCAGAGAGGGGCAAGGACTTCCCACAATGTCACCCAGGAACTGAGCAGCAGAGCCAGGGCCCTGGCCTAGCTCTTTACTTAGCTTCCCCTGGAACTTCCCAAGGGAAGCTGGAAGAGTTTCCTTCAAAATCAAAGCCATATTTAGAGAGACAGAGACAAAGACACAGAGAGACACAGAGACAGACAGAGAGAATGTGCTATTGTTGAAAGATTTCTGCCTTGCCTTAAGAAACTTGATCCACTGACCATATTCAGGTCCTGGGAAGCCATTGACCCCTTACTGGGTCAACAAACTGAATGTAAGGGAATGGTCAGAGGGGCTGTTTTTGCCTTTCCTGAAAGAAAGAACCTGATGCAGGGCCCTGTTGGTTATCAGTCCCTGAGGGGAGACTGCCAAGGCTGATGCTTCACATGGGTCTGCCATCCTCTCATTTCCTACCACAACCACGGGTGTGTGTGCCTGAGCTGGGGGCAGAGCTTGCCAAAGGTGTGTCACATTCTGTGCTTACTCTCAAAAATCTGCTTATACTAACGAAGCTTAATTAAAATGGATGTAAATCATTGAATGACAGGCCTGCGGGGAGCTTAGCACACAGAATGTCAGAGCTGGGGGGCACTTGGAGCAGATGATATCAGATGGAGAAGGAGCCTTAGAATTGAGAATGTCAGAGCTGTGAGGTGCCTTCAAACAGAGCATGTCAAAGCTGGGAGAGAGTCTACAGGTGATTGAGACCAACCTCTTTTTAAAGAGAAAACAGAGTCACAGAGAGGGAAAATTACTCACATCAAATCACTTGTTAAAGATGGAACTAGAACCTAGATCCCCAGTGCTTCTGCATGGTGCCCCACTGCCTCTCACTATGGGCGGCTCTGGTCAGCAGAGCTGAGAGCAGGGCCTGCCCCAGGGGAATTGTTAGAGCCAAGAATAAGTAGTCAAAGGGCTGGTGGGCATCTGCACTGATTGAGGGAGGAGGGAACAGATAAGTGTGAGAACCTCAGGAGCTGCTCATCCAGGCCCCCAGGGCCTGGGAGCCCTGAACCTGCAAAAATCAAGTGATGAACGGGATGCATCTGACAGCTCTGTTGTGGAGGGAGTTTTTGTTGTAGTTTGAGTTAGGCTGTAGACCTTCATCTCAGGCCCTGCAGATTGCGCCCCGCATAGAAAGGTCATTTGTAGGAAGCATAGAGTTGAGGGGCTGGAGAGGTGAGAAAACTGAGGGACAGAGGGGAAGGGACATTCTTAAAGATTCCCAAGTTGAAGGGAGGATTTTAAGCAGAGTCCTTTGTGCCAGATCCCCTGTGTTTCCACTCTCTGCCTTCAGGAGCATCTCTGTGTGTCCTGCTCCCACAAGAAAAGAGGCTCACGTTGCCGAGTCTGTGTCATATTGACAGCCAGCCTTTGTCTGGTAGAGAAACGTCCTTGGAATCAGCAGCATCTGTGCTTGGTGACTGCCGACATAGTGGGAAATTAGCACCCTTGGAAATCATTTGTGCCTTGGACCGTTTGCTTTAAAATAATCTAATACAAGAATCATGGATGACCTCTCACCAAGATTGTAACACCATCCGAAAAGAAGTGAGCAGGCTTGCTTCTTATGCCTTCCACAAGGGTTCATTGAGTGCCCCTTTGGAGCTCAGCGTCTCTCTCTGTTTAACTCGTCTCTTCAGGCCTTTAAGGAGCTCTCGAAGACTTGAAGCCTTGGAAGCTCTGGGCCAAGTCGGGCTGGTGTCTGCTCAGCATTTCTCATCTGCTGAAATATGAATTTTTTTTTCCTGGTGATCTCTAGGGCCCTGGAGAGTTGATATCCAATAAGTACAGAGGTTGTGGGTGCTCTGAGAACCCCCGTGCATTGGCTCTTGTTCACTCACTGTCTCCCCTTCACCTCCATTCAGATCTTCTGACACTGCCCCTAAGTCAGGGAAGAGGACCATTTCAGTGGCCAGGTTGGGCAAGTGTGATGGTCAAGCTCTGAATGGCCTGAGTGCCCAGACTCCACACTAAAAGGTGTGATGGATCGCACCCATAATGGGTCTTTTGGCCATGGCTATTCATCAGTCAGTCAGTACTGATTTATTAATAAAGACTTGTTCCTGACAGTTGGAGAGGCCAGGATCTACACTACTCAAAATAGGAATCCTACCCCCATCCCCCAAGGGCAAGGACCCTGGATGTGTACCGACCTAAGAGTTGACTGAGAAGGCTGAGCACCCCTTCTCTCCCAGCCCCCATTTGCTGACTCAGGACAAGCCATACAGCTAGAAGAGAAGGCCTTTCTCACACCTTTCCTAGGCTGTCCCTGCTCCTTGTCCTGCTCAGGTGTTAGCTGATCACATTACCATTTTTGTTCCCCCTGATTGTGCCATCTGCCCCTGCTATGCCGAATGAGGCGCTTCTGCCTTCCCCAGAATAGGACCAAAGCCTTCCCATGATTGCTTTAAAGCTTTCCCGAGCCTGCGTATGTGTATGCATGGTATAGGAATCAAAGCGAGTTGTCCGTCCCCGCCCCTCCATTCCCCTCCCCACCACCACCACCATTAGGAGATATTTGAACCCAACAGATGTGAGCAAGCAGAGCTCCTCTGACCCTCACTTGTTCCCAGCTCGGTGCTGGCCCAGCATCTTTCCAGGATGCTTTCTTCAGGGCCCACTTTTGTACGTTGAATTTGGAGCTGAAAACGGGCTGCACTGCAGCGTCCTTTGCTGGACTCTTCAGTTCACAGTGTCCTTGGAACTTACACAGTTGCTCCCTAGCCTTTCTCTCCAAGTTCCCAGTGAAAAGGGGGGCGAGTGAGCCGCGCCAGCCGCTTACCACAAAGCAGACCCGCCACAAAGGAAAGATTAAGGGTTTAGAGAGAGGTCAATGTGGGTTTTTTTCTAACTAAACACTTTCCTAAAGTTTCCTTGTGGAAAAATAATGAAGTCATCTCAGAGTTTTTAAAGAATTTTTATTTCTCTTTCACCGTCTGCATTCGCTTGTCTTCTCAGCATGGATGTTTAATCTTTCGGGGCTTTGTGAATTGGCCCAAATGAATAAGTGGGGAGCTGTCTCTCTAGGAGCGAGAGGCTTATTCTAAGGCCTTAATCACTGAGTAAACACATCTTTGCCCTCCCTCTCTTACAAGGGCTGGATAATAGTCGGGATTCTAGCACAGTAACCTGGATATTGCAGGGACCAGCGCTTTGAAATGCAGAGTGGCTGATCCTCGAAAACAGACAGTGCCTGATCTTCGCCTGCCTCTTTCTTCTTTTTAAATTAAATATCACCAAAGAGATGCTGTTTTATTACTCGATATTGTGCATCCGTGGCCTGGATTTTCAAGTTTAGTTTCAGTCAACATTGTTGGCTGCACTTAGGTGGAACTCAGCTTGTTGGGCTTATTAACGGCCTTGCCGGGCACATGTGTGTTTTGTTTTGAAGAGCATTTAAATTAAATCAGCATGATATCAGTGTAAATCACTAATTTCTTTCCCCAAGTCTAATGTTCCTTAGGGGTGTTCTTTGAAGAAGTGGGCATTTTAAAGATTTAACTAACCATGGACCATGTTTGGCCAGAACGATACTGATTTTTCAATGGATAGCTGAGTGTTCCCAGTGATGCATTAGATAGAGTTGCTGAGATGCATTCATGCAGAATCACCAGCCTGGTGGAGTGGAAATACTTTTGGACTGGGCTGGGAATCCAGAGCCTGAGTCCCCATGGCAGCCCCCCTACTTTTTCACTCCTCGACCCTGGCAAATTACCTAGCTCCTCGAAGTCTCAGTTTCCTTATCTGATCACACAAGACAGACCTTTGGCCCTTCCCAGCTCTCACATTCCAGGTTTTACAATTGCATGATGATTTCTTTTCTGTTGCACATCCGTGCATTTGGAGTTATCCTAACCAAAATAGTGACAAATGTTATAAAAAAAAATACCCTGCTAGTTTGCATATTTCTCAGAAGAAGCAATGTTCTAAATGTCTTCTTCAGAAAATAATCTGGGCTTGCATTGCTGCTCACAACCTCTTTAGCCCCTCAGATCGTTAAACTTTAGACCTAAAAGAGACCTTGGAACTGGAAATGTCAGACATGGAAGAAATCGGAAAACCCAGAACATCAGAACTTGAAAATATGGGATGTCAAGACCTGGAAAGAACCTTAGAATGAAGAACAGAGAATGTCAGGAAATCTTAGAACAGAGAACAGAAAATTCCAGTGATAAAGATAACCTTAGGACATAGATGCACAAAATATTCTGGTTTGAAGGGACATTAGAACATTAGAAAATAGAATCCTAGAATGTTAGAGCAGGAATCAATCTTATAGACCAATGCCAGATAGAGACACAGAGACCCCAGGTAAGAGCGGGGAAGTGGTTGGCTTCAGGCTGTAGAGCTTGATCAGAGCTCTTTGCTTCTCAATGGCATCTTGTCTCCGACCTCTCTGCTTATAACATGTCTTTATGAGGACCTCTGCACAGCCAGCTAGCCAACTGGAGCCATAGTGGGGTAAGTCGGACATATCCAGCAGCCTTGTAGACAGTTCTGGGACCTGGTCCACTCAGGGATTCTGGGGAATAGCAACAGCCACAATAGTTAGCTTGCATGTTGTACCTTCTAGGAGACAGGAAGTCAAAACATTATAGGCTTAGAGCTGAAAAGATCTCTTACCCATTAGAGAGAAGAGACACAGAGAAGGGAAGCTCAGAATTTGAACCAAGGGCTCCATCTACCAGACCCTGACACTTTACAGCAGGCGCACAGACAGACAGCCTCTATAGGAGTCACAGCTCTGCACTTTTTCCTTAGGGGACACATGCATTAGAGAGTGCACTGAAGAGGGAATTAGGAGACCAGAGATTCACTGTGTGTGTGACCTTGAGCTCAGTCTCCTTGTTGTCCACATGAGAATGATCATTCCTTCCCTCCCTCCCTCTCTGGCTTTGGTGAAGGGCTCTACCCAGGAGAGCCGCTGCTCATCTTGCCTTTTCCCTCCTACATGGATTTCCTGCCTCCCTTACCATGCTGACTAGGAACGATTTCTTCTACAGAATGCTAAAAGGAAAACCTAGAACTTGCTTGACCCTTTCTTCCTTTGAACTTTAAAGCAGAGAACGTCCCTGCCATCCCCAATCCCAGTTGTTCCTTTTCTAGTGGTGCCAAGGGGGCTGGTTTTTCATCTGAATGCCTGGCTTCCCATCCTGCCTCCAGCACTTCCAGCAGCCTGACCATCCGCAAGTCATTCCCCTTCACTGAGATTTATTTTTCTAGTGTGTAAAATGGGGATAATACTGCTTTGTAAACTGGAGAGACTTGTTGTTTTAACAAGAAATGAGCTGTCGCCAGGTCCCGTCAGGTTTTTTTTAATCTGACCATTTGCAAATGCTTTCATATAGGATCCTCTGTCACATGCATAGAAGCATGTGACAAAAGCCAAGGTTTCTATTTCAGTTCCCCCCCTGAGCTTGTGGGGTTTTGTCATGCCAGTATCCCAGATCTGGGTGATGCTGCAAACAACTAACAGCCCTTCAGACAAGTCCCATCGCTGGCATAAGAGAGAAGTATTTTCCATATGGGAAAACCTATTGGGCATTTTCTTAAATATAATCTATGCAGGAGTCAGTGTCAACTCCATTTTCTTGTCATCTTTTCAGTCGGTACAGTGAATGCATTTAATTGGGGGGGTGGTGCTTTAAAGGATCTCAAATCACCTCTGGAAAGAAAACCAAAAGAAAATGTCATTTCAGAGCCTCTCCTCCGATCTTAGAAAGGGAATGTTGACTATTCAGATTAAAAATATAGAAAAATATTTAAAAGGATTTTTGGTTCTCAGACCTCAGCGAGTTTTTCTTTTCTCTGAATAGCCAAACAATTCAAAATTAATGCGTCTGTACAGATGAAAAATGTGCATTCGATATGAAGACTGGCACATGCCTTTTTTTTCAAGGGAAAGGGAGTGACCCGTTGTAGTTTCCACTTGAGACAGCCTGGCACATATGAGCAGATACCCACAAGGGGGGCATTGTGTAGAGGGGAGGGGCACCTTGGCACCCCAGGCTCTGAAGCCTCAGGGACGGAAGGAGGGTGCCGGGATGATGCCGAGAAGGGTCAGACTTGAGAGGAGACCTGAAGTGGGGGAGGCCTGTGGACTGACCGGCTTTGTCTCTTCTTTGCAGAGAAAGCTTCTGGCTATCTACCTCCACCATGATGAAAGTGTTTTGACCAACGTCTTCTGCTCACAAATGCTCTGCGCTGAATCCATTGTCTCCTACCTGAGTCAGAATTTCATAACCTGGGCATGGGATATGACAAAAGAAGCTAACAGAGCGAGGTAATTGATCCATTTTCCAAGGTAAAAAGCTCCCTCCCTTCACCCACCCACCCCACCCCAGCATACCCCCAAAAGGGCCATCATCTGGCAAGGGGCTTATGGGCTAAGGACCCCCTTCTTTGGGCCTCTGTTAGCCCATTGCTTTAGATGATAGCTAAGAGAACAATGCTTCAGTGTTGGGGGGTATTTGGCCATAGACAAAATTTATTCCTTTAAGTCTAAGAATCCCAAATATGCATGACATACAGATACACACACATGCACATACATGTTCTTTCTCTCTCCATCCCCCCCTTTCTGTCTGTGTGTGTGTCTGTCTCTCTATCTCTGTCTCTATATCTATCTTTCTCTTATCTCTGTCTGTGTCTTTCACACACACACACACACACACACACACACACACACACACGTGCATGCGTGCACACTCCCCAACTTTTCTAGCCTCCCTTAAAAGCAGTAAGAATCATTACCATGAGTTTTCTCGGGCCCTGCAAGTCTGTTTCAGTAATGATTTCAGGTTCAACCAACATTTAAGTGTCACACATAGTGCTAATGATGAGTTTACTTTTAATAACTTCAGTGGAGAAGGAAGAGCGCTCCTGTGGCCCAGCCCAGGAGGGTTGGGAATGGCTTAACTCTACCATACACTAATTGATGTAATCGCCTTATTGCACACATTCTTTTGCACCCAGCCAGCAATGCATCCATATTCTCAATAGGGGGAAAAATCCCCTCCTTCACTGCAGGGAGAAGTTTACTTAGTTTGTTCATCCTAATATCTCTGAGTGAGGAATGATTCTCCGAGTCAAGCCTGTTTGAGTTTCTTAGCAGAGAGAGAGTCCGGAGTGTTTAATTACACATGTGGCTCCAGCACACCTCGGGATGCTACTTTGGGTGTGTTAACACACTCCTAATCACAAGCTGCTGGCCTGTGAACAAGAGAAGAAATGAATTCATTTCAGGGCCCTGCTACTTTGGTCTCCTTGTTTAAGCAACAGGCAGACCAGTTAGAAATCATCAGACTTGTCTTTTGAGCTGGGTCAGACTCGCTGAATTTGTCGGGGGAGCAAATGCACAGACATGATTCTTGCTCTCTGTGCTGCTGGGGTGCAAGAACCATCATCCCTCCTTCCTCGGTACATTCATCCTTTCTCCGGGCAGCCAGGAGCAAGAGCTGGCTCCCTTCACCCTGCTTTGGAAATGCTCCCTGTGCTCCAGAGAGCTGGGCCCTTCAGCACCTGTATTTGTTTAAATGAAATCGGGTGATTATTCACACTCAGTTAAAGGTGATGAAAAGCAGTGCCCAAAACAGATAAAAAAATGCGGCATCAGAGGCTTTTCATGAGGCCAGTCGGAGCCTGGAGCCTGAAGCCTGGGCTAACCCTTTGGGTACCGCCATTCAGTGGCAGCAAGGAAGCTCCTCCTTTCTTGTTATCCCCCAGCTCGATGGAGAAGGAAACACTATTTCTAAACCATCTGTAGTGGCGAAGTTCAGCTGGCTACCTGCTGTTATTTTGTTCCCGTCCCCATTTAATTCCCTCGCCCCTTTTATTTTACAATGACAAAAAATTGCAGTGTCGATTCTTTTGAAAAACAGTGTTGGAGGGTTTTTTTCCTGACTGACAATCAACAGCCATGTAATTGCTTTGTTATGTTTCCCTCAAGAAGTCTGTGAAGTGGCACAACTTTGATACACTAGTAATCGGAGTGTGCAGGTTACAGAGATACCTGCGGTGACCAAAGCTCCAGAAGCTGCTGATTAGACAGAGCCTGTACAGCTGTGTCCTATTAACTCCTTATGACACTTTTTAAAACACCAAATAAAGGCCTGTTTAAGGCTTTATAGCGATTTCTCAATGAGGCCCAGGACTGATTGTGAAGTGCGCTGGGGGTGGGGGATAACGGAACGAGCAAGAGGAAGGACTCTCCAGCGTTTGAAAAGAAAACCCCACTTAGGAATAAAGCGGAATCAGAGGTGGGGGGCGGGGGAGAGCTCCCCCCAGCCCCAGCCCTGCCCTTGGAATTTTGAAAGCCTTGGATTGCCACGTTTGCAATCCATCCTTCTATCTTTGGGTGAGAAGTTCGGACTGCTTTTAGAAAGAGAATGTCCGATTCTCTCAGAAATGATGCATAGCTGTCCTTGCCCTCTTCCCCACTCCCACACCCACTGCTCCATAAAATTCACCATATGCAGCCACAGTCCAACAAGAGGAGGCAGCTTTTTCTGTGCATGAAAAGACAAAGTGATTTGGTGGAAATGCTCCCTCCTGGATGGCAGTCAGCATGGATCTGCCACAGTTGTCTAAGAAGCTAAGAGACCAGTGAATTTAAATAATTTATTGCAAACCGAGGGCTCCACTTCCCTGGAGTTTTCTCACCACCTGGGTCAGAGGTGATTCTCCCAAGTTGAGGTGTCTAATTATGCCTGTCCTGTCTGGGCTTCTGCCTTCATCTTTACACACAAAGCCACCTGAAGCCACTGACAGCCCTAGAAATGGATTACATCAGCCTTCTGCTACTTGTAGCTTTACAGGAATAAATCTTCTGACCCAATGTGGGTCAAGTTGATAGATGGATGAACTCTCTGTACTGGGGTCTGTTGGTTGGCTAAGACCTAAGTTCTTATCTCAGCTCAGCCACAGTCTCTCTCTGTCCTTTGGCAACTCAGGCCTCCGTTAAACCTCCCTTCCCTCATCTCTCAAATGAGGGTTGTAAGAGCTGGCATCATAAGGGATCGTGTGTGTGTGTGTGTGTGTGTGTGTGTGTGTGTGTGTGTGTGTGTGTCCAAATTCATTTGCAGAGGAGGAAACAAGACTGAAGAGGTTAAGTAATTGCCCAAGTCACAAAATGGAAGAGACAATTTGAACCCAGGTCTTGTGGTGCCAAATCTGCTGTTCTTGCCAGTGCATAAGGCTACATACAGTGCCTGCCCTACATCCCTCCCAGGCCTGCTGTGAGATAATGAAGAGGAAATGCTTTGAAAATAATCAATCACCCTCCATTTTAGGGTGAGTTGTTGTTGTTGTTGTTGTTAGCATTTTTGCATCAAATAGTGCCATATCAACAGCCTGAGGTTTAAGGAGAGCTCCAACAAGGCACAGTTGCCTGTCATTGCAAAGATCTTGTTAGAGTTTCCACTGTCAACAGTGCTCTTTTTTAGGGACAATGGGGGGTCATGGGAATAAGTTGTTGGTGAGTGATGTGTATTGTCTGTAAATCACAGGGGACAGAACTCATAGCATGCAGTAGACTAGATTGTCCTACTGGAAAAGAGCTTAGAACCCAGAACATGGAATGTCTGAGCTAGGGGAGAACCTTAGAACAGAGGACAGAGAACTTCAGAGTGAAGCCGGGCTTGGCAACTCCTCCTTCCCCTTCATTTTATAGAAAGAGAAAGAAGCTGAGGCTTGGGCATATGGGGACTCCCAAATTCCAATCACTTACTTTTGCTCAAGGAATACTCTGATTACTCTTCCAACCAGGAACATAGCAAAGAATGCTAGGCTTCCACCTGAAGCAATGGGAAAGCATGTGACTTTGAGAATATTGAATGAAGGGATTCTATTATTAAAGGCCTTGAGTCCAAATCATCAATCTACCATTTTCCTTAAAAAACCCAGTGGCCAAGGCCAGTGATCTCTGTTTGCTGTCACTTGGATGCCCTGCCTTCAGGGTGGATGGAGTGTGTTCTCTCCCTTCTCAGTGTTCTTCTCTGAGAACTCATTGTGCTGAGTTCATGCTGAGGGTATCCTGTTTTCCCATCCCTCCCACTGATCGTTGTTGGTGATCATGTAAAGTAGGAGAGAGATGTGACCCTCGTGGAGCCTGAGTGTCTCAGACACGTGTGGCCTGGAATTTCAGAGCTGGGCCTCCCTCTAAGCATGTGGGACCAACCCTGACTGCACATGGTCCGTTGTGCCAATAGCTACCTGCAGCTCTGGTCATAGCGGGGCCTGGGAGCCTGCCCCAGCCAGGAGTCAGACCCAAGGGAGACGCCACTAGGAGATCTTTGGCCATTCCACTCGTAGAGGCTTGGTTTCCCCCTTTGTAAAACAGAGCTAAGACTATGCTCTTCTCTAATTCCCTGGTTTCCTGTGAGGACAGCATTTTGTCAGATGTAACAGGCTCTTGGGGAAATGGTCACTGCTCAGAGAAAGTCTCATCCCCCTCCTTTTGAAGAGACCCCCCCAGAGAGAGCAGCACATGGAGAACTTGCCAGTGACCCAGGCTAGAGCATTCCCACAGACTAGTGAGTGGGACATGAAGGAGAAATCATCTTAATGCAGAACAAGAAGAACCACAGCTCTTATTCTTTGCTCACAGCTCTGGGAGGTGTGTGACACAAGTATGATTGTGCCAGTTTTACAGAAGAGGAAACTGAGGCCCAGAGGAAGCAATGCCAAGGGTGACACACAGCTAGTGAGAGGTGAACCAAGCTCCAGAGCTAGTGCTCCTTCCCCTTTCTTGGATCCTCCTCCTTAAAGCTGTTGCTTCACTCTAGATATTTTCACGCTCAGGATGTCCCAAATGCGTGAAGTTAAGCGTATGCTGGTTTGCCCCAAATGTGTGCTGTCAGGTCAGTGCTTGGGGTGGCCAACAAAGGCAGAGAATCATAAAGGAGCAGAGTAGTGGCCAGGAGAGCTTGGTGGTACCGTCCCTCCCCCTACCCCGTATCAGACTTCCAAGCCATCGCAATAAGTGAGGACTCGGCAGGTTCCAGGACTGAGACCAGCGAGTCCAGCTCAGGGACAGGAGTGGCCCATTCGGATCCATGCAGTGTAAAAGGGTCTGTAGGCAGGTACTCTGCTCACTGGGGTAGAATCTCCATTACTGGAGGAGATCCTTATCAGCCTGAACTCTCAGGCCCATTGGAATGGTGGAATAACCCCCTTTTCTATGGAAGCAAATCAGTTCACATGTCAGAGCTAGTTGAGAGATAGCAGTGCACATGTTATCCCTGTCAGATGCATTTGCCCTCCCTCTGTGAGCCTCAGTTTTCTCATCTATAAAATGGGGTTAACAATAGAGCCTACCTCAGGAAGTTATTGTGTGGATCAAATGAGATAATATAGGTCAAGTGCTTTGTAAATTTTAAAGCTACCACAAAACCCTAAATCGGAGGGTTTGAGGCAGTAAGGTACAATTGGGAAAGCTCCAGAGGCAAAGCTACACCACTGCCCGTGTGACCCTGAGCAGGCCCTTCCCTTCCCTGATTTTGCTAGTTCCTACCTGTATGTCCCTTGGGGAAATCATTCTTCTTCACTATCAATGTGCTCACACACTTCGAGCTGGAAGTGCCCTCAGAGGATGACCAGCAGAGGAGGAAACTGAGGCCTAGGGAGCAGAAGGGGCGTGCCCAGGGTCAGACAGGTAATAAAATGTCTGAGCACATCCAGGTTTTCAAACCCTGCTGTGTACATCCACAGACTTCTACCCAAGCATTATTACTTCCATTTCACAGTTGGCTTTGCAGTGTCTGAGGTGGGATTGGAACTCGGGTCTCCTGACTCGAAGTCCAGGGGTCTTTCTTCTATGGTTCTCTGCCTGTGTAGCTTTAGCATCCTTTGATCATAATAGCAATGATGATCATGAATCAGAGGATTTGGTTAAAAGATTCCTCGAAGACATCTGCCGTGGCCCAAACATCCAGTCAGTCCCCCCCCTCTCTTAGACCGTCCCACCAGGGGATGGCTCTTGTGGCCAGGATGCTTTTCCTGACACAGATCCTAAATTGGAGTCCCCTCAGTCCTGGTTCTGTCCTCTGTGACCAAACAAAACAAGACCCACTCGTGACAACCTTTCAAAGACGTGAAGAAGGCATCGTGCTCCCCATACCTCTTCTCTGAACGGAAAGCCCCAGTTCTTACAGCTAGTCCTCATGGGCAGCTAGAGACCTGGGCCTGGAGTCAGGAGTCTGGGTTTGCAGCCTCTGCATTGTAACCAGTTGTCAAGGTTTACACTGGGCTTTTCAAACATTCTCTCATCTGAGCTTCACCACAACCCTGCAAGGTAGGCTATTATCTCCATTTTACAGCTGGGGAAACTGAGGCAGGAAACGCTTGCCCAGGGTAACACCACTAGTAGTGTTTGAGGCTGGATTTAAACTCGGGTCTTCTTGTGCTTGGTCACTGTGACACCAGCTAGCTGCCGGCTTAGTGGTGATGTGACTTGGATCGTCATTTAACTTCTCTGGACTTTTGTTTCCCCACCATAAAAAGAAAGGGGGGGACAAAATGGCTGAGGCTAGTCTAGGCTCCATGTATATGATTCTGGGATAGGATTTCCAGGTCCCTCTGGCTCTTGTTGGGTCAAATGATGACAACGATCCCAATAACAACTCTGTGCAGAGCACTGGGCTAAGCTTTGGGAGTACAAATAATAGCAAAAGGAAAGCCCGTCCCTGCCCACGAGCAGTTTACTTTCTAATGGGGAAGCAGAAAGAGGCAGAGCCTGGCACAGACAGATGTTAGCCTGTTCTGTGGATGACAAAGCTCTGCCTTCCTTTGAGGTCGGGAGTGTGTGTATTACCCTTATTCTACAGAAGAGGAAACTGAGGCACACAGAGGCAGTGCATGGAAAGCACTTGAGCGTATTTCATCTTTGATTTCTAGTACTACAGCCTATGACGTAGAGCTAGGGGGACCTAGAGATAATCTAGTCTGTGCCCTCAATGGGAAATTGAGTCCCAGACAGGGAAGTGGGGCAGAGCCAGGATCTGAACCTAGGCCCTCTGATGTCCCATCCCACCACCTCTAGGAGCCCCATCAGTGGGGTGCTTCTCATCGTCCTGCTCATATTATAAATCCCTGCACAATCAGCACACTGAGGGGCTTCTTTCCCAAGCTGCCCATCTACACTAATCTCCTAGCTTTTGAACTTCAAGCCTTGGGTGCAGGATTTCAGGGAAGGGCCAGTTTCCTCTGCTGAGCTGACAGGTGCCTGATCACCGGCACCTCTGAGGGGTCCTTTTCCACATTACTGAATCTTTGGCCAGAGTTAATTGACTTAAGCCCTTATTGTCAGCAGGCTCCCTTCACCTGCATCCTTCCTCTCTGTAATTAGCCATATTCAGAGGGACTGGCCCCTGGACTAACTCCCTCAGTGGTGCTGGCCCTCCCCCGACCCAGCAGATGTACCCCAGGCTTGGGGTCTGTGCTCCATAAGGCTTGGTGAGTATTACTCTGCAGCTGTGAGCCGTCCCTTCCCTCTTCCCCCACCCCCAGCCCCGCTGCTCCAGAGCTCAGGGAATAATCATAGTATTAAAAACTCACATTTCTACACCACTGCAGGATTCACAGAGTATTTCCTCACAACAGCTCCTTAAGTCAAGTAATATGAGCATTGTGGTCCCTATTGCAGAGAAAAACACATGGACCTGACCTCAGAGGACCTGAATTGGAATCCCGTTTCTTCTTACTCCCAGTGAAATCTTGGGTCAGAAATGTGCTCTTTAAGGCTTCTTTTTTTCTTCATCCATAAAATGGGAGCTTTGGACTAGATGAAGTCTGGTGGGCCTCGCACCCCCTTCTCTAACTGGGACAGAGTGGGAAACAGGTTCAGAGAGGGGAGAGATTTGCCCATGATCCCACACTGACGCTAGATCTCTTGGATTGAAAGTCAGTGTTCTTCTAATGCATTACATTGTCTCCTGCTCATCAGCCTATTAGACAGGCTGTCTTTTGCATACATGGAAGTACAAAGCTTTTCTGGGTCCTGCCCACCAATTGTGGAAAGAATTTACCCCTGAAGCTCTCTTCCCTCACCCTTCCTTCCTTCCTTCCTCCCTCTCCCTCCCTCCTTTCCTTCCTTCCTTCCTGCCACATTTTCTTTCCTGTGCTTTTCAAGGAAAAATCTCACCTGGCAGCCTTGCCATCCTGGTCTGAGTCAGATTAATGCTCTGAAAAATCCAAGTTCTAAACCACAGGCGAATTCGTCATTTTCTCTCCGGGTTTGTCTTGTGGAGGAGGAGGAGAGAAGGTGAGGAGGAACCCCTCCTGTTCCATGATTACATCCTACCTACTCATTTTCTCCTGCTCTCCTCCGCTTTTGATTTCAGTGGCGGCCTTAACAGAATGTCAAGATCAATTTGCAGCCCGGTTTAACTCAAGGCTTGTTTCTGCCAGCAGCAATTGTCCCTACAAACAATGCCGGGTGTTCTTGTAACTTCAGAAGCCTTTAGAAGGACCATGGCAAGGGCGGCATCTAATGACTTTATTAGTGTAGGGTTTCCAAATGGGCTCTGTAATTGTTCACAGCTCTTTGTCAGCTCGTCATAATTACTGCACTCCTGAATAGCTTCCTAATAGCCCTGAGAGGAGAAGGGGGCAGAGGAGGAAAGGTGATTGTCTCTTTCGATTTCAAACAAGCATGTCTGTATAGAGATGATGGTTAAACTGTTGACGATACTCCAATCACCTGCTTTAAAATAGAAAATTAACCTTCTAAAAATACCTGCTTGGAGATGATTTCCCATCGGCCATTGAAAGGGGCTTCCCAAAGGGCTACATCGTGTGATTTGGGTTAAAACCATAACTGCTCAGTGGAAAAGGTCACTGTGTTTCAGTGGGAACAGTGGAGCAGAAAGAGTGGTTTTTCCTCTGTTAATCTGATTACTGCTATTCAGGAAGAACACGTTTGAATCAGATACAGTTGTCAAGACTCGCCTTTGATGAGAACAGGGAGAAAACTTAGCATGGTTGCTGACATGTCTCTTAAGGAGCAGCCTTGTCAGCTCCAGACCTGGTCGGTGCCTCCCATCTCTCTGCCAGGCCAGAATTCAAGCCCTTTGGCATTCAGTGTGGCTTGACTCTGCTCCCAATCCTGGAATCACTTGCTCCCTTGCCTTTTCACTGCTCATCCCTTTCCCAAATCCCAGGCCTGAGTTTCCACCATTATCTGCCTTCTCTCGCCTGGTTCACACAACTAGACACTGCTGGAGAAGGTCAGGTTTACCATAGTAGTATGTGTTCCAGCCTTACCTGAGCATTGGCTGCCACATGCCAAGTACATCCCTTGTCCCTGATGGATGTTCTGCTTCAGCTGCTCCAGACCTCTTCTCTCCTTAAGCTACCTTCATTACTACCTCTCCCTTATCCTCATCGAGAACTTGGACTTCACTGAAAACCCCAAGGCCATCAGTTGAAAAGAGGTGCTCCCTACCCAGTCCCATGCTGCAGATCACTTCAGCATGATCTCCCACCCTCCATTTCCTTTGCAACCTCAGAGGATGAGGTGGCACTTCTCCTTTTTGATGCCAGCCAGCCCCTTTGTGCCTGTGATCCTCAAGGAGATAGGCCCTCAGACATCCCCTCCATCTCCTCATCCATTGACTGCTCCTTCTCTGCTGCCTTCAAACGTGCCCAAATCTCCTTCATCCTTCACAAAACCCTCAAACTGTCAGCCTAAATCTCCCTCTCACAGCCAGATTCCTCTGCACTTGTTGCCATCACTTTCTCATTTGCAGTCTGACTTCTGCCCCATCCTCTTCTCTCCATGCTTGCCCATGTTCTTTAATATAGTTGACTACCTTGTCATTCAGCGGATAAGAAAGCTTTTATTAAGCTCTTCCTGTGTCAGTACAAAGATACAGTTTCTACATGCAATGAGCTGATGTTCTAATGGCAGAGACAAGTACATATATAAACATATGCTGCATAAAGATAGAGTGGATAAACCCAAAGGAGCTTGGGAAGGAGGGTATTAGAAGCTGGAGGGGAAGTGGGGAATCAGGAAAAGCTTTATGTGGAACAGAAGCATCAGACACACAGCTTGTGGGCTAGATGTGACCCACAACACTCCCAAGTGTGCCCAAACCATATTAAAATAGAATTGGGGGGAGGCAGCTAGGTGGCACAGTGGATAAAGCACTGGCCTTGGATTCAGGAGGACCTGAATTCAAATCCGGCCTCAGACATTTGATACTTACTAGCTGGGTGACCCTGGGCAAGTCACTTAACCCTCATTACCCCACCAAAAAAAATAAAATAAAATTGGGAACTATTTAATGAAATAAATACAGATCCAATAAAAATATTTTTTAAAGAGACGTTCCATTTTAAAGCTAAGTTAGTATGCGGCCCACAGAGATCCTTCTGTCCAGTTTAGGAGTCTCTGTTTCTCTTTGAGTTTGGCATCACTGCTGTAGAAAATGGTGCCCAAGTTGTATCTTAACAGGTGGGTGGGGTGCTTTTTGAGGTGGAGGCTAAGGAAGGAAGAAGCACATTCAAGGCAGAGAGGGGTGGGGGTATGGGGAGGGATACTGTGGCCGCTGCCTCCTTGGGCTTTTGAGACATAAATCTCTTATGGATTCCTGCCTGTAGGAAGACCTGAAGGATTGCTCCTACTTGGTCAGCTTTTCAAGGGTCACCAATGACTCCTGTGTGGGTGTATCCAAAGGCTTGGTCCTGTTCCCTCTCTATACTCTTCCATGGGGATCTCATCAGCTCCCATGGATTCAACACTAACTATAAAATCTACATATCCTGCTCTGATCTCTCTTGGTACCTGTGAGGCCTCTCTACCAGGATGTCCCATGAGCGTCACAAACTCAACATGTCCTAAACAGAACTCATTCTCTTTCCTGTAAACCACCCTGTCCTCCTAACTTCCCTGGAGAGCACAAGCATCCTCCCCGTCCCCTGGTCTCATTTACCTAGGACTCAGCGACCCTTCTCCTTCTTCCTTCTTCCCCATTTCCAACCAATTGCCAGGCTACAGTCTCCTGCAGAGCTCTGTGTCTCTCCCCATTTTCTGTACTCGCCCCACAACCACCTCCTCAGGTCCTCATAACTTCTAGATTTTTTTTTTTTTTTTGCGGGGCAGTGGGGGTTAAGTGACTTGCCCAGGGTCACACAGCTATTAAGTGTCAAGTGTCTGAGGCCGGATTTGAACTCAGGTACTCCTGAATCCAGGCCCAGTGCTTTATCCATCCTCATAACTTCTAACCTGGGTTATCACGAGGGCCTTCCGGCTGACTTCCCCTTTTCCCATTTCTGCCCTTCTAATACATCCCCCACAAAGCTCCAAGTGAATATCCCTAAAGCACCTATCTGGCCATTACATTTCCTGTTCAAGAAACTACAGGGACCCCAGTTGTCTTTAGAATTAAATACAAACCTCTGTATTTGGCATTTTAGCCTTTACAACTCTTGGCTTCTCAGACCCCTCAGTTTTACAAGGATTGTCCTTCATACCTACCTGCAATGCTTTTCCTCCTGACCACTGCCTCTTAGAACTTTTACCTAGGACCACGTCTTTCAAGAGACCTCATTTGTTACTGTCTACAGCCGTGTACCCCAAAAATCACTGTGTATTTATTTTTCGTATGTCCTGTATCTTACCTGAGAGCATATTTTTCCCTCCAGTAGAATATAAGCTTCTTGAGAGCAGGTGCTTAATGTACTTAATTTTTTTAAAAATGGGGTTTTTTTTGACGCTTTGGGGGTTAAGTGACTTGCCCAGGGTCACACAGCTAAGTGTCTGAGGCTGGATTTGAATTCAGGTCCTCAACTCCAAGACTGGTACTTTATCCTCGGTACCACCTAGCTGCCTGCATGAATGTTTTTTCTTTTCTTTTTCTTTCAGGGTAATGAGGGTTAAGTGACTTGCCCAGGGTCACACAGCTAGTAAGTGTCAAGTGTCTGAGGCCAGATTTTAACTCAGGTCCCCCTGCATCCAGAGTTAGTGCTTTATCCACTCCATGAATTTTTTTGATTGATGGTTTGATTGAGTTCACTGAATCATTCAAAAAACAGAATGAGATTCTCTCGAACTTAGAGCTGGAAAGGACCTTCTAGCCACCTCCTCTCCATTTTCACCTACTGGCCTTTCTGTAGTGGAAAGTGTTGCTGCCTTCTTAGTGCCCTGTCAAGTCCTGCTCCCGAATCTAAGCCCAGAACCCTCACTTCTCCCAGTGGCCTATCCCAGACAGGGCTGCCCTTCTCCCTTTGCCTTGTCCAGGCTGCTTGACCACTCACAGGCCTTGGATGAGATCAGAGTTAGTGTGCCCTGCTTCGATGCCCTCCAGGCCCGTGCCAGGGATGGTGCCACATCCTCTCACTTGCTGATGCAATGGAAGGAGCCTGGAGCCATGCCCTTTGGCGTTCTGAGCCATTCTGCCTTTGAGCTCCTTGAGAGCGAAGACTCTCTTGCTACGAGCACAGTGCTTTAGAAATGTTTCATTCATTCATCTAGGAAGCATGGAGCTTGCACTTCTGCAACTCTTTATGGATCTAAACAAGTATTAATTACGACTCCTATTTTTATGGAGAAGGAAACCGAAACAGAGACTTTAAGTTCTGTGCCCAGGATTAGTGCTCCTGTAAGTGGCAAACACGTGACTGCCCTAGTTAGGAGCTGGAGCTTTGAATGAAGATTTTGACCCCAGGTCACAGATACTGTCCTGCATTATGCTCCCTCTCTTCCTGGAAGGGAAATATATGACCCCAGGCAAGTGACTTAACTCACAGAACCTCTCTTCCCTTATCTGTTCCAGTGGAGATACAACTGCTTACATGGCTTCCCTCCCTCCAGAGTTCTGTGGAAAGTGCTTCCATGACTCCTGTTTCTTTACTTGGAGCCCTCCTTCCACTGGTATAGTCAGCAAGTCCTTGCCCGTCCTCACCCTGTGGGATTTTCATCCATGTCTTTCCTTAAACCCTCCAGAGAGGAGTCACCCATCCCAGCTATCCCATAGTTCCTGGAGTAGCTCATATCTCATACCAGAATAGTAATTAGATGGTCTTATATGTCATATCTTCCCTGTCTTTCCATGCCACACCTGTCTACCTCCTTTTCCAGTTAAATATGCCCTCAATTATGCTGTATACACAAATTAAAATTAGTATAGCTACCATTAAATGGATGGATTGGCTCATCTTATTTACTTATCAATTCTGCCCTTACTCCTCTTTCTGCTCCTTTGTACTTTATTTGTTTTTGTTTTGCAGGGCAATAAGGATTAAGTGACTTGCCCAGGGTCACACAGCTAATAAGTTATGGCAAGTGTCTGAGGCCAGATCTGAACTCAGGTCCTCCTGAATCCAGGGCCAGTGCTTTATCCACTGCACCACCTAGCTGCCCCCTTCTTTGAACTCTAAATTGAAAATAGTACAATGCAATTCAGTTTTCCTTTCCCCTATAATGATGATCACCATTAATAGCATGTCTAGAAATTATGGCTTTCTCCATCACAGCACATTGGAAACTGGATTGGTAGCAAAGAATCATTGTTTTTCCTAGAGGGAAAATAGCCACTCAAAATTTGTGAGAAGGGTGGTAAAGGAAGATTTGCCTAGCCTGTCTTACCTTGAAGTCCCCCTTGTCACCTGTTCTATTCCTGCCCAACCATGAGCTAGATGCCACTTCTACCCAGAAGCCTTCCCCTGTTGATGACTGCTTCCACTTCCCCACCTCCACCCAGGCCCTTAGATGACCACCCCACCTCATGGTTATCTGTTGATCTATATTCCTTCCACAATGGTCAGGCTCAGCACAGCAGGTGCTTCATGTTTGCTGATTGAATGGATGTGTAAAACTAAACTGATTTGGAAAGTTTAACATTTCAAATGGATTTGGAACTGATTTCTGAAAGCACCAAATGAGTCTGACTTTTTGTCATTGCCGTCATCATCATTGGTACCCTGTTTAATCACGATGTCCTGTCCCTTGTGCAGTGGATGCTGGGATGGCCAGAGACTGTGTGAGATATACTCTGTCCATTAGTATGAAAACAGCGTGTTCTCGGTTTCTCCTGGTCCTAGGAAATGGCCTTCCAGCTGTCTGATATTTTTTTATTTCACAATTCACAAAATGTTCAGATCAGAGTCAAGCAAGGCTTCACATATTTTAGTTGGAGAGAGAAAAAGTACTCCACAGTCTTCTAGCCTTCCTAGCTCTTGCTAGCCAGACGTCTCCCCTTGACACCATCAAAGGAAAGTTGATCTAGAAGTTTATACCCCTGGAGCAGAGCTTAGCCCACGATAGCTCTGGTACTTTTCATGGAGCCCCCAAAATGTCTGCATACCAGCAGTGGAATTGTAGGACCTTAAGTTAGAGACTGCTTTGAGGCCTGGCTTTTAGCTGCTTCCCACAGGGCCATTCCACAATCAACAGAACCAGGAACATTTACTTATCCTGGAAAATCAGGAGTGAGGATAGGAGAACTGTCTTCTGGTATCTCGGGGGTCATAACATGGAAGCGGGGTTTGCCTTGTTCTTCTTGGCCGCAGAAGGCACAAGTGGAAAGATTCTGGTGACTTGCTGTAGGAAAAATTACATAATGTGTCAAGTCCCTCCAAAGTAGAATGGACTGGGTGCCCCAGAAGATACTGAGTTCCCCTCACAAGAAGTCTTCTCTCTGAAGCTAGATGAAAACTGGATGGGAAAATCTGGGCTCGATGGTCTCCCCAAACTCTGATTCTGGGAACAGGTCAATTAAATAAGCATTTATTACCTACCTGCTACATGCAGAGCATTGGGGAGCTGCAAAGTCCCTGCCTTCAGAGAGTTCCAAATCTAAATGGGGTTTGGCACATAGACAGATACTACATCCTCAAATGCATAAGAGAGGAGTAAGGGCCTAGAATAAAAGGCCATGCACAAGGCCTTCAATGTCCAGAAAACTTGGGTTCCAGTCCCTGGCACATACTTACTACCTGCATGACCCTGGGAAGATCACCAGCTTTCTGAGCCTCGGTTTCTTCATCTCCTCAAATGGGAATAGTGGTCCTTATACACTCACAAAGTTTTTAATAGAAAAGCACATTATAGGGGGCAGCTAGGTGGTGCAGTGGATAAAGCACTGGTCCTAGATTCAGGAGGACCTGAGTTCAAATTCAGCCTCAGACACTTGACACTTACTAGTTGTGTGACCCTGGGCAAGTCACTTAACCCTCATCGCCCCACCAAAAAAAAAAGATGTGTATTGTAAAACTTCAGTCACTACAAATGAGTAATAATTGTCTTTACTAAATATACCAGATACCATGAAGATGAGCTTCTATTTTGAAAGTTGGCAATGGCAACATCCAATGCTAGAGGCTTTGCTGACAGCCACAGGCCTTAGGAGAAATTCAACCAGAACTTCCAGAATGAGGAACCGATTCCCAGCCAGAAATGTCTTGGCTCTAGGAATGAAAGGGGCCAATTATGTTGTGAATTTGGGTCTCCAATGAATCTGAGCACATGGCATTTTAATGTCGTTTGTCTTTCTCAATAGATTTACCATCTAGCTCATGTGACGACAGGACTTTGCTCATCAGCCAGAACATACATTTCAGAGCAGTTGTTACCTAAAATATTATCATAAGGCATAAGAAAACACACGATTGAAGTTGCCTTTCATGAACATAATTAAGAATTAATAAGCCGGTACCAGTGGCCAGCCCTCAGAATTTCCACTGTTTTGCCTTTTGTGACCCGTGTTATTAAAAGTCCATTATTTTTACAGACTTTATTAAATTGGATCTTATTAAAGCATTCTGTATTTGCATTTGGTCTTTCATAATTCATTATTATTATGACATTTACTTTTTACCATCAGATCTGAAAACATATCATAAGCTACCCTTTTCTCTTGAAAGAAATGCTAATTTCAAACAGTCATCTAATGGAGGAGAGAAGCTTTATCAGTTTTTTCATTTATTCCCGATCGTGGTAAGAATACTAATGCTAGACTTCACTATGCTAATATCTCAGAGCTTTTTTTGGTCAAAAGCTTAGAATTATTGTTTTTATCCTCTCACTAAGTATGAAGTGAGAAGGCCATTGCTTCCAGAGAATGCACCCTCAGACACTGAGCGCTCTATTTTGAAGAAGGGGGACATGTTGGCTTGGGATTTCTGGGCCAAAGCCAGGTGCTCAGAGCAATAATAGACATTTGAACCTGCTTTAGGTTTTTTGCACTAATTACCTCAAAAAGGAAAGGTAAAAATTCTCAGTGTTCTGGGCCAGATACAGAGGCCTATCGGTGTCAGTGTGGGATGGACCCAGGTGATGCCCTGCTCTGCCTTTTTCAGTACAGCCCGGTTTGATCTAGACTCAGGTTCTTAGCAGGCTGTCCACCCCCATGTCTCCCACCGAATGGCACAGACGGCCTCGGTGCTGAGGAAAATCCCGAGTCACCTCCCTGCTTGCTCTCTCGTTAGGTTTCTGACCATGTGCACACGACACTTTGGCAGTGTGGCGGCTCAAACTATTCGGACTCAAAAGACCGATCAGTTTCCACTTTTCCTCGTCGTCATGGGGAAGCGCTCATCGAATGAAGTGCTAAATGTGATACAAGGTAAGACCTTCACGCCGCCCTCCAACGCAGGCCGGTGCTCCCGGGGCGGGCAGCGAGGTGGCGCGGTGGAGTTGGGAGGACCTGAATTCAAATTTGACCTCAGACACTCACTAGCTGTGTGACCCTGGGCAAGTCACTTAATCCCGTTTGCCTTAAACATCAGGGGCCATCACCAGTCATCCTGATACGTATCTTTCCACTGGACCCCAGATAGTTCCGAAGGAGAGAGTGAGGTTGCTGATCTGGCACAGCCCTCCCTGACTTAAATCCAATTCAGTACAAGTCATGGTCCTCTTCAAGAACAAAGGACAAACAACAACAACATTCGCCTTGTGTTTGCCTCGATGCTACATGTTCTTAACATCAAGGTATTCCAACAGAAGGAGGCACCATGGGACGCTGGAGAAAGTTCAGGGTTTAAAATCTGAGCATCTGGCTTTAATTCTCAGGTGGGCTGCTACTTGTGTGTCCCTGGGCAGGTCACTGGGTCTCAGTTTCCTCCTCCATAAAATGAGAGGTTCAAACTAGATGATTAGAAAGGTCCTGTTAGCTCCAAGCCTTAGAGTTTTGTGTAAGGAAAGGCCAGCAACAGTCCCTAATGCAGACATGGCTAGTATAGTTGCTAAATGTCAGGGGTAGGTCGTCTCTATTGTGACTAGTCATGGCCACCAAGGTCTTCCTTCAAGACTCAATTCAAGCACCACTTTCTACCTGAAGTCTTTCTTGGGGCCCTAAGATGCCAGGTCCCTCCTCCCCTAAATTAACTTGTATTACTAGAGAGAAGATAGAACCTTAGGGAGCATAATAGGTATAATGATCCAGCAAAGGAGGCTTGAGCAGAGCGGTCAGAAAGTTAGGACAATGACTCTAGTGGAGGAGAGAGGAGAGGCTGTCCAAGAATGTCACCAGCTACAGAGAGGATCTTGTGACAGGCACTGAGCAGCCCTCAATGAGCTGGCAATCTGGAGAAAAGTATTGGGTTTAAAATCAGAGGATCCAGGTTTAACTCTCGGCTGTGCTACTTCCTGTTCTATAAGCTGTAAGAAGACTTGAAAAGGAGTCAGGCTGTGAAGGGCTTTATGTGAAAAACAGAGGACCTTATGTTTGATCTTGGTGGTAATAGGGAGGCATTGTAGTAGGGGCATGGCATAGTCAGATTGTACTTTAGAAACTCACTTTTGATAGCTGCGCAGAGGATGAATGGAAAGGACTGGGGAAGGATGAACAGGTCCACTCAGGAGGTGATGAGGGCCTGAACTAGATTGGTGGCTCTGTGAGTGGAGAGAAGGGGACATAGCAGAGACTGAAAGGTAGAAAGGACAAGATGTGGCAGCGGATTCGATATGTGGGGTGAGTGAAAATGAGGAGTCCGGGAAGTCAGTGGAGATTGCAGGCTTGGGTGCTGGGAGGATGATGGCATCCTCCACAGTAAGACACACATTTGGAGAAGGGGAGAGGTTGGATAGAACGATAATGACTTCTGTTTTGGACATGTTGATTTTGAAAGCATTTTGCAAACCTAATATAGCTTTGTGATACTATATTCATTTAGCAATTTTTATTATTTTTATTCGTCGGAGGACCCAAATTCCAACTGTCCGATGTATAGCTTTGGGCCAGTGACCAGCCTTCTGTGGGTGGCTTTGATTTCTTGGCTTAGATACTCAGTTCTGAAAGGGTCTCGGGGTTCTCTGAGATGACTGATGTCATTGAAGGAGCTTGAATGATACAGTAGCTAACGAACATCAGTCTTTATCAGAAGGTCTCACCACATTTCTTAGCCATTTATGCAGCCATGCTTCGAGACACTGAATCGTTCCCTTTGCCCGTAATTGAAAGAAGCCACAAAAGTTGTGGGTTTTGTTTTTTCCATCAGCCCTTTGGGGGCCGTTGCTGCTTGAGCAGGGTTTGTGACGTGGAGCTGTCACTGGGATTGGACCCTGGTGAAGTGGGCCCCGTCACTGACTTTGGGAACTGACTTTCCTTCCTCGAGCCCCATTTCTCCTCTGTGAATGAGGTGGTCAGACAGGCTTGCCCCGTCGAGAGAGTGCTGGATTGGGGGTCAGAGCTCACCTTTGACATTCCCTGTGTGATTCATTCACCCTCTTTGGGCAGTGGGAGCCATAGGTCCTCCCTGGAGGCTTCTTAGAGACCCTTGAGCCCAATCCCCTCATTTTATAGAGGAGGAAACTGAGTCTGAGAGAGGGGGAGGGATTTGACCACAGTCATCCAGCAAGTCAGTGTCAGAGTCAAGATCTGAATCTAGATCTTCCTGACTCCAAATACAGCCCTTCATCCATTCCACCAAAAGACTAGATGCTCAGAATAGGCTGAGGGATGCAGCCGTGGACACTTCTCCCACCCACAGAGCTGCAGTGCCAGGTGAGGAGGTCGGACTGACAGGTGCCTAAATAAGATCTCTGCCCACTCTTCCAGGTTCTGAGACCACCCTTAGCCCCAGCCCCAACATGCCCTGGGCCCAAGATGGGCATAGAAACCAAAGCACATCCAGAATAACAGCAGAGTGCTCAGTGGCTTCTTGAAGTCACTAACCACCTTGATGGCCTGGGGAAAGCCAGTTTGGGTCCTCAATTCTCAAACCTCTGTTATGGAACTTGAATGGACAGAATGTCACTGACCATCGCACATAAACTCTTGACTTTCAGCTGCCCGTGTTGTCCATCACCTCTTCCTAGTTGAACATGTCAGACTTCTCAATGAAAAGACAAATTAAAATATTTTAATGAGATATTAAGCATTCTAATCTGTAATTTTTCCCCACACTAGTTATTCCTTCCTGATTAATTCAAGAATTGCTTTCCATTTTTTAATAACTTTAGTAACGTGGAGTTCGGAAATCTTCTTGTGTTGCTAGGTAACACAACAGTGGACGAGCTCATGATGAGGCTGATGGCCGCAGTGGAGATCTTCATGGCCCAACAGCAGGAAGATATCAAGGACGAGGTATGGTCAGAGGTCACTGAAGGCCTCGGCGTGATGGAAAATAGTGACGGTGGGTGCCCAGATCAGCTGGGCTCCCCTCTGTCAGTACTGGCAAAGAGTGGGATTCTTCATGAAGATCCTCTGTTTAACTGATTGTGGGGACAGTGGCCCTGAAAGCTCGCTCAGCAGCTAGACCCTTCTCAGCACCTGTGGATTTTCATGATGCATTTGTTTCCCAGGCCTGCCTTCCTTTCCCTTTGCAGAAATCGGGATGTTGTGATAAGCATGTTTTAGATCTGAAGGCATTTTTGAAACCCTCTAACTTGCCTGGGGATAGGCCCTTGCTAAGTGCTTGTTGACTGAATCAGTAGATCTCCTGAATTCTAAAGCCATCTGTCCCCCAGGAGTATTCAGATGTTCTTCATGACATAATTGAGCTCTCTGGAGCAAAAAGACTGAAAAATTACTCCAATTATAGCATTTTTTGTTATCAGGGTTATTATTTATAATATTAATAACAACTCACATGAATGATTTACAACAAGGAAATTCACATACAGGATCTCATTTTATTGTCACAACTACACTGGGATGCACCAAGAATTTAGGTGGTAGAACTTAACAGTTCACAGATCAAAAACTCAGGCTTAAACCTTTGTAAGTTTTCTTAACCTTAACCATAGTCACACAACATCCTTCCTTAACCATAGTCATACAACAAGTTAATCGTGGAGCTAGGCCTTGAATCAGGTGCTTCCTTGTTAGATTTCATTTTATAGGAAGTCATAAGAAACTGCAACATAACCTTTAAAAATGCCATGGAAATCAGAGAGTTGAATATTTAGTCTGGAGAAGAAAAGACAAAGAGGGTGCATGAACCCTGGTTTCAAATACCTCCAGCCCTGTTGAGGGGAAGAGGAATTTGCTCTGTGCTTCTCGGGTGTAGAAGCAGAAAGTTACAAAGAAGACAGACTCCTGTTGAGTGTAAGGTAGGGCTTCATACCACAGTCAACCCACAGTGGAATGAATTCCCATGGAAGGAGGAGACTTCCCATCATTGGGAATCTGCAAGTAGACACATAATTCCCAGCTCTCGGGGGGCGTCATCAGGGGATTCCTACTACAGGGAAGTGATTCCCTGATGTTTGGTGACTTTATGAAGGACAGATTAGGATACAGTGACCTCTGAGGTCCTTTACAGCTTGGGGTTCTACAAGTCTAACACCAGAGAGCCCTGAAAAATGCCCAGTGGGTGACAGGCCCCATACAGAAAAGGGGCAAGGAGGGTAGTAAGACCCATGGTTTTATTGATGGAGAGAGCCCTCAGGTGAGGAGGCTCTTCTGCCAATGCAGGTCTTCACCTACTTGGCAGTTTACGGTCTTGGTTACCCATACTCACTGATTTGGGCAGGGTCACACAGATAAGACGCAGTGGTGGTCTTCCTGGCTTTGAGGCCAGCTCTGTATTCCCCACACCACACGGCTTCTCAGGATGTAGGAACTGTTTAATAAATGATTTTGTGATTCTGGATGAATCCAGTTGAATGTGGATTCTGGTAGTTTGTGGAGAGAAGGAAGAGAGGGAAAGGAGGGAGGGAGAAAGGAAGGGAACAAGAATTTATTAAGGATCTAATGTGTACTAGGCACTTGTGCTAAGTGCTTTACCAATATAGTCTCATTTGAACCTCACAGCAGGTAAGGTGAGTCATAGGTGGTGCTATTATGATCTTCATTTAACAAATGAAGAAACCAAGGCTGGTTTGCTCATGGTCACACAGCTAAGAGAGTGTGTGAGGCCAAATTTGAACCCAGATCTTCTTAACCCCAAACACAGTGCTCAATCTCATGTGCTACCAGCTGCCTAAGAACGCTGAATGGAAAAATAATACTATCACCACACTTGTGTGGTACTCGTAGCCCTCCTGTGCAAAGTACTTTCCTGCTGGCACCACTGTGCAGTCAGCAGCACCAGCATTGTTATCTTCATCTGGCTGTGGAGGAATGTGTGTCCGGATGACAAGGTCATTCCTGCTTCCTGGCCAGAACTGGGGGCGGGTGCTCCAGACGGACCGCACCAAGAGCTATGGGGAGTTGTGCAGTTACTGGAAAGTTACTTAAGTCCATAATAAACAAGTCAGTGTTTCAATCGTGCAGTGATGGAGCAAGTCAGGCACATAATAGAAAGATGTTTATCTGCTACTCTGTCAACTGACAGTGACATTTTCAAGTAATGAAGCACTGTTCTTAGTTAGGAATTTGTAATAATAGGTGTGTTGCCTCCCCAGATTACCTTTATCCTGGTCTAGAGACATTGATTGACAGTAATGCACAGAGCTCGCTTCTCAGCCACGTCGATTGGGTATCTCGTTAGTGCCAGATTTACTGATTATGTTGTATGAGAATATGAATGCACATTATTTGCATGGGGATTTCCCAGTTCACTCTTTCTTCGTAATTTGTGTTCCCCAGAACTCATCGGTAAAGAAATTGACTCTAATTCCTTTAATGCTTAGCACAAATTTTAATATGAGGGTTATGGGAAAAATCCAAGGCCCAATATAATTGAATTTTTGATTGCATTTTGGCTTCAAGATGTTAGGATTTTCTGTTTGCTTTGAAAGTGTCTTCTGGAAAGTTATCATGCAGGTCACAAGTGAGAGACCTAAAAGCAGCTTTTAAATTTGGAGAATTGTTTTGTGTATCAGTCAGTCAACGTTTATTAAGGACCCACTGTGTGCCAGACAAGAAAGTGTAAGACAAGAAAGAAAGACTCCCATTGGCAAGTGTGAATTTCCCAAGATAATTTTTTAAAAAGACATTATAGTAAGCTTGTGATTCAGTTATGCTCAGGAATGGAGCATGAAAATAAGACTGCTTGGGCCCCATTTTCCCTAAAATGAACTTGAATATTATATCATAACCTTAGTCCAGCCATCCTGTCGAGACCACTGCCCCCTTTACATAGCTGTACAGGTCCTGTTACGTGAGAAGGGTCCACCCAGGGGTCTGACTCCTAGGGCTCCCTGTGTTCTTCCCAATTTACCAGAGCTGCTCCAAGGCTTCTTCAGTGTGGTTGATAGGAGAGTGATGGGACTGAGGAGAAAGATCCCCAAAGGTCACTTTCTGGGGCCACACTGGAGTCTGACATGGGGTGAGTCATTTGCCTACTCTAGACCTTCATCTCCCCCTCTGGGAAGTTCGAGTGCTGTGCTACAGGACATCTGGAATTCCCACCAGCTCTTTGAGGCTATCTTCTCCTCCTCTTCCATTTCAGTAGACTCAGATAGAAGTGGTCCTGGCACAAGTTGCTATCCTTTTATTTTTTTAATTTGAAAATTTAAATTTTACATTTGAATTTATATTTGAATTCTATGGACTATGGTGCTGGTGGATAAAATAATTGCTTTTGATAGTTGAATCAGTGTTCAGATGTAAGCTCAGATCATTAAAATTCTCCTCCATCCCTTACCTCTTCCAAACTTCCCTATTAATGTCCCAGGCACTCCAGGCTGGAAGCCTGGCTGTCATTCTTGCCTCCTCACTCTCATTCACCGCACATTCCACCTTCGCCAAATCTTGGTTTTGCTCTTTTGCAATTGCTCACACATGTCCCTTCGTCTCCACTCATCTCCTCATGCCTTGACTATTTTGGTAATTCCCTAACTGTTATCCTTGCCTCACATCTCTCCCCTCTCCAAGCATCCTCTGCTTAGAGGCCAAAGTGATTTTTCTGAAGCATAGTTGTGACCGTGTAACCCTCCTACTCCAATGGCTCGCCATTACCTCCTTCATCACATAGAAAGTCCGCCATTTAGCATTTAAACTCTCCATGAACTGCCCGCTTCTGACCTTTCCAGGCTTCTTACTCTTCACCCCCTTCATGTACTCTGGGATCCAGTGGCACAGGCCTCCACGCGGTTATACAGCACTCCATCCCTTGCCTAGCTCTGCTCCCGAGTTTCCAGACTTGGACCCTGTCTGTATATCCCCACTTCACTCTCCCCACTAAAAGCACTCGTTTGTGTGCTGTTTTCCCCCATTAGAATATGAGCTATCTTCTTGCTTATATCTGTGTCCTCAGTAAATAAGTCCTTAATAAGTGCAGTGTCGTGCCTTGGACCTTCCTTTTGTACCGGCTATCCCCCATGCCTATAATGTGAGCTCCCTGAAGACAGGAACAATTGAGTTTGGTCTTTCCTTCCCTCCTCACAGCCTTTAGTACTGTGGCTGGCATACAGTTTGCTGACTGTAGGCTCCATGAATGCATCCTTGGCATAATTCAGTAACAGGCAACAACAGTGATATTCACCTTATCCTGCTCTCCCATGACTTCGATCTCTTCTCTTAGATTTATTGTTGTTATTATTGTTAGGATCATGATTCACAAGTATCTCTGCTAAAAGCCTCATTTTTCAAATATATAGAGAACTGAGTCAAATTTATAAAACAAGAGTCATTCCCCAATTGAATAATGGTCAAAGGATAAAATAAATCAAAGCTACCTATAGTCATTACTCTTGATCAGAGAAATGCAAAGTAAAACAACTCAGGTACCATCTCACACCCATCAGAGTGGCAACTGTAACAAAAAAGGAAAATGTTGGATGTTGGATGTTGGAGTGTATGTGGGAAAAATGGAACCCTAATCCGCTGTTGGTGGAATTGTGAAATGATTCAACACTGTGAGGTACTCTGAAGGACAGAAATAAAAGCTGTCATTGGGAAATCGTAGGACAAAGATGATGGTGTGGTTATGTGGCAAAATCAAGAGATAACTGGTACCCTCATGATGTTGGAAACAAGCAAGAAAGGCCTTCAGCATGTTGGTGGACCCCATGTATTAATAAGCTTTTGGGGGAGGATAGGGATGAGAGTCCCACTGGATGGACAGGCTTTCATAGATTGTGATCAGCATTGTTGGAAGAAGCTCCCAAATCACTGATATCATAAATCCCTTTGAATATTTGATTATCCTATCATACAAAACATTTTCTATCTAATGGCTTTTTGAGGTAAAAGAACAAGTATTATCATCTCTGTTTACAAACAGGGCAACTGGGGCTGAGAGATCAAGTAATTTCTCTATGGTCAAACAACTATGTCACTGCCAGAGACAATATTCAAACCCAAGTCCCCTGACTTCAAGCCACTACAGTATATTACCATTCATTCATTCAGCAGATGTCTGCAGTGTTTGCTATATGGGAGGACCCTGTGCTTGGCACTGTGAAAGATAGCAGTGTGAAGAATATATATATGGTCCCTGCCCTCACAGAGTTTGTAGTCCAGCAGGGGAGTTAAGAAATGCGCACAAAGAACTGTTATGCAAGGCAGGATGTCACAAGTGCGGAGGAGCAGTGCAGACAGAATTTTTCAACCTAGCTGCTCCTGATCAATCCAAGTTCCTTGGTCCAGATGAACTAAATCCTCTCATCTTGAAAGAACTGACCAATGTGTTTGCTGAGCCACCATAAGCAATATTTGAAAGGTCGTCAGAAACAGGAAAGTAGTACTTCAGCATTGGAGAAGGACATAGACCCAATTTTCACAAAAGAGAAGAGAACAGACTCCTCAATCCAGAGGTCGGTGATGTTGACTTCAGTTCTTAGTAAAATTCTAGAATGGATCATTAGAGACACATTTACTAAACATCCAGAAAGGAAAAAGATCATTACCAAGAACTGACATGGTGTCCTCAAGAATCCTCAGATGAGACTCATCTGATTTCCTTTGGTAATAAGGTGACTGCTAAACTAGTGGATAAGGGGAATCTGGGAGAGGCAGTTTGCTAGATTAAAGAACCTCATGGAGTTCTTATCGAGAAGAATGGATCAATAGTATGACACTCATGGGGACTCAGAACATATTGGATCCCTAGACTCTTCAACAGAATATTTGCTCAAGGTTCAGTATCTCCACAGGGCCTATGATGGGCCCTGTTGGACACTTTATGTCAGTGCTTTGAACAAAGTCCCAGGTGGTGTGCTCATCCCATTTGCCAGTAACACAGAGCAAACCTGGCTCCTTCCCTGCTGCTGTCTTTCCTATTCCTAGGGGGTGCAACTAAGAGCAAAGGACAGAAGTCGTAGGGACGCAGATCCAGGTGATGCCAAAGTTGAATGGGTTGGCACCAGTGCACCTTGTGCCCCTCACCCACCACCACAACCGCTCCCATTTATGTTGTTCTTTCAGTACATCCCAAGTGCTTGCCACAGGACCTGGCACACAATAGGAGTTTAATCAGTGCTGGCTGACTGACTGATTTGGGGGATATAAAGACACAGATATGATGGGAGGCATAGAGGAAGGTATTATTCCCATCTTATAGGTGAGGAAGCCTAAATGTGGAGAACTTAATGGACTTGCCCCGGTTTGCACAGCTAATAAGTGTCAGAACTGGGAATCAAACCCATATTTCCTGACTAGAGGTCTAATGAAGCTCAGGAACCATTTGCTGGGGATGGTTGTAGAGGAAATTCAAAGAAAAAGTTAGTGGAACAGCATAATGGAGGCAAAAGGAAGACAGAATAGATCCATTCCTATTTTGTTTCTCTATTCTTTGCCAAGGAGAAAGAATAACCTTTAGATCAAATAGAGCAAAAGGGGCACCCCACCCCCATAGGTAAGGCAATATTAGAGTGGCCTTAGCTGCCTTTGATGAGTCAGTGTTGTGGCCTGAATTGCATTCTAGGATACTGAGACAACTGGTGGATGTAATTCCTGGAGCCCTTGTCAATGATCTTTAAGAGACCATGGAGAACACAAAAGAAATATAAAATATTCAAGCTATCCGAAAGACCTATGCATCAGATAAAGATCTTAACCCAGTCTCAGAAAAGAAAATAGATCTAGCCACAAAGGAACTAATGGGGGTAGGAGGGGGTGGGGGAGATCAGGGGGGTGACAACTCCTGGTCCTGGTGAATTCACCAGAGAATTCTATCATACTTTTTAAGAATAGTTAATACCTGTACTTCACAAATTATTCTTAAAAATTGAAAAAGTAAACACCCAGAATCCTAGACAAATCTATTCCTAATGCCTAAACCAGATCAAGTTAAAACACAGAAAGAAAACTATAAGCCAGTAAGTATCATTCATAAACGGCTAATGAACATCGCAACTCAAAAATTTTCAATAAAATCCTATCAAACAAATTGCAACAATTTATTCAAGAAATCATTCTTTATGAACCAGTGGGATTTATACCAGGGATGCAAGGAATATTCAACATTAGGAAAATAACCAGCATAATCATTGAAAACGAGAACATCTGAAACCTTATTATCATAAAAGACCATGGAGAAAAGGAAAGGACATATCCCTACTTTTGAAAAGGCAAGAACTTGGAGTCTGTAAACTCTTGGCTAGTGAGCTTGATTCTGACCCTTGAAAATTTCTTTTTTTTAAAGTATTTTTTTTTTTACATATAAGGTATTTTATTTTTTCCGTTACATGTAAAGATAGTTCTCAACTTTTGTTTATACAAGCTTTACAATTTCAGATTTTTCTCCCTCCCTCCACCCTCCCCTAGACAGCAGGTAATCTGATATAGGTTATATCTATATATCTATATCTATAGATATAGATATAGATATAGATATAGATATAGATATAGATATACACACACATATATATCCATAATAACATTAATCCTATTTCTGCATTAATCCTGTTATAAGAGAAAAAATCAGGGCAGTAATGCAAAACCTCAAAATAGGGAAAAAAAAAAAAACAACAGCACCCAAAACAAAAGAAATAGTATGGTTCAATCAACTTCTATACTCCACAGTTCTTTTTTTTTTTTCCCTTGGATTTGGAGATCCTCTTCTATCACGAGTTCCCTGGAACTCTTCTGTACCATTGCATTGGTGAGAAGAATATAGTCCATCACAGTAGGTCAACACTCAGTGTTGATGATACTGTGTACAATGTTCTTCTGGTTCTGCTCAGCTCACTCATCATCAGCTCACAAAAGACCCTCCAGGTTTCTCTGAACTCCTCCTGCTCATCATTTCTTACAGCACAATAGTATTCCATTGTATTCATATACCACAACTTGTCCAGCCATTCCCCAATTGATGGGCACCCCCTCAACTTCCAATTCCTTGCTACCACGTAAAGAGCAGCTATAAATATTTTTGTACATGTGGGTCCCTTTCCCCTTTCCATGATTTCTTTGGGAAAAAGACCTAAAAGTGGAATTGCTAGGTCAAAGGGTATGCACAGCTTTATCGCCCTTTGGGCATAATTCCAAATTGCTCTCCAGAATGGTTGGATCAGTTCACAGCTCCACCAACAATGAATTAGTGTTCCAATTTTCCCACAGCTTCTCCAACATTTATTATCTTCTTTTTTTGTCATTTTAGCCAATCTGATAGGTGTCAGGTGGTACCTCAGAGCTGTTTAAATTTGCATCTCTCTAATCATTAGAGATTTAGAGCATTTTTTCATATGGGAATAGATAGCTTTGGTTTCTTCATCAGAAAACTGCCTGTTCATATCCTTTGACCATTTCTCAATTGGGGAATGACTTGGATTCTTATAAATTTGATTTAGTTCCCTATATATTTTAGAGATGAGGCCTTTATCAGAAGCACTGGCCTCAAAAATTGTTTCCCAGCTTTCTGCCTCCCTTCTAATTTTGGATGCATTGCTTCTGTTTGTACAGAAATTTTTTAATTTAATATAATCAAAATCATCCATTTTGCATTTTATAATATACTCTATCTCTTGTTTGGTCAAAAACTGTTTTCCTTTCCAAACATCTGATAGGTAGACTATTCCTTTCTCTCCTAATTTACCTATGGTATCACCTCTTATGTCTAAATCGTGTATCCATTTTGACCTTATTTTAGTATAAGGTGTAAGATGTTGGTCTATGCCTAATTTCTGCCATACTATCTTCCAGTTTTCCCAGCAGTTTTTGTCAAATACTGAGTTCCTATCCCAGAAGCTGGAGTCTTTGGGTTGATCAAACACTACATTACTAGTGTCCTTTACTACTGCATTTCCTGAGCCTAGCCTATGCCATTGATCTACCACTCTAATTTTTAGCCAGTACCAGATAGTTTTGATGACTGCCGCTTTATAGTAAAGCTCCAGGTTTGGTACCACTAACCCACCTTCCTGTGAGTTTTTTTTCATTATTTCCCTGGATATTCTTGATTTTTTGTTTTTCCAGATGAATAAAAGTATTTTTTAATGTTCAGAAAGAAATCCCAAAGGAGACTCAGACAAGCAGGACATCTTTGAAACTAAAGTGTTGAGCCAGTATGTCCTGACCACAGGTTCCAAATTGTTATCAAAGAACATCATTTTATGTGGACATGTTATCCATGTCAGATAAACTTAATACAGACACATTTAATGAATTAAAAAGGGAAATGTATGTAAAGGTAAAATAAACAGTTATCATTATAGAATACATCATCGTAGAACTCACAGGCATTTGCGGACCTCATTTATGTTTAATAAAGAATAAAATAACATTTAAAGAATAAAATTGTATAAGTACTTGTATATTTCTTTTAAAAATATTTGAATGTTAACTACAACATATTTCACAATTTGAGAACTACTGCGGGGGGGAAACCAAACCAGATTTGACCTTAAACAGCATTACTGTTTAATCATCAAGGCTGAGGACAAGCTTAATAATACAAAGAACAGTCCATGAAACATTGACTGGCACTATTACTCCACTTCTGTGAATATAGGGCCTTTGTGCCCATTTGATCACCTTTCATCCATTCCAGCTAAAAGATGCATTCAATTGTGGTAGCTCATGTCCATGGTAAAGTATTGAGTGTCCCTGAAATGGGTTCCTTCTTACCCAGCACCCTCAACAAAACGCTAATATTGCAGCACAGTGGACATTCAGAAGAACAAGGGTGATCTGTGCTTGCTTTTGGTTTAAATTTTTGTGGGAATAGAGAAATGGTAACACCTGACAGGCATTTTTCCCCCTTTTTAATAATTTGGTCATTTGGGGAGTCAAGAAGACTAGGTTCACATCCTGCCTCTTGTATTTCCTAGCTGTGTGACTATGGGCAAGAAGCTCTACTTCTCTGGGCTTCAGTCTCAGGCTCAAACCTCTCCTAAGTAACAAGTGGCTTGCAGTCTGCTCGGGGCAGGGAGTCTTCTTGACACACTGACATAAGAAACTTGTCAGATAGCTAATATTAATCCAAGTTATGGCACGCTGTAGATTTTGCAGAAGGAAATAGACAAAGGTACCTAAAAGGCAAACTGGCAGGGAGATGGTGATTCTTCATTACTGAGTTCTAGTTTCTTAAGCTTGGGAGGTTGCTACTACCCATGTTTCATCAGTACAAACTTGCTATTTCTGAAGATACAATTTTTAAAAAGCAGCAAACCATAAATGGCTCTTAAATCCTAAGAAGTTCTCTATATATGCTTATATTTTTGCTGAATAGTCACATAAAGATAACAACTGTGTAACACTATTCTGTGAAATGTTCTGCCTTTTCCTGTAATTTCTTCAGTCTTTTTGTTGATTGATAAATTCTTTTCTAAAAATTCTTTATCTTCTTGGTATTGTTCATCTCCAGGTATTGGCGGCCATCTTTTATAGCCTTCAGAAATCCCATCTAGACAAAATTTTGTGCAGGTCCAATAAAGAAGCAAAATTTGGAAGTCTTCTTATCTCATAGAACTGAGGAGGTGCATATTTTTTTATGTGCATTTTTTTTTTTTTATGTGTGGTTGGTTTTTTGGTTTTGCTTTGGTTTGACTTGGTTTTTGGGTTGTTTTTTTTCGATTTTGCTGGAGTTATCCCCTCTCAATTAATTGCTTCTTGCACGTCCAGGGTCTGGCATTTGCTCTACAGGAAGCAGACATAGAACCTCTTGTCAAAGCGCCTCCTTCCTTTCCTCACAAATGGTGTGAGCCAGTTATTACGCTCTTGCAGGGCCCATATGTTGGATGCACACTTGAAGCACTGGCACAGCTGGTGGAACTGGCCAGGGTCTTCCTGGGCCCTGTCCCTCTAGGCGGCCAGGTCAGCAGGCACTGCTGAAAAATTCTTAAATATGTTATTAAAAAGAATAATGTCAAAAGTAATTATGATCCCAAGAACAGGTCATGCCAGGTCAACCTTTTTTTTCTTCCTTTCTTTTTTTGACAAATTAACTAATCTGGTCGAGCAGTTTACCTAGATTTTAGTGAATTCATCTGTACTGCTGTTTTCTAGTACAGCTAAGAAGGTTCCTAATTGATTGAATGGTCACAGCCAAAGTATTCAGATGAGAAATGCTTCTATGCCACCTTAAAAGGAAGTCTCAGGTAGCGTGCCTCCCCCATCTTATCTGTGTATACTTTCATTTAGTTTAAATTGACATTGTTATCAGTGATGGGTGTAGACTTAGGATTTGCATGAGTGATTGAGAGTTGCATAATAGTTAGAGCAAGCCCAGGAGCCATGAAGACCTGGGCTTGAGATCACCCTCTGGCCAGTCACCTCACCCCCATCAAGGCTCCAGGTCACTAAGACTCCGCAGAGCTGGGGCCAGTCTGCCTTGGAAAAGGGAGTTTCCTCATCTGGAATTCCCTGTGGCAGTGAAATCACAGGTCCTGATCCTCTCCCTACACCTCAGATAGATGGTGAGATAGCATTATCCAGATCTGCAAATGGCATAAAACTGGGATAGAGAACCATCACAATGAACACATTGGCTGTAAAAGTATTTAAGAAGTGCTGGCTGTGTACAAGGCACTCTGCTCAACTCTGAGGATTCAGGTAGGAAGGCAAGACAGTTCTACTCTCAAGTAGCTGAAAGCTCCTATCATTATTATCTCCTATTAAGAAGAAAACAGGGGCAGCTAGATGGCGCAGTGGATAAAGCACTGGCCCTGGATTCAGGAGTACCGGAGTTCAAATCCAGCCTCAGACACTTGACACTTAACTAGCTGTGTGACCCTGGGCAAGTCACTTAACCCTCATTGCCCTGCAAAAATTTAAAAAGAAGAAGAAGAAGAAGAAGAAGAAGAAAACACATCCAGCTTTCAGCTGCTTGTCAGAAGGGAAGTCTCAGTGGTCCTTAGAGTAGAGTAGCAAAGCAACTGGTAATGCTTCTTACCCTGTCTAATATCACTGCCATTGCTCAAACTATATCCATTTCTGACATCAAACCATTTGGCAGCACCAAGGACTTCGGCAGAGACGGCTTTCCTCTGAAGATGATGGACGACAAAGGCTTCTTCCAGACTTATTTTGAAAGGCCAGGATGTTGGGTCAAATCTAAGATGAGATTTGAAAGGGCAAATGTACAGTCTCCTACTTGGGTGCTAAAGATCCATTTCTCAGGTATAAGATTGGGCAGGAGGATGGCTGCAGAACAACTCCTCCAAAAGATCAAGAGCTTGTGCTGAACCGTATGAACCAATGCTGGGATTGAACAACTAAACCAAGCGAATTTCATCTCAGGCTGCAAGAAGGAATGCATGATGTCGAGGACTTGGAGAGGAGGGCAGCGATAGCATCTTCTGACTGTTGGGGGAGACAGCACGTACACGTCTAAGGATATACAGAGCCTCGCTGAACTCTCCCTAGTTCAGCCACCCTGAGTGTACTGTGCAGTCCTGCATTTTATGAAGAACATTGATTAATTGGAGACTACCAGAGGAGGCTGACCAGGATAAAGAAGGACCTCAAAAGGATGGGTTGAAGTAACTGGGGATAGTTAGCCTGGAGAAGGGAAAGCTCAAGGGAGACATGAGCACCCTTGAAGTACGTGAATACAGCAAGCAAGGGAATCAGGGATTGTTCTTTACCCAAGAGGGAAGGACTTGGAACAGTGGGGGAGAGCTACAGAAATTCAGACTGATGCTCAATGCAGTGGGCAGTGGGCAGCCTCCTAGTGCCTCAAGCTGTCCCAAAGGGGCATGGCTGACCTGGGAAGCAGCACGCTCTGCCGCACTGGCGGCCTTCCAGGAGATTCGTATTCAGCCATAGCAAGCACCGAGTGGTCTCTTGGGCCCCCTCCGAGATTGGGAAGGTCGTTACATCTTTCTCTGAGTTATGGTCAGGTTTAATCATCTCAGAAACATGGTCTCCACTCACTTGCCTCTGTTCACTTTGCTCTTGCTGTGCCTTATGACTAAAGCATCCTGCCCTACCTTGTCACCTAGTGAAATCAGACCAATAAATGTTACAAACTCAAAAGCTCCTTGCTCCTTGAAGCCTTCCCTGATTCTCCACCATCACTAATAGCTTTCCTTTCTGGAACCCTACCCAAATCCCTTATTTGCACTTCTCTAGGGACCTCTCAGAACATGCTGTCTGTAGTTGTTGGTAGTTATTTCTTGTCTTCCTATTGAACCTTCATGAGCTTGGATGGCTTATCTGAGTTTTGTGGCCTCCCTGAACACAGACAGAATGGAATTACACCCATCAAACTCACCAGGTCTCTCCTCTAAGCCCAGTTAGAGAGGCTGGCAGCAAGGAAAGGGCCCGCTCCTGAAATGCTACATCAAGAAACTCTCATCTTTGTAGTCTCCTCCTTAGTCTGTGTATCTTTGTTTCAAACCCTTCTTTGTTGTCTCCTTTTCAGATCTCTCATCTTTTTTTCCCCTTGTTTCCATTGGGTTTTGTATCCATATAGCCATAGGCAGGTTCTTGTGGTCTCTTACAATGGCAGACAGGACTTAGAGCCTGGGTTCTGTTACTGTTTTCTTAATAACAAGAATAAGTCATCCCAGACCACACAAAGAGAAGCTGAAAGGACCTTTCTTCTCCCAAATCCAGCCATACGTCTTTGTTTAAAAAGGTCAACATTTCAAAGGAATCTTCTTTTTTGTCCTTTCTCTTTCTCTTCTTAAATATACATGGCATACTTCCTGCAAATAACAAAAAAGAAAGAAGGGCTTCCCTCTTTGGGTAGATGGAGAACTTGGATGAATGTGGCAGAAACAAAGGGGCATTTTTCACAATTGAAATCCTGCTGAAGATATAAAAGACATTGAAGCAAAGAGATAGTATTGGCTGGGGTAACTGTCCATGGTTGAGCTGCTGGATAGTTCCTTATTCTCTGGAGACCTTCGAGCACAGGCAGCCATTCTCAGAGAATGGAATTATTCTCTTACAAATTCAGCTTTCTCTTTCCTCAGTGCCCAGAACCTACAAGGTCATAATGTCATAGAATTTAGAGCTGGAAGGAACCATAGAGATCTAGAGCTTAGCAGAGTGCCCAGTACATTGGCTGAGTGATCTTCCCCAACCTCTTCATTAGCAGATGGAATAACTGAGGCCCAGGGAAGTTAAAGATGTGCCCAAGACCGCACAGAAGAGGCCAGATATGAACCCAGGCCCTCTGACCCCAATATAATATGCTTTATATCACGTCTGACTTCCTGTCCCCCAGTTATATATGTATGTATATCTACCCAGTGCCCAGACCTCTTCTGCAGCATCCCAAGCTAACTGATTACTTCTGTGATGGGGCAGTGACTGCCCACAGTACGGCAGCCCCTTCAGCTTAGAAGCTGGCAAGAACCTCAGAGGCCTGCTAGTCCAACCCAAGTAGATCTAATCCTACCTGGAATAATTTTGTTCTGCAACATTCCTGACAAGTGGTAATGAGGCCTTCTTTTGGATGCCCGCAGCATCACCATGGCCATCACACCCCCAGTGACTCCAGAAACAGCCTTTTATTAAATGCCTACAATGTGACAGGCACTGTAGTAGGCTCCTAATTCAGTGCCACATGACCTCTGCCCTTCCAAAGACTTCCCTACTTATTTGGAGAGAGAATAAATATGCATGTGTGCAAATAGGATAAGCTCCTCTACTTTTTTTTTGGTGAGGCAATTGGGGCTAAGTGACTTGCCCAGGGTCATACAGCTAAGTAAGTGTCAAATGTCTGAGGCCGGATTTGAACTCAGGTCCTCCTGACTCCAGGGCTGGTGCTCTATCCACTGGGCCACCTAGCTGCCTCTAGCTCCTCTACTTTTAAGTCCTCTCCAGTTGCCTCCTCTTGGCACAGAGATGGCCCTGGGACCTGAAGCCTTTGCCAACAGACTTGACATTCTGTCTAGTCCCATTGTTCTAAGGAGGTTTTGAGGAGGGAGGTGTGGCTGTCCCTGTCCCCTAAAGACTAGCCCAGCTGTGTTTGGCAAAGGTCACTCACTTTCAGAGCCAAGGCCACAGCAGCTATTGAAAACCATCTCCTAAAATGTGGTGGTGCTGAGATCTGTATAACAGAGGGTAGATGGCCACAGACCGAAGGATAAGACCTAGACCAAGAACACCATGGGGCATGTTGTGGCTAAGGCCCAGATAAATGGAGTGGGCGTGACATAGGAAGCTTGGGAGCAGAGCAGGCTCCCATGGGCTAGCCCAGGCACAGGCTCCCAACCTCCCGGAAAGGTGGGCCATCATTTTCAATTCTTCAGCTTGTTGTGGAAATAAAGCTGGGAATATAGGTGCAAGAACAACCTTAAATCACCTAACTGGGATCCAGTGTACTTTGGTTCCCACCTCGCTGCCTGTGCCCAGGTCATGTAGCCTTCCCTACCCAATGCACAGACCTCTTCTTGCAGTATGGTCTTCCAAGCCAGGGTGCCCTCAAGAAGGAATTAGCTTCCTCCCACCTTCTTCTTTTAACAGTTGAGTTAAGGGGGCAGCTAGGTGGCACAATGGAAAAAGCACTGGCCCGGGATTCAGGAGGACCTGAGTTCAAATCCAGCCTCAGACACTTGACACTTACTAGCTGTGTGACCCTGGGCAAGTCACTTAACCCCAATTGCCTCACCCAAAAAACAGTTGAGTTAACTGGAACCTGGAGAAGTGACTAGAACTAGGTCACCCAGAGAGGTGACAAAAGAGCCAGGATGGAGATGCCTGCTCCCGCCTCCATGACTTTTTCTGCCACATCATGCTAGCTCACTTGAAAGAGTCATTCATTCAGCCAATATTCAGTTAGTGTTTGTTGTGTGCTAGAGAAGGGGGTAGCAATATTAGATTTGCTGTGAGCTCTGTTCTCACAGAGTTCCCTGGTGGAGGTGTTAGAAAAGGTCATGAGCACATGAGAAGTGTCCCAAACTGCTTTGTACAGTGTAAGGAGGAACTTTGTTACTGACTGGACTAATCAAGGAAGACTTCCTGCAGGAGGGGTGATTTGAATAGGACTTTTTTTTAATTCATAAAAGTATTTTATTATTTTCCAGTTACATGTAAAGATAGTTTTCAACATTTGTTTTCATAGGATTTTTAGTTTCAAATTTTTCTTCCACCCTCCCTTCCCTTCCTTCTCCCCCAAGATGGAAAGCAATCTTATATAGCTTGTATATGTACAATCACATTAAACATATTTCTGCATTAGTCACATTGTGAAAGAAAAAGCAGAACACAAGGGGAAAACCTGAAAAAAGAAAAAGAAAAACAGCCAAAAAGTAGAAACAGTATGGTTCAATCTGCATTCAGGATGTGGAGAACATTCTATCATGAGTTCTTTGAAATTGTTTTGGATCATTTCACTGCTGAGAAGAGCCAAGTCTATCACAGCTGATCATCACACAAAGTTGCTGTTACTGTGTACAAAGTTCTCCTGGTTCTGCTCTTCTCACTCAACATCAGTTCATGTAAGTCCTTCCAGGTTTTTGTGAAATCCTCCTGCTCATTGTTTCTTATAGCACAGTAGTATTCCATTACATTCATATACCACAACTTGTTTAGCCATTCCCCAATTGATGGGCATTTCCTCAATTTCCAATCCTTTGCCACCACAAAGAGAGCTGCTATAAATATTTTTGTACATGTGGGTCCTTTTCCTGCTTCTGTGATCTCTTTGGGATACAGACCTAGTAGTGGCACTACTGGGTCAATTGAATAGGACTTTTAATGGTAAGGAGTGATATTTGCCTTCTTGAGAATTACAGCCTCACAGAAAGATCATTTGTTATTTAAGAAGCCTTTAGTGCTTCCTCTGTCCAGAGATCTGTGCTGCCTTCTTGGAGTTTACCTTCTAGGAGGGAGATAAGATAAACCAATAACACTAACACAACATTAGTTAACATCAGACTGAAAAGACCATGGTTATATATGTGGATGTCCCATTTGAGTGGGATTTTCCTCAGTGGGGGCATGTGTCAGGAGGAGTCATGGCCACAGCGTGCTGACTGACCCTTTCATCCATGTCTGACACCTCAGAATAGAGGCTGAATTTGACACAAATGATGCTCCTGAGAGAAGATGCCTGATTACCCATTGGCAGGAGGCTGGGCCCACCTGTTTCAGCCCAGCAGAGCCTTCTCCTCTCTTGCCTGAGGTGGGGCCTTCTCCATGGATTACAGTAACACTTACTGACAAGCTTCAGCTGGGTGGGGCACAGAGAGCCGTCACAGCCTTGCATTCTTCTTCAACTTTGTCTGTCATATTTTATTACTGTAAACTTATTTGCTGTGTCCCAGCTGGGCCAACTTGTCCAGGCCTTGTTTTCACTAACAGGAGAGCCTAACAAAAGCTGTTTATTTTTCTCGTTATGCAATATCAGCCGGCTGGCTTTGGGGCTAATGCAGCTTGCCATTGTATTTTCTTCCTGAGCGGTGGCTCTGAAAGTAGCAGCCTGAATGTTTTTCATATACAAATTAAAACCTTCCACTTGCTCTAAATTCCCCTCAAGTGGTTCCTGAGTTGTTCTGAGTGGCAGAAACATGACAGGCCCCTAAAGAATGTTGGAAAGGAAGAGTCGTTTAAGCAAATCCTTTACACCTCAAAGCAGGAAACGTACATGCCTGAAATGTTACATTAAGCCTTCTGATGCAGGTGTTTCCCCAGAGAAAACACCCCCTTTGGGAAAAGCTCTTCTGCCCTCCAGAAATCATTTTTCACCCATTAGACTTTAGATTTTCATGTTTCATAGAAGCAACTTGGAGGCTAAGAACTAATTTTCCATTTGTACTAATTCCATGGTGGCCAGGGCCCATAGTGTTGGCAACATCAGCAATGGAAGGTGGTCGAGCAGTTGGTCCAGGAAGGCAGCAGCTGCTGCCAATAACTTGAAAGTGGGAGTCCCAGCTTCTCCCTTTCCCTCGGCTCCTGGGGCTGCAGGTAAAAGGAGAGGGCCAGCACCTTTAGGCTGGTTTTTGTACAAGCTGACCTACCCCATTGCTAAAGCTGAGGATTTGGGAAGGAGGTCTGCAGTACAGGCAGTGGTCTGTTTACTTGGCCAGCTTTTCCTGTGTGTGTAGGTTTTGTTACCCTATGTCAGTCTGTGCTTGCCCGAGGTTAGCGGTAGAGACAAGGAAAAATTTGGGTGATGGCCGCTCTGTGTCACCAAGTCAGTGATAGCTGCATGTTTGACCACACATGCTGACCTCTTCACGTACCTGAAACTGCTCCCTCCAAAGTTATTAGGGAACTCTTAATGGCCAGATCATCCTAGATATCTCTGTAGCCTTTGGTCCTGGTGATCACTATCTCCTGAGTGCTCTCTCCTCCCAGAATTTTCACATTGCTCTCTCTCGGTTCTCCTGTTTCTCAGTCTCTTGCTCAGCTATTATCTATGCGCTGCCTTCTAACAAGAGGTCGTCTCAGGGCTACATTCTGGGCCCTCTTTTCTAACTATACTTTCTCTTTCAACAAAATCATCAACTTTATTCAGTCCCATTTATATTCTCTATGCAGATGACCCTCAAATCTACATATCCAGCCCTGTCCCTCTCCTCAGCGCCTGCTGATCCCATGTCTCCAACTGCTGAATTGGACATTTCCAAATGAATGTTCCATAGGCACCTCATCTTCAAATGACCTTTCCCCCCCAAACCACTTCTCCATAAATTCCCTATTTCTGTGTAGGATACCCACCCCCCTTTCAGTCACCCCAGTTTGCTACCTTGGAGTTATCCTTTCACCTTCATTCACCTTCACATATTCAGCTGCCAGGTCTGTTCTTTCTTAGCATCTCTCCCATCAATCCCCAGTCTACACTTTAGCAGAAGCCCCTGAGGCCTCTTTCCTGTAGTACCCTACTTAGTCTCCTCAGTCTTGCCTCTCCCTCTTCAGTCCACCCTGCACATATACAGCTGTCAAAGGGATTCTCCTAACTTAGGGATCTGAGCAGATCAATCTCCTCCTCAGTGAGCTTCAGTGCCTGTTCACTGCCTTTAGGATAAAATGTAAACTCCTCCATTTGACATAAATGTCAAAAATGACATCAAAGCCCTTCCCAGTCTGGCTCCAGCTTGTCTTTCCAGGCCGATCATGCATTAGTCCTCTCCGCATACTCTGCGCTCCACCACCTGGTCAGCTTCCTTCCCTTACATGTGATGTTTTGTCTCTTTTCCATGTGCCTGGTTGCACAAATTGACCCTCTGCCTGTAATTCATTCCATCTTCTCCTTCCTAGAAAGCTCACCTCAAGTATCATCTCCTAAACAAGGCCTTTCCTGATCCCCATTTACTAGTATCTCCTTCTGGTTGCTTTGTATCTATCTCTTTGTATAAATCGTTTCCTCCAATACGATAGAAGTTTCTTGAAAGAAGAAGCTGTTTTATTCTTACTTTACCACCCCCACCCCCCACCGCCGCTGCCCCAGTGCCTGGCACACATGACTTAATCAACACTTCTGTATTCTCATGAGTATACCTGGATCAGCTCCACGATCTTAAAGGAGAGATGGGAAGCCATAGGTGCAAGATGAGATGAATGATTTCAGAAGTAGCCAGTGTTTCAGTTTGTTTTGCTTCACTTATTACTTCGTTGTTACAAAGCAGGTGCTGGTAGGAGGGGGAATAGAACCCTTGAGAAGCAAAGTCTTTAGTGGAGGAATGCAAGTTCCTATAGCCCTCTGCCCTTTAGGCTTGAATTAAGGCCTGATTGGCTGCTTATCTCATTTACATGTGGTACAAAAGTGAGAGGGATCCCAAGAGACGTTCACTTACTCTAATGTTAAGATGAATCTAAGGAGATGAAGTTTAATAAGGACAAATGGAAAGTCTTTGGTGGACTCCCAGTTGTACATATCTAGGCCCAGACTCCTGAGCCCCACGTGTACATTCCTGACTGCTGCCTAGTGGTCCTTTTCAACTGATGCTCTATAGGCATATCTCAGTCTCAACAAGCCAAAACAGAACCCATTTCCCTTTCTAAATTCTCTATTTCTATCAATAGCACCAACATATTTCCATATCATAGATTTAATCACATTAGTAGATAATGTACAATTCAGTCAACTCATCTCTTGTAGGAAGATTTAGCAGAATAATGTATGCAGAAAAAAGTTTGCCTTTTCTGGAAGTTAGAACAATTTGCTGCAGCAGTTCTTCAGGGTGTAACTCCCAGAAGACAAAGATTAGAATCTCATGTCCAGGTAGCAGGGAGAGCAGGGCAGATTTTGTGGTGACCTGAGAAGAATAGACAGTTTGTGTCTTCATCATGGCCAAACTGTTCTCCCTTGTAGAAGAGATGATACAGGGCTTTGAGGAGGACTGACTCTCCATTCTCTAGCTTATTTGGAAGGATAAAGGATTAATTGTGCTTTAATTTTAAAAAATTAGAAGGGCTTTAATATAAAAACAAAGAAGAGACAAAAGGGATGTCTTGGCCTGCCTGGAGGTCAGATGGTTGGAGAAAGAAGAGAAGGAATGCTGACCACTTAGAACCAAGTAAAGTGGAGGAAGAAAGATGAACTCTCTGTGTCAGGAGCTCTGTGCATTTAATGTCTTTCCTCCACCATCTTGGCTCCGCCCCCAAGACAGACATTCTGAAGTGGAAGCAACTCTCTTGTCTTCCGGGGACAGAGCTGTCCAAGAATGGAATGGGCAACCCTCACTGGAGATAGTCATGTGGACACTGGATGGCCCCAGGTCAGGCATATTGTAGAGAAGGCACAGCTCGTGTACATACTTCTCTGGTTCTGTGAGTGCTGATGGGGAATCCACAGGGGCTGTCAAGTAAAGAAGAGACCAGTATCAAACAATCACCAAAAGTAAAGAACAACATTTTTTCAAAACACAAAAGCTTTCCCATTGCTACTGTCAGCCAGCGAGGTAAAGTAGCTTCTCCATCACCAAGACTCAAGGGAATCCTCCCCTTGAGAACACCACATGCAAGCAGTGTCACCAGACCCTGAGATTTGACAATCCCCCACATCCCAGTCATTTCCCTCCTTTATCTGATTGCCATTTTTTTGGCCTAGGGAATGTTGGCCCTGTTGGTAAATTGCATTGAAATGATTCCAGTGCTTTTAGTCTCTTCCTCCATGGAAGGAAAGATGGGCCAGTGGGACTGTATAAAGCACAAAGAATACAAGCTAAGGAAGATGCAAGGAGGATATCCTGAGGATGTGGCTGACACTGCACACTGAAAAGGCTTGCCAACATGCCTGAAAACTAGTTTCTTTTCAAGCAGAGTAAGAAAAGAAAGACTGGGCCCAGCAGTCTTGAATAAACTTGGGCTACTAACATCCCTTTACAGAAATACAGGGCGAGTGTGCCTGTGTCTAAAGAGGGGAGAAACCTCAGTCTATGATTGTAGTTAGCGTAGTTAGAATTAAAAGTCACAACTCCACATCTCAGCTCTACCATTTACTCCCTGTGTGACCTCGTTTCTCTTCCCTAGATCTTAGTTTCTTCATCTTTTAAATTAAGGCATAAGAATGGATGTCCCTTCTCATTTCATCTCCCACAGTAGGACTGTCACTTCCCTTACTTAGTACACTACAGGTCTGTAAGGAAGTCCAAGATTACCTTAGCTTTTCCTCCCCAGCAACAAATTCAGCTGTTGACTCATGTTTAGCTCAGTACATTAAAGACCCCCATAAAATTCTTTTCTATACAAACCCTTATCTGCTGGTGCCTCTGCCTTCTGTGCCGGGGCAATTGATTTTTTTTTTCAGCTTTAAATAATATTTTATTTTCTCCCCAATTACATGTAGAAACCATTTTTAACATTTTTTTTAAAGTTTTGAGTTCCAAACTCTATCCCTCTTTCCCTCCCCTCCCTGCCCCAGACAATAAATAATCTCATATAGGTTATATATGTTCAGTCGTGTAAAATATTTCCATATTAGTCATTTTGTGCAAGAAAACTCAACAACAACAAAAAGAAAGTGAAACGTAGTATGATTTGGTCTGTATTCAGAAGGTGTCAGTTCTTTCTCTGGAGGTGGATAGCATTTTTCAGCATGGGTCCTTTGAGATTGTCTTAAATCCTTGTATTGCTGAGAATATCTAAGTCATTCACAGTTCTTCATTGAACAATATTACTGTCACTGTGCACAACATTCTCCTGGTTCTGTTCACTTCACTATACATCAGTTCATGTAAATCTTTCCAGTTTGGGGGTTTTGTTTTGTTTTGTTTTTGGAAATCATCCTGCTTGCTATTTATTATAGCACAATAATATTCCATTAAAATTATATGCCCCAGTTGAAGGGCATCTGTCAATTTCCAATTCTTAGCTGGACAATTGTTTTAAATACCTATTTAGGACTTTGCTTCTGCTCCTAATCAGTTGTGACCTATTAAATTTATTTCATTCTTCTTGTTTTGGAGCATATTGCTTTATCTTAGCTCTATATCATCTGTCAACAATAATCATGCCAGCTCTTCCTTCACCCTTTGATAACATAAACTTGTATATATATGCCTTTAAGGTTTTAAAACCACTCTCCTCACAGCCCTATGAGATGGGTAGCACACACCTATTTTATAGATTGGTTAAATGAAGAGCAGACTTGCCTAAGCTCATTAGGTTACAAATGGTAAAGCCAAGATTTGAAGTTAGTTCTTCTGACTCCAAATGTATTGTTTTCTACTTAACGATAGCTGTTTCTCAAGTCAGTGGTAAACATTTAACACAAATGTTGAACAGAACAGAGCCAAAGACAGAGCACATACTATTGGAGACTCTTTGTTGACATATATCCACTTATTAGGCAGCTAGGTGATGCGGTGGATAGAGTCGTGGGCCTGGAATCAGGGCCTAGATTCATCTTCCTGAGTTCAAATCTGGCCTCAGACACTAACTGTGTGATCTTGGGCGAGTCAGTTAACCCTGCTGAAGGAAATGGCAAACCACTCCAGTATCTTTGCCAAGAAAACCCTAAATGGGTCACAAAGAGTGGGACACAACTGAAACAACTAAACGACAACAATCCATTTATGAGTTCTCTTCAAACTCAGACATTTGACCAGTTCTGAATCCTCCTAACTTTACTGTCATCTAGCATAACTCTCTTTATCTTGCCAGGGCAGCTAGGTGGTACAGTGAATAGAGCACTGGCCCTGTAGTCAAGAGGACCCGAGTTCAAATCTCAACTCAGACACTTACTAGAAAAAAGTGTAACTCTGTGTGACTGTGGGCAAGTCACTTAACCCCAGTTGCCTTAAGACATCCAGGGCCATCTCTGGTCATCCTGATGTATATCTTGCCATTGGACCCAAGTGCCTCCAAAGGACAAACAACAACTTTATCTTGCCTGTAAAACTGTGACCTACTGTGTCTATGGTATTCTTCTATTCTACCTGTTTAATATCCTGGTCAAAAATTAAGGCCAGCCTTGGTTTTGTGAAGTCATGCTGACTTTTGGTGATCAGTTGCTTCCCTTTCCAAAGTCTCATAAGCCTTTCCTTTATATATCCTAGAAGTTTGCTGAGAATCAAATTCAAGTTCGTTGACCTATAGTTTGAAGAATCTACCTTGTTCCTTTTTTGAAATTGGGATGTATTTGATCCTCTTTAGTCCTGAATCCCCACTTCCATTCTCTATCATTTTTTGAGGATGACTGGCAGTGGCTCTCCAATGCCATTAGCCAGGCCTTGATTAGTATTCTAGTATGTAGTTCTTCCAAGGCTGGTAGCATGAACTTGCCACGGTCATCTAGAAGTTCTTTGGGCATCTCCTAGTTTATCTTGAATAAGAAAGTAGTTCTGCCTTCCCTCCATCATCTTTTATTATTGTTTCCTCTATGCCCAAGCAGTGGCCCTTCCTTCATCTTCCCTCTTTCTCTCAGCATAGATTTAAGTGGCCAAAAAGTTGGTTCCATTTACTCAGCATTCCTCACTACCCTCAACTCATTGTGTACTTGTGTTAAGTGTCTGAGGCTGGATTTGAACTCAGGTACTCCTGACTCCAGGGCCAGTGCTCTATCCACTGCGCCACCTAGCTGCCCCTTGTCTTTTTTTTTTAATATGTTTAAATTTTTGAAGGAGTTCCCTATATGAGCACATCTTCTCTTTAGAGAACTCCCTCTTTTCTTCCTCATTGCAGCCATTTCCTTTGGCAGTCAATCAGTGAGTCAACTAATTTACTAAGTGCCTACTATGTGCCATTAACTGTGCTGAGCACTGGTTATAAAAAAAAACAAAAACCCAAAAGACAGTCTGCTCTCCATTTAAACAGGGGGAACAACCTGCAAGCAACTCTGTACAAACAACGTATAAATAGGGTAAAGTGGAAGTAATGAGTCATAGGAAGGCTCAGGTCTTAAAAGGAATTGGAAAAGATCCTTGCAGAAGATGGACTTTAGCTGAGACTTGACAGAAGCCAGGACACAGAAGAGAGAAGGGAGAGACTCCTACTGAGTAGTCTCATTAACAGCGTACTTTCAGTTTAAAGGAACACAAGGCTAGGAGAACTAGCTAGCACAGTGGATACCAGTACCCAGATCCAAAAAGAGGATGAGGCTGAATCTAATGCAATGAAATTTAATAGCATTTAGGGTAAAGTCTTCAGTAAGCCAGCTTCTTAGATTTAAGATGGCTAGATGGCTAGATGGCTAGATGGAAGCGTGTCGGGCTCTGGAGGGACTTAATTCCAATGCAAGGCCTCAGCGTGCTATAGAAGCCAAGCAGACTAAGGGATTCAGAGTTGTCTGTTAGTGTCTCTTACACAAGGTGACGTTGATGCTTCTGTCCTCTCTGCCTCTGGTCAGAACTTTCCCAACAGGATACTGTTCATTTCTGGTTGACACATTTTAGGAAGCAAGTATCTGAGGGGCTTTCATTGCTTTGCCCCCAAGGGAAGAACTAAGTAAGAGAAGAAGGTCCAAAAAGTTATATTTATCTGTATTTTTTAAAAACTTCTTAATAACTAGAGAGAATAGATTTTTTCTTCTTCCCCCCTCCCATTAGAGACCACCTGTCAAAGGCTGTATCTCACTTGTTGAGCATCCTGTAGAGAGAATTCTTGGTTGGGAGGCAGATTGAGGGAGAAAGTCTCAAAAGATTCTTTCCTTCCAGCTCTGAAAGTCTGTCATTCTCTGGAGTATGATTAACTACTCCTATGTTCCAGGGGCGTGCCCAATGCCCAGGACATAAAGATGAGGATGACCTCAGATAGGAGGGCAGGGTGTGGTCACCATGATAGGTCAGGTGTGGACAGAGGCTAGCTCTAGCAGTGTACTCTGTGAAGCATGGGGAGAGTGTTGATAAGTGGAGAGAGGTGGAGGAAAAGGCATCCCTGGGAGAAGGAATTTGCAGAACAAGTTGGATGATGCACATCCTGAATGAACACTTCTTTCATTTTATTCCTGGGAAGTAGGATGAAAATGATAAAAGCATCCCTCCTGGCCAAGTTCAGGGGGCACTTCTTTGTCTGAGCGGCAGGTGACAGATGCTCTGCCCATTCAGTGGCAGAGCCAACCCCATAGCCACTCATCTCAATGCCTACAATAGTCTATTTTAAACTCAAGTTGTTTATTTATAATACTTTTGTTAACTCATGGGGATTGGTTACATGGCCATACAATTGTAACATCAATAGAACATGTTCTGAATGAAAGGACTTCAGCTGTATAGACTAAAAGGAACCTCATTTGGGCATATGGGCATAACAGCATAATAACAGGCCATTCATACTTACCTGCAAACAGAGTTGACCTAAACGAAAACACTTCCGGAACGGTCCATTTCTCCCTTAATTTTTGCTACGTAAGGGATTGTCATCTTGAAAGTGCCCCTTTCTGTGTCAAGACTTACATAGGAGGGCTCTAAAGTCATGGTGTTGGCATTTTCTTCTAATTATGGAGAGGGATTAGACCTATGGTTTCACTGATTCAGGGAACTCTCCCATAAGGAACTCCGCCCTTTCCCTAGTTATCTGTACTTTCTCAGAACAGCATCCTGAGAGAATCATTTGCCTAGGGTGCAGTCAGTATGTGTCTGAAGTGGGCTTGAGCTGAGGGTCTCAAGCCTTCCTTTGCTCTGTGTGTGAGCTTGGGAAGACATTTAACTTCTCTGGGCCTCGATTGCTGAGATTCCTCCCAGCCCTGGAGCTCTGATGCTAGTCCAGCTCCACATCCCCTAAGCCAGTCATTGATCAACAGTCACCAAGTTTTTATTACGGCTTTACGGTTTATTATGGAAACTTTTTTTTTGCTTGATTATAATATATTTTTTTACTTTTTTCTTTGTTTTTGTCTTTTGGGGTTTTTAGACGGGGAGAAAGACGGGAGGGAAAGAAAATAAATCTTTGCTAGTTAAAAAGATTTTACTTAAAAAACTAAAACAAAGTTATCGTTATTCATTGAACTCTTTCAGATTCCCCTAAAGCAACAACATGGTGGGGGACCCTTTGTCTCTTATTTTTTTATGCTTTCTCTTCCAGGATGAGCGTGAAGCCCGGGAGAACATGAAGAGAGAGCAAGATGAGGCTTATCGTCTTTCTCTTGAAGCTGACAGAGCTAAGGTGTGTGTGTACTAAAGGGTGGGGTATGTGGAAGGAAAAGCTTATTGATTTTTAAGGGATCTTTCATTATTTAAATATAATTGCTATCTAAATAGCTTTAAATCCTTCTGTTTTGACCTCTTTGTTTTATAGATATATGAAGTGACTAGAGAAGGCAAATGACTTACCCAAGGTCATATTGTAGTTAGTAGCAAAGCAGGGATTGAAGTCCAGGTGCTTGGAATCTAAGTCCTGTTTTGCTAGATTCAACATCCTCCATTAAAAATTGCTTTGTATATATTTTGCATTTAACTTTCTGTGTACCTCTTTTGTTCCCCCAATTGAATATGAGCTCCTTGAGGGCAGTGCCTTTTTTTCCTATTTGTCTTTTTATCCTGGAATGTACCAGGCACATGGTAAATGCTGACTGACTTGAACTGAATTCCTGCCAGCCCATTACATTCCCCATATGCAACACTTTTCCAGGGTATGCACACTAATGGATTAAAGCAGTGGGCTATATGTCATCCTCTGAGGAATGTGTGTTTTTCATCCACTTTGTCTTTAGGATATAGATCAGTCCAGTTTTGCCAAGGAAGCTTTGTAGTTTTCTGGGGCTCCGTACAATTCGTATATGTATATATTCTCGCTCGCGCTCTCTCTCTCTCTCTTGCTCTCTCTCGCTCTCGCTCTCGCTCTCTCTCTCTCTCGCTCTCTCTCTCTCTCTCTCGCTCTCTCTTGCTCTCTCGCTCTCTCGTTCTCTCTGTCTCTCTCTCTCTCTCTCGCTCGCTCTCTCTCTCTCGCTCGCTCGCTCTCTCGCTCTCTCTGTCTCTCTCGCTCTCTCTCTCTCGCTCTCGCTCTCTCTCTCTCTCGCTCTCTCTCGCTCTCTCTCTCGTTCTCTCTCTCTCTCTCGCTCTCTCTCTCTCTCTCTCGCTCTCTCTCTCTCTCGCTGTCTCTCTCTCTCGCTGTCTCTCTCTCGCTCTCTCTCTCTCTCTCTCTCGCTCTTGCTCTCGCTCTCTCTCTCTCTCTCGCTCTCTCTCTCGCTCTCTCGCTCCCTCTCTCTCTCTCTCACTCTCTCTCTCTTGCTCTCTCTTATCTTTACAGAAGTAATACCTAAGAGGTACCAGACTTTTTGTAGCGAACCAGTCTGAGGTTTACTTATTATTTGGCACCAGACTCTAAGTCCATTGTGTAGAACTCAATTCCCAAGCCTTCAGCCTGGCTTCCACACTGGCACTCATCAGGGAGGAAGATGGGGATAGAAAGCTTCATCTTCAGAAAACATTGATACCTCCTCCCCTCCCCAGAGCTGCTGTCCTCATCCTCACAGACATTGGCCAAGTACTTTGAAGGTTGAGGTGCATCCATTCTCTCATTTAAGTCTCATGACACCCGGTGCCAGAAGGCAGGTGCTACAAGTGTCAAGGACAATGGAAAAAAAAGGCTTAGTGGTTATGCCATAGTGTGGCAAAGGAAAAACTCAGCAGAACTGTGAGAATCTTCAGTACTTAGCTAAATGTATAGGTAGTGCTGTGCATAGGCCCCAGCCTTGAGAACCTCACTGTTCAGTCATTAATACTGGGGATAGATGTAGCATGTTATGATCTCCTTTGACCTGTACCATAATCCTCAGAGTTCATTCTCCCCATTGAACAGACAAGAATGTTGGGGCATAGAAAGGGTAAGGTCCTCTTGGCGTTCTCCTGTGAGATGGTGGAGACCCTAGGCACTGGGAACAGGTCAAGTCGTCTAGATAAGAAGATGAGGTGAAGAAGTCATGAGAAGCTTTGTAGCTGGGACACAGAGACCATGTGGGGCTGCTGCCAGGTGCTAGCTCAGCTCTGGAGAGTTCATGACTTTGGGCAAGCCCTTCCCCATCTGGGCCTCTGTCAAGTGAGGGATTGTGTTAGATGACCCCTAGGGCCCCTTCTGACACTAGCTCCACAATCCCTAATTATTACAAGGCAAGCAAGACAAAGGGAACCAACTAAGAGGTACAGGTAGAGAGACAGGAAGTTGCAGGTGTATCCCTCCCACAGTGACTAACCCTTGGCTGGCGGCCAGAATACACGGAGTAGGGGGGTGTGAGGATCCTGGGCTAGTGGGGGCCCCAGGGAGGCACTGAAGCCCTTTCAGCTCCATTTCACCCCAGGACCAGTGTTCCTGCTGCTGGGTCCACCACAGAGCTCTGTGATACCATGTCTCTTTTCCTAACAGAGGGAAGCCCACGAGAGAGAAGTAGCGGAACAGTCCCGTTTGGAGCAGATGCGGAAAGAACAGGAAGAGGAGCGGGAGGTAGGTGTCTTAGTGTCTCTCACCTTCAAAAACATGTTTTCTTCTTTCTGGCTGTGTGTCTCGGGGAACTTGGGGGGTCTAAGCCGAGGAAGGGGCCTCCCCCTCATTCTTGGAGCAGCCGGAAAACCAGGCACAATTTTCAGTTCAAGCTTTCCTTTTCTGATTTCGCTTCACTTTATTCCTGGCACGCTGTCTTTTTCTCAGACAAACCCAAATGGAGTTATTTTGGGCACCCCCAAATCAGGCTGAAAAGAATTCTTTGTTGAAGGGGAGTTGGTGTTTATGTCTTTAAAAAAAAAAGATGTTTATGTCTAGTGAGATCACTTATTAGCCAATTAGTCGACAAGCATATATTTAGCTCTATTGTATGCAAGCACTGGGGTTATAAGAAGGGTAGGCCTTTTACTACAGGAATTCAACCTCTCCCACAAGAAAATGTCGATTATATACAAAATGATTCTTTGGATCTTCTGGGAATCTTAACAAGTGAGAAAGTCAGGAGGGGGACCTTGAAGCACCTGAACTCAGCCTGGAAAAGAGCCAAGGGTTCCAGGAAAGAAAGCATACCAAGCCTGGGGGACAGCGAAGGCAGAAAGGCACAGGGGTCCAGGAAACACAAGGTGGGTGATTTGGGTGGATCCAAGGTGGCCTGAGGTGGAGAATCTGGAGCCAGGCTGGGAGGGACCTTAAATGTCAACATGAGGAATGTACATTTATCAGAGGGGCAGCAGGGAGCCCCTTGAGTTTCATCAGCAGGGAAGTGATATGGTCACATTTTGGAATATCAGTTTGACAGCTGGGTAGGGTATGGCCTGTAGAGGGAATAACTGAGGTTGGGAAGACCATTTAAGAGCCTGGTGCCAAAATCCAGGCAAGAGCTGGTGAAGACTTCTCCCTGCTCTTACTGTTGCCATACTAGTCCAGGTCCTCACCAGCTCTAGAAGCTTAAGTGGCTCCCACTGCCTTCAAACAGTCTGACTTGGTCCCAACATAGATGTATTGTTGGTTAAAGAAGCCCATACTATTTCCCACGGCTGCCTACAGATAACCAAGGCCTAAGGGCTAAGACCACAAACAAGGGTGCCACTGTCCACACTGCCTCCTGAAAGCAGGTTAGGAGCATTTCTTAAGTACTTTCTCTTTTTTTTTTTTTAACTTTTTTTTTTTCTTTTTAGGGCAATGAGGGTTAAGTGACTCGCCCAGGGTCACACAGCTAGTAAGTGTTAAGTGTCTGAGGTCGGATTTGAACTCAGGTACTCCTGACTCCAGGGCCGGTGCTTTATCCACTGCGCCACCTAGCTGCCCCTTAAGTACTTTCTCAATGCCAGACACTGTGGTAAATGGTTGTTGAATTGAATGTGTTGATCTTCACCCAAACACTCTTAACCATTTCTCTTCCCCTCCTGGTTCCTGGATTTCCTCACATTAGCATACCCTTTTTTGTTTTGGTTTGGTTTTGGTGAGGCAATTTGGGTTAAGTGACTTGCCCATGGTCACACAGCTAGTAAGTGTTAAGTGTCTGAGGCCAGATTTGAACTCAGGTCCTCCTGACTCCAGGGCTGGTGCTCTATCCACTATGCCACTTAGCTACCCCTATATCCTTTTTTTTTTTTTTTTTTTAGTGAGGCAATTGGGGTTAAGTGACTTGCCCAGGGTCACACAGCTAGTAAGTGTTAAGTGTCTGAGGCCAGATTTGAACTCAGGTACTCCTGACTCCAGGGCCGGTGCTCTATCCACTGCGCCATCTAGCTGCCCCCCATATCTTTTTAATATACAGGGTTAGGGGCAGTTAGGTGGCACAAAAGGTTTCCCAAAAAAGGGAAACTTAATATGATGTAACTCTGATTCCTAAGAATCTTGGCCCTAGAAAAAAGTTGAAAAAATGTCCCTCCACTCTTTGCAGAAGTGGTGAGCTGTGAGCTTGGACTACTGAGTATCTTTGCCAGGTGTGGTTGCTATATTAGCTGGTTTTGCTGAACTTCATTTTTATCTTTTTAAAAATTCTCCATTTCAAAGGATGACTGTGTAGGGGAAGGAAGAGAGATATATTTGGAAATGGAAAGATTATATTAATAACTTAATAAAATAATATTGTAAATGAAAATAACAGAAGTTGTATGTCCCTGTGTCCTGTTACCTTTGAATGATGTTTGCCCTTCCAGCTTTGTGTCAGTTATGGGTCTGAGCCCGAGTCTTCAAGGTCTCCAGAAGGTCTAATGTGCCTCCTTGGTTTAGCAGCTTTTGTTTTGCCTTCCTGGTTTCCAGATATGGGGCATTTAAGTATAGACACAGGAGTTTTATTGCCAGCTCCTTTTTCACATTTTGTCTTTTTTATCAACCTTCTACGCTCTCTAGTTGGTGATCATAGGTAGGCTTTATTACTCTTCAACTTAAAGCAATTTACATTGGACATGCAAGTCTCTACCCAGTTACATTCTTACCAGCCCCCACCTTTGTTGCATGTATGCATCCCTAGGCAGGAGTCTTTCATTCTTACATTTTTAGCTTTAGGTTCAGAAATCCATATCCTTTTTTCACTCAGCACCTTTCTGACCAGCTGTTTACTTTTCCAAATCCACCCTTTTCTCCTGTTGGCTTTGCTTTCATTTTTCAGTAGTGATGAAAACATCAACCTGAAATATACAGTTTCCTTCCAAAGTTTTTCCCAGCTTTAATCCTATATGTTGAGATCCCTTCTAGCTCCCACACTCTACAATGTGAGATCTTTTCAGACATTATTAAAAATTCCGTGTTTCCTGACTCCTGGTCCGATACAGCACCATGCCTTCCTAAGTATTTCTCTGGGCACACACCTGCGATTTGTTTGGTTTATTTTGATTCTACTTTGCTCTATGATTATTGGGGGGCATTTTTAAACAATTTGGGTTTTTCTACCTGTAGAAAGTGGAGTTTCCAACCATACATATTTTTTGTAAATGTTCCGAACAACTTAAATGCTGGCTGGGAAAGGGAAGGGTCTGAGTATTTGATGACTATCCCCTCAATCAAAAATATCTAAGCCCTTCAAACAATTAAGTTACCTATCCCCTCCATGCAGTTAACAACCGCTTTAATAATATGTGTCATAAAGGTGGGATTTATTTTAATTAGTTGTCTTGTAGGCTAATATTAAGAAATGAAAAATACATGGTTCCACAGGCCAGCCACAAGGCCTAGCTCATGATCAGGATTGTTGACATTCTAGAAAGAAGAATGGAAATAAGCTGCTTCCATTTTAACCCTCATCATTGATGTGGTAGAGAATGCCCTCAATTCCAAGGGAGAAGACCTGGGTTCAGATCATGATTCTATTATTTCCTAACTGTGTGACCATGGCCAAGCCACACCAACTCTGAGTCATAGGGATAATCATCCTGTTTTCACTGACCTTCCAGACTATTGTGGGGCACAAGTGTTTTGTAGCCTCGAATGGGAACTGCTGCTGCTGGGATTTCCTGTGAATGCCGAACTCACATCCCTCCCTTTTGCTTCTCTCAGGCCATCCGGCTATCCTTGGAGCAATCTCTGCCTCCAGAACCCAAAGAAGAGAGCACGGAGCCCGTGAGCAAGCTCCGGATCCGAACGCCCAGTGGGGAGTTTCTGGAGCGGCGCTTCCTAGCGAGCAGCCAGCTGCGCGTTGTTTTCGACTTCGTGGCCTCCAAAGGCTTTCCCTGGGATGAGTTCAAGTTGCTGAGCACATTTCCCCGGAGAGACGTAAGTCAAAAGAAATCGCAAGTCAGTTTGTGAAGTCCAGTGGGCTAGAGGGAAGGTGGGAAAGGCAAGAAAGAAAGGACCTGTGGTGCAGTCTTGTGCTTGAGAGAAAAAGAAAAGATATCTTCGGTCCAGCCGTTGTGTATCACAGGGAAACTGGGAACTGTGTTGGTTGGTCTGTTCCTGGGGGTCCGAGGAAATATGGGACCCAGCTTTGGCCCCCAAAGTCCCTTTCTCTTTGTATTCTTCCATTCCAATGTAATCTCCTTGAGGGCAGTGCCTGCCTCACTTGTCTCCCCAGTGTTCAGCACAGGGCTTGGCACATAGTAACCACTTTAAAATATTTTTCCTCACTTGGGCCATATGAATGGGTCAGAAGGACAGAGTTAAGCTGTGTAAGTCATGGTGATTGCTGGCCCCATCGTACAAGCTGGACAACCCACATGAAGTAAACCAGGAAAATCCCCAGGTTTCTGGAATTCTGTAGGTGAAAGGTACCTCCAACATCATCAGGCCCAGACACTGCTAGAAGCAGGAATCATGTCTACAATGTCCTTAACAAGCTGTTACCCACCTCCACTGATGGAGGCTGGGCTGGAGGGATGGTGGGGAGAGAACACCTCCTGAGACAGCTCCTCTCTCCCCCTTGCTCCTAGTTCTGTTCTCTAGCACTAAGCAGGGTAAGTCTTACCTTTCCATCTCAGAATGAGAAGAGGGTAGAGAGAAGTTGAGTTCCAGGAGATGACTTCAGAGATTCTGTGACCTGTTTCAAGGTCATGTCATTGCAAAGTCTTGTCCAAACCCCATGAAGGTGGTTGAAGCAGACACTTTGGAGCACTTAGAGCTTGGTCAAATGGGCAAGATGCCACGGTCATCTACCACATCCTGTACCACTGCCATTCCTCATATGACATGGTTTCTGGCCCTCCTGCCCCGCCTACTGTCCCCCTAGACTCTTCACATGCTCCACCTTGGGGACAGTTGTGCCAATTAGGAAGTGCCTTATACCCCATTGATATCTCTTTCCTTGTAAATTCTTGAGCAAGAGTCCTTGCAGACCCCTACGGAGGTCTTTGAGCAAAGGCTGCATGACCACTTCTTGGGGCCCTTACAGCTCTTGAGGTATTGTGAATTCCCATGATGCAAGACTAACTGAGAGAGTTTTGTGTTTGTTCAGTGGAGGTATATGTCCTTTTCTTGCTTCTTCTTCCTCTCTGATCTCCCCTGTGCCTTGCAAAGGCAGCCAAACTTGCTTAACTTGGCAGGGCTCCAAAGGAATGCCTGCTTGCTCTCTGCACTGGGCCCGCTGTCCAGTGGAGCAGAAAAACTCACGGGTATGGTGTTGAAGCTTTTCCCGGGGGCCCATGCGCCTGACAAAAGCAGCCATTCTTAAAATCCTGTGATTATGAGCAGGAAAGAAACCTCAAAAAATCATCTTGTCAAACACACTTAATGTGGGCATGATCAGGGGAGTCTAGCTGTGATAGCATTGTGCCCAGACATTTTTCAAATTGACTCTCAGTGTTAGTTTCAACAGACAGACCTAGGGAAGGTAGAGTGTTGCAGGCCAGACCTAGAGGATATTGTCCAGATTTGGGAGGTGGTGTGGAATGGAGAGAGTGTTACATTTTGGGTTTGGATCAGAGCTCTGTTCTGCACTATCTGTGTGGCATCAAAAGGGCACCTCACCTCCCTGGCCCTCAGGTGCCACCTCTGTAAAATGAAGCAATTAGACTAGATCCCAAGATCACTTCTTGTGCAGAAGCCCGTGAACAAGGAAGTGATCACCTTTTCCTTCAGTGCACACCTGCAGACTCAGACTCAGATGTGCACATTTTCTAGGGCATTCGTGGCTTAACTCATCTTCCCTTGAGTAACATCTAATCATTTGTTTTGTAAAGCTATCAAGTATTTTTGTCTCTTATGCAGGGCTTCTATGCAATTTCCCTAGGACCATTCATTGGTGGGGAAGACATATTCCCTACCCTCAGGAGTTCATAGAATAGAAAGAGAATAAGACACCTACCTGCCATGGAAAAGGCACTTTGTCTCAAGTTCTTTAGACATGGGAACTGGCACACCCATTAAGTGAGTACTATGCTGCCTAGACAGAGCATTGGAGCTAGGAAGCACTCTGTAAACAGGAGGAATTTTCTAGGAAAAGCTAATGACCCACACACTAACCACCTTGCCTGTTAAACCAGCTGAATGTAAAACAGCCTGTGCTTGATGCCCAGTGCCCAGAAAGAAGGTGCCGGGGGACTCAGAGTGAGGTTGCTGTGGTCCAGCCTTTGTGGATCACTTTCCCATTTTTTCCTTTTTCATTCTAACTTATCACTTTAGATCTGTTAAGTTACAGTAGAAAGCATAAAAAGCAACCCACCTTTTTGCCATCACATACCCCTAACAAAGAACATAGCTGCCTGTTGGTAGCTTGGCCTTGCTCGTGGACTGATGAAGAAGAGCTTGTTATCCTAGTGGCCCACAGCAAACCTGAAGCCCCTCCTAGCCTCTGGCTACTTTTCTTCTGGCCTGGTCCCAGGATTCAAGGTCTGGACCAAAAGGACTTACTCTACCCTAGGGTTTCTTCACCATTTTTGTGTCCTAGACTCCTAGGCAATGTGGTAAAGCCTGGAGGACCCTTCTCAGAATCATGTTTTCAAATGCATAAAATAAAATTCATAGAATTATAAAGGGAACCAATTATATCAACATTGTTATAACACAGACCCCAAGTTAAGAACCCTGTTGTTGTTGTTGTTCAGTCACAACTGACTCTTTGTGGTTTCATTTGGGGTTTTCTTGGCAGATACTGGAGTGGTTTGCTAGTCCCTTATCCACCTCATTTTATAGGTGAGGAAACTGAGGCAAACCGAGTTAAGTTTAAAACTGACTGACCTAAGGTCATATTTGAACTCACATCTTCCTGACTCCTGGCCCCGTACTCTATGAATTGTGCCACCTAGCTGCCCAACCCTGTTCTAGTCCTAACCTTTCTGAGTTTGATGTCTCTTTTGTAAAGCCAAAAAATTACTGGAGCCCCACATAATAACAATATGTCTTGATTAAGGAAACAATAATGGCACATTTCTAGTGCTCTAAAAATAGCAGAATGCTTTAGGTAGTCCCATTTTACAGAAAAGGAAACTGAAAAGGTGGTGTGACTTGTCCTCGGTCTTGTGGCTAATGAGTTTCTAAAGGCAGATTCAAACCCCAGGTCTCCAGACTCTATAACCAGCTTTCTTTCCACTTTTCATGTTATGATAGATAATGAATCCTCTTTCTAGTTTACAAAACTACTACGAATTCAGCAAAACTTTTAAAATTAGGTGGCTTTTTTAATAACAGCATCTATCTACATATATTTGAAAATAATAGTAGGGGTGTGTGTGTGTGTGAGAGAGAGAGAGAGAGAGAGAGAGCGAAACATTCAGTCTATAGATGGTATATGTGATAATTTATTATATAGTCATTTGATGAGAGCGTTGGTGCTTTTTGAAGCTTTTAGAGATTGGAAGTCTAGCATAGCCCTTGCAGTGACTGAGGTCCCTGGGGTGAGAACTCCTGCTGTGGTCACTAACATGACATTGTTTCCAGCCACTCAGCAACCTTGGCTTTGAGGAGACCAGATGCCGTCCAGGACTGGTCTTCCATGGCAGATGTGGATAAATATGAAGATCTTACATTCACAAAAACTTCTGCCTAAGTACAAGATGGGGAGGACATGACTAGAAAAGAGTTGGTGTGAAAAGGATCTAGGAGTCTGAATGGACCTTTAAGCCAGCGTTCATCATGTGACTTGTCTCTCCCCCCATAAAACCTAGGTGAATTTGGGTTGTATTGAGAGGCCTAGTGTGAGGACAAGGGTGATGATAACCCCATTGTCAGACTATACCTGGATTATCCAGTTTGGACTGCTGCATTTTAGGAAGTCCATTGACAGGGGTCAACTAGGATGGGGAAGAGATTTGAAACCATTTCAAAGAAGGATCAGTTGAAGAAGCAAGACATGTTTATCTTGGAGGACAGAAGGCTTAGGGAAACATGAATTATAGCTGTCTTCAGGTATTTGAAAGAGTATTACACAGAAAGAGTGATTTGGTTTATTGTCTTTGACCCAAAGGACAGAGCTAGGAATAATGAGAAGTTGCATAGAGGCATATTTAAATGTGACCTAAGGAAAAACTTCTTAAAAATCCACACTGTCCAAAGGGAGATGGGCAGCTTTCACAGATAGTGAGCCCCCCACCACTGCAGATCTTCAAGGAGAAGCTGGATGGCTACTTATTTGGAGTATTTTTTAAAGGTTCCTTTTTCAGGTAATGGTTGGCCTAGATGACCTAAATATCCCTTTCAACCCCAAGATGCTGTATGGTTAAGGGTGCTCTCCAGCGGAGATATCAAATACAGAGCCTGTGAGCCAGTGCAGAGTGCAGCCAAACCAGATTTAAATGATTAAATGAAATAACAATACAATAGAACATAGATAATGTTCATTTGTGATTTTCTAACTCGGTATGCAGCCAGGAAAGGTCTTTATGCATGATTTAATAGGCCCTTTTCTATTGGAGTGTGACACCACTGCTCTAGGACCTACCCAGATTTGCTGGGTCCACCCTGACAGAGACTTGGATCCATGGGGCAATACTGGATGCAATCGCATTTCAGAGAACAAAGGGAGATGCCAGGTAAATGGTGGTCCATCCCCTCCCTACAGTGCTGCTAGAATTTCCATGGTGCTGTTTTGTAATCACCATCTGTAGCTGCAGGATTAGTATCTAATTTGGAAAAGTCATCTTAAGTTACAGCTAGACCAGCAGGCCATTCAAAAGCACAGCTGAAAATACTGTCTCCTCAGTTAGGACTGTGACAGTACCTCTGGGAGCAGCAGCTCATCATCTGCCTTTTCTCCAAAGATTAGAGGCTCTTTCTCACGCAGGCTCTGTCCTGGGGGGCAGTGTGCAGGAGTCAGCAGAACAAGGGGACATTATCCTTGCTTCTAAGATGCTTATTGTAGTTGTTTGTCTTCTTGAGGAAAGGAAGGATCTCTCTCCTAAGGCTTCTTCTCTAAACCAAAAGCTTCAGCTTATCTTAGCCAGTGTGCAATGTTGGTGTTGGCCTTCCTTCCATGAACATCACCCCAGCCACCACCCCCATGCCTGTGCTGGATGGGAAAGCACTCATCCTGCCCCTCCCCTCAGATCTAGGAGCTATTTCTAGAGGACATGCACCTGTTCCCACTGCTGCAGACCCCTCCCTCTTCAGTCATCACTCAGCCCAGGTCTATTTTGACATTAATGAGCTAGTGTTCACTTGCCTCTTTTCCTCATCAGCCCCAAGGCCAGACCACCAAGAGGTGAACAGAAAGACCAACTTCTCCAGCCCATGTGCTTCATCTCCCCTGGCCCTGGTCTCTCCTTCTTACTTTTCTTCTCCCTTCCCTCTCTTATTTTCTTACATTCTCTCTTCCCTTTTTTCTTGCTTTCCCTTCCTTGTCCCTTCTCCACATTTTCCTCTTCTTCTTTTCCTTACTTTCTCTCCTTTCCTCCTTCATTTTCTTCCATTTCCTCCTCCTTTTCCTTGCTTAAAGGTTTACAAAGCCCTTTTACATACATCATCTCATTTGATCCTCACAAAAACCTTGTAAGGTGGTTGCTATTATCCCCATTGAATAGATGAGAAAATGGGCTGTGAGAGGTTAATGATTTGCCTAGTGTCGCAAAGCTAGTTCTTGTCTAAGGCAGGATTTTCATTTAGGTCTTCCTGACTCCCAAGTCTGGTCAACTAGCTACCCACTTAGTATGCTCAAGCAGTGGGTGACCCTCCCACTCTGACATACTTTAATCTGTTCTTTATCTCCTGCCAATCTTAATTCTGGCTTTTGATTCAGCCAGCCTGGCATTTCACATGATACTCTGAATGTAAGTTAAATAAATAAGGTGACACTTTTGAGCCTTGTCCTTCTCGCTTTTCTATCTTAAACCAATCAGTTGTTCCATGTTTGGTTCTAACTGTTGCTTCTTAACCCGCACACAGGTTCCTCAGGTGATAAGTAAGATGATCTGATACTGCCATCCCTTTGAGGACTTCCGTTTTTTTGTCATGATCCTCATAGTCAAAGGCTTTAGTGTAACCAATGAAGCAGAAGCAGATTTTTTTTTTTTTTGGAACTGCCTTGCTTTCTCTATAATCCAGCAAATGTCGGCAGTTTGGTTCCTCTGCCTCTTCAAAAACCAGCCTACTCTTCTGGTATTTCTTGTTTCACATACTGCTGGAGCCTAGTTTGCAGAATCTTAAGCATAACCCTCTTGGCATATGAAATGAGTACAATTGTTTGGTAATTTGAATATTCTTTGACATTGTCCTTCTTTAGGATTGAGGTATAAGCTGTGATGTTTAAAATCTAAATGTGATGTCTAAAAAATCTAATGTGTGGAATAGATGGGGGTGGTCCCCCTTTAACTTTAAAGGTAGCAGGCATAGCAGATTTAAAGAAGCCCACTTCAGTAGAGGATGAGGCCCATAAGGACTCAGGAATGTCAGAGGGGATTTTGGATATATCCCCTACTGTTCCTTGAGCATCTGTAATCAAAATTGGTAATAAATGAACAGTATCCTAAATATGTCCCTGTCTATGGCAGTAGAAGCAGATTCTTGAAATACAATGATGATAAAGTTTCTCTTGTTTTTCTTCAACCCCTTTATTTTCTCTGTTGGTCCTTTCATAATAATGCTTTATAAAGTTATTAGTTAAAGGTGAAAGTAAGTAAAGATAAATCAAAATAGAAAATCCACAAAAATGAAGTGTTAACATGATTTTATCCCCCTTTGATTAACCAGACTAAAGTTAGAGAAAAGCAGGTACTTAGGAGGTACTTAGTAGATCCTTAGGTACTTAGCAAGTAGAAGAAACCCAATTGAAAATTTAAAGGGACAGGCACATAAAATCAATGAAAATAGGAGAAACATACAAACATAAAATTTCTTACCCAACGTGAAGATCAGAAGATTGAGGGGTTTAGTATCCCTTCGTGGTTGCCAAACTGTGTCTCGGAAGCATGAGACACAAAGCTAATCTTTTATAATCCAGTGGCCGCTGTTGAGTTTTCCAAAATTTCTGGCATATTGAGTGCACCACTTGAATAGCATCATTTTTTAGAGTTTTAAATAGCTCAGCTAGAATTCCATCACCTCCACTAGCCTTATTGTTAGCAATGCTTCCTAAGGCCCACTTGACTTCGTACTCCAGGATGGGTGGCTCTAGATAAGTAACCACATCATCACGCTTATCTGTGATGTTAAGATCTTTCTTGTCTAGTTCTTCAGTATATTCTTGCCACCTCTTCTTACTCTTTTCTACTTCTGTTAGTTCCCTGCCATTTTTGTCTTTTATCATGCCCATTTTTGCATGAAAGTTTCCCTTGATTATCTCTAATTTTCTTGAAGAGATCTCTTGTCTTTCCCATCCTATTGTTTTCTATTTCTTGGCATTACTCATTTAAGTCTATAATCAATCTGATTTCCATATTGACTATCTGGTAATGACTGTGTAGAGTCACCTTTTGGGATGTTGAAAAAAGTGCTATGACCAAAAAGTTATCTCGATAAAACTCTCTCGGTCTCTGCCCTGCTTCATTTTGTACTCCAAGGCCAAACTTGCCCATTGTTCCAATTATCATTTGATTTTCTACTTTGGCATTCCAATTCCCTATGGTGAACATGACATTTTTTTTGGTGTTATTTCTAGAAGATGTTGTAGGTCTTCATAGAACTGATCAACATCAGTGGTTGGAGCATAGGCATGTATTACTTGGTGTCGAACAGTTTGCCCTGGATTCCAACAGAGATAATTCTGTCATTTTTGAGATGATAACCCAGTACTGCTTTTCTTATCTTTTATTTACTGTGAGGGCTACTCCCTTTTTTCTAAGGGATTCTTGCTCACAATAGTATATGTAGTGATCATCTGAATTAAATTCATGTGTTCCCATCCATTTAAGTTCACTGACACCCAAGATGTCAACATTTACTCTTTCCATCTTCTGTTTGACCATATCCCCGCTTACTTTGGATCATAGATCTGATATTCCAGGTTCCTGTGCAATGTTGGACTTTCCTTTCATTGCCAGACACATCCTCAGCTCAGCTTCCTTTTGGCTTTGGCCCAGCTGCTTCATTAGGTCTGGAGCTCCTTGTAGCTGTCCTGACTCCTTCCCAGCAGCGTACTAGACACCTTCCTACCTGAGAAACTCATCTTGGGATATCATATCTTTATGGCAAAGATACTGGAGTGGTTTGCTCTTTCCTTCTTCGATGAATCACCTTTTGTCAGAACTCCCCACCATGATCTGTCCATCCCGGGTAGCCCTACACCATGGCTCATGAGTTCATTAAACTGCTATGAAAAGGCTGTCATCTAAGAGGGGTCTTTGCCTATGTATCTCACTTAATCCTTGCTACTACACCAAGAGGTCAGTCCCTTATTATCCCCATTTTACTGACAAAGAAACTGAAGCCCAGAGAGTGACTTGCCCAGGGTCACACAGGAATAGGGAAGCCACAATTTAAACACAATTTAAATTTATTTTAACTGAATCAAAATCTCCTTTTTGGAGAATTAAATTTATTGTTAAGGAGACCTTTATCTGCTTGTCTGGGCCTGGTATGTTCATTGCCTTTTGTAGATGCTCCAAAGTATATTTAATATTTGTTTTATATTCATGTTACTCTGAGTAAGGAAGATAGGAATTCAAATCCCACCTCTGACTAGCTGTGTGACCCTGGACAAGTCCTTCATCTGCCCGAGGAAGTTTCCTAATCTCTACTACAGGGAAAGGAATGCCTGTGGTACCTGCCTCATAGGATTGCTGTAAGGTTCAAACTGTCACATGCTACAGGCAAGTGTTAGCTGCATCTGTGAGAATAAGCCTCTACAGCTCTTCTGGGAAAATGAATGCTAGGACATCACTCAATAAAGAGTATGTCTACCTACTATGTGCAGAGGAAGCCTTGGGTGACAATTAGATGGTATGCCAGACATGAAGGGTGTCAGGACAGACTTTTCCTAGGAGCTGGTGCCTGAGGCAGAGGAGAAGCCTGGAAGAAAGCCTTGGCAAAGACTCAGAGGTGGGAGATGGGACACAGGAAATCAGTCAATTTGGTTGGAATGTAAAACACATAAAGGAGATTGAAATGAAATCAGTGTGGAACCAGATAGTGAAGGACTTGAAGAGTCAAACTAAGGATTCAAGGAAACAGACACTTCCGTTTTGTACTAGAGACTAGAAATCATCATGGTGAAAAATTATATAGTCTCCTTAATATGGGAGAATGACAGATTCAGAAGTCATTGTAACCTAGGTAGCATGGTGTCACATTCTGGGGAGGGTTAGGGAAGACAGTGTCACCAAGAAAAACAACGACTAAGGATATCACTCCCTACAAATGTGAAACCATGAAGAAATTGACAGTAACTTTCACAAAGCACACAAGATTTGTATTCCTGGCAAGGCCAGATAAGTGTTTTCTTTTGGCAGCTAAGTGACACTGGATAGAGCACTAGACCTTGAGTCAAGAAGACCTGAGTTTAAATGTGGCCCCAGGCACTTGCTAGCTGTGTGATCCTGGGAAAATCACTTAACCTCAGTTTCTTTATCTGTAAAACAGAGATAGCAATAATAACATCTGTATCCCAGTGTATTGTAAGGATCAAATGAGATAATACTTGTGAGATGCTTCGCACAGTGCCAAGCACACAGTAGGCACTCTATAAATTCTTATTCCTTTCCCTTCTCCTCTTTACTCCAAGTAGTCTGTCCTGTGTCCTAGAAAAGAAAGTCATGGGATTGGAACAATTCCCCTCTATTCTCCAGTTATCAGGGAGAATGATGTGGGCCTTTACAAAGGGAAAGAAAGGTGGCTTTAAAAACAAAGAAGCAAAGGTATTCAGAGAAACCTCACCTGTGCGATAGAATGTGACCCAGGTAATAAATGGGAAGACTACTGAGCCCCTGGAACCGATGACCACGAAGCTGTTCTGCAGAAGGGAGAACTAGATCTTGGAGCTGCTTCTTGTCCTTTGCACATCTGAGTGATGACGTGGATCCTCGCAGGGCAGCAAGAGAAAGCACAAAGTCACGGTCTTACTGTGGAATGGGCCTCAGAAGGCCCAGAAAAGCTAAGTAATTGTTCCAGGGTCACACAGGTAGTAAGGAGGATCTAACAAGCATCAGAAGAGTAGACACGGGGAGCCGTCATTGTTTCCTTCCTGTCAAGGTTATTCTGCCAATTTGGCATTTACAGTGGAGAGGTCTGTTGTGCTGTGGCATGGAACCAAGACGTGAAGGCCCAATTGATGATACTAGGTGAATGAATCTAGAGAGCATTGCAAGGGTTATGAATTCTTGTCAAGAAACTTGAAGAGCAAAGGTGGTATTTTCATCCCTCCTAACCTATTGAAGCAAGAGATACACAAGAGAAGGACAGATGGAACAACTTATTGAGAAAATGGCATCCGGAGATTCAGATTTCTGTATTATCACCTCATATGTAGGAATAATGAATATTGGGGCAAGCACAACTCAAAAAGACTGGGAAGAATGAATTTGTCTGCAGTGCGTGCCATCCCATGGACTAAAGACTCCTGATGATCCTTGAAATTATGGCAAGAAGTATGCCAATCCATATGTACACCAATGCATAGCATCTTGCTTTTTATTTAGTTCTAACAGTATATATAATGTGATCCAGGGTAACAAATGAGTAATGCGGCATAGATTTTTTTAACACACTTATAATTAAAACTATACAAGCTTATTTTAATGAAGTAAAAAATAATGCATTTACCTTGAATCTTGCAGATCTGGTTTAAAAGACCTTCAGCTGAAAAAGCAGAAAGAAAATTAGCTTAAGCATGTCCCCCATGATAGACACCATGGAGAATAGCTACAAAGCAAAATCCAAAATAAGATCTCATAATGACATTCATTGCCTCACATGTCTGTACACTAATGATGACAAACAAGTAAGATGAGTTGCAACCGAAAACCTAATCTAAGGAAAGACATTCAGCCTCGGGCTTCTCACCAAGATTCATGGCTGCAGTGTGGTTCTTCTGGTGTGGTAGCATTGTTTATTAAGAGAGAAAACAAACCTGGAGACAGAGTCTACGACAGACCACCTGGACAGAAAAAGAAAGTGGGTGAGAGTAGTTCAGGGGGGAGAAATCAAGCCTGGTCCAGAATCACTGATGAGGGATCCAATTATCCAGGCACGTGGGGCAACTCTTTCTGCCAAAAGCAGAGCAAGTCATCGTTTCTTGACTTGATGTTAAGATAATTTCATACTTTAAAAAGTAGAAGGATCAATATGGGTAAATTCTCTTCTGGATCTGTTTTGGAAGGAAACAGCTGTTCTACCTTGTCCTTTTCGGTAGAAAATCAAAGAAAAGCTGAGGGCAGTGTGATGTGCACTCTGGACTTGGAAGAGCAGCTTTCCAAGAGTTCAGGAAAAGATAAGCAAGATCTACTGGATGGACAGAGCAGTTGAGCCAAGGAAGGATGGGATGTGCTTAATAAAATTCTGAAGACATAAAAAGCAACAATTCCAGGAAAGCAAAAAAAGTGGAAATTGTTTACAAAGAATGCTGTGGGTGCACAGTCCAACGAAGTACATGTACAGAAGATGGAAGCAAGAGCAGGTGACAGGGTGGAAGAGAGCTGTCTGGTCCTCCTTGAGTCTTCTCCAAGCAAATTATTCCCAGTTGTTTTACCCTTGTCTCAACACTGCCCAGCTTATCTGTGTGTTTCTTACATGGTGGTACCACGAGTGGAAACAGTATTTCAGATGTATTCTGAGCCAGATAGAGGACTGTGGGACTGCCTGGGCCATAACTCTGAGCACTGTGCTTCTCTTAATGCCATGCTGCCTGAGACCTTTTTTGCCTCCTTGTCACATTGCTGACTTACTTTGAACTTAAATAAAATGATCTTTTTTAAACAAACCACTGTCCATGCCTCCCCTGCCCCATCCTTTTGGAGTTGATTTTTTTTAACCCAAGTGTAAGATTTTTGGATTTCATCTTATATTTGGTCCAGTACTATAAATTCTCAAGATATTTTTAGATCCCGTTTGTGTTATCCATTGGATGATCTATCCCTCCCAGCTTTGTGATCTGAAAAGTTGATGAACATGACATTATTCCTTTGTCCAAGTCACTTATAAAAATGTTAAACAGCTCAAGGTCAAGCACAGATCTCTAAATTAATCCTCTGGAAATCTTCCAAGTTGACATCGAACCATTAATGATTAATCGTTGAGTCCTGCCATTCAATCCATTAAGAATTATGGAGGTAGCTAAAAGCCAAGTGGATAGAGCACTAGACCTGAGAAAGATTTGAGTTTGAATCCAGACTCAGTCACTTACTAGCTGTGTGGCCCTGGGCAAGTCACTGAACCTCCTATAAATGTTCATTTGGTGTGTGTTTATAATGGATTGGATTGCTCAGAATACATGGATAGGACCTGTCTGTGATCCAGGACATTTGCCACCTGCTACCAACTCAGAATCACTGGCAAATTACTTAGCATTCACAGTGCTTCTTGTTGAAAGACATGCTTTGCTCACTTAAAATCTAAATGATAGTTAATTCCCTTGTAAGCAGAAACAACCACACATATAATTGCACAGATTACTCTCTTCCAGATACTACTTGTACTTCCCAAAGCCAGGGGTGGCACTCCCCAGCCCATGCACACATGCATTGGCATGCCATGGCCCATAGCCAGGGCCCCAATTTGGGTGTCAACAGCCCAGAGAAAGAATATTTGAGCCCCATCTGCTCTGCATACAACCAGTCCCAGTGTAGAATCTTTGTGATTCCCATAGCCACCTTTGATCTAAGGTTGTCCTCTTCAATCTTCAGGCAGAGACAGAGTGACCACAAGCTGCTTCCTGCTCTGTTCCAGACTGGACCAGCTGCTCTCTGAGAAGCTCCTGAGAAGGACAGGCAGAGTTTCTGATGCCCAGAGTGACTTCTCTGTGATCACATTGTTACTAATTATGAGACAGCATGGTTTGGAGGAACCCTGACTTTAAACCCCCTTGTTAACTTACTGGCTAGGGAAACAGGAAGCCATCACTTGGCTTCTCTCATCCTTTTTTTTTTTTTAATTTCTTTAAGGTTTATTATTAATTTAGCATTCTTTTCTTTTTAAATTTGAAATTCCAGTTTCTCTCCCTCCCCTTACCTCTCCCCCACATACTTAGAAAACAAGCAATATATCAATCGTATATGTGAAATCTTGGAAAACATATTAGCCACATTTTTTAAGACAGAAAAATAAGGAAAGTGAGAAAATTATACTTCAGTTTATACTCAGAGTTCGTCAGTTTTCTCTCTGGAGGTGTATAGCATTTTTTCATCATGAGTCATTTGGAATTGTCTTGGATCATTGTATTGATCAGAGTAACAAAGTCTTTTATAGCTGATCAACATTAAAACATTGCTGTTACTATGCCCAGTGATGTCCCCATTCTTATTTCACTTTGTATTCATTCATTTAAGACTTCTCAAGTCTAAGGCTCTTTCTTTGATTATGGCTTTCAGATTGTCTAATTCTTTTTTCTCCCCACAAAAGTGAAAACATTTTATTACTGAAAAATTAATTGGCACAACAATATTCTCCTTACCCATCTTCCCATCCTCTATGCCATCTCATCTTGTATCTTTTATAATTGCATTGTAGAATCATCCAATTTTTTTTTTTTTTTTTGGTGAGGCAATTGGGGTTAAGTAACTTGCCCAGGGTCACACAGCTAGTAAGTGTTAAGTGTCTGAGGCTGGATTTGAACTCAGGTCCTCCTGACTTCAGTGCTCTATCCACTGCACCACCTAGCTACCCCACCAATAATTTTTAAATTATCTCACCTTAAAATATTTTCCAGGTCAGTTTTTCCAGTGAGGTATTTCACATTTTCTTTTTTTTCTCATTCTTTTGACTTTGTTTTATTGTTTCTTGATGCCTCATGGAGTCATAAGTTTCCACTTGCCCAATTCTAATTTTTAATGAATTATTTTATTCACATTGATTTTGTACCTCTTACACACGTGTGTGCACACACACAGCCTAAATAATAAATGAAAACAAAGTAGCAAATGGATCAGGGAGGAGAAAACAAAGTGGTAGGTTTGGTCTAAGGGGAGATGGGCCAACTACAGACAAGGTTGGGGAGGATCAGTGAACCCGTTTCCCCCACCACCCATTCCCCCGTCATCCAGGTGGTGCGTGAGTTAAGTTTCAAAGGATGGGTAGAAATTCAAATGGTGGGGAGGGGTGGAGAGGGCAGTTTAGGCACAGGAAATCACCTGGACAAATGACAAAGAAGTGGGAAAGCATGGGGGTATGTATAGGAAACAGTGAGTAACTCAATTCAATATGAAAAGCTAGGAATGGTAAGAGGCTTTAGACAAGGGAGGCCTTAGCTTCATCCTTTGAAATAAGAAGACCCTATGGGATCTTCAAGGCCCTTCCAGCTGGGACAGTGCATCTTCCAAGGGCCCTGTGATGAAGCAGCCTGGATGTACTTGAGGACCCTCTGAGCCTTGGAGCTCAAAGCCTTGCACTTGCTGGTCCCACAGGCTTTATTTGTGAGCCCCTGGCCTGAGACCGCGAATCACAGGCACTTTATCTAGAGCCTGAAGCTCTTTATTTACTGTCGCTGGAGGCCTCGGTGAGCTGAGGCTTTGACAGGATTTCACATTGATTCATCAGAGCCCTGGCTCAGGATCAGGTGGCAGCTAAGTCACATAAGGTTATTCAGAACGCATCCACAATGTTGCTTAATAATTCAGAACCAGTTTGTTCTGTTTAGAGTATTAAGAATTGTTAAATCCTTTTAATTAGCCAATTCTAAGAGCAATTTAAATGAACAGGGAAAAATCTGTTCCTTCCTGAAAGGGCGACTGTTGTAGCTCCATGTAATCTGGGCTGCAAATGTAGCCAGGCCCAGGTAGTGTGTACTGGTGGGGCCACTGGCCCTTTCAGAGCCCGGAGGAGGTTGAGTCAACACAGGGCGATTCTAGTCTGTAGGTGCCTGAGGCTATACTGGGACCCCTGCAAAGAACTGGGGAGATCAAGATGGATAATCCCCCAGTCCTGCCTAGTACAGGGACAAAAGGTGGGCACTTAGAGTACTTCAGGACTTTGAGGGCCTGGGGTTTCTCTGATCATAGTCTCCTGTGCAGAGAAAGTAATCTTTTTATAATACTGTAGGACCTCAGAGTTGGAAGGAACCCATCCCTTCCACCCTGTCCCAAAGTGTAAATCCCTTCCTTCTAAAACCTTCCCTCTCCTTGAAGACCTCGAGTGATGGTGGACTCACTACCTTGAGTCACTTTGCACCTTTCCCCACTTGCTCCTGGTTCTAGATTTGGGGGCCAACTAGAACAAAGCACTTGACCCTAGAGCCCTTGAGTCTTGGCCTGTCCCCAGTTCCTTCAGCACTTGCTCATATGGCATGAATTGGAGGCCCTCTTCCACCCTGGCTGGCCACTGGATGTTGTGCGGTCTATTCAGGCCCTTCCTAAACTGTGCCTTGTCCCACCTATGTTCTTACCACAAGACTACAGGCTGCTCTTTTCTGGACATTATGTTTTTATTTATCCAGTGATGGGGAGCTCACTATTTCACCAGGCAAGTTCTAATAATTAGGAAGTTCTTCCTGATGTTGAGCCTAGATTTGCTTTTCCCTCTCCATTGCTGCCACCACTACTCTTCCATTGCTGCTAGTTCTGCCCTCTAGGGCCCAGCAGAATACGCCCAATGCCTCTTTCATATCATGATCCTTCAGACCTTTGAACTTTTGAAAAGAGCTCTCACAGTGACATGTCCCAGGTTCCTGGAAGGGCCTTTAAGATGCCTTGTTTCCATGCTTGCGAGCTCTTCTCATACACAGAATCAGCGGCCCTCACAAGAAACCTCTCCCCCCATTCCTCGGTTTCCATCACTGGCCTCACATCCAATTCCCATCCCTTCACCAGGCGTCTCTTAAGTCTCTCCACACCCTTCCATGTATTCTCATGGCTCCAGCCTACATCTCTCCTGGGAAGCTTCAGACCCTCAGGTTCAGCTTGTCCCAGATTAAACTTTTTGTCTTCCCTGCTCCTCCTCCTGACTTCACTCCTGTGTGCCCTGGGTGCTCACACTTGTAACTGTAGGACTGTCTCTGACCTTTCTTCTTCCTCACCTTTCAGATTCTGTCAGTTGCCAAGACTCGTGGATCTCCCTGCAAAATCCTCTCTCTATTGTCATGGCCACCATTCCAGTACAAACTGTTCTGAGACCCTTTTTCCAGGTCTTCCCACTTCCAGACTATCCTTCATGCCTTTGTCCGACTGGCCTTCCTCATATAGAGTTCTGGATATAAGGCCTCACCTCAGAACTCTTCAGGAGGGCCTCATCACATACAAATCCAAGTTAGAATTCCTTTGCCTGGCATACAAAGGCCTTCCCTGTCTAAAGCCTCCTACCACTCCTAGCTTTTCACATTGAATTGAGTTACTCACTGTTTCCTGTACATACCCCCATGCTTTCCCACTTCTTTGTCCTTTGTCCAGGTGATTTCCTGGGCCTAAACTGCCCTCTCCACCCCTCTCCACCATTTAAATTTCTGCCTACCCTTTGAAACGTAACTCACGTGCCACCTGGATGACTGGGGGGATGGGTGGTGGGGGAAACGGGCTCACTGATCCTCCCCAACCCTGTCTGTAGTTGGCTCTTCTCCCCTCAGACCAAACCTACCACTTTGTTTTCTCCTCCCTGACCCATTTGCTACTTTGCTTTCATTTATTCATTCATTTATTTTTTTTTTTAGTGAGGCAATTGGGGTTAAGTGACTTGCCCAGGGTCACACAGCTAGTAAGTGTTAAGTGTCTGAGGCCGGATTTGAACTCAGGTACTCCTGACTCCAGGGCTGGTGCTCTATCCACTGCGCCACCTAGCTGCCCTATTCATTTATTTTTTATTTAGGGTGTGTGTGTGTGTGCGTGCACTAACACACATGTGCACCTGTGCATACCCACTGCTCTAGTATCCCCTGTTAGATAGTCAGCTCCATGAGGACAAAGATTGCTGTATTTAAACTGAATCTCCCTTAATCCCGAGCACTAGATCTCTGTACAGATTCGGCACATGCTGTGGACTGAACTGCGTAGAACTGAGAGGCTAATAATATCTCAGTACTGTAGACAGGGACTTCTCTAAGGTCACCCATCAAGTCAGTGATGAAGGAAGGACTAAAAGCCTGGCACACCTGCCACTTGGGGCTTGGGAAGTGTTGGTTAGCTGATGATGTCAATGATAAGAGCCAGGAGGGGATTTACTGCACCCCATAATTCAGGTTGTCTTTCTAACCTACTTTCCATTCTGCTCATAAAATCATGGAATGTCAGAGTTGGAAGGGCATGTGTGTCAGCATCATTCTACATACTGAGAGATATGGGGCCTTGTACAGACTCACCTCCCGAACTGGTGGCAGACCTGACCCTTGAGCTTGCCTTCCACTCCAGTGATTTCCCCAATGTGCCAGCCTGTCTTCGTGGATTCACTTCTTTCTAATAGCTTCCATTTGAGTGGAAGCCAGGTTTTCTCCTCTCAACACGCCTCCTGCAAGTCCCCCAAAAGTTGGGGAAACCCTGGTCTCTGCTTGGGCCTCATCCAGGCTCCTACTGGCCCAGCCTTCAAAGCAAACACCTGCTCCATTCACAGTTCTTGCCTTCCAGTTTCATAAGCTTTTGCAGAGATAAAATGTAATATCAACATAGCTCTGAGAGAGCCTTGGTAACATTCAAGATATTCAAAGTGCTGCATCTGGTAACTGGAAGATTTAATGATCTCCTGCTGTTGGGGTAATTGGATAAGTAAATACATCAGAATAAATCATGATGGCGGCAAGCCTTTTGTGGACGCTGAGGACTCAACTCTTTTAACTCACGTTCAAAGCCAAAGCTCTGGGATGCTGTCTCTGTGGAGAGAGGGGGATGTGTGTGTGTGTGCACATGCGCGCATGTGCGTGTACATGTGTGCACACACACTTGGGCATGCTCATGTGTGAGAGAGTACTCACTCTACCTTTCATAGCCTGGATGTACATCAAAATGTGTTAGAAATTCTCCCCGCCCAAGCCCAGCCAACATGTACGGCACCATGAGAGACTGTGGGAGAAATGCCATTGGATTTGGACTCAAGGGAGGTGGCTTCAGGGTCTCTGGCTCTGCCATTTGCTGTATGTGACCATGGTCAGGTCACAGCCATGGGACTGGCACATGGTCCAAACCTCTCTCTACAAGGATCCTCCGTGACTTCCCCAACAAAGTGTCCTCCAGCCTCTGCTTAAAGGCCTCCATGAAGAGGACCCTCCACCTCCCAGACCCCTCAGCGCTGATCAATAATGACAGCAGTCAGCACCTGTCTGACACTGAATGGGAAAGCAAGGCAGAACTTGTTATTTACACCGGATGCTTGGAATGGGGCAGCGGCATACCCAGGGTCATAGTGTGTGAGTAGCAAAGCTGAAACCTGGACCCAGAAGAAAATCCAGATGGACTTAAATCATCACCATTCAATATCATGCTCATTTGGGCACAAATTTAGCTTTTCCCATCTCTCTGGCTTGTACAAAAGCTAAGTCAACCCATACCTGAATGGTTGGCCAGAGAAGTCAAGAAATGATGGGAATAAGTAAAACCTCTTCCTCTGAATGTCCTTTTACAGTAAATGCTCTGCATGCGTGTCTTTCTCTTTCCAGAAACCTTTGTGGATCCCTGGGGCCACGTGGTAACTGCCCCTTTCAGCAGCCACATTCCCCTCCCCCACAGGCCATGCCCACTTAAAGGTTCAGTGGAAAAGGCACCAGCTTTGGGATGATGCCCCAGTCCGAGTTACCTTCCAGGGGTATTCTTCTTTTGTAAAATGAAAGGGTTGAACCAGATGATAGCTAAGGACCCTTCCTTCTCCAGGTCTTATGATCCAGCTTTAAGGCCTCGGTCTCCTTTGAAAACAGTAGGTGCTTCACACACGTTTGTGGAATCATCTCAAATGAATCTTAGCCTCCTGCTGGTAGGCAGTTGATAGTTGTTTGGTGGACACAGTATGCCCTATAAAAGATGGGGTGCCCCTCCTGCCCTCAGGCTCTAATGCCCAGGGGCCTGTCCCAACCTTACTTGGAATGAGAATTTCTCTCAGGGGATCTCTGACGTGATGAGGGTCATTGATGACAAGTTTGTGCTTGCCCAGCTTCACCTGTGAGCAACTCAAGTAAATGGGGAAAATGCTCCTGGCTGGAGATTGGAGGGAGAACATACTGTGGGCAGCCAGTAAAGCAAAATCAAGTTCGTTTTGTCTGCATTTCTCTGTCTTGCTCCTGACAGTTCATATTGCAGCGCCCGCTCCATCTTCAACCTTTCTCACTGCTGAAACAGCAAGAACATCCTATCTATCATGGGGGGGTTACAAGAGAACTAGCCTGAAGAAGTGCCTTTCCTGTTCCTCGCCCCTAGCAACAGGCCTTGTCCAAACCTAAAGTGCCCCATACCTGTCACCAAGCTTTGTCCTTTGTTCCTTTGGAGTCTCTGTCCTTGCTGGTGAACTCAACCCTTTTTGCTCCCTAAATTTGTGGTATTGGGTTTGGGTTATAGTTTTGGTGTATTGGTTCTAGCTCTGGTTCTAGTTGGTGGCAGCACTGACAATTTTAGCCACAGTAAATGGAATCTCTGGGTCAAAGTATATAGGCATTTGGGGGCGGCTAGGTGGCGCAGTGGATAAAGCACTGGCCCTGGATTCAGGAGTACCTGAGTTCAAATCCAGCCTCAGACACTTACTAGCTGTGTGACCCTGGGCAAGTCACTTAACCCCCATTGCCCCGCAAAACCAACCAAACAAAAAAAAACAAAGTATATAGGCATTTGAGTTACTTTCTTTTCATAATTCCAAATCTCTTTACAAAATGGTTGTGCAGTGTCATTCACAGCTCCACCAACAGTGCACTAGTCTTTGTCTTTCCACATCTAACACAATCATGAATATCTCTATCTTTTGTCCTCGTTGCTGTTTTTCTGGGTGTGAGGTGAAACCTTAAGGATGTTTTGAAGTGATCTGAATCATTCTTTTATATAATCTGAACTTCTCTTGAAAACTGTTTATATCTTTTGACCACTTATCTACTGGAAAAAAGCATTAGGTCATATATTTGTTAGTCTCATATATTTTGAATAGCAGACTAGGAAATCTGATGTAAATATTTTTTCTCAGTCAGCTCCTTATCCTAAATCCTAATTTTGCTCAAAATCAAAATTGTCTGTTTTGTCTTTTGTATTTGTCTCTGCCCTTTCTTTGGTTAAGAATTCATTCCCTATCCATAGCTGCAAAGGGCATGTGATATACTTCTCTTCTAGTTGTTTATGGTATGATCTTTAGTATTCAAATCCATTTTGAATTGTGGAATATGGTATAAGATGTCAGTCTAAACCTAATTTCTTCCAGGCTTTCAGTTTTCTGCCACTTCCTAGCAAATATTGAGTTTGTTCATAGGTAGTTTTCAGATGTTGTCAGGTATTGAACACTGAGGTATTGAATTCAGGTATTTTTTATTCTTCCTTATTTAGTCCGTTTCATTGCTCTCCTTATTTATTTTTTTTAATTTTTTAAATTTTTTTGTGGGGCAATGAAGGTTAAGTAACTTGCCCAGAGTCACACAGCTAGTAAGTATTAAGTGTCTGAGGTCAGATTTGAACTCAGGTCCTCCTGAATTCAGGGCTGGTGCTTTATCCACTGCACCACCTAGCTGCACCCGATCTCCTTTTTCAGAAAATTAACCAATACCAAATCATTTTGATGATTCCTGCCTTCTAATATAGTTTGCAGTATGGAAATGCTATTTCCATTTTAGTCAAGTCAACAAGCATTCATGAAGTGCTTACTGTGTGTCAGGTGCCTTGCTGGTGATGCAGAGAAAGGCAAAAGCAGAGTAAATGGAAGGGAATCTCAGAAGAAAGGAACTATCATCAAGGGGGAACAGGAAAGACCTCTTGCTGAAAATGAGATTTGAGTTGAAGGAAACGAGAAATCCAGAATGTGGCAACAAGGAGGGAGACCATGGCTGGGATGAGAGACACCCAGGGAAAAGGTAGGGAGTCTGGAGACAAGTGTCTTGGACAGGGAACAATATGAAGCCCAATGTCACTGTATCATCAAGGAAGTGGAGGGGAATAAAATGCACACAGCCTTGAAAGTTAGGAAATGGCCACATTATTTTTTTTTTTAAGTGAGGCAATTGGGGTTAAGCGACTTGCCCAGGGTCACACAGCTAGTAAGTATTAAGTGTCTGAGGCCAAATTTGAACTCGGGTACTCCTGAATCCAGGGTCGGTGCTCTATCCACTGCGCCATCTAGCTGCCCCGAAATGGCCACATTATAAAAGGCTTTAATAATAGCCAATTGAATCTTATACCAGGTTTGGGAGGTTATGTTTTCCCTTGAGATTCTAGTTCTTTTCCCCAAAATGAATTTTATTTTGTCTAACTCTGACAAGTATCCCTTTGGTAGTTTGACTGGTATAGCACTAGATCTGTACAAGAATTTTGGTGGTATCGTCATCTTTGTTCCATAAGCATGGGTCCAGTCATGAGTGCTAAATATCTTAGGCATTTTTTATTTCTTTAAGGAATAGTTTGAAATCATACCTTTGCAGATATTGAATGAGCTCTGGTAGAATGATTTTTGTGTACTTTGTAATGGTTTTAAATGGGACTTCTCTCTTTATTATTTCCTAATTGATTTTGTTATTATTATATAGAAATTCTGGTGATTTGGAAGGAAGGGGAAAGGGGTAGTTGTAACCCGATACTTTGCTGAAGTTATTGTCTCATTGTCTTTATTGGTTCCCTATGGTCTTCTAAGTAAACCATCATGAAGATAAGGATAGCTTTGATCTTCTTTGCCTATCTTCAGGCCTTTGTTTTCTTTTGTGCTTTTATTACTGCTGTTATCAAGGGACAGCTAGGTGGTGCAGTGGATAGAGCACTGGCCCTGGAGTCAAGAGGGCCTGAGTTAAAATCTCACCTCAGACATGTACTAGCTGTATGACCCTGGTCAAGTCACTTAACCTGAATTGCTTTAAACATCGGGGCCATCTCCAGCTGTCCTGCTCTATATCTTGCCACTGGACCCAGATGGCTCTGGAGAAAGAGTGAGGTTGGTGACCTTGTACAGCCCTACCTCGCTTAAATCCAATTCACTGTAAGTCATGACACCACCTCCTGATGTCATGGCCCTCTTTGAGAATGAAGGACAAACAACAACAACTGCTGCTGTTGTCAGCTTGAAAAATAAATTACCAAAGAGCCCACAGAGGTTATAGGAAAAAGTTTTATTCCACAAGAGGATGGAAAACTAGACATGCCTGCCAGCATCAGGGACCCAAGGCAGCAAGGATAAGCCGTGATTCGTATAGTTGTGACAAGACAAAGAATCCATAATGGCAACAAGGTGGCAAGTTTGCCTAGTGACAAAAAGTCTATTGATAGCAGGGCTTCATGACTGGAATATGGTTCCTACAGGTGCATGTCTTAGCTCAAGGACCACCTGGAACTGATTTGAGCTAATTCTATGAGTTAGCTGCAGCAGAGTTTATCCAGAGAGTCAGTACAAAGGACTGATTTTATGCCAAGCTCAGGGCACAGCTTGCTTGCTGTACCTTAGCTCTGGAAGACAAGGTTTCTCCTAATTTAGGGGTGGGGGTGGGGAGAAAAGAAGAGGCATGGGCTTGGCATGGGGGTCCCCTAACACTATCATTTTCAAACTATATCAAATAATATAAAAGAAAAGGAACATCCTTGCTTTACTTCTGTATTTGTTGAGAAAGCTTCTCATTTCCCCTCTTGCATTAAAATACTGAACTTTTGCTTTTCTTAAAGATGATGGTAGACTGTCAAAGAATCAAACTCATAGAGCCCTAGAATCATCTGATCTTGAAATCTTAGTTAGAAGGGACCTTAGTGGACATCTAACCCAAATTTTCTCCTTCTACCCCTCCTAATGTACCCCTCCCCATAAAATCCTGCTTTGGTTTGAATACTTGGAGAAGTGGGAAACCCACCTGTTTCATTGTCAAATAGCCATGATATCTTATATCAAGCTGAAATCTGCCTCTTGTAATTTTTCCCCATTTGTTCTTGTTCTTCCTTCTGGGGCCAAGCAGAACAACTTGAATTCCTTTTTCCTGTTTCAGCCCTTCAGGTTCTTGAATACAGCAATCATGTCTACCTCCCCCGCCCCCCACCCTCCCAGTGTTTTCTCACTTCTGACTAGTATGGTTAGTTTCTGATCCCCTACTAGGCTACAGATTCTATGAAAGCAAGAATTGGGTCTAGTTGTGTCTTTGTATCACCCCCTTCTATAATATCTAGCATAGCCCTCTGTGGCACAGTATGTGGGTAAAGGGTTTTCAGATGGCTCACTTTCTTTGAAAGCATTCCACTTTTTCCATTCTTTTTGGGAGGGAAGGAGGGAAGCAGTGTGGTGAGTTCTGTTATGTAGAGTTACTGGTATTATAGAATTAGCTCTGCCACCAGTCTGTAACTTTAGAAAGTATCCTGGGGCATGGAAAGTGTAAGTGACTTACCCAGGTCATCCACCAGCTAGGGGTCAGTGGCAGGTCTTACAGTCTCTCTGATATTTATCAAGTTCCTGCCATTGAGCCAAATATTCGGTATTTGGTCAACAGATAACATGTTCTTAGTATGTGGAAGGTCTTGGGAATACAAAATGAAAAGAATAACAAGGACAACAATAATAGCAATAGCTACCATTTGTATTACATTATCTCATCTGATTCTCAGAGCATCCCTGTGAAGTAAGTGCCATTATGGCCAAGGAGGACCCTGAGGCCTAGGAATAATTCAGTGACTTTCCCAGGATCATCCCACCAGATCCAAACTTGGGTCTTCTTGACTCCAGGTTCCCTGGTAGTGATACTGCCGGGCCACCAGGAAAAGACCCAAGGTTCAGATTCTGCACCTGAACTTACTGGCTGGGTGGCTTGAAAAGATTGTTTCCTTCCTGAGCCTAAGTATCTTCCTGTGGGAAAGGAGGACTTTCCTCTCAGGGCTGTTGTGAGCAGCCTGCTTCATACACCTGCAGGTACTCTGCATTCTCTTTGTAAAGGGGAAAGTGATACAGGGTAATACTGGATAAGTGAATTAAAGTCAGGTACTCAAAAGACTCTGGGAGCAACGTCTTGGAAGGAGGTTGTTACCAAGCAGAAGAACCTGTCGGGTGTCCTGGCTTTCAAAAAGCGTTACTTAAACTCTTGGTAATGGAAAAACCAGGGAAAATTCTGGAGAAGAGATGCTGAGACACCCCTGCTTCCTCAGGGTAGAGATATGGGGGACTCCTTGGACAGGATACATTGCATTGTCAGGCTCCTGTCATGTCTTTGCCTTGTTGTTTTTCTCTGCTGTTAGGCAGGAGGAGTATCTGGCAGATGAGGGTTTCACTCCGCCTGATCCCCCAAAGCTTCATCCGTTTATTCCTCTTCCTCCCTCTGCCATACGCCAGTGTGGTCAGTGGGATTGTTTGTCATGCCCATTCCTGAGTCACCTGAGCCTATCTGATCATTTGCTTGTACAAAAGTGAGGAGGTTGGGGAGGACTGTGAATGCTGGGCTGAAGAGCATTAAGATAGAGGATGCAGGGCTCACCTGAGGGAGGTTGGATTAAAGTTCTCCTGCTTCTCTTAACCCTCTAAAAGCCATGAGATAAGAGAAGAGGCTCAAGAAGACTTCCTGCGGGAGATGGCATTTGCCATGGACCTGGAGAGACTGAGGTTGGGGTCCATTTCTCATCCAGTGAATGAACAGACAGTCTGAGCAGAGGAACAGAGACAGAAGAACACAGGAGTGGTGAGGATGCAGTCCCCCCCAGGTGTGGCCTGAGAGCAGCAAGATTGACAAACATCTCATCTGACATGTCTACCCCGTTTTATTGATAAGGAAACTGAAATCCAGAGAAAACAACTTGCCCCAGGATCACACAGGCAGTCAGGGTAGAGATGGGATTGAAGTCCTGCCAAGATGTACACCACTAGGGGACAGACCCTGGGCCTCATTCATCTCTGTTTACCTGGGGCCTAGCTTAGTACAGAACCCTGAACATCATGGAAGGAGGAATGGATGCACCTGGCTTCCAAAAGATCCTGGTTCACATCCCAACTCACCTCTGCCACTGACTTGCAGGTAGCCTTGGGTAAGTCTTAGCCTCAGTTTTCTCCACTGTAAAGTGGGCCTACAGATAGCTGCAGAACCTGCCTCAGAGTGGCTGTGAATATCACATTAAATTATGTCTAAGAAACCTTAAGAATGCCAATTCATTCATATTTGGTGGTCAAGAAGTATTTTCCAGAGCAGCCAACGTCAGGCTGGCTGGGCTGGCCTCATCCAGCAGAGCGAAGATGGAACTGGTAACAGTTCACTTGCAGATTCATGTCTCAAATAACCTTCAGTGAAAACTCAAGTGCTTATCACTTTATGAAAAGCCCCTGCCAGCCAGGCCTCTAGGGAAGGAGCCGTGTTTGCAGTGAATCAACACCAAAGCAGAGGCGTCAGTGACAGTGCAGAGGAGGCTTTTCAGAGACCAATTCACCAGCTCTCATAGCCAAAAGGGACCTCTCTCCAAAGGCCTCTGGAGGAAACTGAGGCCCAGAGAAAAGAAAGGACTTGTCAGAGATCGTACAGCAAGTCAGAGGGTTCTGGAGTTTGTATCCAGGTCTCCTGACTCTAAGCCCCTGCTCCCTCAACTACCTCCTGCTGCATCCAAGATGCAATGAGTGGATACTGACCTTACAGAATGTCTAGCCTGCCTCGGCTCTCACCTCTGACCCTGTAACCTTGCTGAGCCCCTGCATCCTCATCTTTAAAATGGGAGACTGATCCTGATAATTCTGGCTCACACGGTTGTGATCGGCCTCAAACAGGTCCTCCTCTACAAAGTGCTCTCTGTGATTCCAGCCTTGCTATTGTCACTCAGTGCAGTGTGGGGGCTGCAGGGGGGTAGGAATAGCTCCATGATAGGAGTTGGGACCCTGAGACTTGGCTTTGCCATGAACTCACCTTGGACAAGTCATTTCCCTTCTCTTGATGTTCTTCCCTTCGAGCAGGTTTAACCACTCACTGGTCAAAACAGATTTCTGCCCTGTGCCCAGTAGCCTTCTGTTGACAGACCACAAATAACCAAGTTGGTGATGCTGGAGTTCTGGCATGTTAATTAGGAACAATGGTGAAAGCAGATGAGCAGAAAATGCCAAGGAGCTAAAACAAAACAGCAACAGCTTTGTTTGTTGACAGAAGCAGGAGCCATATTGTCGGGTAATTGGCGAAGGGTGTAAACATTTGCAGAGGGGGCTGCCCCCCGTGAATTAGAAAGCAGAAGGTGGGGGGGGGGGCTGGCAGAGAGGGTGAAAACAGATACCCCGTTCAGCTGCAGGGCCTGCTGCTGACTTCTACCTCCCAAGAAGAAGGAATTGTTGGTTGGGACATCCTTCTGGGCTCACAATCACCAGCCAGCCAGGGAGTTTGAAAAAGGATGTGTCTCCTCTGTGGACACCCCTATTCCCATCCCCCCACTTTGGGCTCAGCCAGTTTCCATCTGGATACAGTGTGGAGGATAGTGTGCATTAACCCAGGCCCTCCCTAACAAAGACAGTGGTGCCAACACACTTCTGCTGTGCCATGCCCAGGTTGGCCCATGGGGAGTAGGGTGTGGATTTGAGAAGCAAGCTTATCTAATTAGTTGCAGGCTTGAGCAGATTCAAGAGTAGCTTTCCTAGGGGGCAGTCTCCCTTTCTACCCAAGAGCCATGGTGATCCCAGGGTACCTTCCAGTGGGGCAGGAGGGAGAGAAAGCAATGAGGTGCTTTCTCAGCAAGGCCTCCCATCCGCCCGCCCATTGGAGCTGACTTCCTGTTCCTATAGCAGGTTTTTTTTCTCTGATACTTTCATGGGGCCATAAGTCCTTCTTTGCCTTCCCTCTGCCACTGCAAATAAAAGAATCCCAGCAAGTTAGGAGAGACTCCAGTGGCAGCCAGTCAAACCTGTGCCTGTACCTAGACAGGAACTATCTCAAACAACTGGGCTCCATGTATCCTATGCTTGACACCGAGGAGCTTGTACCATAATGAGACATTTCTAATCATTAGAAGCTCTTCCCTGTATTCAACCCAAATTTGCTGCTATAATTTCCATCTGTTGGATCTAGTTTTATTTCTGGGGCCAAGGAGAACAAGTCCAATCTTACTTCCTGCAAATCCTGCACATGCTTGAATGTGCTTGTTCTGTTCTCCTTACGTCTTCTCCAGGCTAAACATCCCCATTGCTGCAGCTGATCTGTTTATACCATGGTTTCTATTCTTCTCTGGGCATGCTCCAAGTTTGTCAATGTCTTTTTTAAAATATGGCACACAGGGGCAGCTAGGTGGCGCAGTGGATAGAGCACTGGCCCTGGAGTCAGGAGGACCTGAGTTCAAATCTGGCCTCAGACACTTGACATTTACTAGCTATGTGACCCTGGGCAAGTCACTTAACCCTAATTGCCTCACCAAAAATAAATAAATTAAAATAAAATAAAATGTGGCACACAGAACTAAATAGAATACTCCAGATGTGGCCAAAATGATCAAATGAATGAAAAAGCATTTATTAAGCACCTATGATGGGTCAGGCACTGTTCCAAACGCAGAGTATGTACGTACCAAAGTAAGATGGTCCCTGCCTTCAAAGAACTTGAGTTCTAATTCATATACCTGGAGTGGGGGCCAAAGAAAGGGGTATCTGGAGAATCACAAGGTTAGTGGGTTGATCCATGGAACAGTTCATTGACACACCTGATCCAAGAACAAAGGGGCTTTCATAGTATTGATTTGATGACTAAGCTGAGGGAGAGGGGGCAGGTAGAAATCTGCCAGTGAGGGGAAGGCGTGGCTCAGGAATATGGTACAATATGAAGCGTGGTCTGGTCTGGTACTCTGGAATTGGCTAGATATCATAGTCTGATTGTTCTCATGCTTGCTTTCTCAAAAAATCAAGGCAGTGTGGTCCAGTACAGGAGTGCCAGGACTAACTGGACTAAGGCCCCCAAGAAATTACAGCATTTTTTTCAGGTGGTCCAGTTAGAAGGTGTTCTTCCAGTTGGGGAGAAGGGATGTACCAGCAAGACAGATGGCTAGTATGGATGGCTGGATGGGCTATCAGGACTGTCACCTCCCTTATTCTGGAAAATAATAAATTGTGGTCTAAATTACACAACACAGTGAGTTCTCTAAAAGTCCCAGCTCTTTTTTATATCTGCTATTGTCTAGCTACAGCTTCATCATCCTGTATGCATGCAGCTGGTTTTTAAAAATTCAACTACATGAAATTTATTTTTATCCCTATTAAATTACATCTTTCAGAGGACTTCTGTTTAAGAGAGCAGCATGAAAAGTTAAAGAGGGAATCTCTCCCACATATACTCCAGCAAAGATAAAAAATTAGTACCAGACCAAATAATGATGAAGAAATCCAAAGAGAAACTGTAATAAGCACCTTCAACCAGTCTAGAACTCCTAGAAACTCACAACATTCTGACCATACCACCCCAGAAGTGAATAGACTTGAAAGCCCAATTTAAGTGGTCAGGGAACCTTCTTATGGTTGGAAAAGTCTCGGTGTTCTGAATAGTCTTTTTTTTTTTTTTTTTTTAGTGAGGCAATTGGGGTTAAGTGACTTGCCCAGGGTCACACAGCTAGTAAGTGTTAAGTGTCTGAGGCCGGATTTGAACTCAGGTACTCCTGACTCCAGGGCCGGTGCTCTATCCACTGCGCCATCTAGCTGCCCTGTTCTGAATAGTCTTAATGAAGAGATGAGGACAAGTGGGGACCAAAGCAGGCAACACCCTGACCATAAAAAAGGCCATAGCAAACCAACCTGAGTTGTTCCAGGGGGTCTTGATGACATTAGTACTCTAACCCAAATCATGGGAGCCTATAACCTGCCAGCATTCTGAAGTCAGGCACACCAGGAAAGATGGAAGTCAGTAATAAGAGCCCAGATAAAAGAAGACACAATCAAACAGGGTCTGATCATCCACGAAAGAGTATGAGAGGGGCAGAGCCTGAAGCTGGCACAAAGTAGCAAATAAGAAACTGAAACTGGAGATATAAGTAGAAAACACCAAACTCTGAAGAAATATTATGGGTCAAGAGATGCTTAAGAGGTACACCCAGAAGAAAAGAGTAACTCCACAACAACTACAAGTAGAACCTTAGGGGGGAAATTACTTGGCTGGCCCCAAGGATTACAAGAGTACCTAGAAGAAATGAAGCAAGAGATTTTAAAAAGTTTTTTTTAATGAAATTATATGTAAAATAAGAGATCTGAAGGAAAGAATTGAAAGGAGAATAGTTTATGACAGAAAGTAGAAAACCTTACCCAGACAGATTCCTTGAAAATTAGAATAGAGCAAATAGAATTCAATGACTCAATGAAACAGCAAGAAATGGTATAATAAAATTGAAGATTATATAAGGTACTATCTACTATAAAAACAACAGACCTGGGGGTGGGGGAGGGGGGGCGGCTGGGACAGATCATTTGAGAACCTTTAAATGTCATAGAAACCATGACCAATCTCACCCCATCCTCCCCAGAAAAAAAATCAGTTGTAGATACCATATTTTGAGATAGCATAAGTGAAAACCACCCAGATCCATTAGAAATGGCGGGGGGGGGGGGGGGGAGTGAAAGTAGAAATAATCTATTAATCACTTCCTGAAAGAAACTGGAAAAATAATCTTGAATGTAATCACCAACATCCAGAGATTTCAGGTCAAAGAAAACACTGCAAGCATCCAAGAAACCACAGGCAAGGATTACAAGACTTAGCAGCTAGAGTCATGAAAGCCAGGAAATCTTGGAATACAGTATTCCACAAGGCAAGAGATGAAGTCTTACCACGAAGAATAACTTAATCCTTAAAGACTATGAGACACTGAGTGGAACAGAAAACTTTCAGGCATTCTTTTTTTTTTTTTTTTTTTTAGTGAGGCAATTGGGGTTAAGTGACTTGCCCAGGGTCACACAGCTAGTAAGTGTTAAGTGTTTGAGGCTGGATTTGAACTCAGGTACTCCTGACTCCAGGGCCGGTGCTCCATCCACTGCGCCACCTAGCTGCCCCTCAGGCATTCTTGATGAAAAGTCCATAGCTCAGTAGATACTTTAAAATGAAAGTGCAAGAGCCAAAAGAAATCTTAAAATGTAAATAGATTCCCTCACCTATCTGGTCAGTTGCTAAATCTTGTCATTTCTACCTCTGCACATCTTTCACATCCAGCCCTTCTTTGTGTTCACACCGATGATCTTATTTAAAGGTGGCAACTAACCTCATCACTTCTCAGCTAGATTATTATAATGGCCCTTTAATTGATCTCCAACCTTAATTTTTCTCCTCCAGTACACACAGTGTTGACAAAATGAAAGGTCTTTAAGCACAGATCTGACCGTGTTATTACTCTACTCAATAAACTGCTTCCTGTTAACTCTAGAATCATGTTTAACCTCCTCTGTTTAACGTTTAAAGATCATCAGATCCTGTTGGTCTAGCCTCACTGTACTAGTACCAGAAAGCAAGGTTTTGTGGGGTTAGCAGAGGTTTTTTAAAAGCTGTGTTGGAAGAAAAAGGAGTAACAAATTGCTTAGAATGGATGGAATGATGATAACAGACAACAGGAGAAAAGGCAGAACTGCTTTCTTGCTCTTGTGTTTGTTTTCTCTGCAAAAGAGAATAACTTTATACTGAAAATAATGTAACAAAAGTGACTGACAAAAAATTGATACCCAAGATAAGTAAGGAGTAAGAGAGCACATAGCTGTCCCCCAGTTCAAATGGACAATATGCTTAGGTCATAAAACAGCCAGGATTGTTTAGCCATTCTTAGTGATATTTGAAAGATCAGGCTTTCAGAGGGGGCCTAGTTTCCAGGAAGAGGATAGTGATTTTTCCCACTATTCTCTGCCCACATCTGGCCTCAATTCAATGGGCAAACAGGACAGCTTTGAAAGTAACAAGTTGATTTTATTATATACCATTTTCAAAAATACAAACTAAGGCAGCTAGGTGGCACAGTGCATAGAGCACTGGCCCTGGATTCAGGAGGACCTGAGTTCAAATCTGTCCTCAGACACTTGACACTAGCTGTGTGACCAGAGGCAAGTCACTTAATCCTCACTGCCCTGAAAAAAAGAGAACAAAAAGAAATAGTTTGGGGCAGCTAGGTGGCACAGTGGATAAAGCACCGGTCCTGGAGTCAGGAGTACCTGAGTTCAAATCCGGCCTCGGACACTTAACACTTGACCCTGGGCAAGTCACTTAACCCCAATTGCCTCACTAAAAAAAAAACTATATGCGACAGAGATTTATGGTTTTATATACAACCCTTTTTATATCCTTAGTCTATGGAAATGTTCATATTTGTTGGTGTCTGTTAACTTCAGAAAAAGAAACTTAATCTTTGTTACATGGTTTGGGGGGGCTGACAGTTTTCTGAAGGAAAGATCTTTCTCCAGTTATAAGAATTTTGGCATAATATTGGAATACCTGAATCATATCAATACTGAGTCTCATAATCAATAAAATAAGAGATGACAAGAGCTTGCAGCCAAAGGGAAGGATAGTTTATAAATTTTCCTTGTAGAAGTAGAGGATCTAGCCAAGTTGGTTTCATCATGTACCCAAAGTCACCAAGAAACAACATTTTTTTTATCATTTCTTCTTGCAGACTCATAATGAATGTACTTGTGGTTTGTCAGTTACAAAAAATAAAAAAGAGATTTGACTCAGTAGACCAAAATGCAGCCTTAAAGTCTCTTCTCCAACAGGGACTCTCTCATGGATATATTAAGATGATGCAAAATTACTTAACAAATCAATCTACAAAGGTATTTTTGTTCCATAACCTTCTGATTACTAAAATTAATGATACAGAAATCGGGGGGCTCACTCACCAAAAATGTTCACTTCTGTCATGGAGTGTGCCCTTTACAAGTTCTAAAAGAGAGAGGAATTTCCTCCCCATGGTACGATTCCCATGAGTTCTTGTTTGCAAGGAAATGGATACTTGTGCTGATTGAATTCAGCCTTTTCAATTAGATCCATTGTATCAAAAGGGTCCATTTTCCAAACTATGACCTTGAGTTGAGTTCATCCATATCAGTATGTATGTGTATCAGACAAACACTGCAAATGGAGCATTGTTTGGGCCCATAATTTAATAGGATTCAAAAACTCATCTTTTTTAAAAAAACAACAACAGTGTTCTTCCAGTGATGTTCTGTGGATCTCAGAACACCACACTCTAAAGACTCCAAGTTGCAGATGATCCAGTAGACAGTGGAGAGATGAGTGATGGCCACAGCATGATGCTAATGATGACTTGTGTGCAAGAAATCATGTCAGGGACATCAGTGAGGAAGTATGCCCCTGGAGAAGGAGGCAGGCCTAGCCCATCACCCTAGAACTCAAGGTGGCCCCATGAGGACCTAGGCTACCACATGTTAGAAGGAAGCCCTTAAAGCACCGACTGTGTGTCAGGCACTGTGCTAAACTTGGGAGCACAAATACAAGCAGAAGACTTTAACACACAAAGTGGAGCTGAAAAGCAGGAACAAGGTGTGGATGTGCAGAGAATCAGAACCTGAGCCTGGAGGGAAATGAAGCTTACCTGGCTCAAAAGAGCTCACGAAAGGAGCTCACCAATGGAAGGAAAGATGAGAATCCCACGGGATAAGAAGCCCCCGATAGAGGATGTACCCAGAAAAATGAGATGTAGTCTTCAGGACATCAATGAGTGTATGGAAGAAATGTCATCTCATTCAATTTGAGCCTTCATTGTAACAGAGCTACGTCTGTTTGCATCCTGACCCTAACATCTGGCATGTTAGCTGTTCTTCCAAGCTTCCTTTCATCTGCAGATTTGATGAGTAAGCTGTTTATACTTGCTACCAAATCACTGATAAAAGCATTGACCAAATCACACCCCCTCCCTATTTTATCAGCCTGTGAAAGATGGTCCATGTCTTTGTATTAATCCCTCAGCTATGGGTCACCCAGCAGCCAAAAGCTTTCCTCTGGTTTCTTTGGGGTCTCATGGCTATACATGATTAGGATCTTCTCTTCCATTTTAGTGTATGACCAACCTAACAGCACTTGAATTCTACAGCCCTTTCAAAAGTTATACAGATGAGAACTCTGAAGTCATGGGGTCACTAAGAGCAAGTGTTGACACGAACCTTTATGTTACCTCTTGGTTTTCTCTTAAACAGCCTCCTCACCTCAGTCTCTTTCCTATAGCCAGTACTTGCTTTTCCTGCCAGTAGAGGCAGCATGGTACAGTCAATAAAAAGATACATGCCTGGGCAACCCTGGGCCAACCATTTCATCTCTCAGTGTTCTAGACAACTGTCTGGCTAGGAGCTGCAGAGAAGGGGTCAGCCTGCCCTGGGAGAAAGGGTGTTCCTCTAGACCAATGAGATCACAGGTCCTGTGCTTATCCCTAATATGCCAAGACCATCATGCCAGGCCTCTGCTCCTCTGTGACTGGGCCACTAACTATTATTAGCAGACTTATTAGCAGCAACTCTTCCCCATATTCTTTATGCCAAATTTCTTTGTCCTCTTGGCGCTCATATAGTCTAGTAGGTGAAGACAACACAGACACAGTTAACTTTAATACACAAAAAAACACTTTACAAATCCATTAGAAAGGTTCAAAGTGTTCTGTGAGCTCTAAGGGAAGAGATAACATTTGAGATGGGGCATAAAGCAGTGGGTGAAAATTCAGTGGAGAGAGGGCATGAAGGGCATGGCTTCCCAAGGAGAGGTGCTCAGAGAGGACTACGCAAGGGAGGTCCAGAGGCTGGCATAAGCATAGAGCACATAGAGGGGGCAACATGAGGCAAGGCTGCAGAGGTCTGGTGGCTCCAGACAGAGAAGGTCCCTGAACACCAAACTATGTATCTTCGACAGGATGTTATCCAACAACCGGAAGAGCTAAGGCAGCCTTGTGCGACTGTTATAGAAATGGAGATGCCATGATAGAGATGGGTTCAGCAATACAGAGCAGTGAATCCAGGAGAGGGGAATGGGTGGCACAGGGAATGTGAACACTGGAGCACCTGTTGGGGATCTATACTCCAGAGTACAGAGTGATCACACCCAGTGTAAAATGTGAGCATTGGTGGCAGACCAAAACCAAGACTGAGCGCAGCACTTAGCAGGTGACCTGGGCTGGGCCTGGGGCATGGGGAAGGCCTTGGTCCTCACTCTGACTTCCTGTATATCCCCGGGAGGGGAGGGGGGTGGGATGTGTCAGCTCCTTCAGACAGAGTGGGGTGAGGGTGGGGGCGGGGGTCTAGGTTCTGGTGGCAAGAGCTGAGCCAGCCAGCACCAGAACATGGGATGTACTGTCTTGAGGAGGTTTTCCCTCCAGACCCAGCTGTTACACATGGCCATGCCCATGAGCATCTTGCTGCACGTGCAATCATGTAAAAGGGCCAGGAGAGGCTCCTTTGCTACTCCGGCTTGGTCCCCTGTGCCCTGGCCCAGCAACCACTCTCCCTCTCTGAGCCTCAGTTTCCTCATCTGTAAAATAGAGGTGTCAACTTTCACCTCCCAGGAGGTGAGGGTGAAGCAGAGCGTACACGCACCATAGAAATGTCAGCTGATACTCTGCCGCCTCCTGACGTGTGTGTTCTCTCATTTCAGGTCACCCAGCTGGATCCCAACAAGTCATTACTGGAGGTCAAGCTCTTTCCGCAAGAAACTCTTTTCCTGGAAGCAAAAGAGTAACGGGGAAGCTGCCCATCAGCCTCTTCTCCAACCTGCCCTACCCTTTCACCCAACTCCACTCAGTGTCACATCTCTCTGCCTCTTGCAAGAATCTTGGAAAGAATAATAAATGTAGCTACATAAAGTTTCCCATCCATGAGTATATGTTTTCAGCCCTTGCTGCACAAGCAGAGGAGAATGTTCTACCATGAACGCGGCCCCAGCCCAGCCCCTGCAGCATTGGTCCTAGAATTAATGCACCGTTCATATGTGAGCAATTGTTAGTAGAATTCTGATGCTTCTGACCCTAACCTCCCCCACCCCCCAGCCCTACCCCGTGAAGTCTCGGACGAGGCCATCTTCCCTCTTGCCACTTAGGATGCTTTGACACGTCTCATCGATCCAGGCCTCTAACCGAACCCTAATCCGTGCATCTGACTTCATCTCCAGGTCTGAATTCTGACTTTCATCACTTAAGTGGAGGCAAGAGAACAATCCCCAGCCACCTCCACCGGAGATCTCCATGGGATGTTCTGTTCTCAGCCTCAGAGATGAAACAGTGTTGTAGATGAAGGCACTGGACTTCCCTCAGGCCTTTCTCTGACTTCTTTGATGAGGTGTAAGGTTTTGTTTGAAGAATAGAGTTTGAGATATATGCAAGATATTTATTTTCTGGCTCTGCTTTGGACCCTACTCCTGATTCAGTGTAGAAAGTTATTTTCCATTATGTTGCAGTGTGTGAACCTGCCACAATTGTGCATGATGTGAATATTTAAATACTCTGAGAAGGCAGCCTGTCCCCACCCCCACCCCCACCCGGCACCTACCCATCCAGGAGGCGCCTGGGGGTCAGACCTCCTGAACATGAGACACGGGCCTCCAGTGTGCTCACCATGGATGGAAGTGGTCATCCCAGCCTCCCTCCCCCCTCATTTTTCTTTTCTTCCTTCCCTTTGCCACCCATCTGAACCTCATTGCTCCTGGGTTCAGAAGTACTTTGTTTGTGTCACCAGCAAACAGCGTGCACACACAGCCTTAGTGTACACACAGTGTGACAAGGAAGTCTTGGCTTCATTCCGCTCGACCTTTGAGTATCAGTTGAACAGTGGATTCTCACTCCCAAGTCAAAGAAGTCGGTCTGGCGTCTAGAATGCATTGCCTCTGATACCTGACATAAGCGAAGCATCTCTTCTTCTTTACCTGAATCAGCTCAGCTCAGCAGACACTCGTTGTTTGAACCTGCAGATAAACCGTTTTGATGTATCTTATTTAATCAGCAGGCTTAAGGGTTTAGTGAATTGAATGCGCTATCCAAGCATCTACTGTGACTCAAACTTTTTTTTAATCCTGGAATACTTTTCCACGTCTGTTTTTATGTAACTCATGATAGCCAAGGTCCTGATTTGAATATTCTCGACTCCAAAGAAAACTGTCCACCTTCAGGCTCTCCCGCTTGCCTCACCCGGGTCTTCACTTGTAACCCCAGACACAAGTGGTCACGAAGCCTGGGTCCTTGCCCTCGGCCACCAAGGCAGATGTCAGCAGAGCCCGGATGCGAGTCCTTCTTCCACGCCCCCAAAAGAGGTTTCTCACCTGGGACCCCTGATGTGGCCACATAGATAGAGAAGCTACTACATTCCCCTCCCAGCCTCAGACCTGGCCAGAAGAAGGGCAGTTGCTGTACAAACAGGGAGTTGAAGCGTTTCGCCGACCCTTTCCCTGCCTTCCCACACCAAGGGTTTTCCACTTCCAAAAGACAATGTGACATGCTTACAACGTAGAAATATGAGCACCATTGTCTTCTGCCCTTCAGCTCAAGAGGTCTAGACATCATCACCCGGCTCCTGGGGCCAGTCTGCCCTTCTCATTTGGACTGACACCTCGGGTTCTCCTCTCCCTCTATCTGTTGCGGTGTGGCTCCCGTGTGGACCTCAGCTTCCCTGGTTCTGTCCGTTCCCTTGTGTTCACAGAATATCCTTAATGCGATCACTGCTTTTGTATTAGCGTGTCCAAAGTCGTCGTCCATGCTTGGGCCCTCCTAGCAGAGTTTTTGTTGTCGGCCGACCCTTGGAAGGGGGAATGTTTCTGGGAGCTTCTAGTTTGCAGCGTTGCTGTATTGAGTCACCATTAGATGTGATGTAAAACCCCAGCATTTCATCCTCCGTATTGTATTTATCCCAATTTGGAGTTGAATGAGGGCGTTTTTTTTAATGGAACTCTGTTTTTTAATGTAGCAGAATGGGACTTTGGCGTTCCTAAATTGTACCTTTTCGGTGACATTAGAAACATAAAATAAATTTGCAGTTACACTAAAGTCACTACTAAAATGTACTTTACCTTTACGCCTAAACCACGGCACGAGTCCTTCCATCCTAGTGGGGCACCAGACAAGTAACTTCTGCAAGAGTGCAGCAGTAAGACAGGAGTTATCCCCAAAGCAAAGTTCTTGATCACCCAGATTCCTTCATTCTTTGAGCAAGCATATTGATCATGCACACAATACTAAGCATAGGGATATAGAGACAAAAATGACTGTCCCTGCCCCTGAGGATCTTACACTCTTTTGAGGGAAACTGACAGGTGCACAGAAAAGTAAATGCAGAATATAGGTAAAGTGGTTTGGTGGGGAGAGATCAGGATCTGGAGGGATGAGAAAGGCCCATGTAAGCCAGACCTCAGAGAAAGCCAGGGGTTGGCTGGGTGGTGCAGATCCAGCCTTAGCTACTTTGTGCCTCTGGGCAAGTCACTTAACTCATTTACCTCAATTTCTCCATATGTAAAATGGGAGTCCTACTGGCACCTACCTCCCAGGATTATAGTGAGGATCAAAAGAGAATAATTGTAAAGCACTTAGCCCAGTCCCTGGCATATAGGGAGCACTGTCTAAATCTTATCATCACCATTAAGGCAGAAGATGGGAAGAGACTTGCTCCTTCTATCAACTGAGTATCCCCAGGTTCACCATACACCTACCCCACTGACCAAAGAGGGGCTCTCCCAGGGAGGCTGGGGGCACATTCCTGAATCCTACATCCAACGTTGCCTTCATTGTGAGTAAGACTGAGCTGGGGCCTAGGGAGCAGGGCCATGAAGGCTTTCTCCCAACATTTGAATGCTTGCCATCCAAAGGGAACTTTTTCAGCTTGTGCCTGCAGGACAGAACTAGGGGCAAAGTGGGAAGAAAAGGCAGATTTAGGTTTGATTTCAGGACAAACATCTCAACAAGGAGAACTTCAGAAACTAGTGAGCCCTCTTCTCATGGAGATGGGTGGTGGCCGTTTATCTCCACTATGTCTTGTTCAGGTACAGGCTGAATGAGAGGATCTCTGAGAACCCTCCCATCTCTGCCAGTGTGCAATCTCACATTTTTTCAAGAGATTCACCTGGTTACACATACATATAATGACAGTTGACCTGGGAGAGCCTTCAGTGCTTTCCACATTACTCCAGGAGGCACCTCAGAAGCTCACCTAGGGGTGGGTCAGTCCTGGGAGCATGCCAAGGCCTAGCACCACTATGTAGTGAGCTTGAGAGAGCTGCCGTCCATCCACCCAAAAGGCATTCATTTCCTCTCAAGTCTCCACTCATCTGCCAGATTTGTTAAAACTACTATAGCCCCTACAGAACAGACAGATTTGGGAATGCAGCAGGCCTCCACCCTCCCCAACCAGCAACTTGGAATCTTCTGTTGTTGGTGGTCCTTCGTTTCTGAAAGAGGACCATGACATCAGGGTGATGTCATTGCTTGCAATGAATTGGATTTGAGTGAGGGAGGGCTGTGCAAAGTCACCAACCTCACCTCCATAGCCATCTGAGTCCAATGGCAAGATATATCATCAGGATGACTGGAGATGGCAGTTGGGGTTAAGTAACTTGCTCATGGTCACACAGGGAGGTGACATTTGAACTCAGGTCCTCTTAACTTTGGGGCCGGTGCTCTCTCCACTGTGCCACCTTAGCTGCCCCATTAGGATTTTCTGGGAATTAGGCAATAGAGAGATCAGTTGGCTGACCTTAAGTACCACACTTTTGTTTCATAAAGAGGGATTTTTGTTTGTTTTGTTTTGTTTTGCAGGGCAATGAGGGTGAAGTGACTTGCTCAGGGTCACACAGCTAGTGTCAAGTGTCTGAGGCCTGTTTTGAACTCAGGTCCTCCTGAATTCAGGGTCAGTGCTTTATTCACTGCTCCATCTAGCTGCCCCCAAGAGGGAGAGATTTAGCGAAAAAGAGCAAGCTTGCTGGCCTTAGGGTGGGAACAGGTTAATCCCATGACAAATATACAAATCCATAACAATTTATATAGAAGTATAATTATTAACAATAACCCTAAAGATCCAAGACCTACAAACATTCCTATAATAGGACGGAAATTAATTACTTCTCCTGTTGGCACTATCTTGATACTAAGCTGAACAGGCCCTTCAGCTCCAAGCAGAGAAAGGGATTGGGCCACTTGTTCTTTCAAAACAAAACAAGAGAAAAAACATGCTTTATTGATTTCAGTCAAGAAACATTTATTAAGCATCTATTATATGCCAGGCATTGTACTAAGATCCAGGGTACAAAAAAGACAAAAGACGTTCCCTGTAATGGAGGGGGCAGTCAAACAACTTTGTACAAATTATATACGGGATAAATTGGAAATATCAACAGACAGAAGGAGAGAGAATTTAGGGGGATTGAGAGAGGCTTCCTGTAGAAGGTGGAATTTTAGCTGGTTCTTCACAAAACCTGGAGGTGGAGAAAGAGCATTCCGGACACTGGAGGAAGCCAGTGAGAATGGCTCAAGTCAGGAGATGCAGTATCTTGTTCAGAAAACATCAAAAAGGACATTTCTAGGTGGCAGGGAATAAGGTGTAAGAAGACTAGAAGGGGGGGGGGCAGCGGTATGAAGGATTTTGAATGCCAATCAGTGGATTTTACATTTGATCTTGAAAGTGATAGGCAGTCACTGGCATTTACATTACAAACATTTACAGATTACTCTCACTCCTTAAGAGGGTGTCTTGTAACTAAACAGTGAAGTCAAGCCAATAATACAGTGACTTCATCTGAAAGTGCATACGACATTCAGCACCCCCCCACACATACTTCTCTGTTTTTAAAAATTTAAGAAATCTTTTCTTTCCCACTCCCCCTCCCCACTGGAAAAAGAAAAACAATTTCTTTGTAATAAATATGAAGTCAAGCAAAACAAACTCCCTCAATGGCTGAATACAAAAGCACACATACGTCTCATTCTACAGCCTGTCTGTCGCATCTCTGTAATGGATAGTATGTTTCATCCTTGGTCCTCTGGAATCACTGAACGGTCATTGTATTGATCATAGTTCTTATAGCTTTCAAAGTTGTTTGTTTTTACAGTGATGTTGTTATATAAATGGTTCTCTTGGTTCTGCTCATTTCATTCTTCATCTGTTTTTAAAAGTCCTCAGAAGTGTTCACTTTTAGAATATTGATACGATAGTATAAATCGTTCTTGCTACTCCTCAGCCCACTAATGAGACCCACAGAGATTTTTACAATGAGCATTATTGCTCTGCCCACATAGGAAGGACCAGAAACAGCCCCTCAAGAAGGTTAGTGGCTCTTTAAAAGACCTTCCCTTAATTCCAGTCAAGTCATATAACTAACTTCCTCTGAGCTGTTCTCCAAACATGTACCTCTGAGGGCTAGAGACAACACCACACTTTCTACATTCTAAGTTTGACCATTCCTGAAGGCCAGTGCAGCAGCCCCCCTCCCCCTTTGCAAAGAACATCAATTTGAAATTGAGGTCCAAGCCGAAAGCCACCTCCCCAGTCCAGTGGCCTGATGTGTCACTACACAATTTTCCCAGGAGCTATTATTCTGGCTGAAGCTGAGTGAGGAAAGGATGTCTTATGACAAGACCACAGAGGGAAGGTAGAGGTTATGCCATGTGAGGACTAAAGGAATGAATGAGGGCTGTCGAGGAAGAGCAATTAAACTTGCTCAATTTGGCCCCAGAGGACAGAACCAGGACCAATTGAGGCAAATGGCAGATTTCTGGTTGTTGTCAGGGAAACTTCCTAAGAAAGAATTTTCCAATCATGGAACAGGTGACTTTGGAAGGTAGGAAATTTCCTCCCTTCCCTGCCTCCCAACCCCACCCCACTGAGCTCTTCAGGTAAAGGCTGGCTAGCCACATAATGGGGATGTTATAATGGGAATCTTATTCAGGGATGATTTGGACAGAAAAATGGTTCTTGCTCCTCCCAAGAGCTAAGTCTGGGATTCTGTGTTCCTTGATAATTGTCATGTCATGGATGGTTCAGCAGACAGGGTTCTGACTGACCATGAGGCTACCATTGAGCATATCATTTGTCCTAACCATCCCCAATTTTGGCTGGCTAGCCTGGGTTGAGAGGGAGCCATTAAACAGATGCAGAGCAGATGGACGCTCTGCCCACAAAAATGCTTGTTTTCAACTTTGTCCATCAACTCTTCAGGGACCGGATGGGTTTTTCATCCCAGGATCCCAGAAGCTCGGAGCCAGCAGGTACCTCAGTGGCATCCAGCCCAACCCAGACCTGAACAAGAACCTGCTCTACACCAGGACTTCCTAAATTGTTTCTACTCATGACCCTTTTTCACCCAAGAAATTTTGATGTCACCCTGGGTATAAAGATAGGTATACATAACCTTTTACTGATGCCAAATTTTTCAAGACCCCCACATTCAGTTGCACAACCCCATGCGGGGTCTCCACCCACAATTTAAGAAACTTTGTTCTACAAAGCTTGACAAGTGGTCAACCAGCCTTGGCTCAGAGAAAGATCGCCAACAATGGGGGCCTCACTCCCCTCTGAGGCAGCCTATTCCATCCTGGGACAGCCCTCATGGTTAGTATGTTTGTGAAACCCAAATCACTCGCTCTATATCTTCCTCCCAGGCCCACCTTCAACAAGTTCCAGTTCCTCCAACTGCTATCAACCCATCCCAGGCTGGCAGGTGGAAAGGGAAAGGAATAAAGTCTCAGTCTCCCAGCTGCATCCACTGCTTAGGGCACTGTCCTTGCCTTTGTGCAAGGCCCCTTGGGATGCTGAAGACATTCTAAGATCATAGACCAAGAGCTGAGGAGGACTTCATTTTAATAACAATTTACTTCTTCACGGCTTTAATGTTTACAAAGTACTTTCTTCACAACAACCCTGTGTAAGTATTTCTATACCTATTTTAGAGATAAGGACACTGAGGCTCAGGAAAGAAGTTTGGCATACCTGGCATCACGTAGGAAAAGAAACCTGGGAGAGACCTTAGAGACGGAACTCTTTATCACCCTTATTATTATACATTAATAACATAGAACCTCAACATCATTAGTGATGGCTATAGCTGGTAGGAAGCTTAGGTTCCAAATCCCTCATTTTTTCAGACTCCAGCTCAGTTCATCTATTAAGCACCAGACACTGCTGAGTTCTGGACATACAAGAGACAAGAAAAAAAATAGTCCCTGCCCAAGTAGTTCACAATCTAACAGGGGAGACAACACATACAAATGAGCTATATACAGAATAAATAGGAAATAATTTTTAAAAGTGAAAGCACTAGAATTAACAGGGGTTGGCAAAGGCTTCCTATAAAAGATGGGATTTTAGCCAGGACCCAAGGGAAACTAGGAGTCAGAGATGAGGAAGAAGAGAATTCCCAGGCATGGGGGACAGCCAGAGAAAACGTCCTGCACCCAGAGATGGACAGTCTTGTTTGTGGAACACTAAGGGGACCAGTGTTGCTAGATCGAAGGGTAAATGGTGGGTAGTAAGACTGGAAAGCTGGGGGTGGGAGTTGGGAGGAGGACAGGGATAGGTTATGGAGGGCTCTGAACACCAAAGGATTTTGTGTTCAAGGCAAGACAGAGCCACATGGTCAGACCTTTAGGTCCTTTAGGAAGATCACTTTGACAGCTGTGGGAAGATCAGACTGGACTGAGGAAGGACTCAGGCAGCCAGATCCACCATCAGCCTAGTCCAGGTGGGAGATGATGAGGGTCTGCACTAGAGTTGGATCCGTGTCAGAGGAGAGATGCTGCAAAGGTGAAATCAACAGGCCTTGGCAACCGTTTGGACATGGAGCAGGGAGAGATAGTGAGGAATCCAGGATGACTCCTCGATTGTGAGCCTGACGATGGTATCCTCAAGTGGAATAGGGAAATCTGAAGGGGAGGAGAGAGAACTTAGGGGGCAAAGGAATGGAGGTAGGGGGAGAATCAAGAAGTGGCGATCAGAAGCAAGGAGTATTCCAACTCCCCCCACCTCCACCAGTGAGCAGGGGGGAATGAGTGAAGGTACGGCCAGTATCGGAAAGGGTGACCAGGGAGTCTGTCATCAGGGAGAAGTCAGGCTTCACTAATAGCTAGAAGATGGAAGGCGTGCAAGAGGAAAAGACTTAAGATGAAGGGAAGTTTGTTGCCTATGGAATAGGCATTCCAGCGGGCACAATGGAAGGGATGGGTGGCATTTGGTTAGACCTCTGGGATGGGAAAGGGGCATTGGATTGGGAGGAATGGTGACTAGAATGTTCATTGTTGAGTAGAAGATGCCACTCCAAAGAGGCTGGAGAATGGGCTGGAGACAATTGCCGTGCGAGTCCAAATTTGACTGCGCCTCTTCCCTCCATAGGCTGGAGATTAAGCAGGAAATGACACAGGAGGAAATGGAAGGGAAGGGGCCTGGAAAAAGCTGTCCGTTAAGAAAATGCACTTTCGAAAGATGGACTGGAGCAAGAAGAGCCCAGAGCTGGGATGGGACAGATCAGGGATGGTCAGTCCTGGACTGCACAGACGGTCTTGGGAGGTCCTGGCCATGAGGCAGAAGAAGATGCTAGAGCAGGTGCTTGAGAATGTAGAACTAAGTAGTCCCTGCAGGCCCTCCCTGCACCCAGTCCCCCGATCCGAAGTTCATTGGTGGGGTTCATAGCAGTTTAAAAGTGGAGACGTGCTGTGTGACCCTGGGCAAGTCACTTAACCCCAATTGCCTCACACACAAAAAAAAGTGGAGATGTGGCCTTGGGAGCATCTGCCTCCACAAAGCAGGTGCAGAGCCTGTGGCCACAAAGGATAGCGACTGGGGAGTCCCGGTACAAGACGATTGCAGTCGTCCTGGGGTACAGAAAACAATAAACTTGGAATTAGAGGTTCCTCTGCTAACCAAAGGACCTCAGGAGACTCATTTAAATATAAAATATAAATGAGAGACTGGGACTATGACAATACTTTTGTTCCTCCTCTGGTTCAGGCAGATAATGTCCAGAGTGTGGAACAGTGATTGGAACTAGAAGGGATCTCAGTACCCAACCCGAGGTCCCACCCAGTGTTGGGAGTCTCCTCCATAGAACCCCCATGAGGGGATCATAATGGGATGAGAAACTCTAAGGATGGGAAACTCACAACCTACCTTCTGAGCCAGCAGTATCAAACACCAGACCTGTGGGGTCGCACACGGCCTATAACGCTTCTGAGGTTGACCCAAGCCAGATTCAAATGGAATAGTAAAATTTCTTACAAAATCAATAAAAACGTAATAAAATGTAGTTAATAGTACATTTTAAAATGAACTCCATATGTGGCCCACAGGGATTCTTAGTTCTTACTTGAGTTGGACACTAGTGTTCTAAGTAAGTTTATTATTCCATTATTTGACAGTTTTGACTATAAAAAACAAATTAGAAATCCATAAAATCTAGCTAAGAAGTGTGGTCTGCCTGACCCTTTTCTATGTTATCTTCCCATCAGGATCTAAGTTCCTTCAGGGCAGGGATTGTCTTTTCACTAATACTTGTATCCTAGCTTATAGTGTAGTGTCTGCTATGTATTAATCACTTAATAAATGCTTATTGCCTGCTTGCCTGACTACCCAAACCACCCCAACCAAAGGAAGAATTCTTCCTGAATAATTTTTGTTGTTGTTTAATTGTGTCTGACGCGTCATCAGCCCATGTGGGGTTTTCTTGGCAAAGAGACTGGAGTGGTTTGCCATTTCCTTCTCCAGTTCATTTTACAGATGAGGAAACTGAGGCAAAGAGGGTTAAGTGACTTACCCAGAGTCACACAGCTAGTAAATGTCTGAGACCAGATTTGAACTCACAAAGATGAGTCTTCTCACTCCAGGCCTGGCTCTCTGTGCACTACGGCACCTCCTGACCACCCTTCCTTAGTAATTAAAGATTCCCAAAAGAGAAATGGACTCTTGAGAAATAGTGAACTCCCCATCTCTAGAAGTCCTTGATAAGAGGTTGGACATTCCTGACTTTACTTGTCTGGAATGTCGTAAAGGAGATTCTTGTGCCATTGTGGGTTAGGATGGATGACATCTGAGGTTCTTTTCAACTCAAAGCTTCTTTGGTCCTGTGAACTCAACGAAACCCAAGCCAGGTATCTTTCTGAGCTCTCCATGAAGGCCAGGTGTCATCTATAATCTGGTCTTTGTCCTGCTTACTGGGAAGATGGGAACACTGAGTCCAGCCACAGGATAACCTGCCTGGCTTTGAGCTCTGAACCATGATCAGAGATGGGGATGTACAAAATGACTAATATGGTAATAATGTTTTACATAATCACACATATATAACCCATATCTGATTGTTTACCACCTCAGGGAGGCAGGAGGGGAGGGAGGGAAAGAGGGATAAAAATTGGAACTCAAAACTATAAATAAAATGTTTATCACTTAAATAAACAAATAAATGAATTGGAAAAAAAGAGAGCGCTGGGGATAGGAAGGCAGAGCTCAGCAAGGGACCCCACCCCAGCCCTTTGGATTTGACCTGGTACCTAGCCAGTTAGTGAGCTAAGCCTGTTCTCTACTTCCCAAATCTGCCGTCCCACTTCTGCTATAGATGATCACTGATCCATGATTGCATCCCTCCACTGGTTCAGATCCCAACCCCCTCCACACCTTGAGTATCCCTAGTTATGGGCAACTCATTACCTTCTAAGGAAGCCCATTCAGAAATGTTCTCATGAGCTGGTTGGAACCTAGCTACTCTGTGCTTGGCCAGCCTCTAACCCAACTAACAGACCCCTACCCATCCTTAGAGCTAGTCTCAAAGCCAGAGCTGGGACTCACTCTATGGGAAGCACCTGTTGGAGCCCAGAGTCATTTTCAGGACATGAGGCATCAGAGAGCCCTAGTGGATCCTTGAATGCATTTTATCACATTTAATTTTGATTATCTTGTGGTGGTGGTTGTTTATATTTATGTTGTTGTAGTCATTGTGTTTAACTTTTTTTTACTTGTTTGCTGAGCTCTCTTGTGGATACTGGACATTCTGATATATGTATAGGCTTTGTGTAACTTGTTCATAAGTAAAGAAATTCTCCAACAGTTAACCCATTTTCCTCTAGGAGCAGGCAATTAGTTCTCCTCATAAAGTAACCATCTTGACCTTCCCAAACTTTCTTAAAAGCAGCTATAAATAGTACAAGTTGTGTACTTTATCTCTCTCATGTTAAATTTTAAAATTATTTCCTTGTAGCATTTCCTCTAGGCTACTCCCCAAATTTTCACTCATCCTTCTTGGATCCCAAGAAAGGGCTTAATATTCCTAAGCTCTAGGGGGTGATTCTGTGGGGTTGTACTTCAAAAACCATAGCCCCTATCAGTGTGCTTCCCATCAACCTAGACAAAACCAAGCAACAACATTTAATAAAATGGCATAGTAAAAATGGTAGCTGAAAAAAGTTTCCTTTAAGCCTAGTCTGTACTTTCCCACAAATACACACAGAATCCAAAGTGCAATGGTAGTGATAGAAAACAGATGTAGCCAAGGCCACTCATGCCATTGGCTCAGTAAAACCTTGATGTCATTTCTATCCTCATGGAGTCCTCTTTGTAGCTTGCTTCTCAATGGCTTGTTCAAGTATGCCCTTCAATGCAAGATCAGCTTTCTTCTCTTCTATCAAGGGTCATGCTCAGTAATAGCCAGTCAGCAATCCTTTATTACTTGTTTGCTATGTGCCAAACACAGTTCTAAGCACAAAAGATATAAAGAAAGGCAAAAAACAGTCCTTGCCCTCAAGGATCATGCTTCCTAATTCTTGGTACAAACAAGAAACATACAGATTAGATGGAAGATAATCCAAATGATGAGGCATTAGTAGCTGGGAAGATGAAGAAAGGTCTCCTAGGGAAGGAGAGTCTTTCCTCCACCATCTTGGCTCTGCCCCTGCCCCTTTTTTTTGAGGAGAGTCTTAAAGGAATTCAGGGAAGCCAGCAGACAGAGGTAAGAAGGCATCACTTCCAGGTACAGAGGACAGCCATCACAAAGACATCAAACCAAAAAAACCCCCAAAAACCCAAAGATATCGAGATAGGAGATGGAGGGTCCTGTCTGATGGTCTGTATGTTGGTCAATGTTTCTAGATTATAGCATGTATCAAAAAGAGTAAAGTAGAGAAAACTGGAAATGTAGAAAGGTTATAAAAAATGCCAAATGCCAAGCCCAAGACTTTATATTTGATTCTGTAGGTGACAGGAAGATGCTAGAGTTTATTGAGCAGAGGGTAAAGTGGTCAACTCTATTCTTTAGGAAAGTTACTTTGGCATGGATCAGAGTGGAAAGGACACTCAGAACACTGTTACTGTTCCTATAATACAGAAGGGAAACTGAGACAATACCTTACAGCTGAAAAGGCACTTAGAGGCTACCTTGTCATATAGTTATCATCCTTTTCAAGTAAGAGGACACCCACATTGTACCATCAAGAGTTAATCAAGTTCAAGTCAACAAAAATCTATCAAGTACCTAAAATGTGCAATAAGATGTTCTCCTTCGATGTCCCATTATGGCATAGAGATTATCTTTGGTTATTAAAGACTGAACTGGCCTGTCTCTAATAGGTTTTGCCAAGCTATAAATACTTGTACACTCCCTATAACAACCTCATCTGCTTCCCAAGGACCAGCCTAGTGAAGAACAGAGATGCTTGTCATCACTAGGCTGACCATTTGGTCATAGATTCTTTTTTGAATGTAATAAATATTTTTATTTATAGTTTTGGGTTCCAATTTTTATTCCTCCTTCCATTATTCCCCTTTCCCCTCCCTGAGTGATGATAGATTCTTTACTCATGGCAACCCATTAAACCACAAAAAATGCAAAATACCATTAGGAGTCCTGAGTAGTTCTTTCTGCTAATACTGTGATGTGGTCAGTGTAGTGGGAAAGGGGCAATAAGGTCCTAAGAATCACTGTTTGAGGGGCAGCTAGGTGGCGCAGTGGATAGAGCACCAGCCCTGGATTCAGGAGGACCTGAGTTCAAATCTGGCCTCAGACACTTAACAATTACTAGCTGTGTGACCCTAGGCAAGTCACTTAACCCCAATTGCCTCACCAAAAAAATAAAAAATAAATAAATTAAAAATAAATAGGTGGCACAGTGGATAGAGCACCAGCCCTGGATTCAGGAGGACCTGAGTTCAAATCTGGCCTCAGACACTTAACAATTACTAGTTGTGTGACCCTAGGCAAGTCACTGAACCCCAATTGCCTCACCAAAAAAATAAAAATAAATAAATTTAAAATAAATTTTAAAAAAAGAATCACTGTTTGAGATGGTCCATAAATGTTAATTCACCTGTTAATACTCTAAATGCAAGACTCTTGTCAATGACAAGATAGACTACCAGAAGAACTTAATTGTACCCATCTTACCATTCTCATTATAAATGAAATCAGAAGGAAGTTGCAGCTAAATCATAGCTCATAGCTTCTCCTTGAAGAGAAAAGATGGAACACAGACTGAAGCATGCTATGTTTTCACTTTATTTCATTTTTCTTTTATTTGAGTTTTTTGTACAAAATGACTAATATGGTAATTTTTTACATAATCGCACATGTATAACCCATATCTGATTGCTCACTACCTCAGGGAGGGGGCATGGGAGGGAGGGAAGGAGGGATAAAAGTTGGAACTCAAAACTATAAATAAAAATGTTTATTTTTTTGAAAGAAAAGAAAAAGCCAAGGAACTGACAGTGTTGGTTTTTTCATGCACCCAGGGCAAAAGAAAATGTCAATTTATGGGATATTTTGTCATCTTTTAATGTGTATAAGTATTTGAAGAAAGATTGAGGATAAAAATAATCACAACTTATGTATCATCATCCATTACAGAGGGGCAAGAAAGTGAAGAAATTCCATAAAAAAATCAATGTGCACATAGGGAAGGATTGAGAAAAATATAGTGGCAAATATGACTCAGAATAAGAAACTAAAAAAACCCACCATCATGCAGATCATCACACAGAAGCCTTGTGCCAATACATAGAATCTGAGGATCCTAGATTTAGAGTGGGAGGAAATGTGAAAGGTCTTCTAGTCCAACTTCCTCGTATTTTTTCTTTTTTTTTACAAATGTGGAAACATGAATACTTTCTTCAAGAAATGGTCCAGGAAGCACTGGATGCAGCAAACACCAAACAACATCATCTCAAAACATGAAGCTGTTTACGTTTTAATAGACAGTAAATGACTGACTGCTAACGTGGAGTTGTATCCAAATCAACTGTATGTCTACAATTAGGCTGCCAATTCGTTAAATCAATGGTCAAAATGAATACAGAGCTAGTAGAAAGAAGCAAAATGAAAATATATAAGGAATTGAGGCAACCGAATGGTAAGAAGCCATTGAAGATGAAAAATGTAAACTGGATAAAAGAAGAGATATTGACGTCAGCTATCACCATTTCCTAAGGAAGTTAAATTACTCAGTCATTCACCATTCTGGAACCAAAAGAACCTAAAACTCAACTTGATCAACAAATACCTGTTCTCCTTTTCAAGTGGAAAGATCCAACAGCTAAGAACACCACCAATTTAGGACATGGGCTCATTTGCAATCCCAATGGCATTTCAGGATGAGCCAATAGATGAAAAAATGGAAAAGATCTATACAGACTTGTGTAACAAACTCTCGTTACCACAAATAGGAATCTATTCTACTCATTCTGTATGTACTGAATGAGGAAGCAACAATTACACAAAAGACTGCTAGGTAGAGCAGCTGTATTGGATCAATGGGGAGGTGGGGAAGGGAACAAACATTAACATAGTGCCTACTCTGTGCCAGTCACTGTGCTAAGCACTTTACAAATGGTATCTCATTGGATCCTCACAAAAAACCTCTAGGGGCTGTTATTTTCTCCATTTTACCAATGAGAAAATTGAGGCCCAGAGAGATTAGGTGACTTGCCCAAGGTCATACAGCTGGTAAGTATCTGAAGCCTGATTTGAAGTTGGATCTTTCTGACTCTAGACCCAGTGTGCTATTCACTGTGTCACCACCTGCTTCTCATGGCTACGTACATGTTTGTATATATGGATATTGTGTGTTTATATAATTATAGATTCCTCTTATATACTCATGTATATATACACATACATACATGAATGTGTATACACACATACATGTATACACACATACATATGGTGTATGAGTGTTTGAGGAGGACTGGCATCTCCAGTGTGAGGGCTACCAAGCCCTTTTCAAGGATGCTCTTCCACTTTTAGTGTCCACCTGGCACTTCTCACCTGTGGCTCCAAGAATCTGTAGCATGCACATTGGCCACATCTCAGTAAAATCGTCTAAACCAGGTTAAGGATAACCAATGGGCCACAAACCCATTGGTGAGTTAGGGGGTGTCTTCCCTGAGCATGTGAAAATTTCCCCTAGAAGAATGAATGGATGAGAACAATTTATTCCAACATCCATGAAGGTGGTTGAAACAGGTGCTTGGTCAGACACTGCAGATGCCAAGTGAGGCTGGTGATCTTGTGCAACTCTGCCTCACTTATATCCAATTCGCACTCAATCACCCTATGGTATCATTGGTCCTCTTTGAAAATGAAGGACAGGGGGCAGCTAGGTAGCACAGTGGATAGAGCACTGGCCCTGGATTCAGGAGGACCTGAGTTCAAATCCAGCCTTAGACACTTAACATTTACTAGCTGTGTGACCGTGGGCAAGTCACTTAACCCCAATTGCCCCACACAAAACAAACAAACAAACAAAAAAACGAAAATAAAGGACAGGGGCAGCTAGATGGCGCAGTAGATAAAGCACCCACCCTGGATTCAGGAGGAACTGAGTTTAAATCTGGCCTCAGACACTTGACACTTACTAGCTGTGTGACCCTGGGCAAGTCACTTAACCCTCATTGCCCCCCCTCAAAGAAGGACAAACAATATGCATGTATATATACATATATTATGTGAGTATATACATATGTGGTTATGTTATGTTATATGAATATGTGTTTGTATGTGGATATATAAATATGTGTGTACACATATATACCAAGTATACAAGAAAAAGGTGGTCCATTATGAGTGACACAATTTTGAGAGCACTGAGCAATCATTCTCAAAATATCTGCCAGAATGGAGAATGCAAAAGTTTTGGAGAAATATCTGACCTTATCACTACCCTAAAAAGATCAAGAGAATATCAATAACTACCAACTTTTTATTTTTATAAAAAAATTATGTAAGGCATATTTGATGGAAGTATTAGAAGGGAACAGACAAACACATCTTTATAGTCTCACAACTGATTTAAAGTTATTACAGTATTCCACTGTCTTTGTTGACAAAAAAAGCATTTGATTTTGTAGAGCAAAATTCTACCTTTAAAAGCTGTTCTCCAATAAGTTATCTCCCATGCATATTTTAAAATCATACAATATTCCTTGAAAGACATAAGAAAACTTCACCAACCTTCTGATTAATCATATCAAGTGGGGCATAAGACAGGAGGGTATTTGCCATAAGAATCAAGGATGTCCAATGAAATCTAATTGAAAGAGATTTCCTATATAAAGATGAGATCCTCCAGATGCTCTTGTTTGCAGAATATATCAAACCCTAGAATATTGCAGAACTTCTTAAATGAGATCTCTAATAATTCAGAGGATTTTAATCTAACTATCTACACAGGAAGGACCAAGTGGATGAAAACACTTTTGTCTGGACTATGATGTGCAGTTGGATGGAAAGTCCATAGAGCTGGTTTCTCTGTGTGTGTGTGTGTGTGTGTGTGTGTGTGTGTATGTATGTTTTAGACAAACATTGCCAGTATACAATTAGTTGGAACCAGAGTTAAATAGATGAGCAGGTTCAATTGCCTTTGAGAATTTTCATGGAGCTTTTAAGACCTTTTTGGCATCAGTGTTTTCCCAGACCTGTTGTATGGTTTTGAGTCTTGAATTACCACAGTCTCTGAACCAATGGAGCTCACTCAGAGAGCTCAGGTGGGTCAGTCCAAAGGTCTCCTCAGATTTCTTCAGAAGCAAGGTCATTACAGCCAGATAACCTTGGCAAAGTTGAAGTGACCTTAGAAATTATCTGGTCTAATCCCCTCATGTTATAGATAAGGAAACTGAGGCAGAAAGGGGAAGTCACCTGCTAGAGTTAACACAGATAAGAAGAAGCAGAACTGTATTCAAGATGTGTCCTATTCCCACCACACTATTCTCAGCCCACGTAAAAAGGGTTCTGTGGGCAGGGGTGGGCCTGGTGAGCTACCTGGCTTATTGCAGAGGATGGAAAGATAACCAGTCACTCCTGCTTGGTCACCAACATTTAGGAACAAGTACTTTCTAAATGGATAGTTGTATGACTACCATACTATTTTAAAAAAACAAAGCAGAGGCCAGGCTACAATATGTATCCTAGTGGGCTTTATTGATTATGCAGCACAGAATGTGATGGAGTAGTACTTCACCATAAGAAACAATTAATTTGGGGATTCCTGAGAGGCCAGAAGACTTGCAAGAGCTGATGCAAAGTGGAAGAAGCAGAAGCAGAAAAAAAGTTATCCATAATGTAGCCCTTGACTCAGAGGCTTAGAGGCATGGGACTCTTTCCTCATTAATGGAGATTGATTACTCGATGCCCCACACCTGCGTGGCAGGCTGGGTTGGTGAGAACAAGACAAAAGAGAGATCCTGGCTCTTTGGGCTCGCCTGACTTCCAGTGTCACACAGGGAGAGAAGATGCCTAACTCCAACCTCTCTTCAGGTCAATGAAGGGAGAAAGACTCCAGGAAGAAGTAACAAGTAGAGAGAAGCTGGAAACCTCCATCATGTCCCTATCCTTAGCTTGCCATACAAGAGGCTTTGGGGAGTTTTCCCCTTGCCCGGGTTCTGGGACTCTCTTGATTGAGCTGAATTATCTTACTTCCAAATAGAGAGCTCATGCAATCTGTATTGTCTCATACATATTCTCCTATGTATGCTTGTTCTGATTTCTATTTTGCTGTCAATTTGGATAAAAGGGTTTATTTGCTATTTGCTATGTTTATTTATTGCATGACTGTCATTTGGTGGGAAGGGAGTGCAGCCTTGGATATAACAGCTTGGGGCCCTCCTTTTCCTATTAAAGAACTGTGATCAAGAAAAGTACTTCCCCTAGACTAATAATATTTAAGGAAGCAGATAGATATAATCATAGCCCCAGCCCTTCCCTGAAGGTCCCCACCTCCATCCCTTGGAAAGCACTGTGGCTGGCCTCTGGCCCCAACAATGGATAAAGCACTGGCCCTGGTCAAGAGGACCTGAGTTCAAATCTAACCTCAGATACTAACTAGCTGTATGACCTTGGGCAAGTCACTTAACCCCAATTGCCTTAAAAACATCTGGGGCCATCTCCAGTTGTCCTGATGTATATCTTGCCACTGGACCCCAGATGGTTCTGGAGGAAAGAATGAGGCTGTTGACCTTGCACAGCCCTCCCTCACTTAAATCCAATTCAGTGCAAATTATGACATCAGTTTCCAACTTCATGGTCCTCTTGGAGAACGAAGTACAAATAACAACAACCTTGCCTCCAATCTTTGGGGAAGGGTAGAGTGGGAGGAAACACTAGAGATGTCTGTTCTTGACTCCCTTTGAGCCACCTCTAGACAGACCTATGTGGACATACATAGCCTACATGAGAAAAACTTCAGTAACCCCACACCTCCCTCCTTTGCAAAAATAACAGCAGATGGATGCTATGCAATTATAATAAACAAACTTGGTCCTGAATGAGAACTGTGAGGCTACACAGCCTTCTCTTCTCTTCAGACATGGCCAACTATGGATGTGGAAGACTGGCAGAATTGATAATGTGGTGGTGAATTCTGCTGAACAGCTGTTTTTCTATCTTTGGTATAAGGAATAGCTTTCTGGGTGAGGGAAGGGGGGAATATGTTGGAAAATGAAGGCAATGTAAAAACAGAAGCTATTAGCTACAATATTTTTTCAAAAACAAAAATTTAATTTAAAAATATTTGTGTGTAAATATGTTTGTATATATACATATGGATATACATATATATGTGTATGTGTGTGTGTATCCCAGTTGTCCAGATGTTAAGCTGATGGAATACAGATTCTTCACGTGTTCTTCCTAGACCTGTGTGGAGTCTTTACATATAATCAGCTTTTACACTTCTGGAGGGAAGGCAACTGGGAATCCTGGGTGATATTTGGTATCAATGTATCTTTGGAAGAGTGAAATTCGAGGCTTCATCGTACACACATACATATAATATATATATATATACTATATATGTGCATATATAGGTATGTTATATATGTGTACATATGTGTATGTATCTCTATATATCTCAGTCTAGAGACATAAGTAGATAGATATATCCACCCATAGAAGTATATATATCTATCTCTATATATCTACAGATATAGTTAGATAGTATATCCATATATTCCATGTAGATAAATACACATACTATACATCTCTATCTCTAGATATACATAGATGTATACACATATAGCTATGAGTATGTATATCTATGTGTAGATATATAGCTATACACATACTCAGAAATGTGGCTTAAATCTATATCCATAGATCTATCTATGTTCATATGTATATCTATGTATGTATGTATATATATACACATACACGCATATATTCCTAACTCATAAATGCAGCATATTGATCTCTAACATAGATAAGCCACATTTCTGGGTTCACATTCTAGTGAGCACTGATTGGCCAGCCTTTGACATATTGAGGTATCTTGGATTGGCTCTGAAGGTAGAGAGGGTCTGGGTCCTTATCTTGTATCTAACATTGACTTCCTGTGGAGCCTTGGGCAATCATGTAACTTCCCTGGGCCTCAGTTTCCTCATCAGCAAAATGGGGAAAAGGGGGATTTGAACTCGATGAGCTGTGAGGTCATTCCACTCCATGATCCTGTCATGTATAATATGACTCTATCATTGGTCTTCTGGAGAGCTGGGCCTTGGAATACATATGAATGCATGCATGCATTCAGCGTCCAGGTAGCTCACCAGGCCCACCCCTGCCCATAGACCTCTCTTTACATGGGCTGAGAACAGTGTGGTAGGAATAGGACACAGCTGGAATATAGTTCTGCTTCTTCTTATCTGTGTGGCCTCTAGCAAGTGACTTCCCCTCTCTGCCTCAGTTTCCTTATCTATAACTTGAGGGGATTAGACCAGATAATTTCTTTTTTTCTTTTTCTTTTTTTTTTTGTGAGGAAATTGGGGTTAAGTGACTTGCCCAGGGTCACATAGCTAGTAAGTGTCAAGTGTCTGAGGCCAGATTTGAACTCAGGTCCTCCTGAATCCAGGGCCGGTGCTCTATCCACTGCGCCACCTAGCTGCCCCCAGATAATTTCTAAGGTCACTTCAACCTCTGAATTTGTGAAGCCAGGGGCCCCTTGCTAAATATATATATATATACATATATATATATATATATATATATATGTATGTATCTGTGTATACATACATGCACGTTCATATGCACACATGCACACATGCACACATACACATACATATTCAACCCTCTGAGCAGCCTTAGACATAGGTGGCTATTTTCTGAAGAAAATACCTGTACTGGGAAGCTAAGGACAGCATTCACTTGTTAACCTAAGGAAGCAATTGTTATCTCAACACGGGCCTCGGTAAAAGCTGCTGTTATATTAACATAGGAAATAAAGCTTGCACACAGTAAGGCTTCTTCAAATATACTTCAAAGAAAAGTATTAAATACTTCATCTGTGGGGCAGCCAGATGGTGCAGTGGATTCAAGAGGACCTGAGTTCAAATCTGGCCTCAGACACTTGACACATACTAGCTGTGTGACCCTGGGCAAGTCACTTAACCCCTATTGCTCTGTAAAATAAATAAATAAATAAATAAAAACCATAATATGCAAACAGAAAGGGTTACCGTGCACTACACTTAATTCAAGTGTGTCTTCCCTTCAGGAAGGGAATCTTCAAACATTGGGGATTTCAGGATACAATAAGAGATAATGAGTGGATTTCTAAACAAGAAATAAATGCCTTGAGACACAGCTTGGTGCAGTAGATAGTGCTGGACTTGAAGTCAGGAAGACCTGAGGTCAAATTCTACCTCAAACACTAATTAGCTGTGTGACCCTAGGAAAGTCACTTAACCTTTCTCAGCCTCAGTTTCCTCATTTGTAGAATAGGGATAAAAATAGTACCTACCTCACAGGGTTGTTGTGAAGCTCTAATGAGAGATAATATTTGCAAAAAGCCTTTGCAGACTTTGACACATAGTAGGTAAACAAATATTAATATTTATTTACTAAGTGCTATATGAATATTAGCAGTTATTATTGTTGTTATACTGCTGCAGCTGGCACACAGGGCATTGATCAAGAGAAGGGACACCAAAATAGAAACTTAATTAATTAACCAATTAATTCAGTCTAAGGTTGGGATGGTTTTCTTTTTAATACCTTTCTACTGACCATATCCGGCAGTCTATTATTTATAGCTTCATACACTGCTTTATACCTTTTAAATAACCCTTGGGGTGTGTGCAGCCTGGCAAAGAAGGGAGTAGGTACCAAGGGCAGTACACTAAGAGATGGGACATTGGCAGAAGGAGGGTGGAGGTGATTCGGATCTCTGACAAAGGGACAAAATTCAGGAAATCTAGGTCAGAGGCTTGGGGCTTTAAGCACGTTGGTTCACTGGTCAGTGAGTCCCAGAATCCCACTGGGACCATCTAGCCCAACACGCACTGAAACATGTAGAAGCCCCTCTATGTCATGCCTGGCACTTGGTCACCCAGCCCTTTGAAGATGTCCAGTGGTTTGTAAACGAGGTAATATATAGACAGCTCTCTACAAATGTTAAAGCCTTATATGCAAGCATCTACTATTAGTGTTCCTCTTTGAGACAGATCTAATTGTCAGAAAACTTTTCTTTATATAGAAATCCATCTCCCTCATTGCTGTTGAGGTCCAATAGAACCTATATAATGCCCCATTCAACAGGACAACCCTTTATATATCTGAAGACAACTAGGCTAGACATCCTTAGTTCCTTCAATGGATCCTTCTCTGTCATGGTCTCTGATTACTCCTCTAATTGCTCTACACCTTGTCCATATTCTTTCTAAAATGTGGGGCCAGATGTAGTCTGACCAGGGCAGAAGACTGTCCTCTACAAGCCAGACCACTATGTTTTCGTGAAATGGAAGTTTCTATTAACTTTTGTCAGCCAAGTTATACTGTGGACTCATGTACAGCTTGTTGTCCAACCAGGCTCCCAAATATTTTTCATATGCACAAGGGTCTAACATGCCCCCCCTTTTCTGGATTTGTGCAGTTGATTCTAGTATCCAAAATACAGGACTTTACATTTTCCCTATTGAATTTCACCCTTGGTCCAATATTCTAGCCAGTGAATTTGATTTCCATTGCTAGGACAATTCCAAAACATCAAACTGAAGAAATAGTTAGAGAAACATCTCAAAATAGAAATGTGTTTGACAAAGAACTCCATCAAGAACATTTCAATGCTAGGTTTACCTTATTTTATTCCTTGATAAGGTTATGATATGATGATGGTTATTCTACGATTCACTGACCAATGAATAACTCACCAATGACCAATGGGCTCAAAGCCTCAAACCTCTGACCTTCCTAATTTCCTATACTTTGTTCTCTTGGGTCAGAGATCTGAATAATATGTTAAGTGAATGTTGTAGGCAGAGTTTACCAAAATATTGGCAAGACTTTTTAAAGTATATGATGCTTTTCCTTTGCAAAAGGTAGAGGTGTGGACTAGACAAATGGCCAGACAAGACTTAATGTCAACTTGGCAGGTCTCCAGTGGATTTCCTTGGGGATCTCTGCTTGGCCTTCTTGTGTGTGTTTACATTTTACAATAACCCCTCTGGGGTCACTTTCCCAAATGGAATTAGAGTAGTAAGTTAGGTTCCCCAGAGGACAATGACTACCGTCCCTCTCAAGGTTATAGTGGAAATGCTAAGGGACTGAGGTTTCTATTACTGTAATTCATGAGCCCCCATCTGGGGTCCTTAGCCAGTTGATATCAATTAGCTTTTAGAGAATGTTATATTTACAGAGAACAGCAGTTACAACACAATACCACCCCCCAAACGGGGAGTATTCTCACCTTACACACAGAAGGTCCCTGGGGATAAGTGGGCACAAATTTAAGGTACAAAAATAGAAAGATTCAAGTGTAGGGAACATGTGGAACCTCAGATATCTTTGATAGATTTCCTGGCTTCATGGGTCACTCCAACTTCAGGATACCCACTCACTTAAGATCCACAAAGAAGAAACACAAAAGAAAGAAGTTCCATGAACTAATGGATATATGGCAGGGTCAGGTAGAAGGTAACAACTGCTTTTCCCCCATCTCATGGCTCAGGGATCCTGGTCTTCATCAAAAGAATAACTTCCAGGAGCAGCTAGGTGGTGCAGTATATAGAGCATCAGCCCTGGATTGAGGAGGACCTGAGTTCAAATCTGGCCTCAGACACTTGAAATTTACTAGCTGTGTGACCCTGGGAAAGTCACTTAACCCCAGTTTCCTCACCAAAAATGTGTGTGTGTGTGTGTGTGTGTGTGTGTGTGTGTGAATAGCTTCCAGAAATAAAATGGAACTAGTCCTCTATCTTCTGCCCTTGTCACATCTCATGTAGAGCATCCTGGTCAGTTCTAGACAGCACAATTTAGAAAGGACTCTAAGCTCCAGAGTGTCCAGAAGAGGGAAACAGAGCATTGAGCCTGAATCATATGAGAATCAGTAGAAAGACCTAGGGATATCAAAGTGGCAAATATAACAAAAAGGGAAAATATTGGATATTGGAGGGGATATGGTGGAGTTGTGAAAAGACCCAACCATTCTGGAGAGCAAGAACAATTTGGAACCATGCCCAAAGGGCTATAAAACTATGCATACCCTTTGATCCAGCAATACCACTGCTGGGCTTATATCCCAAAGACATCCCCCAAAAGAGAAAAAGACCTATTTGTGCAAAAATATTTCTAGCAGCAGTTTTTGTGGTGGCTAAGAATTGGAAATCAAAGGAATGTCCATCAACTGGGGAATGGCTAAACAAGCTGTGGTATATGATGGTGATGGAATATTACTGTGCTATAAGAAAGGACAAGCAGGAGAATTTCAGAAAGGCCTGGAAAGACTTGTAGGAACTGATACATAGTGAAGTGAGAAGAACCAGGAGAATGTGGTGCACAGTGACAGCAATATTGTTGGATGAAGAACTGTGAATGACTTAACTATTCTCAGCAATACAATGATCCAAGACAATCCCAAAGGACTAATGATGTAGCAGACTATCCACCTCCAAAGAAAGAACTGATATTGATGGAACACTGAAGCAAGCTATTTTTCGCTTTCTTTCATTTTTTCTTTTATTCAAGTTTTCTTATACAAAATGACTAATATGGTAATAATGTTTCACATAATTGCACATATATAACCCATATCTGATTGCTTAATGCCTCAGGGAGGGGGAGGGGAGGGGAGGGAGGGAGGGAAGGAGGGATAAAATCTGGAACTCAAAACTATAAATAAAAATGCTTATTATTTAAAATATTTTTTAAAAAGAAAGAAAAGATTCAAGTATCTAAAGCACTGTCATGGGGAAGAGGGATTAGACTTTTTCTGCTTGACCCCATAAGGGAGAACTAGGAACCTTGGGAGGAAGTTGCAAAGAGGCTGACTTGGGCTCCATGTCACAAAAAAACTTCCTAAGACTAAGAGCTGCCTCTAAGATGAAGTAGGAGCAATGAGTGGAAGTTATAGGAATATGCTATTAAGTTAGTTCATTTGGAATGTAGTTAAACCCAACAAGCATTTATTGAATCACTCCCATATGCCAGATGCTAGGTTCTGGGTGCTGGGACTAAGAAAGGAAGAGTTTCTGGCCTCAGACACTAGCTGTATGACCCTGGGTAAATCACTTAACCTCTTTCTGCCTCAGTTTCCTCAATTGTAAAATGGGGACAATAATAGTACCTACCTCCTAGGGTTATTGTTGTTTGTTTGGTTTTTGTTTTTTACTAAAACAATTGAGGCAATTGGGGTTAAGTGACTTGCCCAGGGTCACTCAGCTAGTAAGTGTTAAGTGTCTGAGGCCGGATTTGAACCCAGGTACTCCTGACTCCAGGGCCAGTGCTCTATCTACTGCGCCACCTAGCTGCCCCAATTTTTTTTTTTTTTTTTTTTTTTTGCGTAGCAATGGGGGTTAAGTGACTTTCCCAGGGTCACACAACCAGTATGTGTCAAGTGTCTGAGTCGGATTTGAACTCAGGTCCTTCTGAATCCAGGGCCAGTGCTCTATCCACTGCGCCACCTAGCTGCCCTTCTAGGGTTATTGAAAAGACAAATGAGATTTTTTTTTTTGTAAAGCATTTAGCACAATACCTGGCACATACTAGGTGCTTAATAAATGTTTATCTTCCTTCCCTCCTTTCTTCCTTTTCTTCCTTTCCTTCCCTCTTCTTTTTCCCTTTTTCTTCCTTCCCTTTTGTCCTTTCCCTCTCTCCCTCCCTCCCTCTCTCCCTCCCTCTCTCCCTTCCTTCCTTCCTTCCTTCCTTCCTTCCTTCCTTCCTTCCTTCCTTCCTTCCTTCCTTCCTTCCTTCCTTCCTTCCTTCCTTCCTTCCTTCCTTCCTTCCTTCCTTCCTTCCTTCCTTCTCCCCACGCCCACCCCCAACGTTCAAACTGAGGCTGGACGATACCTTAGGATCATAGATTTAGAGCTGGATAGGATATTTCTTTTATTGTACAAGATGGTAAGGGGTCTTGCCCAAAGTGACACAGGTGGTGGAGGGAGGAAATTTGAACTCCAGTCCTCCAACTCCAGCTGCAGCCCACCGTACCTGTACCTCTGTATAAAGAGTGTTAGAGACAGGGTGCGGAGCAGGGATACTGGCTTGGGTCCCCTTTGGACTAGATGCTGCTGAGGTCCTTTCAATTTTCTGGGTTCTGTGGACCTGCTGTGGAAGCAGCTAAATAGCATAATGGGCAGAGTCAAGAAGACCTGAATTCAAATCAACCACTTGCTAGCTGTGTGATCCTGGGCAAGTCACTTGATCTGGTTGTTTCCTCATCTACGAAATGGGGATAATATAAGAGCATCAGCCTCACAAGATTCTTTTGTGAGGATCAGATGAGATAATAGTACAGTGCCTGCTTATTGCTTTCTTTCCCGGGCCGCCTCCGGAGGTAATGAAATTCCCGGTCCCTGGAGGTCTTCAGGTAGAGGATGGCCTGTTGTTGGTTCTGTTATAGCGGGGGCCCCTTTTAGAATTCAGGTTGAGCCAGACGCCGCTGTATGTATGAACAGTTGGGTTGGGGCTCACGGGGTGTCCTGTTGTGTTAGGGGGGTGCAAGCGAACCCCGCATGTGTGTGAAAGGGAAGGCGGTTAAAGCCACAAGGGGAAGGGGCGTTGAGGGGCGGATGGGCCGCAGGCTTCCGAGGGTAGCAGGTTGTATCGCACAGTGTGCGGGGCTGTGGGGCGCATCAGAGGGTGCTGAAAGTGGGTGCTACAGGCGGGGCTGGGGGGGCGGAGTGGGAGGAGCTTGGGTGGGTGGGGCGGGAGAGGTGAAGAAGGGGTGTGGATGGAGGGGTTGAAGGGGTACGGGCCTGGGGGGGTGGTGAGGAGGGACTGAGGGTAATTTCTATCCCAGTTATATTGGTTTGGGGATAATTACTTTTAATGTCAGAAAGATTTAGTTTAATATCATCTCTATTAGGGCCGCTGAGCGGGTAATTAAAAGCCGCGGCGCCGCAGCAGGGAAACAGATGGCGTTTGCTTACTTTGATTCCGTGAGTAAACACTGGGAAAAGTCAGCGCCCCCCCCCCACCTTCTCCCTCCCGCCCCCCTTCTACACCCCCCCTCCCACCCCCAGCTCAGGGCAAGGAGCGGGAGGCCAGGCATAGGCTAGGCTGGGGGGGGGGGTGGGCAGAGGGAGGGAGAGAGGGACACACAGCCGGGGAGGGGGGAGCAGAGGGAGGGGCAGGGCTGGGGGAGGGGGAGGATCCAGAAACCTGACCTGGATGGGTGTAGGACCAGGGGCGGGGCCAAGGTTTGAGGTCGGGAGGGCCAGGAGACTGGGCCAGAATCCGGGCAGAGGGTGGAGCAGGGGCAGGGAAGGCCCGGGACTGGGCCCGAGAGGGGGCAGAACCAGGGCGGGGCAAAGGGGAGGGAGGTGGCAGGAGGAGGGGAAGAGACTGAGTGATGAAGGTGGGAAGCAGAGCCACGGGCAGGGCCAGGAGGACTGGGGAGGGGGCGGGGGAGGGACGGAGGGTGTAGGGGGCGGGAGAGAGACAGAGGGTAAGGGGAGGGACGGAGGCTGAGACCGAAGTGGGGCGGTGTGGTCGGACAAACTGCTCCGCTGCCGGCCTCTGGGCCTCAGTTTTCGTCCCTACCTGCCGCCGTGCATTCCGAGCTTGGGCCCGAACCCGGGAACAACGAAGGCACCTCAGGGCTAACTGCCCAAGGGGGTCAGGAAATTGGGAAAAAGAGGCCCGTGAGCAGAGACCTCCTCTACACATAAACACACAGAGAGATCCAAGCGCGCCGTCCCTCAGCCCTGGAGCCCCTTCCCGGCTCTCCAATTCTTCCTTCTTGTACTGTGAGGGTCTAAGAGGACCTACGCCAGACGCGCGAGAGACATACACGTACAGTCAAACACTAACACTAGCCTGGCACCTTCACCTGAACACACACACACACACACACACACACACACACACACACAGAGGCCTACTCAAACTTGTTTGGAGGGGAAGAGATGGAAAAGATCCCGGGGGGCCTCAATGTTCGCAGGAAGGGGAAGAGCATCAGAATGGCCTTTGGGGCCCTCCCGGATGGTGTGTGCGCCTCGGATTCTATATTGAGGAGGTTGGGATAAAAAAAGCACTGGGGCCTCCCGAGGGACCCAGGTCCCGCCAGGTCGAGTGAGGGCCCTGGGCCCCTGATGGAATAAGGGCGGAGTCCCCTGTTGGCCTCCGAGGCGCTGTGAGGCCCCTCATGGCCTGGTCTGAGTCCTGGGCTAGGGGTGGGGGTGGGGGTAATGTCTAGAACACACTAAAGAAGTTGGAAAATGGGTACATAAGTGATCAGAGCTTGCGTATATGTACCTGGGTAAGTATGGGGTGTGGGGTGTGCGTGTTCTGTTCCTCTATGTGTGTACGTACTTTTGTGGGTCTGTCTGTGTATATGTTTTCATCTGTGTGTGGGTCTCCGCTGCCGCCCTGGATTGCGGGTCAGGACAAGATGGAATCAGTGGAACAGGGTCCTTCCCTTTCAATCCGACGCTAATTATTTCCTTTTAATAGAGAGAGGGCCCTAAGGGATCCTGGGCTTCCCCCTCCTGGGCTTGGAGCGGGCCTCCCTCTCTGACCTGTGTAGAGATTGGCCTAGCAGAGATCGGGGTTCTACTGGGGGAAGACGACCCGGCACAGCTGCTAAGGGTTGGGAAAAGAGAGAATGGAGGTAGATTCCGTCCCGCACCACTTCCCCAGCCTCCCTCAACAACTCTCCTCGGGTGCTTTCCGTAGTTTCTGTTTTTAATTTAATTACATGTTCTCCCTTAGTTAGAAAGCAGGTACCATGCCCTTCGAACCTCAGGGGCCGCGGATCTCGCTCAGGGGACTGCGCAGAACTGCTTCTGATTCTGAGGAGGCTGCGTTAGACTCGGGTTTCCGATCTTTCCCGGGAGGGGCGAAGGGGAGAAAGAGGAAGGAGCCGAGGAGATTGGGCTGGAGAGAAAAGGAGAGGTGGACAGGGAAAGACACAGGGAAACAGGGGAAGGAAGAGTAGGAACTGGAGGCAGACAGACGGAGACAGAAAAGAAAGGAAAGGAGGGAGGGAGGGAGGAAGGAAGGAAGGAAGGAAGGAAGGAAGGAAGGAAGGAAGGAAGGAAGGAAGGAAGGAAGGAAGGAAGGAAGGAAGGAAGGAAGGAAGGAAGGAAGGAGAGGGAGAGAGACAGATAAACAGAGATAGAGAGACAGAGACAGAGAGAGATGGCAAGAAGACGGGCAAACAGATTCAGAGAGGAAGGGGGCTTCCCCCGGGGCAAAAAGAACCAACGAAAAACTATCAAAGACTTGGGGTTGAGTGAATCGATCTCCTTCATCCTACAACACGCAGGTCCTCCTTCAAACGCACACGTATTCTCTCTCTCTCTCTCTCTCTCTCTCTCTCTCTCTCTCTCTCTCTCTCTCTCTCTCTCTCTCTCTCACACACACACACACACACACACACACGGTTGGGCTCATACTCACCATCCTCCGTTTGTGGGGGGGAGGTGTCTCTGGGCCTCGGGGCTGTTGAGCTTTCTCTGGCCTTCTGAGCGCCCCAGGATCCAATGATATATTTGTAATGCGCTTTACGCAGCGCTTGGCACATAGTAGGCGCTTAATAAATACTCCCCCCTCCCCATTACCGAGTCCCTACCACACAAGAGATAACCTCGCTAAGGCACCTTCCCGCGCGCTCTCAATGCCAATCTCGATCTTCTTGTGACCCTTCTCTCTACTCTGGTCCCCTCCCTTTCCTGGCCCCCAAATGATAACAATAATAATGCGGGGGAGGGGTAGCGTGGGAGTAGTGGAAAGGGGGTTGGTTTCGGAGTCAAGAAGGGCAGAATGTCGTTCCTAGTCCTGTCACTCGCAGGCATTTACTGGGTTGTGACCTTGAACAAGTCCCTTCCCTGGGCATAAGAAAGCTGGCCCAGAGGACCCCTGAGGTCCAATCTCAGCTTGAGAACTCTGACCCGAGGACGTCTAACGTCTCGCGTTGCAACTGGGTAAGGTGGGGAGGAGGGGCGCTTTCTGCAAGTTGGTGAAGAGTGATGGGGGGTCGTGAATAGGCTCTTAGAGCGGCAAGGGTTCCTCTAGTTCAGCCCCGTGTTTTCCAGGGGAAGACACTGAGGCCCAGCGAGGTGAAGTGACTTGGCTCAGGAGCAAGAGCTGAGACTAAATTTGAACCCAGGTACTCTAACTCCAAAAAGAGTTCCATTTCTATCGAATCAAACTGTCTCTCTGAACTTAGAAGAGGGAGAGGGAGAGGAGCCTCGCCCGAAAATTGCCCATACACGTACTTAAACATCCCCTGTTTTCCTTCAAGTCCCTTCTAAAATCTCATCATCTCCAGGAAGCCTTTAGCGATCTCTCTTGGTTCTAGGGCCTTCTCTCCATTCATTCTCTCCAGTTCATCCCGACTATAGCCTCTCTCCCCCTTTAGACGACAGTGAGTCGCTGGAGGGCAGGGATAAATGATCTTTTGCTTTCTTGAGATCCCCAGCACTTAGCCCACAATCCCCCGCCGCGGGCCGCAAGCCCTGACTATTGAGGGTCCTGCAGGAACTTTTGTGTTTATGTGGGGCCGATCTACCGATATTTACCACATTAGAAATTACATTTGTTTGACCTCGCAGGATTCCCAGAAAGGGTCTGGAGGGCTCCTCGAACCACACTTGGAGAAGCACTGCCCTACACCAATTGAATCAGGGCTTCAGATTCCAAATTCATTCTGTTTTCCTCTACCTCCAAACAGTGCTTACTCACAGACTTGTGTATAGCCCTAGCTACATGCATGAAGAGATTGAGTGTATCATGTACCACACCAGTAAGTACCCAAGCTAGATAACACCACCAGCTGACAACTCCCTGGTGCTCTAAGATTTGCAAAGGGCCGTTTTTGGTTTTGTTTTGTTTTGTTTTGTTTTTAAACCTCCCTTAGTTCTCGTGAGCTTCGGGACCTCTGAGAAACAAGTCTCATCTCCTTGGTATCTCCTTTGGCAGGAGGGGTGGGCAGGAGTCAGGAATCTTACCTCTGATGCTTCCTACTTGGATGACCCCAGTGGCAAGGCCCTCAGTGACCGCCTCATCCTTGGCCTATTCAACTGTAAAATGGAGACACCATTACCAAGCATACCTGTGACACTCACCTCGGCACCTTCCCTGAAGCCTAAAGTGAGGTGGCGTACGTCGTTTTGCTTTAAACCCTACAAAGCACAACAGAAATGTCAATGCCCGGTGCTATCTCAACAGTGACCTAATAGTATGTCTTGGAGACGTATGAGAGCTGAACCCCATCAAGGCGTGGACCAGAAATCACAGCCTTCGATCTCGGTCCTCTTGCAGCTCTGGAGACCGATCTGTTGTTTGGGATCGGTTTGGCTTGGGTGTTTTGCTCTGTTCCTCGTGGTCAGTGAAGGTCCCGGTGGTTGGGTTGATTCAAGCCGAAGCCGGGCCTGGGGGCGAGGCCCGGGCCAGTACAAACCGTCGGGCCTCAGAGGGAAGGGGACGAGGCCCATTCTCCCCCTCCTTGTAAACTCCTCCCGGGACACGCCTCTTGAGAGCCAGCGGGAGGCCGGGGGTGGGGAGCCGGCATGGGCCAGGCTAGGAGGTGAGGAATCAGCTCTGCTACAGCGTGTCTCCCCGCCGCGCCCCAGCCCCCGACCACTCCTCCTCCAGTCGCCTCGGCCTGCTTATGACCAGCCAGGTTTCCTGGCTCCCACCTCTCCGTCCCGGCACATTTATAACGAAAGGGTCAGAACTCCAGAGGCTGTGAACCCGTCCTCATCGCGGCTGAGCGCCACTTGCCCAGATACCCAACTACCCCCTCCTCCAACACACAACACACAGTCGTACACGCAACACACACATACACACAAACGCAACACACGCCCAGGAGGAAGGGAAGGGAGGTTGCTGCTTCGTTAGAGAAACCATTAGGCTCCGTGCGATCCGCTTGGGAGGTTTTATTTTATTTCTCTTCTGAATTAAACAACAAAAACAACCTGTGTCGGAAGAAGGGCGCTAGGAGATAAGCAGGGAAAGAGAGGAGGAGAAAAGGAGAGAAGGATAACGGAAGAAAGGAGAGAGTAAAAACTCAAAGTGACAAAGGAAAGAAAAAAACGAAAAAGAAAGAGGAGAAAAAGTTAGAGAAAAGAGAGGGAAAAGGAGAAGGAAGAGAAACGGGGGTGGGAAGAGGAAGAGAGGGAACTGGGTGTCTCCAGATGTGCGCCTCACTCACTCCAGCTTCAGGCTCCCCGAAAGGAGACCGAGCCCGCAGTCAGGCAGAACACTTACTTCGCTAGCCTTCCCTGGCGAGATAGTGCTCGGGCGGTGACGTCAGGCTAAGGGGTTAAAGGAGAGATGGAAGGGGGGTCGAGGGGCCGGGCTCTATACTCAGACTGACAGATGGGCCGCGACCCCCGCCTCCAGCTGCCCCCTTCGAAGGGGGAGACTTCTAGGAAAGGTGGTTTCGGGGTTGGTTTTTGTGTAGTTGTTGGTGTTGTTTAAACCAAAAGCAACAACAATTACCCCGGAGCCAAAATAAAAAACCGAAAGGCGAATGCCAACAGGGCACCAGCCCTGCCCCTATCGCCCTCGCTCCGCCTCTCCCCACTCAAGGACCTGAGGAAGCTTGGAGCTCTGGGTTTAGTTAGGGAGCCAGGGCAGAATGGGCCAGGGGGAAGACCGAGACTGGTTTCAGACCCTGGTTTCAGCTTACTTCTCCCTTCTTCCTCCACCCCAGGAAACGCCCCCAGACAAAAACAAAACAAAACAAAACAAAAAACAGAACAAATGAAAAAAACAAACGAACAAACAAACAAAAAAACCCAAGCAAAAACCCAAACAAACCAAAATACTCACCCCCCAGTAATGACTCCCTCCCCTGGCCTGCGCTCTCAGGTCTTGAGAAACTCAGGGATCGAACTCCCCACGGACAGGATTCACGGCTTCGCGGTGGGGGGACGCCAAGGCAGGGCTGGACTGGAGAACAAGAAAGGGCCCCAGGGCCCCCACCCAGAGGGAGGGAGGGGGGAAAGGAGAGGGAAGGAAGGAAGAAGAGGAAAGAGGAAGGAAGAAATGAATGTTGAAAGGGAGAAAGGGGAGAAAAGAGGAAGAAATGTTTGTTGATTTTTTTAAAGGAAGGAAAGAAAAAAAGGAAAAGACAGGAGAGGAAGAGATGTTTGTTGAACTGAAGAAAAAGAAAGAAAAGAAAAGACAGGAGAGAAAGAAATTGTTGAAGGAAGGAAAAAATAAAAGGAAAGAAGTAAGGAATGAATGGAGGAAGGAAGGAGGGAAAAGAGGAAAAGAAGAGTTGTGGGAAGGAAAGGACCAAGTTGGCCACCTGCTCTAGGCTGCGCTCCGAGGCCCGCCTGCATTTCCCCCACCCCCACCCCCACCCCATGACCCCCGCCGCCGTGCCCTGGGCAGGCCGCCTCGGAGCTCAGCTCTCAGCAATTTCAGGCCCCCTAGATACCCACGGGTTATTAACTAAAGTACAGACTTGGAGCCGAGGAGATAGAGACGGGCCGCGGCAATTAGGCGCAATTCACACGCTCTCTCACACACGGAAACTACTTGTCATGATATTTTAAACACTCCTCCTGCTCTCACTTTTTCTTTTTTTACCCCTTCGTCTTCGCGTCCCCTTCCCGGGTCTTCGGTCTCCCTCTCCCCATTCCACCCCCCCCCCCTTCTCTTTCCCTCTCCCTCCCTCCCACTCCTCCCCTTCCCCCGCCCCGACTCTTAAGAACACAGGGAAGCTTTTAGAGTTTAGAGTCCTTCGGCCAGACCCAGGCGAACGCGAGCCTCCCCGGGCGCTTATTCGGGGGCGGACGGGGGGGGGGAACTAGGGGGGGGCGGCCAATCAGAGGCCCGCCTGCCTCCCCTGGCCAATAGCAAGCACCACATTGTTGTCAAATTCTGTCTAATGGAAACGTAACGAGCAACAATAGAGCGGGCCAGCGACTCATTGAGACTCCGTCCGGCAGCGCCTGGCAACTCGGCCCAGGGCCGGCTGCTGCTGCTGCTTCTACTGCTGCTGCTGCGGCAACCCCTGGCTCCGGCTCCAGCTTCGGCTCCGGCTCCAGCTCCGGCTCCCGGCTCGGACTCCAGAGGGAGCCTCCGACCCGGTCTCGGCGTTCCCAGGCTCCAGGCGGCCGCTGGCAGGCACTCCTGCCCTCCCCCGGTCCCCGAGGACGGTCTGGGACCCCTGAACCAGACCCCACCCCCCAGTCCAGGCCCTCTGTCCCCCCTCCCAGTGGGGAGGGGTTTCTTTATTTCTGTTCTGGAGGGGGAAGGGTCAGGCGAGAGAAGTCGGGAGCCGGCTGGGGTGGCCGGGGGCTTCAAGTTGGCGCTAGTGGCCCCAGGGAGCGGAGATGGGCAGATAAGGGAGTTGTCTACGTTAAGTGCCTCCTCCCAGGCCCGGGCTCGAGCCTAGAGAGCCCACCAAGCCAAGAAAGAAGTCTTGCTCCTCCGCCCGGTGTGCGGCGGCCGACGGAGAAGGAGGAGGAGTCGCGGGGTCCGGGCCAGGTGGGTGCGCGCGGCGGCTCGGGACGGGGTGGGGGTGGGGGACGCGGAGGAGCCAGGCCAGAAGAGTCAGCGAGGGGCGGGTTAGCCAGTCACCCCCCCCGCCAATTACCCCCCCCCCCAGCCTTATGTGGTGGGACTGGGCCGCTGAAAGAAGGGGCGCGAGTGGATACGAATGGGTCTTGGCTTTGTGGCTTGCGGAGGTGGGGGGGGGGTAGGAAGGAAGCAGAGACCCCCAAGGTGCTGGAGGAGGGGGCGGAAGGCTGCTTGTTGGTCGCAGGTTCGTCTAGAGATAAAAGGGCGGGGAGCCCTTTTTTTCTCCCAGAAGTGACTGGGAACCAAACCCGGTACTTCCTCCCCCACCAGCCCCAGCTGCCCTTTAAGGAGCGAGGGGGAGGGGGGATAAGAGGAAGAAAGCCCTAATGGAAAGGGTTCCTTTCCAACCTTTCCTCTTCCCCTAAGGCTCATAGAATTAGGGGAAAGGAAGTATTTAGGCTCCTGGGGCATGAAGAGAGTCTCCGGGAGGCTTCTAGGCTAGGGATGATGTGCAAAAAAATATCAAAGCTGGCAAGGGCTTTAGAGTCTTGTAGCCCCCCCCCCCTCCACTGTACAGATAGGGAAACTGAGGCTTAGAGAGACCCCGCCCCCCCCCAGAGTAATTTGTTTCATAAGCAGGCCACACACCTCATTCCCTTAAAGGCCTGGGAGGGGAGTGCCATCCATGGGCGGCGGGGGTGGGTGGGAGAAGGGTTGCGTTAGATGGGCAGGGAAATCAAGAAAGAACATAACGAAAATATAAACTCAGGATGTCGGAGCTCAGGGGTCTGTGGCTCATAGAAGTCATAATGTAAAAGCTGGCAGAGATCTTAAAGGACCTCAAAGCTGGAAAACTCGGGCTGGAAAGGCCCTAGGAACTTGCAGGGTTCGAGTTAGGAAGGCCTCTAGAACTTGGAATGTCTGGGCCAGAAAGGTCCTTAGAACGTCAAATGTTCGGGCAGAGGACATTCGAATCTGGGACTTGGAACGTTCGAGCTAGGGGTGGAGGGCTTAATTTAGCAGAGCTCCGACTGCCCGCGGCGGAAAGCGCTCGGGTCTCCTGATCCAACCTCCTTATCTTACAGTCGAGCAAGCAGGCCCAACGAGGCGAAAGGCCTTGCGCATGGTCACCCTATGCCTATCCAGCCCGGTCTCCTGCCCCTCCGCTCCAGGGTCCTTCTCCACCTCCCCCCGCCCTCTAGGCCTCCGAGCCAAGTCAACTGGGCGAGGGTTGGTTTTCTGTCGTCCCATTGCAGATAGGCGTGGAAGGCTGGCCTCGATGGAGCTGCGCTCGGAGCTACCCAGCGTGCCCTCGGCGGCCGGGCCCCCAGTGGCGCCGGGCTCCGTGGCGTCCGTGGCGTCCGTGGCTGCGGCAGCTGCAGCGGCTGCGTCGCTGCCGGTGAGCGTGGCGGGCGGCCTGCTCCGGGCGCCTCCCCTGCTGCTGCGGGCGGCCGAGAAGTACCCGCGCACGCCCAAGTGCGCGCGGTGCCGCAACCACGGGGTGGTGTCGGCGCTCAAGGGCCACAAGCGCTACTGCCGCTGGAAGGACTGCCTGTGCGCCAAGTGCACCCTCATCGCCGAGCGCCAGCGGGTCATGGCCGCGCAGGTGGCTCTGCGTCGGCAGCAGGCGCAGGAGGAGAACGAGGCCCGGGAGCTGCAGCTGCTCTACGGCACGGCAGAGGGGCTCGCTTTGGCCGCAGCCAACGGCATCATCCCGCCGCGGCCCGCCTATGAGGTCTTCGGCACCGTGTGCCCCGACGGCGCGAGCGGGGCCGGCCCGGGGCCCGGGCCCGGCTCGGGCGCGGGGGGCACTGGAGCCGGAGCCGGAGCCGGAGGCACAGGTGAAGGGAACGGCAGTGGCGGGGGGATGCTGGGGACCCCGGGCTTGGTCGGGGAGGGAGGGTTGCTCTCTGCACCCGAGCCGCCCTTGCCTCTGCCCTTCTGTAGAAAAACGTCTCTTTCCCGGCTGCCTCTTCCTTCTGTTCGCTGGTTCGTTCTCCCTTAACTCTCAGTTTGGACGCCCCTTTTCTCGGATCTCTCTCCCTCTCCCTACCCCCTCTCTTCTTCCTTTCTCTCTCCCTTCTATCTTTTCTCTTTCCCCTCTTTCCTGCCTCTCACTCCTTCTCATTTACTTACCCCCCCCCTTTTCTCTTTTGGCATTTTCCCGTCCCTTCTTACGCTCCTCTCTCCGGGTCCCCTTTCCTAATTCTCCCAGTTCCCACAGTCCCACTGGGCCACTTTTCCCGTTTCTCCTTTCCTTCTCTATTCTATTTTCTTCTTCTCTTGCCCCCACCCCAATCTAGTTCAGCTTTCCCTTCCTCTCTGTCTCTCTGTCTCTGTCTCTGTGTCTCTCTAAGTCTCTCTCCTCTCTCCTTTATCCCCTCGCCTGTCGTCCCCAACATTATTGATTTCTTCTCCTCGCTTTCCTCGTCCTCGCTTTCCTCTTTTTTATATTCTCTCTGCTTTGCCTCCCTTTCAGATTCTCTTCCCTCTCTTCTAGTTCTCACCGCTTTGCTTTTATTTCATTTATAGCTGGTCTCTTGTGGAGAATTTCCACTTTCTCTTCACTCTCCGGCTCTCTGTTTTACCCAGTTTCTTCTTCTTTTACTCCGTGCTCCTCCTTTCCTTTTCCTCTCCCTCTTTCTCCCCATTGCTTTTTTCTAGTTCTACTTATTTCTCACTTCCTCAGCGATGTCGTTTCTTTCCCTTCTTCATTCCCTCCCCTGCTCTTCTTTTTACTTTCTCCTCTTTACGCCCTTGCTTCTTCTCTTTCCCTCCTTTCCCTCTCACGGGTCCCTCCTCTTCACTCCTTTTTCTCCCCATCTCCCTCTCTCCCGGGATTCTTCCTTTCCTTTCTTCCTTTTAAAATCTCTACTCTTATGTTTTCTTCACTCTGGTTTCCTTTTCTTGCTCCTTTTAAATGCTCTGCCTCTTCTTTTGTTTTTTCAGCGTTTCCTCTTTCCTTCTATTTTATTCGTTTTCCTCCTTTTCCTCTTAGTTTTCTTCTCTTTCTACTTTCTTCTGTTTTTACTTTATATTTCCCCTTTTACGTCTTCTTTCCTTTTCATGCTCCCCTTTCATCCTGCCTTCTCACCCCTTCCTAGGAACAGTGAACTGAGTTTGGGGCAATGAATTCTAGCCCGGACCTGGCCATTTAACTGGCTCTGCGATGTTGGGATTGTCACTTTGAGGGAGTACTACTTTGTTAAAATTAGATATTTGAACTAGATTTTTAAAAAGTTTTCTAAAATGGTGCACTTTACAGAAACATTCATTTTGTTCTCTCTTTTCTCACTTTCTTCTCTCTTCCTTTCTGAACTTTCACATTTTTCTGTCTCTTTCCCAGAATTCGGGTCATCTCTCACCTCCACTGAGCCCTCCCACCTTTGCTCTCTTCTAGCTCAGAAAAAGAGAAAACCCAGTAACTCAAATAGAGATCTGACTTGGGGGAAAGAGGGCCCGAAAAGGGGGAGGGGTGTTTCATTCATCCCAGGGTCAAGAGTCGCTCAGGTTGTCCTGTGGGCCCCTGGACCAGATCTGGGAGGTTTTATTTATTTTTTCCTTTTGACATTGGTTTGGGGGTGGGGGTGAGAAAGAAGCTTTTCAAAATTCTCGACCTCCCCGGCTGCCTAGCCGAACCCCTTGGCACAGAGTGGAACTGAAGAAGCCAAGGTCCTGGGGGTGGGCCATGGGAGAGTGCAGGTCAAAGGTTTAGAATATCCTAGGATTTCATGTTGGAGGGAACAATTTGGGAGAGATTTAATTCCCCTTCCTAGTTTCTCCGATGGAAAATTCCTGAGCTCCCAGAAAGGAAGTTACTTGTCCAAGGTCATACGTAGGTATAGTACGAAAACACTAGAAGCTGGAGTAGGGCAGAGACTTGTCAGGGCCCGCAGATCCTAGGGGGCAGGCAGGAAAGGGAAGGGATCTCGCGAGGGCCGGGGGGGAGTAGCGGTGAACCAGGTTGGCCACTCGATGGTGCATACACCTGCTTTGTCTACGCAACCATGGCCTCAGTCTGTGTCCTGACCCTCCCTCCCCGTCCCCACTTTTCTCTTCCCTCCCCAGAGGCCAAGCTACAGAAGTTTGACCTGTTTCCCAAAGGTCTGCTGCAGCCTGGAGGGGCGGGTTCCCCTCAGCCGCCCGGGGGAAAGCCAGTGTCCCCGGACGGGGCAGACTCGGCGCCCGGCACTTCATCTCCGGAGGCCCGGCCCGGCTCAGGTTCGGAGAACGGCGACGGGGACTCGTTCCTGGGCTCGCCCCTGTCCAAGACGCTGAAGGAAGGCGGCGGCGGCGGCGGCGGCAGCGGCAGCGGCAGCGGCGGCGGCGGCCCCGGCGAGGACGACAGCCCCGGCTCCATCAGCCCTCTGGGTTCCGACTCGGGCTCCGAGGCGGACAAGGACGAGGCCGCGGCGTCGCCGCCGCCGTCGGGTTCGGGCCCCGGGCCCCGGCAGAGAACGCCGTTGGACATCCTGACCCGGGTCTTTCCCAGCCACAAGCGCAGCGTGCTGGAGCTGGTGCTGCAGGGCTGCGGCGGGGACGTGGTGCAGGCCATCGAGCAGATCCTGAACCACCACCGCGGCGCGGCCGTGGCCGGGGGCGCGGCCGTGGCGGCCGTGGCGGCAGGCGGCCCGGACAAGGGCCCGGACGAGGGCTGGACGGGGCGCGCCGACGGCGGCGGGGGCGCCCTGGGCGCCGCGCTGCAGCCGGGCCCGGCCGCCGCCCACCACCCCCACCACAGACCCTTGCTGGCCGGGGCCATGACCCCGGCCATCGGGACTCTGGGCAGCCGGTCGGCCTTCTCGCCGCTGCAGCCCAACGCCAGCCACTTCGGCGCGGAGGCGGGCGCCTATCCGCTGGGCACGCCCCTGGGCCTGAGCCCGCTGCGCCTGGCCTACTCGGCGGCCGCGCACAGCCGCGGGCTGGCCTTCATGGCGCCCTACTCCACAGCCGGTCTCATGCCCACGCTGGGCTTCCGGCCACCCATGGACTACGCCTTCAGCGACCTCATGCGGGACCGCTCGGCCTCCGTGCACAAGGAACCCGTCTACAGCAACGGGGGCGGCCTCTACGGGCCCCTGGTCAACAACACCCCGGACAAGCAATAGGGAGGGGCATGGACCGAGGGGAAGTGCCTGGGGGCACGGAGTGGGAGAGGAAGCGACGGCCTCCCCTCCCCTCCCGGCTTCGTGGCCCATTTCGGGCGGTGACCCAGTCCCTGCGCCCTCGCAGCTGGTCCACCTTGGCTGGGAGGGAGGGAAGCCGGCTCTGCTCTGGAGGCGGGCTGGGAGGGGGGAGAATAAGGCGTTCCGGGGTCGTTCCGGGGAACGCAGCCGCCCTTCCTTGCCCGGACCCATTCCCGAGGCAACCGACCCCCGAGGGTCAGCCAAAGCTCTGGGGGTGGGGTGAGGGGCATGGGTATGGGACATAGCCCTTCTATCAGGGCCGGAGGCAGCAGGTTCCGGAGCCCTATCCCGGGCCGGATTAGTTGGCACTCTGGCTTCAGGAATGCTGGGCGCCCCGTGCTCTAGCTCTGAATGCCTGCGCCCCCTCCCCAGACGGATCGTAGGTTGTCAGTTGGTCTCTCCCCATCCCTTCTCTCTCTTTTCGTTTTTCGTTCGCTCTAACAAATATAAATCTAGGCTGAACAAACCTACTCCTAGCGCTGGGTCTAGTACTTGGGAGAGGAGGTGCCAGGGCAGGCCTCGCTCCGTCTGGGTGTCTGCCTCTGGCTCTGGCTCGGGACTCTGTCTCTCCGGATAGATGGGAGGACCACAGAACACCCGGCAGTGGGCTCCGAGCGGGCGCTTTCGTTGTTTCGGTTTTTGTCCCGACCCTCCCTTGTCGCTTACGGTCCCGAGCATGGCTATTTCATCTCTGGTGCATTGTGAGGTTTTCCACGTGTATAAATATATCGGTACCTGATCTATACATATTCATATACATATATATACGAGCGAGTGTACGATGTTATAAATGGATTCTAAGTTATTAATTGTAATCTGTAGGTGAACTTGGTATTAACGTTTAAGAAAAAAATAATTCCAGAAAGGAAAACAACCAAGACGATAAAATACAAACCAACGACAACCAAAGTTAGACAGGTCTCCTTGTACTTCTAAGGGCTAGAGATGCAGCCACTCCTCCCTTACCCCCTTCCTCTCTCCCCTCCCGGATGGCCGGGAGCCACTTGGACCCTCAGCTTTCCTGCTGGGAGACAGACCGATTCGGTTTGGTTGCAGCCCTAAGCCTCCCTCCCTCCCCGGGCCAGGGTGGGAGAAGGGGCCGGCTTCCCTGTCTAGTCGCCACATCCTACTGCCCAGAGCTATGAGCGTTGTGTCTTCTACGCAGACATGTTAGAAATGTTATTTTCCTCTTAAGCCCTCCAAGGTCTGTCCTCCCCAGATCAAGATATTAAAGTGATTCCTCCAATCTACCTCTAAACCCCTGTCCCCTCTCGCCCCTTCTGGATAAGGAGGATTTTAATTTAATTTTTTTATAGACTGTTAAGGTCTTGACTGGGTCCTCCGAAGCCCATTCTCTCTGCCCCCGCCCCGTGTCATTTAAAAAAAAATAGAAGGCGGAGACACCCCACTCCGGGGCGGCATTGCCCCCCCCCCCAGCCTGGGCTGAGCGTCCTCTTCCTCCCAGGCCCCTGTCTCCATGCTCACCCCCAATGAGGAATCAAGGAGCCCAAAAGGGTGGTTCTCCTTTCCCTGATGGCTTTCTCCTCTAATTCTCTCTAGGTCCCACCGTGGGGTTGGGGGAGGGGCGTGTCCAAACGTCCTCACAGCAAAGGGGGCTGTAAGATGTCGGTCTCTTACACGTTAAATCTCAGACCCAGTCTGTGCCGGAGGGAACATGGTGGGAAAACCCAGGTGACATCCTCCCTTGTCCCCTAAGAATTCTTACCAAAGGGAAGGTCAGCCCGGAGAAGGGCTGGGCAAGAATGGGCAGAAAGCTATAGCAGCTTGGACACCGAGGGTCCTCTGCGTCCCAACTCTCACGGAAACCTAAGTCATATTCTCTTCTGCCACCCAAACCCTCATCACAATAAAAGGGAAAGCGCTAGCGGCCTTGGAAAGTTAACTCCGGGAAAAGCGGCATCGAACCCGCTTTAACCCCACCAGGTTCACTTGGGGATCAAGCCCGAGGTTGGTGGGTTTGAGCGCTCCCTGCACAATCTGGGGGTGGCGTGGGGGCTGGGGCGGAACACCCGAGGTCGTGGGTGAGGGTCAGGACTCGCGCCCTCCCTACCATCTCTCCACTAAACATACTAACTAGCTCTCTCTGTTTTTGTCAAAATCTTATTTCTTTATGTCTGTCTCTTCGTGTCTTTTCCACTGTCTCTGTCTTGTTTACAGCTGTCCCTGTTTTTATCTCTATCTCTCTGTGTCTGTCTCTGCCTCTCTCTTTTTCTGTGTCTCTGTGTCTCTGTCTCTCTCTGTCTCTCTGTCTCTGTCTCTTATTGAACAAGTCCCGACAGGAAGGCGGTGAAGAAGCACTCAGACCCTGCTTTGCCTACCCACCCTGAGGAGAGCAAGATCCTTTCTCTAACACAGGGAAGGGGCTCAGGGATGAAACTCTCTGGCAGGGCCCAGGCTGTTGGGCTCAGGGAAAGGGGGACCTGAAGGGCCTAGAACGTTGGGCCCAGGAAGCGGGCGTGGCGGGGGGGGGGCGGGAAGGGGAGGCTGTGTCGGCAGCTTCCAGCCGAGAGCATGGGAGCAGGCTGCAAACTCGGAAGGCAGCAGAGGGGGCTCGAACTCTAGGCCCTGGACCCAGGAGGGAATGGGGCGTCTCTTGTGACCCCACTTGACTACTCAGGTGAAAAGAACGAAGACGATCGAAGAGCCAACGCAGCAGCAAGGAACCCGGCACTGCTCCCAGCCAAACTCGGTTGTCATGGAAACCCAATTCCTTCTCCTCCCTCCCCCCCCCCCCCGCACACCCCTTCCTAGGGCCCTCCCCGTCCGGGCCCCAGCCAGGTTCCCTGAGCTTGGCAAAAAGGGCCCTGTTTACCTTCTCACCACATTGAGCCCTGGCTAAACACTTGCTCCCCAGACTCTGCGCCCAGGAACCGGCCCGGATCGGGAGAGGGGAGGCCACGCTGCCTCCTTGGGTCTCTGCGTGGGCCCCGCTCGGCAGAAGACAGATCCCCTTCCACTTCCCCCAAACAAACAAAAACGCCGCCGCAAACGGAGGGCACCTTTCCCTTCCCCTGCACTTTCTGCCCGTGCCACAGAACCCAAGCAAAGAGCTGTCTGTGAAAAGACTTGAGAGATCATCGGATCCAAAGCCCGCGCTTTGCGAAGGAGAGCGTGGAGGTGGAGAGAGAAAGGGCATAGTTAAGTTCCCACAGTCGATTAAGGGCAGGACTAGAACCCCTGGGTTCCTGACTCCCAGGCTTATGCTCTTAGAACTGGCTCAACCCTCATCATCCTTCCCTCCTCCCTCCCCCCCTCCCAAAATAGAACCGCCTCCCCCATGCAAACCCTCCAAAGGTCGCCACAGACCAAGTCAACAGGCTAAGGTAAACTTTTTGGGACGGCTCAGGTTCCAGGGCGGAGGGTGAAACTTAATAGCACTACAGTAAAACGGTTTAATAAAGGAGGGCTTTAATGGGGAGCTAATTTGATTGAGCTGCCTAATTCCACTTTAATTGGAAAGGGGGTTTGTCTGTTTGGTTATAAAGTGCCAGGGTGACGGCAGAATGGAGAGGAGAGGAGAGGGAAAGGGGAGAGAGGGAGGGAGGGAAGCCCAGAGACAGATACTGGGAGGAAGCTGAGGAGGGAGACAGAAAGGCTTGGGGCCTGGCAGAGGGAGAAAGCGGAAGGAGAGAGGGAGTCGGAGGGAGGGAGAGAAAGGCAAGAGGGAGGGAGGACAGAGAGGGAGAGAGGGCAGTGAATCAGGGAGACGGGTGGAAAGAGAAGAGAAAACCGGAGAAAGAGGAAGGCCCGGCAGAAAAGAAGAGAGAAGAAACAGACCCAGATCTCAGAGCCGGGCAGGGAGGAAGGAGAGGGAGGCAGAGAGAAGAGACTGAAGGAAGGGACTTGAGGGGGACAAATTTCCCTTCCCTTCTCCCCCTGCTCTCCAGCCTGGCTCCTGGAGGCCTCAGCACCTGAGGAGTTTCCTGACTGAGCCTGGTTTCCCAACCTGGAAGCGAGGCCAAGAAAACAGTGACCTTCCTTCTAAGCCTTTCTGCCCACGGGATGGAGGAAGCTTCTGGCCCAGGGGCCCAGCTGGGGCTGCTGGAGCCAGCGAAGGCTTGTGCTCCCTCAGCTGTGTGTATAGGCCTGAGCCCAGCCCTGGTCTGCATTCCCTGGAGCCCCAGGTCTTGCCTCAGTTCAGCAGCTGCTGCTTCCTTTAAGCTTCACAGGCTCTGAAAGGCCCAAGGAGAAAGTAGCTCACTCCTTGGGCAGTGTAGGGAGAACAGAGGGTTTGGCCGAGGAAGGTTTGAGTTCAAATGCCTACTGACTCAGTGTAACTTTGGGTGAAAAAATCACAACTTCCCTGGGCCTCAGTTTTCTCTTCCCCAAAATAAGGAAATTAACAAAACTACCTGGCAACAAAGAGATATACTCAGCACACTTTAAAGCTACCTTGGGGGCAGCTAGGTGGCACAGTGGATAGAGCACAGGTCCTGGATTCAGGAGGACCTGAGTTCAAATTCAGCCTCAGACACTTGACTCTTACTAGCTGTGTGACCCTGGGCAAGTCACTTAACCCTCATTGCCCTGTTCCCCCCCCCCAAAAAAAAAAGAATTGCAGGCACCATCAAAAAATAGCATATCTTTTGACTGAATTAGAATATAACAAGCCCAATATTTTGGAAAGCTCTGAGATAAGGTAAAACCTTGGTTTTGTGGTAATAGCCTTTTAAAGACCTCCACATTCTTAGGTATTACATTTGTTAGCCCATAAAGAAAAAGGAGAAAAAGAAGAAGAGAAAGAAGGGGAGGTGTCAGGGAGCAGAAAGAGAAAGAGCAGAAAGAAAGGGGAAGAGAAAGAGGGAGGGTGCAGGAGGAGTGGGAATCAAGGAAGAAAAAGGAGAGAGGGAAGAGAACAGAGAAAAAAAAAGCAGGAGAAGAAAAGCCCTAGAAATCCATTTAGGGATCTGGAATGTGGAAGAGGAGGAGGAGAGGAAGGGGAGGGGGCAGTTACAGGGCTAGGTCAAAGCACAGAGCGGCTCTGGATGCAGAGATCCAAGCTTGTTCATGGAATAGGAAGGGGTGGGCTGCTGAATCCCTCCTATGGGAAAATTGAGAAACTAGTGAAAGCTGTAAACCCTGGAGGGTCTGCCCCCCTCATAGCCCCAGGCCCATGACTGGAAAGCCTAGTGGTACCAAGTCTCCCAAGCATGGCTTGATCACAAAGGCACAGACTGGTCTGGGTTTTGTTCCCCAGGCTTCCTTTCTGCCAAATAGGGAGCTCCTAATGGTTAGATGTTTGGGAACTTTTCCCACATTCCCATGGGAGCCCTGATTTTACTCCCAATGCCCAAAGGAGAAGGGTAGTATTTTTTGTTTTGTTTTGTTTTTCAGGGCAATGAGGATTAAATGACTTGCCCAGGGTCACACAGCTAGTGTCAAGTGTCTGAGGCTGGATTTGAATTCAGGTCCTCCCGAATCCAGGGCCAGTTCTTTATCCACTGCACCACCTAGCTGCCCAGGGGCAGTGTTTTTTAAAAACATCAATAAAAACCTCTATGACCTACATTGTATTTCCCCCCAGCACCTCAAAAAACAAAAATTCAAATATGGAGCAGAGACTGCAGAAGTTCATGAAGACTAGCTGAAGACACAGCCCTTAGATGTGAGAGGAGGTCCTGTTTCCAGCTTTCGGTTTCCTAGTCTTAGTCTAGGTTGGGAGGTATTTCTCTGGCTCCTTGGGCATTTGCACAGATGCCAGAAACGGTGCTTCTTACACCTCATTTTTGAAATCCCAGCTCAGGTGTTACTTCCTCCCAGAAGCCTTCCATGATTTTTTCTCCCTGCCCTGTTCCCTCTCCCTGCAACCTGGAAGTGATTTTTTCCTCTGCTTTTCTTTTTCCCTCCCTGGAAGGAGGAACAGAATGGTATAGTGGATTTGGTTCAAATCCAGTCCCTGTCAATACCTATTTACTTTTAGGTAAAGCACTTAACCTCCCTGGGCCTCAGTTTCCCCATGTACTGAATGAAGGGTGGTTTGCTGAGATGACCTCTGAGTAACTTTCTGAGCTCTAAACCTATGCTCCAGGGACCCATTTTTATCATCCTGTCTTATAATAATTGGTGAGGTAACCTGTGACCTCATTTCCTTTCTAGACTGTGAGTTCCTTGAGGTCAGAGGTCACATCTTAATCATCTTTTTATAATCCTTAGCTCATAAGGACCCTGAATATAGGAAATGCTTAATTTACATACAAGTTTGTCAAATTGAATTGAGTTGGTTTTTTAATCATGACAGCATGAGGGGAAAGAGCCTAGTGCTTTGGTTTTTACTCAGCAGGCAGGTTCACTGGGATGACCCTGGGATACTGTAGACCAGAGCAGAAGAAACCAGCATTCTCCAGACTCAACTACTAGAGGGACCTTACCCACATAGTTTTGTACAGGAAGGGTCTGGTAGGATGGTGTTCATAACGAGAGTGCTCACGGAAGTTCAGAGCGGGAAGGCACCTGAGAAGCATCTAATGCAACTGTACATTAATTGGAATCCCCCTGCAACACCCCTGCAGGAAACCTTCCACTTCAGGGGAGCCTGAGGGCTCTCTGGGCAGCACCTCCAGTTCTTGGACAGCTCTCATGATTAGGTGTTGGTTTTTTCTGACATCAAACTTAAAATCGCTTCTTTGAAACTGTCCCCTTTTCCACCTGATCCTTTCCTTTGGGGCCAAACAGAACAAGTGTGATCCTACTTCTCTAAGGCAATATTCCAGATACTTGGAGACAGCTCTCAAGTCATCCCCTTTGTGGTACAGCCTTGAGGTTTTCCACACTTCTTCGCATCTTTCTCTGAACTGGTTCCAGCTTACCATTCTCCTTTCTAAACTGAAGTGTCCAGAACTGAATATAACACTGCAGATGTGGTCTGACCATGGCAGAGTACTGTCACCTCCCTTATTACATCCTTTTTCTTTTATCAAATTTTATTTGTTGAAATTAACAAGTATTTCTTTTCTCTCCCCTCCCTCTTGCTGAAAAGAAAAAAAGAAAAACCATATGCACACATATGGGGTAGAGAAAGGAAATCAGCATTGTTCATCCATCATCCGCTGTGAGTCAGGCACTGTACTAAGGACTTTTAGAATATTAGCTCATTTAATCCTTACAAAAGCTCTGGGAAATACATGCCCAGGGTCATATAGATAGTAAGTCTCTGAGGTAGGAAATGAAATAAGTATTTTTCCTTACTCTAGAACCGGAGATTTTGACTCTATGTGTATACACACACATACATACATGTATGCATCTGTGAATGCATGCATAATTCATATGTATGCTTACATAGTCAAGCAAAACAAATTCCTACATTGTCCAAGTCCAAAAATGTGTCCCATTCTGCATCTTGAGCCCATCAGCTCTGTCTGAGGATGGGTAGCTTGCTTTATCATTAATCCTTTGGACTTTGAGATGGCCTCTTCCAGGAGTCTGGGATTTCACAACCTTTTGCAGCTGCTGATCATACTGTTGACTCATATGGAGCCTACAGTTTACAAACCCCATGGATTCTTTTGGCTCAACTGTTATCTAGACATATCCTTCTTCCCCATCCCCAACCATATGCACTTGAACAATTGACTTTTTGACCCACCATAGAACTTTACATTTTATCTTTATTAAATTTCCTTTTAATAGACTCAGCTCCCAAGGTAATTGTTATAACACCTATAAATAAACTGTTTAGCACAGTGGTTACCACACTGTTACCAGCCCAGGATTCAGAAGGACCTGAGTTCAAATTTGGCCCCAAACACTTGGCACTTACTATCTGTGTGACCCTGGGCAAGTCACTTAACCCCAATTGCCTCACAAAAATAAAAAAGAAAAAAAAAGAACTTGAACTCCAGGCCCTAGTAGTAGCCTAGTAGGGCTGTATATAAATGCTAGCTATTCCTTATGATTAACATCATCATCTCAACAACAACTCTGTGGGATAGGTAATACAGATATTATTTCTGTTTTGTAGATGGATAAAATGAGTCTCAGAGATGTTAAACCACTTATGCATTATCACATAGTTGGTAAGTTGGGTGTGGAGTTAGGAAGATGTGGGGATGAACAGAGAGATAGAGAGACAGAGACAGAAAGAAAGACAGAGACAGAGAGAAGGGGGCTGGATAGATAAGGTCTGGGAATCAACTACATAAAGATGACAGGAGCTGCTGAGGTCACTAAGAGAGAGAGAGTAAAGAGTGGGGAAAGGGTCCAGGGTAAAGCCTTGGGGAAATGATGAGCCAGCAGAAGAGACTGAGAAAGATCAGTCAGATGGTGAGGAGGCAGGCTAGGAGAAAGATACAGAGAGAGGGTCAACAGCTGTCAAAAGTGGCAGAGACCTTAGACACTTGACACTTACTAGCTGTGTGACCCTGGGCAAGTCACTTAACCCTCATTGCCCAGAAAACAAACAAACAAACAAAAAGCAGAGAGACTGAGAAGGATGAGAATCAAACAAAGACCAATAAATCAGGAAACTCAGAGAGCAGATGTAACCTCAGGGTGGTGTCAGAGACATGGAGGTGGCGGTCCTGCTGCTCACTGCCCAGCTCAGACCACATCTGGGATGCCCGGTGCTCATCTCTGGAGGATGCTACAGTTTGGGAAGGAAATAGACAAGCTGGAGGGTGTTCAGATGGGGCAAACAGGCTGGAGAAGGGCCTGGAGTTCAAGTTCTTTTTTTTATTTTTTATTTTTGTGAGGCAATTGGGGTTAAGTGACTTGCCCAGGGTCACACAGATAGTAAGTGTCAAGTGTCTGGGGCCAAATTTGAACTCAGGTCCTTCTGAATCCTGGGCTGGTGCTCTATCCACTGCACCACCTAGCCATCCCTGGAATTCATGTTCTCAAAGGAACTAAGGACTTTTAGTGAAGAGAAGAGGCTCCTTGGGGCCAGCGGGTGGGGGTGGGGAGATGTGCTAATTCTTTTCATGGCACATACCGGGTCTTCTTGACATAAACAAACTAGTCACTGGATTCAGGCAATTCCTGGCTTCCTCTTCCCAATGAAAGAAAAATCCGATCTCTGTGCAAAGCTCTTGGCTGGAAAGGGGCATCGCTGCTCTCAACTCCACTCTCCGGATGTGACTAGGAACGTTCTAATCCACTTTCCCCTAGTGCACTTACACTAACACTGGGGGCCGAGAGAATCAAATTGCTTTCATATGGAAGGTGGATTCGATTTGCTCTCCTTGGCCAAGGGAGGACCAACAGTGGGGATTTCTGTTCTTGGCAAGAGGAAGCGTCCTAGTAACTGGAGCTGGGGGAAGTGGCCTGGGCTGCTTGCCTGGGGAGGTGGTGAGTTCCCTCTTACCGGAAAGGGTGATGGCTTGTTGGGGACATTTTAAAGGAGATTCTTTGGGAGGACTGGGGGTTGGAACACTTGGTCTCTGAGTTTCTGTGATTCTAATTTGTGAGCCCTCTCATGAACTTTGGGATAGAGGCTTGCCTCATGGACAAGGAAGGCATTACTGAGCATATAGCCATCATGAAGGTGCAGCAAGATTGTAGGAAGGTCCCACTTCCTCCATGAAGGCTCCCCAGATTACTCCAGGCCCCATTATCCTTCCCTGTCTCAGAACTCCAATGGCATCCCTTGTCTGTCCCACCGTCTTCATTGCTACTTACCTGTTTGTTGTAGGGTTTTTTGTTTGTTTTTGTTTTTGTTTTTTATGCAGATGTGCCTCACCTGGGGGCAGTGGGGAGGAAGGCAAGAAGATTGCTATAAATCCACCCATGTGGCCCAGATGGAGCACTGTATGGGAGATGATCACAAGAGCTACCAACCAGAAAAGAGAAGCAGATTCCAGAAGGAATAGAGAGCAAGAACTCTTTGGCTGTCTGTTGAGATACCAAGATGTGTTGGTATGTTTCATCTCCCCAACTGCAGTTCTGTCTTTTGGAGGCTAGCAACTGGATCACAGAATCATAGAATTTCTGAGTTAGAAGGGACTCCAATGGCCTTGTAGACCAACAGACAACCCATGTACTCTACAACACACCTGATAAGCCTTTGCTTAACTGTATCATCATTCTTTGTCTGCCTCCCCAAACCCTGATACTAGGCTCTGAACTGAGTACATAGCAGGTGTCTTTTAAAGATATGTTGAACTGAATTGAAACTACTTAAAGGAGTTCTATACTAATACTTGTTATGTTAGTTACATTATATCTTCCCTATTCCCAGGGGCAGCTAGGGTGGACCTGGAGTCAGGAAGATCTGAGTTCAAAGTCAGCCTTACATACTTTTTTTTTTTGCGGGGCCATGGGGGTTAAGTGACTTGCCCAGGGTCACACAGCTAGTAAGTGTAAAGTGTCTAAGGCTGGATTTGAACTCAGGTACTCCTGAATCCAGGGCTGGTGCTTTATCTACTGTGCTCCCTAGCTGCCCCAAGCCTTACATACTTGCTAGCTGTGTGACCCTGGGCAAGTCACTTAAGATCTCTTTGCCTCAGTTTCCTCATCTGTGAAATGGGGATAATGATAGCCCCTACCTCCAGAGGTTGTTGTGAGGATCAAATGAGATAATCATTGTAAAGCCCTTAACACAGTGTCTGGCGCTATATTAATTTAGCTCTTTATTCTGATCAATACAATGACCCAAGATAATTTCAAAGGACCCATGATGAAAAATGCTATCCACCTCCAGACAGAGAACTGATGAATTTTGAGTGCAGATGGAAACAGACGCCTTTCACTTTATGTTTCTTGCTTTTTATTTACTTTTTAAAAATACAGCTAACAGGAAGATATGTTTTCATGACTTTACATGTAAAATAGATATCATATTGCTTGCCTTCTCAATGGATGGGGGAAGGGCGGGAGGGAGGAAGAGAATTGGGAACTCAAAATTTTTAAAAATGTCAAAAGCAAACAAATGAATAAGAGGGAAAAATAAATATTAGTTATTATTCCTTAAGGCAGATCTTCTAAGCTACCACTCCCTTAGGGGAACCTCATCTGAATTTTATTTGCCTCAAGAAATGAGGCAGGACTCCCTCCCAACAGGTCTACTTCAGGGAGGCATCTTAGGCTATAAAACATCATAATAGTTCACATATCTTTAGCTCTGTAATGTTTATAAAATGTTTCCTGCAAGTTCTTATTGTTCCCTTTTATAAAGAAACTGAGGTTCAGAAATGGGAATGTGACTTGCCTAAATTTCCAGCAGTAGTTTCAGAGTCAAGATTTGAACCAAAGTCTCTCCCAACCCCAAGTCAAGTGTTCTGTCCACCGTACCACTGTACCACCCTGCCATAATATAGAGCTACATAACAACCCCCTCTGAGCTCCTCCCCCAACTTGTACTCAGAGTCAAAATTTGGCTCCCTAATCATAGGGATTGCTACTACTCTCAGGATTCTAGAGGTAAACCTGAAGAGTTGGGTTCCTAGTACTGTGACTCACAAGCCCCTACGGTTGTGTTTCCCATAAACATTCAGACAGTAGACTTCATTAGCTTTTAGCAAAAGTATTTACTAAGATGCTGGAGTAAGAATATTTGGTACAAAACATTTTCCCCAAAAGTGTGAGGGTGCACTCTCCCATAAATACACCATGGGAAGAGTGAGCTTTAACTTAAAGTATAATGATTGTAAGGCACAAATGTAGGATCCATGTGTGGCAGAGGGATAACTCACAACTCCTGGCAATTTATGACCCAGAAGTCCTTTGTTGAGTTCATAGCCAGCATCCTTCTTTAGTGCAGAGGTTCATGCTCAGATAAAGCAATGGCCCTGGATTCAGGAGGACCTGAGTTCAGATCCAGCCTCAGACACTTGACACTTACTAGTCGTGTGACCCTGGGCAAGTCACTTAACCCTCATTGACCTTCAAAAAAAAGTTCATGCTCCTTGAAGTTGCTTCCAGACTATCTGCATCCTTTTGTTCTTTGGCTATTTCTCTGATTGTGGCTGAATGTGTTTTGTCCTACTGGTCCAGTGTCTTAGGTCTAATGACATAGTAATAAGGGGAGAGGAGAGAGAGAGAGAGAGAGAGAGAGAGAGAGAGAGAGAGAGAGAGAGAGAGAGAGAGAGAGAAACAGACAGACAGACAGACACAGACAGACACAGAGAGAGAGAGACAGAGACAGAGAGTCTCTTCTTAGCCAAAGAGTAATTTCCTGCCTGGGTCCTGACTCCAACTCTCAAACTTGTATTTTCAGCTGCTGAACTTAGAGACCCACTTGTATACCAAGAGGTGGGTCTAAATCTCTTATCCAGTCACAAGATGTTTCTGGTGTGATGAAGACATTTAATCTTTTCCAATTGATTGATGCTTATTCATATCTCCCCAAGAAAATTCCCTGACACCTAATAATCTGTTGATGGATCAGTTGAGGTTTCTGGATCACATGTGAGCACATTAATAAGGACGGGCTTGGAAGCCCCATCCTTATATCTGGAAGAGAAGTTCACGGCTTTTTACTCCAACCTCCTTATTTTGCCGATGAAGAAATTGAAGCCCAGAGAAGGGAAGAAACTAGCCCAGGCTCACACAGAAGGTTGGTGATGAAGGTGTGCAGATAGGTGTTTGAAAGCATCAGTGGATTTCTGATCTACTTGCATAGTGAGGCTGCATAGACCAGCTGTTCCCAGCCAACATGTTGTTCATTGGGAGGACCAACAGTCCCATATTCTGTCTCCTGCCTCCCCTCCCTCTTCAACCCCACAATGACCCCTATACACAGATTATTAGGTTGTTTAAAGTCATTCACAGGGACAGGTTAAAGCCCCAGCAATTACAGAGGTGTAAATAGGACTATTTATTAGCCTCTATGAGAGACTAAATGCCCCTTTTATTCCATCAACAAGAGGTTAAATTGCCCTTACTTCAGCAGAGCCAGAATTTTGGAAACATCAGGATCGGTAAGAGACTGACCATAGAACAGAGACTGGTTTTTTTACACAGCTGTTGGATGCCTTCCTGCCTGCTTTCTTGCCTCTGTCTGTCTGTCTGTCTGCCTCCCTCTCTGTGGTTATGCCTGCTGATCTAGCTTTGCCAACAGTGCCCTGTTGAGGCAGACCTCCCAGAGTCCACTGTGTTTGTCCCTTTCTAATGCTCTTGCCATGTTGCATTGTGTCTGAGTCCTCCGTGTCTCGGTTATATTGTCAGATCCTGAGGGCTGACACTGAACCCTGGGCTCTGTCCTTAGTAAGCACTGCAGAAATGTTTCTTGGATCAATGAATGCGGTTCATAGGTCAGTTCTCCAAGTCATCTCATTCTTGTTTCTGCTCTCCTTCCTTCATCCACCTCTGCCTGGCTGTCTCTGCCTCTGCCTCTGTCCCTCTTTCTATTTCAGTCTGCCTTGCTCCTTTTTTCCTTCATTCTCTCATTTTCCCATCCTCTTCTGGATCTTCCTTGGCCAGTCTCCTCTTCCT